>NW_004955407.1:18995017-19124370 GCF_000276665.1 Chinchilla lanigera
TTAGAGCATACCCAGATAATCTAGGGAGTCTCCTCAGGCTGAGATCATTAATTTAATTACTTATGCAAAGATTCCTTTTTCAAATAAGGTGAGATTTCAAGCTTCAGGGGTTATGACATGGCTATCTTTTGGAGAACTTTTTTTTAAACCTCAATTAAAGAAGAAAACTTAGAAATTCAAAACTTTATTGAAAGTCACAGATAATTGAAGTGGACCAAGCAGTTGCAGACAAATAGCATGAACTTTAAAAGAGCAATATAATTCATTGGGAATGGTTTTTATACAACACCAGAAACTATAGTCTCAAGTACCTAACAACTCTCTCACAAGTTAAGATGGTAAGGAGATAGCTGCCATTGGAATGTACTACAAGGGAATGAATCAAAAGAAAGCTAAATTTCAGTTAAGACAAGAAGGTGAAAATAGCATTAGATGAAAATTTACCTTGAAAACCTTTCTAACCTCCACAACCATACCAGTTATGGTACAGTGAGATCTTGTTAATATAGGAAAAGACCACTATAAATAAGTATGAAATATGATTGATTTCAAACTTAAGTGGTAGCAAAGACATTTATCCTAGTTCTAAGTTACAGTCCTAAAATAGATACTTTGTAGTTAATGTATAATTAACTGATTATAATTGATCTGGAAAGCCTACTAAAATTCCAAAAATATACTTGTTCAAGAACTTTAATTAAATGGAATTAATTGAATGCATGATCTAATGAGCATAAAGATCTTTAGAAGGACTTGCTGTGACCTACCGTAGCTAGAGAACCCATGGTGCCCAGAGTCTCATTTCAGTACTAATGTGTCACGGAAAGTATACTTGCTTGTATAACTGTGGAGGAACACCTGGATGACTCTCCTTGAAATAAGAGCAGTTATCTCCATTTTACCTAAACATGGCCCTGTTTCCATGTGTTGATATGTACATAGCTGGCTAGGACTTTTCCTTATTCTTTCACTTGGCTTTAAGCAATGCAAATACCTCCAGCCAACGTGCTCCTATGCAGTCTTTGAAACTAAGACCACAGGGCAGTGTTTCCCCACTCCTTATAGCTCCCATGTAAAATGTGTGAGCCCAGGTGGGATGGAGAGCCATGCTCCATCCTGCTGACTGGGATTGAGCCTAAGATAAGAGGCTTTGACTTCCCAGGGCATAAAAGATTGCACATCAGAGCTGAAGCACTCACCTCAAAACATCACATACTACCTCAGTTGTGTTATGCAGATTATTGTTTCTGCATATCTTTCTCTCTCCATATTGCAGAGGTGATTTCAGTCCTCCTACCTAGCCTAGGTTATGACACTCACATGCTTCCGGCTGTTCTCACCGTCACTCATCCTCAACCCACTTCCTTCTGCACAAACTAATAAAATCCGGGTTCAGTCTTGGGTCAAGGCCTTCGTTCTGGTTAGCCATCATCATAGCTGGACTCAGGACCCCCTTGATTCCCCACCATTTCGGATATATTATTGTGTCTTTATTTATGCCATGGTTGTGCTGGGAATGGTAGATTGGAATTCACTTGATAGGATTCCAACAACTTTTCCATGAGATTACAAATACAAACTTCCCACAGTGATGAGGACTGGGCACGGCTCTCTATACTCGCTTGTGTAACCAAGTAGTCGTTCAGATCTGCAACTCTTAAATCTAATTCATACACTATATTCTTCCTTCTTATTTAAAATGGAAAGAATTTAGTCAGTTTGTAATAACAGTAAAATCATATTTCAAATGATCATGAATTTGTTTAAAATATAAAGATTTTTGTGTTAAACATCATAAGACAAAACTTAAAAAATAAAGTAAAAAATGTACTGTAATTGGTCCTGAAGCAGAGGCTATTGACTTCTTCTCTATTATCCCATCAAACAGAAAATGAAGAGAGAAAAATACAAGTTCAAAGAGACCTGCCTTTCAGGTACTAGGCAGGAACTTCAAGTGAAAATTTCTGTCTCATTAAGGACATTAAAAGGAAGAAGCTTGTCTTTATGTAGGAATCACTATTCTCAGTCTGAGATGATCCTCTGGAGTTTTCACCTCTTCGGAGGGTTCATTCTGTGCAATTTCTAAGAAGTATTTCTTTAATGGGAAGGATTTATGTTAAGTTGGATCAGTAGAGGTAGACAAGCGTGGAGCCTTTTTAATGGACTACAAAAGACTGTCAAGTAATTAAATAGATTTCTTTTCCTTTAGACTCTTCCATGGTTTTAGAAACATTCTGCTGAGCATGTAAAATCAATTTCCATTACTGGCCTTGACCTTTGCAGTTTTATAAACATGTTTTTTTCCTGGGCTTGGAATGTACTTCAAAGACAACAGTAGAAGACTAGAGGAGAAGGCAAGTTCTTTTAATAAAAGTTACTGTTACTGGCTTTTGAGTCCACAAGAAATTCCTTCCAGGTTCTTGGCATCCTGACCAAAGAATGGAAAAGACACAGAAAGTGCAATGGGGATGTACATTTACGGAAGGTGGAAGCAAAGTTAGCTGTGTAGAATACAGCAGGCCAGGGAACAGACTCACAGGGCCACTAGGGTAATGGAGGCATGTCTTGTGTCTAGAATTCCTAGATTGCCTTCTTCCTCATGCAGGTAAAGCATTTGGGATGGTTATGCTGTCAAAAACCCACTGTCCAATGAGAGACTGACTTGGTTTCATGCCAGATGTAAATGATGAATTGAAAATAGCACTCTTCTGATTGGATCCTCATACAGTGTTCAGAAACTGCAGAGTCATTCTGGATTCTGTGTTCCATACATGTGCCCGGGGTCTCTCTTTGACAGACTATACCTACTTGCCTGACTGGCTTTGCCCCCGCCCTAATCTCCTACCTCATTACCTTTTTTTTGCAGTGAAAGTCTTTTCTCACATTTATTCAGCTGTGTATTAAAAACATAATTTCACATATATCTGTTTTTCAGCGTTTATATTATTTATATGTATGCATATTTACGTTGTAATATATAAATTTGTATTCACTTACAACTGGAAAATCACAATTATAAAGATTTATGGTGAACCCCAGAATGTTTTGATATACAATGTGGAAAGATTGAATATAGCTAATTAACATGTCTATCACCTCACTTCTCATTTTATGTGATGAGACATTTGAAGTTTACTAAATTACTTTGACATATTTGATATATTATGATTTATTATTGATTGTATTCTGCTGTGCAGTAGATCTTAGAGATCATTCCTAAGTGTAACCTTGTACCATTTCACCAACAATTCTCCATTCCTTTCCTCCCCCTCCAAATATGTATACTGTATTTATAAATATTTTTTCTCTGCAGTACAGATTTGTACGTTGTTTTCACTGTTAAATGGTATTTTGTCCCTTCCCATTCCAAGAAAGTAGCCAGACCATTGTGTTCTTTTGCCCCAGGGGTTTTGGATTGCTGAATGGAAAGTAGATGTTGCCAGAGGACAGATTTATTTCATTTTAAAATTTTGTTTTGTTTTGGATGATTAGACCCATTGTTGTGATTATGCTACATCACCCAGAGTGGAAGATAACAAAGATGAAGTCTTTTGGGAAGTGCTGGGAGGTAGAGACAGAATTAACTACAAGTAGCAATATCCTGAGACACGGAGAAAGAAAAGTTTGGGTGGCTTCCAAAAAAGGTGAAAAGGTCCTCTTATTAACCCCCATTTGGGTGGACTGCTGTACTAGGGAGGAAGGACACTTAGGGTCTGTGAGTTTTGGCTCTGTAGTGATCAAGATTGTCATAAATTCAGCTTCCCTCAGAGACCAGAACCTCCGAACCTGCATAATGAGTGCATAAGTGGGGACAGTTGGGACCATCAGCCTTCCTTTCAATACTTAGAACTGAAGAAGGCATCACAGCTTCTGACTTTTGCATTACCTGGAAACAGGAGGGGAGGGAAGTCCAGAAATGATGGCAGTGGAATTTCCTGTCAGCTGATTGCTGTTGTAAGCAGTTGCATTTAATTTATACAAAGCAAAGAAGTGTGAAACTGCGAAATTTATACAAAGCAAAAAAGTGTGACCAGGGCAGGGGAGAAGCTTTGTCTTTGTCTGCAAAATGGTGGTTATTAAACTCATTTTTCAGAGTTCTTTTATTTTAGCATTAAATAAGTTAACCTATATAAAGTGATTGTATCATAATATATCTTTGGTAAATTGCCATCAGGAAATATTTATGTGTCTGTACTGGTGCAAGAATGAAATCTTCTGCTGGGTTTTCAAAGAAGCACAAGACACACTTCTAGTTCTCAAGGATTTTATGTTATAATTCTAGATGCAAATTAAGTGCGAAGAACTGTCTAGGACTACCATATTTATAACTCTAAGACATGAGCAGGGCTATAGGAAAATTGAATGGGAGAATTTAGAGGTAAGTCATGATTTAGAATGGAAAAACCTATGGGAACCTTAGAAGCAGGAGGATCACTGTCAGTTTAAGGTCAACCTGGGCTAACAGTGAGTTCAAGGCCAGCTGAACTGCATATTGAGACCCTGTCAGAAGCAAACAAACAAACAAAGCTACCAAATTAAAATTAGAGGTGCACAAAGTTTAAAGAATCAGGTAACTCAATTGGATGGTACAAAAATAAAACAAAACCCTTAGTCCTCATCTATTTCTTTTATCCAGAATCAATCAATAATTTTCAACTTTTTAAAATCAGTTTTGTTTTTTCTTAGGTATAAGAGCTTCAGGTTTTCACATAATGTGCTAATATGGTAATATTCTTCTGCTTTTCCCCTTCTCCTCTTATCATTGCTACTCCCCCCTTCTTCTTCCTCCTTCCCCTTTCTCTTTCTCTTTCTCCTTCTTGTTTTCTTTTTTCCTTTTGCTGTACTGGAGATCAAACCCCAGGTCCTGCACATGCTAGGCAACCACTCAACCACTGACCCATACCCTCAGCCCATGTTTCCATTACTGATTGTTTTTCTGTTTGAGTCATTATCTGTTATAATTTACTTCTCATTTTGGAATATAATGGATTTTCTCTATTTCTTATACCTATACCCCACCTTTACCTCATCACATGAGATCGTTCTTTGCTCCCCATCTTTCTAGTGTATTTATTTTTAATTTAATTTAATTTAATTTTATTTTTATTTTAAAGATAAAAGAACAAAAACATATTAACAGACACACAGACATTTACAAAATAACACAAAAACAATACAAGCAATACAAAATTTCAGACAAGGTGATTGGAAATTAACAATGGTGGTTGTTTTCTAGTGTATATTGTAGTTTGACAGTATAAAATTATTACATCATGATGATGAATTTAATGGTATTCACAGCTATACTTTGTGGAATACAATTATTTATTACAGGTCTGATTATTCTTCTCATTTACAGATATGCTTTTCTTGGATTAAATAATCACCCTTAAATTTTTTTTAAAAATTCACTTTTTTATGTTTTCCTAATTTCCTGCTGTCTAAATGCCTTCTCAGTGTATTGGGACTCATAACTATTCTGGCATTGCATATATCTGAAATGCCCCTTCCTGAAGGATGAAAACTTGCAGTTTTCAAATGGAAAGACTGAACTCATTTCTGGCCACATTAATTTACTCTTGGTCAGTGCTCTGTTATTCTCTCTGCCTCCCTCCCGTTTCCAGAGTCCATACTTTTCTTTATTTTGAATTAATTATTATTATTATTATTTTTGCTTTACCCATTGATTTAAGTGAGGCACTTTCTCCAAGTGGCTAAGAGAAGGTGCAAGTGATGAAAGTATGAAAATGTTCTTATTCTTCCCTCATACCTAATCAATAGCTTGACTGGATATGGATGTCTATTTTGAGAAATACTTTCTTTCAGAATTTTTAAGACATTGCTTGCCTAACTCTCAGTTGCTGCTGAAAAATCCAAACTATTCAGATTCTTGATCTTTGTAGGTGATCATTCCTCTCCTGTCTCAGCTTGCATTTGTCCCCAGTATTTTAAGATTTTGTGATGATGTGATTTAGTGTGGTTTGTTTTTACACATAAGCTGGGTACTCAGGATATCTTTTAATCTAGATACTTAGGTCATTCTGTTCTGGGAAATTCACTTGGAGTGTTTCTTCAGTAATCATCACTACTTGTTTTTCTGTTCCGTTTCAATGGAATTGGTTTTATTTGAATGTTGAGCTGATGAACTTATTCTCTAATTTTCTGCTTTTTTTTTCTCTTCTCCATTTCTTTGTCTTATTGTGTTCTGGGATACTTCTCCAGTTTTTATTTTCTGACACTTAGCTATTGGGTTTTTCATTTATGCCCATTATACTTAAAAAACTTTCTATTATTTATTTTTATTGACTGAATATTTCTTTTTATAGCAGGTTGATATGTTTCATAGAAACAATATATTCAGTTACCTTCTTGAGGATATTAATAATATATTTTGTTCTATTTCTTCTAGTTTGCTCAAATTTTAACTTTGTCTTCTTTTTTTTTATTTTAAAGATAAAAAGAGGGAAACATTAACAGACATACAACATTTTACAACATATCACAAGCACAATACAGACAATACAGAGTTACAAACAAAGTGGTAGGGAATTAACAATGGTGGTTGTATTACATATTGATATCTTCAAAGTGGCTTCTCATGAAAACAGATATAGACATGCAATACTGGTCAACCAAAGACTCATTGACAGTTTCTTTCAGCATAGAAATAGAAGACAGAAGAACAACCATGTTAACTATCCTGTATATACATACATACAAAATTTCTCCTTCTTTCCCTTCTCTTTTCCCACATCCCAGAAGCCCTTTACTCTTCATTGGTGTCTTCTTTTTTGTATTAAAAGATATCATAGTTATCTGGTGATTCATTGTCTTCATGTATTGAAAATTATGGCAAGCTTAGACTGAGGTTAGAGACTGTTAACTCTGCTCTAGGAAGATCTGTGTAGGTTAGTGCTGTGTAAGATCATTTTATGTGATTATGGACATATACTGTATACGCTACAGTACCACAGCCACTAGCAGCATGTGTCTGTTGCAATGTGGTTAGTGTGACTAAAGAATTTAATTTATTGAAGTTTTAAAATAAATTCCAAGGTTGGGTTTACAACTCAATGGTAAACTGCTTGCCTAGCATTTATGAGCCCCTGGGTTCAACCTCCAGTACCATAAAAAAGTAAAAATAAAAGAATTATCACAAGTTGCTGTTGGCTACAGCTTTGGACAATGGAGGTCTGTGCTGTTTGTTTGCAATTTTTCTTTAGTTGATTTGGATGAATTCATTAGAGAAAGATCTTTGAACTCATACACGGATTTGCCTCGTAGCTAGCATTCTAAGAGTCATATACCTAATCTTAATTTTCTGGTCAGAACTGCAGCTTTCACCTCTTCCAGAGCACTTTCTTTCAGGCTTTCCTTCAAGTAAACTTCCAGAACTTTGTTAATTGGAAATAGCAGATTTTAGGTTTTAGCCCCTGTTTTTACTGTACTTCCCAATCCTACTTCCAGAGCTACTCAGCAAAAGCAGTTCTCAGGACTTTGGTCTGATTAGTGGCCTCTCAACTCTTCTACGACTATGTAGTGATCCAGGACTTTTGAGTCTCTTAACACCAGTGACCCTTCATTCATGTCCTTCCTCATTTCCAAATTTTGAGGCTGTTGTTTCTTCCCTTATTATTTGTCCTAACGATTTCATGTCCTAAGAAATATCTTTTACCATTTTTAGTGGGGTTCAAACAACAAATTAATGTGTTTGGTCATCCAATGTCGTTCTACAGTTGGTTTATTTCATATATGAGTTTATGTTTATGACCTCTCCAGTGTAATCACTCAGTATATTGGTTTTGAGATGGCTTATTTATAATGTCAATGTGTTCGTTAGCTTTCCATTATTGTAGTGAATATCTGAAATAATCAGATTATAAAGAGAAAAGATTTATTTTTGTCTCAGAGTTTTGGAAGACTCAGTCCATAGTCAGCTGGCCCAACTGCTTTTGGCCAAAGAGCAAAGCAGCACATCAGGGCAGGGAGCAAATAATGAAGCCGGCTGTTTACCACATGGCATCTGGGAGATGGAAAGAGACCGACAAACACACACGTGCATATGTACACACAGGCATACACTCACATGCATGTGCGTGCTTGTGCGCACACACACACACAGAATGGTCAGGTTACCACTCTTTCCACACTCTTCCCTTCTAGGGCATTCCCCTGATGAGCAGAAAGTCTGTCACTAGGCCCTACCTTTTAAAATGTCCACCAACTCTCAACCCAACCAAGTTGAAACTAATCCTTCCATGATTTCAGATCCAAACTGCAGCACTCCCCCACCTGTGGTAATTTAGAATTCACGCCTCCAGAAATAACTATAAATCTGTGCAAAATATTTCTGCCTCCTTTTTTTAACCAACTGTATCAGCTGACCTCTATAAACATTTAAGACTTCCACTTGTTGAGACTGAATTAGCAGTGTACTTTTCAAAACAGTTGAGTAGCCCTCTCATAACAAGATAGAATTTATACACTTTAAAACAGAAGGTGAATAACAAGATAGAATTTATACACTTTTAAAACAGAAGGTGTGAAGAAAATTGGAAAAACTGCAACTTTTATTCACTCATACAATTAATTGTTCAAAATAATTGAATAGAACTTCTGTAACTGGTGAGTTTTGTAAAAACTCAAAATAAGGCAATTTGTTTTACTTCTAGATAGTAATTTTGGGAGAAATGGCATATATCAAAGTGCTTATGGTATTTAGACAAAACTGTTTAAAATATAAAGCGTAGATATAACTTAAATACAAATTATTGCTATGTTATTTTTCTTCCTGTTGTCCTACAAAGGGTGGCTGATAATGACTAAGGTTGAATGTTACCGAGGTGCAGGTCCCAACTATGATTTATGGAAATAAAGTGCTATTTATTGTCCATCTATGTTCATGGAATTGGGCATAAGCCCAATGTGTATTTAAGGGAATATAGGGCAAGGGAGATCAGCAGCCGCAGAGAGATAAACCCAATCTAACTTTACAAAGTAATGGTTTTTAAACTTGTACTACTGCAGTTTGGAATTTTTATGCAGTTGGATGATTTATTTCTACTTCTCATTTTTTAACTATAAGCCAACTTTTCTTGCAAGATAAAAATGGTGAGTCATCTTCATCCACCACAGTCAAGGACCATGCTCAGACTCTTCAGAACCCCGCAGTCTCTTTTGAAAATGTTAATTTGGAGAATAAGTATCCAGAGTTGGCTGGTTTTGTTTCTGTGTCCTTTGGGTGATAAAATGAGCCTCTTCGTGGTGTGTCGGTCTTCTGTTCTTGTTCAGTGTGCTGTGTGATACTGCATGGTTTCTCTTATATGAGAAGCCCAAAGTATAAATAAAGAGTAAAAGAAGGTAGATAACAGGAAGTAGGGAGGTTGATCTCTCTCAAAGGGGAAGGGAATCAAGAGATGGAGAGATGGGGGAGGGGAGAGAGGGGATGAAAAACGGAATTAAGATGTGTTAGGTACAGGCACAAACCCCACACAAGCAATAGAAATATCATGTGCTACAAACATGTACAAATAATCAAAAATAAATATTTACAAGGAGAAAAAGAAAGAAAAAATCTGCAGTGTGAGCTCTGTGCAAATCTTAGCCCAGTGCAAATCTTAGCAGTTGGCAAATCACACTTGTGTTTATTTTTCTGTTTAGTGGCTGACGCTATTGCTCCGCTGTCATTGTTCTTTCTTTTCCCTGAATTCCTACCCCACCTAGAATTTGTACAGCAAGATTTTGTATCTAATTATACAGTGTCATTTTGTTGCTCCTTGCTTCAGACGGTCCCACTCCTTCCACCTCCTCCCCACCTCCGTTTAACTAAATTGCTACAGTTTTGAAGACAAAAGTCCTGCGTCGTACATCTTTGTAACCCCCATGCTGCTTGTAGAAACATTTGGATAAGGCTAAGAGAGACACAGCTATGACACATACTGCCATTTATCCAACATTTGTCTTGTTTCTTCTCTGTTCCAAGCGTCACCTCGCATATTATTTCTCATCCTTACATAAATCCTGCAAGAGCACTTTTTTGTAAAAACCCCATTTCCCAGTTGAACCTGACACAGAGAAGGCAAATAACTTCCATATGGCTAGCTGTTGAGCATCAGAGTCAGGACATGAAGCCAGGCTGAACCCACGGTCTGAACCCGTGCTCTTTCTACCACCACGTGTCCACTCCCCTTTGTTGGCAGAGCTTACATGGAGTCTGCATCATACAGACATATATAAGCATATGATAGTAGCATTTAGTTTTCATCTATCAAATGGAATTCCAGTCCTACCTGATGACTTACAGTGTTAGCTCTGTTCCTTTAGGAATTAGGCAACCAGGTTTCTGAGCAAAAGTATAGTACTTGTCTCCTTAGAGCTACTGGCATCTGGTGAGAGTCTAAAAGCGTCAAAACCAATGAGCAGGTTGGGCGTGGTAGTTCACACCTGTAATCCCAGCCCTGGGGAGGCTGAGGCAGGAAGATCACTATGAGTTCAAGGCCAGCCTGAGCCACAAAGTGAGTTCAAGGCCAGCCTGAACTGCATAGTGAAACCCTGTTTCAAAACAACAAAAACAAATAATGCCCCCAAAACAAAGCAGTAAAACCAGTGAGCAGTCTGGTTCTGAAATCTAGGAACCCCTCTAGAGTCTACCAATGACAGGGCTATTGTAGACATAAAGCTTGTAACTTATCTTTCATTTCCTTCTCTGCATTTCATCACTCCTACATTTTAAAAACAACAGTCTGTGATACAACCATGGGCATGCGCTCGTCAGTGTTCAAGTTACAAATGAGCTCCAAGGATATTTTATTTGTTAAGGAGAGATGTAAATTCCTGGGTCTGTACAGATTCCAGTGGCTTTCAGAGATACAGAGCATGCTGCGTTCCTTAAGAAAGGCCACCAATGGGAGTGATTTCTGGTGATGCAATGCTGATATTTTAGTACCATTCTGGAGAAGGGAAGAGGTGGGGTTCCTCTGGAGCCAGATGAACTCATAATTAGTTCTCACCCAGGCTGCTTAAGCAATTATGGCGAAAGCAAATCATATTACTCTTTCCTCCTGCTCCTGATAAAAGCCTCAGCCCCACTCCTCCTGCCCCACAGGGCACTGGGCTGGCCATTATTCCTAACCCCACAGACGCCGTTCTTCACTTTGGTTTCCAGGCTACAACTGTCGCTGTGTAAAATAAGAAGTGTGGGGGAAATAATGTACACCTCTCGGGCTCACTACTTCAGAGGCACCTAGCAACCCTGTCTCCAGGCAGGCAGTACGCGTCTCCCTGGTAGTTTACTGCCCACTCACAGCAGAGGCGGCGTGCTCTCTGCAAATAGCCTACGTTTTTGCCAGTGCCAGCTTGGCAGTGGGGTGGTGGTATCATTTGGTGTCCTTGGGGACGTTTGGTTCTTGTTCTGGGAAGACTAGGGCAAGGCAGTGACTACTTCCCCAGAGCTGTTTGTGGAATCAGAAATTAGGTCAAGCAGTTCGGTATTTAGGGTTGCTTCGTTTAAAATCAAAAGCTGCACAGCTTTCAACCTTTGTTTTTTCTAGTCTTTGGTACAAAGTGATACATGTCAGCTACTCTCCTCTCTACTCTCTGCTTTTAAAATGTCAGTTGGGCTGAAGAAAGCCTTCCACTGGTTTCCCACCCAACACACATGAACTTTCCATTTCAGGCTCCTGTGCCAGGGGACAGTACTCTGTGGCTGCTGAGACTTGTGATTCATTTGAGTTTTGTACTTGAGGGAATTTATGAAGATTCTTTGTTTCTTAACTACTTCTATTTTATCTGCACTTAAGCCTCCCCCAGTGGAAGAATCCTGATGAATGAAAGTTGCTTCTCTTTGGGAGGGAAGCAAAGCTTTTTCTCTAGTGCCTGAGCAGAGAGTGGACAGACTTAGGTTCCCATGAATGTAAAGCTTGACTTGGAAAATTGTGAGCACTGCTGAGGGTACCAGGATGATCCCAAGATGTCAACAAGGGAGAAGATGTTAGACCACAATGTCATTCATTCATGTACAAAACTTGTTGAATTTCTCATCATGTGCCAAGCCCTCTGCTAGCAAGGGGGACAAATATAAGAGAGAATTCTTATTGACAAATTCAGAGTCTGTGGGAGATTTTAGTGAAAAAATTAGGAACAATGTTGAGAACACAAGTTCTTCCCAAAGCGTTGCAGATGGACCTGGGAGAGCTTTCTAGGGAGACAAAGGGAAGGGAGGGAGGTTTAAATGACTTTTAATAATGACTATTTTTAACAGCTGGCTTACAGAATTCCTCAGAATTTGATACTTGGTTTCATGAGCTGGAGTGACCCTTCTCCAGCACACCACAGAATAAAGATGAGCTGGAGAAGCATAGATATGTCTGGTAGCCATGCTGAGGAATTTGGACTCTGTGAGGCAGAATAATTTGAAATGTTAATTAGTGGTTTTGCTTTTCTTATTTCATACTTTTTTTACCCTTTTCCACTAAAGAAGGTTCTAACCTTTGTGCTTTTTTGTTGTTATTTTTGCTTCTTTTATTTTTGTTCCAGGGTCTTTTAGATGTTCTTTTATTATTACTGTTTATTTATGTTTACAGTACACTCAGGGTCTGTATTGTATTTCTGGGCAAAACCCAAATATTTCTAAGAAGACTTCCTTCATATGATCATGTGGATATAGTCAAGGTAGAGAACAGAGGAGAGCACTGTAGGCCAAAACTAGAGAATTTATTCTCGAATATTCAAAATATTCTTGACAGAGGAAGAAACTTAGTAAAAAGGTAGAAATGAAGTGTCTTTTGGTTCAGTAGGAGAAGGTTGAATATAACTTCATGATTTTAGAGAAGTGATGTGTTTCTGTTTAGATCAAGAACGTTCCCCCAAAGGGCTCACACACTCATCTGCAGGGCTTTTGGAAGGTGACTGAATCATGAAGATGATACAGCTGACTTGCTGACAGGAAGTGAGGTCTGGTGGGAGGAGGTGGTCACGGTAGATGTACTTAGAAGGCTGTGTGTCCCCTGGCTCCTCATTTCTCTTTGCTTTCTGGCCCCCATAATGTGAGCAGCTGTCCTCCACAAGACCCTTGCTCCGTGCTTTCTTGCCTTGGAGCCAGTCAGCTATAGTCTGAATTTTCTAAAAACCATGAGCCAGAGCAAATCTCTCTTCTTTCAAGTTGTGGATGTCAGATATTCCATTTCAGTGACAGGAAAGCTGGTGAAGACGTAACATTTCTTGTACTCTAACACTGTAGGGTAAAACTGACACCTGCTGTAGAGGTAGGATAAACATGTTTTTTAAACCACAAATCAATAAATTTAGAAAGATAGTTCTGCTACCTGTGCAAAGGACAGACTGGAAAGGGAGAACTTGTGTGGGAAAAGGGTGAGTTGGCTGTAATCATCAGTGATGAGGTTAACCTGAGTAGCCTCTGAGAGTAAAGAGGAGAGAAGAGGTCCAGAGTATTTCAGAGGATTAAATCCTAGATGGCGTGAGCACACATTTGAGGATTTAAAATATTGGCTGCGATGGTGGAGAGGCAAATGCATGTCCATCTTAGCTCTCAGTATTTTCTGTACTCCTGGCGTAGTGTCTAACATTTAGCAGGTGCTCAATAAAAACACATTTAATGAATGAAAGAGTAAATAAATAAATGTGATGTGCAAGCAGTCATACACATTTTCTTTATATTGGAAATGAGTATATATCCAGGTGTAGTGGTGCATGCCTACCTGGGCAACATAAGGGAAATTATAGCCATCCTGGAGAGTGAAATAAATCAGACATGTACACTTAAGTAATGCAAGGTTTCTCTTATATGAGAAATGCAAAATATAAAGAGCAAAATAAAAGATATATAATAGGAAATAGGGAGATAGATCTTTCTCAGCTTGGAAGGGGACCAAAGGGTGAAGGGAGGTGGGAGGGAGGAAAGGGGAAGGGGTGGAAAAAACTGAGCTGTGTTATGTACTGTACCAACTTCCGACAAGGAGTATAATCATTACGTATGTACTGAAAATATGTTCTAATGAAAATAAGAATTGGGAAAAAGGAAAATTTAAAAAGTGTTTGGACAAGGAGAATGAGAAGAAGCCACAGATTATGAAAACATCTTTGCAAAAGACAACTCTGTTATGCAAAATATACAGAGAACTTTTAAAATTCAATAATAAGAACACACAAAAAAACAATTAAAAGTAACCCAAAGACCTGAATAGCTACCTTACAGATGGAAGACAGATAGATGGAAAATGAATGCATAGAAGGATGCTCCATTTCATTGATGATTAGGGAAATACAAGTGAAAACAACGAGATACCACTAGACCCCAGTTAGACTGGCCAAAATTCAGAACACCCACAGTGCCAAATATAGACACAGATATGAGCAGTGGGAACTGCCATTCATTGCTAGCGGGCACGCCAACTGGTAGAACCACTTTGGAAGGAACATGGACTGTCTCTTACACACTGTACGTGCTCTTTCTCTACAGTCCAGCAATCATGCTTCCTGATATTTCTCCAGATAAGCTGAAAATTTTTGTACACACAAAACTCCACACTGATTTTTTACTACAGTCTTATTCATTATATCCAGAACTCAGAAGCAAACAAAAATGTCCTTTAATTGGGTGTGTGGATAAACTGTGGTGTATGTCCAAGCTATGGAATATTATTTAGCACTAAAATGAAATGAGCTATCAAGCATTGAAAAGACATGGAGGAACGTAAATACATATTGCTACATGAAAGAAGTCAACTTGAAAAGGTTACGTACTGTATGAATCCAAGTACAGATGCTCCTTGCTTTATAATGAGGTTATGGCCTGATAAACCCACTGTAAGTTGAGAATACCTTAAGCTGACAACATACTTAGTATGTCTGTCAAATATATAGATAAGCAACATCGTATATTGATTATTTTGTGTGTATGTGGTACTAGAGATTGAATTTAGGGCCTATGCTTAAAGTTATATCCCTAGGCCTTTTTAATTTTTTATTTTTGAGACAGTCTCGCTAAAGTTGATGCATTCACTGGTCCAGGCTCAAACTTAAGATCGTTCTGCCGTAGCTTTCTCAGTCTCAGAGTGCTGGTATTACAAGCATATGTCTCTCTGTTCACTCTCTTGATCACATAGCAGACTGAGAGCTGCAACTTGCTGTGGCTGCTCAGCCTCACAAGAGAGTATGCTGAAAAGCTCTCAGGAAGGAAAATGACCTTTTTCTTTTAGCCCAGGAAAAATCAAAGTTCAACTTTCAAATTACAGTTTCTATCAAATGCCGAGTGCTTTAACATCGTCATGAAGTAAAAAAAAAACCAAAAAAAACCAAAAACACATACATCAAAACATAATAAGTTGGAGGCTGTCTATACTTGACATTCTGGAAAATGGAAAATGATGGTGACTGTAAAAAGATCATAGATCACATGGATAGGGGAGGGAATGGATAAACAGGCAAAGCACGGAGGATTTTTATAACAAATCAACTATTCTGTATGGTACCACAATGGTAACTGTGTCAGCATACTCTTGTCAAAACCTGTAGGATCTATAATACCCAGCATGAGCCCCAGTGTAGACTATGCATGCTGGGTGATGTTAAACAGTTTGTGGAAGGCCATTGTGTTGAATTAGCTTCCTACATTAGGCTCTGGTGGAGTAGATCAAACAATGGAGTCGTTCATGTTTCTCATAAACCATGAGATTTTTACACATGACCAGTTTTACACACAAACAGCAGCTTTCAGTCAACTTGAGCCAACACAATAAGGAAGTCTCTTCTATTTTAGCCCTATAAAGAGAGTGACTTTGACATCACTGATCTGCTTTGCAGTACCTTCTTCTTTTTTTCTCAGCACTTTTTTGGAATATGAAGCCAGCCATCTTTGCTCAGCTCATCAGAACACTCATTCTAGGTTACAGAACGAGGTGCTGCCCCATTCTACTATCTCAACAAAAGCTAATTGGATCTTTAATCTCAATTTGTGGTACTTCTTTCTTTTGACAATGACAGTGACTTGTCCTTGTAGATTTATCACATTTTAACAAATGTACCACACTGCTACAGAATGCTAGTAATGGGAAAGCTGAAGGGGCAAGGAGCATGTGCGAACTCTGTATTTTCTGTTCAGTTTTGCTGAAACTGCTCTAAAAATAAAGTCTATTGTCAAAAGACAAAAATTGAGTCTGAAAGTTAATGTGAGTATATGTGATTCAGTACCCGGATGGTGGTTATGGAAACCAGACCATTTCTACGTCACTTGCAAATGATGCTCTGACCGTTACACTGCCCCTGTGTAGAGAACAATGCACATGTCAGTGAAGACAAGGCCACCGTGGCATGAAGAAGCTTAGATCCTCTGACCATTGTGAATATGTGTTGAAGGACAGAATATGGGAATTTGGATCAACAGTTCTGGGAGGGTCAGGCAGTTTCCCAATTCATTGGAATCCTCTAGTCATTAGATAGGAGGCCATCTCTGTTTCTAACTTACCATCTCACTACCAGGCATTTGTGCCAAAAGTACATTTTAGTCCATGTTATTCTAAGCAAACAAAACTTGCTAGCAAGCAGTCACAAAACTGTTACATAGTCTGTGTAGACTTGGAATATTTTCACTATCAACCCTGACCAAGATCTTCATGAAATGACCTGTCAGAAAGAGATGGGTGTGTTCTGATGAATGGGGCATCAGGACTTTTGATCAGAGGATCATTTGCTAAGGGGAGGAGCACAGAGCCATCTGGAAGCTGTTCCTCTGGCATATCCTGGCTCAGGCAGGTCTTTATTTATGTTATTTCTGCAAAGATGGAGGTGCCTAGAATGAGGATCTTAGTGCATACCTGTAATCCCAGTACTAGGAAAGCTAAGGCAGGAGGGTCATGAGTTTGAGGCCAGCCTGGGCTACATAGAAAGACCCTGTGTCAAAAAATAGAACAGAACAAAAAGACGGAGCTGCCTAACTTCTCATAATCACACAACTTGCACACCACTCTTTTCACCAATTAAAACTTGTTACTAACATGCAAAAATAATAAGCCTGTGTGCTGACTTGGATAAAACTACTTTTTAAAGTTTTGAGATATATAAAGTATTATGGTTAATGGCTGGGAATGGTGACTCACACTTGTAATCCCAGTACTTTTGAGGCCGAGGCAGGAGAATCACAGCAAATTCGAGGCTACCCTGGGCTACATAGTGCATTCAAGGGCAGCCTGGACTATATAGTAAGAGCTTGTCTCAAAAAAAGTATTATGGTTAATAAATCATATGATATAATAAAATCATATCATATGATCCAGCAGTCTTGCTACTGATATATGTATATCTCTATATATCTATATATATCTATATATATATATATACAAAGTATATATATCTCTCCAAAGTTTGTGACCTCCAGAACATGTCAAAATATTTCTTTTGAATGCCACTTGGTCAGTTAATAGGGTGTTTATTCTAATAGGTCACTTGAAGTGTTAATTGGTCCCTAGGATATAGATCAGAGTTAATTTGTGCACACATAGTTCCCAGTGTTTACACATCATGTTATATGGTAAAGCAAATTACAGCAGACAATAAAACCAAAAGTAATGTCCAGGAAAAGATTTTAAGTCAGCTGGGCCTGTGCTCGGGAAGCATCAGTGTAGACTTATCTCCCTCTCTTCACCTCCATCAGAAACTGTCAGTGCCTGGATTTTGCAAGCACCTCCCTGGTCTCCCTGCTTCTACTGTGCTAAATCCTCATCCCAGACTTCCCAGTCCCCAACCCTAAAACCTGTTATTACCACAGCCAGACCGCGCCTGTCAAACCCAAGCTGTCAGGCCCTTCTCCTCTGCCTTGGTGAGAGCCCCAGGGCTGCACGTGAAGGAACCGCTCCCTCTGTCCTTTAGTTCCACCTACTGGCCTCCTCTCTATTTCCTAGAGCACCAGGCCCCTCCTGCCTCAGGCCTTTACACCAGTGGCACCCTGTGTCTGTCAGGTTTCTCCACTGGAAAGCCCCATGACCCACTCTCACCACCACTGCAGCCTCCTCCCTGCTCTCCCAGGCGCCCTTCCCCCTCCCCGTTCCACTATGTTTTGTCTGTGATGTTCTCACACATGATGTAATGTGTCTGTTGTGTTTGGTCTCTGTCTCCTGTCACTGACATGTAAGCTTGACAAGGACAATGCTTTGTGTTCATTTTGTTTGCTGGTTTACCCCTGCCACCACATGCATAGGTGCTTAATAAATATTTGTAGGAAGAGAGGAAAAAAAGAAAAGAAAGAAGAAAGGAAAGAAAGAAGGAATGAAAGGAAAAAAGAGAGGGGAAGACATCTACAACATCCAAATGAAGCTGTGTCCCTGCGTTGCATTGTACTAGTGGCTGTGACAACTTAATAACGATGAGATCTGATTATACCTGTTAGCAGTTATGTTGAAGGCAAAGAGCACATTTGGAGCTTTACATCATTTCAGTAAAACAGTTCAAATAATTTACTGTTTGGGTTCATGCAGCTCCATCTTTAGATTTCCCATTAACAAAGGTAGCCTCTTACCAATGATTTTATTTGATATATTTTGGTAACAAAAAGAACCATGAGTACTATTGATGTCTGAGGAGAGTGGGAAAATATCTCAGAGAGAAGTTGTCATAGGAACTGTGCCAGGGAAGTAACTACACACACAGAGGAGAATGCAGTGTCCAAAGAGAAATGGAAGGACGTGATCTTAAAGTTTCAGTTTCAGAGTAAAAATCTCTGAATCTTCTTGTGAGAGTTGTCCTCAGAAATAGCAAGGGTCAGTAGGATACTGTGGTGCTGGTACTAAAGATATAGACTTCACAGGAAGTTTTGCAGAGATAAAAATAGGTAAGATATAAAACATCTACTATTATGTACAGTCCCCCAAATATTAATAGAGAAATAATCTTTACATTTATTGCCTTATCTAATCCTCACTAAAGCCCCCGAAGGAGAGTAGTCAGTATCCCCAATTTCCAGATAAGATAATGAAGCACAGGTAATTATATTGGTCAGAGTCCCATCATAAGTGGTAGAGGTAGGACTCAAATGCAAGCCTGTCTGACTCTATAGCCCATGCCCTTAACTTTTCTGCAGGATTGAACTAGTAAGAAATAAATAACTAGTAACCACAAAAGTGATTATTTGGTGGTAAGTAAGAGTAGGGGTTTCCGTTGTCATGTGATATGTGTGGCAGAATATCACAATATTCATTGACTTTTGTCCCCTTAAGGACTTTAAAGGACCTGGGAGGAAAGCGCCATCCCGTAAGAAGACAACCACTCTCCATTCTCCCCTCAGCTCCCCAGTACAGAGCTGCAGGCTGCCTCCACCAATCCACTGCGGGCACCACGTAAAGTGAAACCTAATCTCAGTCCTCCTGTGAGCTTTAAGAAGACCAGGACACTTCTTTCTGGAGTGCCTCCCTCTTGCCTTCCTCCCTCTCTCCCTTTCTTCCTTGTTTCCTTCCTTCCTTTGTGGTGGTCTTTCTGTCTCAGGTCCAACTTCCTCACTGTATTTGTGGTACATTGCAAGACACCGTGTGATGGGCTACATTGTGCTCCCTCCCCTCATTCATATGTTGAAGTTTTAAACCCCACTTAACTATCCTCAGAATGTCACTGTGTGGAGGTAGGGCCTTTAATGAAGTAATTTAGGTAAAACGAGATCATATGCCCTAATCCAATATGACTTGTGTCCTTTTAAAGATGAGGACACTGATACATGTAGAGGAAAGACCACATGATGACACTGGAGGAAGACAGTGCGGGGACTCAGAACACAGTATGCACCTTGGAATACTGAGTACTTTGAACTGCAGGGGCCTAGAAGGCCTTAGAAGCAAATTTTTCTACCTTTCTTTCTCCAATTCTTTGTTCCCCAGAAGTCCTTTTCCCTAAGGTGGCTTATAGGAACTGGAATTCTTCCCCCAAAGCAAACCACAGAACCTAGAAACATCACTCTCTGACCCACCCTTCTCCCCTGTGACCTTCATGTGACAGGGTTCCTGCTGTATAGCAGGAGACAGGATTGCCATAGGGTGGCCAAGAAGAATCTGAGCAGACAGGCCGTGCCGAGTTCCCCTCAGTGTTGCTGTTGCCTCGGACTCTTGCCCAATGACATTTCTACACAGCTGTCCACTTTTCACTGAACCTAAACAATTTGCCTCGAGTGTCTGGGTGGTTGTTTCTGAAAGCTCCTTGTGTCCTGTACAATTTTAATTAAATACATTTGTTTTGCTCTTCTCTCGTTAACCACCTTATCACCAGGAAACAATGAGAGAAGGACAAAGGGACTATCCCACAGTCCCCTTCAAGGGCACATGCTGGTTACTGAGGACCTCTGGGCCCCACTTCTCAAAGGCCTTCCTCTCTCCCGGGTAGCATCACCTTGGAGAATAAGACTTTACCAAACATGAGCCTTTGGAGGACGTTCGAGATCCAACCTATACTACCTGTCTCTGTTTTGGGGTGTTGGCCACAGCCCTTGTGATGAATGCCAAAAAGGTTTTACACATTTCCATCCCTTCAATGGTGATCTAGAAAAGGCAAGGAGAGACAGATTTCAGAAGACACCAACTCTTTTGGCTCCTTAGACTCAGATTGTTAGCCACCAGAATTATGAAGAAACCAGTCATATTGTTTAGCCCACAGATGCATGGCACTTTGTTATGGCAGTTCCACCAAATTAACACATCACAGAGGGCTTGGCACACCAGATCTGCATTCAAAGATGTGCCAGTTTCCTGTCCTGTCCATTCTTAGCACCCTGTAGCTGTCTTTTTCAAAGGTGGAAGCAGGTAGAAAATAGAACTCATTTTACAGACTGGCACACATCCACTTCAGAATTGGCTGTGAGGGCCAAGACCCAGAGAAACTAATCCAGGTACGTGCTTTCCTTTGTGTTCTTCTTCCTGCTTCCCACTTGCTGATGCTCTTCCAGGGAATAGTGCCTTCCTCAGAGCTAACACAAACACTTTGCTCATATCCAGAGGCAAGTTCTTACAGGACTACACCACCATTAATTTTTAATATGCCTGTTTACTATCTACACCACACCCCCAGTGAAATTATGAATTTATCAACACCTACTGACATTGTGGCTACAAGTTATTCATTAGTGCCAGGATCTACTATAATTCTTGGCTCACAGAAAGGACTAGTTCATGTTTGGATTTCTTGAATGAATGTATTAGAATTGATTTCTTTTTTGTTTACCTTTGGTTGAGAGGAGTGTTATAATACAGCTTCTGGGAAAATAAACCTTAGACATTTTTTTTTTCAGTCTTTTGAGACAAGGTCTCACCATGTAGTTCAGTCAGGCCTTGAACTCATTGTGTAGCCCAAGCTGACCTCAAACTCATGGCAATCCTCCTGCCTCAGCCTCCTGAGTGCTGGGATTACAGGTATGCATGATGATGCCCAGCTAAACACTTTAATAATGTGCTATGTTATGCTATCAGTGGTGATTAATGCTATAAGAAAAGTGGCTCATCATTCTGTTAAACACTCCAATTAGAAGGTTCTGAAATGCCAAAGCCTCTTTTTATGAGGAATAACCTAAGCATGGGACTTTGAGTTGCCAGGGAAAGCCAGTTGTTTTAGACCTCAAGGATTATGTAAAACCTCCAGGATCTTACAGTTCACTCAGCTCCCAGAACAGAGCCAGAACCCCTGGGAGGGGTATGGGCATCTTTGGGGAGATGGAGAAAGGAGACTGCAGAGGAAAGATCCTCCTAGTTGCCCACCCAAGACAGGGTTTGTAAGAACTGTCAGGCTCCTCACTGGAAATGAGCATTTGCCTCTGAACACCCTCAGGACTCACTGTGTCTGTGTTAGTTACTAGCAGCATTATTTGTTTTTTGGGAGTGATGCCTCATTCCCTGTTGATCTTTTGGGTAGAAGTGAGTAGGGATATATTTAGGTTATTTGACCTGTATTCGACTTATCATGTTGAGCCACAGAAATACGACACCTCTCAGTTCTTCATAGTCCAGGCCATGATGGGGTGAGTACTCTGGGGATATGCTTGTAAAGAAAGTGCACTCAACCCTCCATAGACGTGGACGCAAGTATTCTGGAAAATACTGTGTCTATACTAAAGTGTACAGACTTTTCTTGTCATTGTTTCCTAAACAGCATATTATACCAACTACTTACATGGCATTTACATCGTCTCAGGTATTGTAAATAATTAAGAGTGATTTAAATATGTGCATTTTTTTTTGGTACCAGGAATTGAACTCAGGACCTTATGCTTGCTAGGCAGGCACTGGGCCAGTGAGCCACATCCCCAGCCCTATGCATAGATTTTATTCAAGTACAGAGCCACTGTGTAAGAGTCTTAAACATCTGCAGATTTGCCATCTGTGGGGAGTCCTGGAACCAATCTGTCCAGGATACTGAAGGTGATTTTACAGTCTTTCTCCTTTTCCCTGGCTCTCCTGGGACAGGATCCAACGATGACGAACTTCTGAGAGTCTTAGTTAAGTGCTGTGTCATGAAGTTGTCCTTTTTAGAAAACAACTGAATGAAGCAAGAGGTATAACTAGCAGCACCTGCTTTTGCACACTTAGAATGCAATCCGCTGTCAGTTGTTTACTGTTTGTAAGACAACTGCCGACATCCCACAGATTTGTGTCTGGAACACGAAAGAAGCAGAAGCAATTATTTGTGAAAGAGCAGAACAATCTTCCACTAGACTTTGCATAAAATGAGCGCAAGTGAAGGTCATTCCTGTCCTCCAGGTCCCTGATTATAATTCAGAGAGCCACGAAAGAAGGGAATGGAGAAAAATCAAATGAAAAAACTGCCTGGAATTTGGCGACACCAAAGAGAGATGGAAGATAATTCTGTCTTTGATGCCAAACATCTGTCTGGTCACTTTTTTCCTTCTAAAGGCATTTAACTTTGTAGTATTAAATTCTTTCTGATTCCTAGAAAAATGTAGATGCTAACTGTTTGCTTTCATCTGAATATCAGAAGGCTATTTGTTTATGGGTAGGAAAGTTAATATTAATACTACAAAAAGCACTAAAATGCTACAACATGCCAGTTTAAATGGTTCATCGCAAAAAGTCACAGTAAGGGTCAGGTGGCGTATTTCTGATTTAAAGAAAAGATTATTTAAAAATGTATCTCTAGAATAAAGGACACTTGTAGTATTTCTTACCCAGTGAAAGCTAAATAACACAGGGACACAGTCATTTTAAGTTACATAAAAAACCAAAACATCACTTTTGAAAACAAAACAAAAAAGAACCAAACTTGTTAATTCACAGTTTTTGGTTTTTGTTTTTATTTTTTGCTGTGCTGAGATTCAATCCACAGCTTCACACATGCTCAGTAAGTAGAACAACTTCGAAAACTGTAACAAAGGAGAGAAATAAGCCTTTTATGTAATGTAGAAGGAAGATCTATTGGAGAAAATTAGCTCCTAAAGGAAAAGGATTGATAATGTGAAACATACTCTCTTTGATCTGTATTTAATATATTTCCATTTTCAATGTTCCAGTGCCCTTTAGGTTATTATAGTAATCATACCTTGCCACTCAACATTAATTCCTCAGTAACAGACAATACGGGGTGGGCATAGATACAAATCTATTAAATATTATTTTGAGTTACCTGCTTGAAAGCACCTTTCACTCACTTTCTCTCATAAGCATGCTTTGGGCTTGATTACATCTAATGAGAAGATTCAAATGCCTCCAAATATAAGTTGTACAAAAGAATCAGGAATCACATGTAGTCTGCAGTTCTGAGTGTAAGAGCCTTGACAGGGTGTCACTGCATGGGCTAGAGAAACAGGAATGAAAGTTTTACAGCAAGCACTCAGGAGCTGGCATAGAAATCCCTTTGTAATGTGTGATGAACCTGTAGACAAAGCGATGCCCCCCAGACTGTCAGAATGCTCCATCCAGGGGTGTTGTATCATAGTATTATTCATCTGAAGTAGACAGAGAGGGCTCAGGATGTAGCTTAGTGGGAGAGCTTGGGCTTAGCATGCATAAGACTGATTTCAGTCTCTACCACTGCACAGATAAATGAAATAAATAGACAAATAGGTAAATAAATAAATAAATAAAATTGAAAATAGTACGGATAGATACATGGTGTGGAAGGTTTTTCCTTACAAACCAGTTTGCATTAGAAATTGTGGGTAAATGAAAAAGAATCTCCCGGCCACTGAAAAACAAACGTAGGTACTTACATATATTGCTGCAGTGCTTTTTCTCAGCTCTCCAATAAAAAGGGTATCCAAAGATTCACCCCTGATAATGGCAAAAATAACTGGCCACTTACATTTCTAGGAATTGCCCCTAAAACGCAATCTTCCTGTGTTAGAATTAGCAGTAATTCAAATGCAGACTTCTGAAACAAAGAAAACCACACTTGAAAATCTACCTTTTCCATTGCTGATCAAAAATACACTGGAAAAGTGATACAAAGAAAAGAAAATTAGGGGCTGGGGATTTAGCTCAGCGGCAAAAGCGCCTGCCTGGCAAGCGCAAGGTCGTGAGTTCGGTTCCTGGTACCGGACAAAAACCAAAAAAAAGAAAAGAAAAGATTATTAGGATGTAATAAAGCGTTGACTGGGATGAGGGAAAGGCGAACATAAAGAACAAAGGGAAAATATATATACACAAGAAGGCCAGGATAATTGTACTATTAATTTCTATTGCTTCCTTGAAAGGAAGAGTTGATATTTAATTGTTTGATCATTCTTGCATGTCTGTATTTGTCTGAGTAACCAATATGAAGATAATAGTATGTAGTACAGCAACCATTGTTAATTTCTTTTCACCTTGTCTGAAGTTCTCTGTTGTTTTTATGTTGTTTCATTTATGTCTGTGTGTTTGCTTATATGTTGTGGTTCTTTTATTTCTAAAAAGAAAATTAAAAAAAAGAAATAAAGTGTTAGAGTAGATCTCAGAAAACCTGGAAATAATACTTATGACATTTACTAAATGTTTCCTTTGATCCCAGCCTCATGCTAGATACCGTCACTTCATTATTGTATTTAATCTTCATGACAGCACTACAAGGTTTCCATTGTTAGTATCCCCATTTTACAAATTAAGTAGTCTAAGAGCTTTAAAGCAAACTGTGCAATGGGTCCTAGTTAAGGTAGCATAGGGTGGAAAGACATGATACCTTTCCTCACCCATCATAAGGGTCGGGGCCAACACTCCCGTAACCAAAAACAGATTAGCAAGAGCAAAATTCAACACATTTACTTAATTGAAGTTTTACATGGTGCAAGAGTTTTCAGGAATGATGGCCCAAAAACTCAGGAACACTGGCTGTTTTTATGCTTCAGTTTGATGAAGAATGGACTTCCAAGTAGAAATGTGATTAAACAGAATGACCTACCGGTGGGGAGGGACTTGGTAAGGCCCTCTGTTCACATCCCTCTTGGCTTCTCTGTGGAGCATGCCTTCTTCCGGGGTATGGGGCAGGCCCTCTGGAATAAGGGTTTTTAGGGGATAAGGAAGAGAACGACCTTTCTGTGTTTTACGGGTTACTTTGAAGGACAGGAGTTGTAGTTTGTGACCCACCTTGGGGAAGACAGCTTGTGCTTCTTTTCATTTGCAAGTGGTCAGACAGAACTTGCTTCTGAGGCCTCCCAAACTCCTTTGTGCAAAATACTCAGCATGCCAAAGGGCCATAATTATTATATTTATTTTTGCAGTACTGAGGATTGAGCTAGGACTTTGTTCATGCTAAGCAAGCACTGTATGGCTAAACTTTATCCTCACCCTCAAGAGATTGTAATTTGAGAACTCTTTTTGACCCTCAGTACTCTAAGTGGTGGCACTTACCTATATTTAAAAAAACACGAGGAGTGTGGACTCCAGAATCTGCACTTTCAGTGGGTGTTAGGAAAAAAGGGAAAATGGGTAACAAAAGAGGAATTAATTTGTGTTGTTTCCAGAGGCGGTATCACAGGTAATTGCTACAGTCAAGGGGAATCCTTGAACTTTGTGCTACACCCCGAGCCACTGAATTCACAAAATCACCTGGATGGAATAAGTACCCAAAGTTACCCCTGAAAAGAGGCGACCAAAAACTGGGATGTAGATTGGACTTTCACAAAGGTTTTTTTGTTCTACCTGTAAGAATTTTCAGGTGCTGTTTGATAAAACTATTTACACTTACATATATATATCCCCAAATTAGAAGGCGCAGTGATAGAAGTTCTTTATAACTCCTGAGATGGAAGAATGTGTTAATTTTATACTATTAAAAATTATACTTGGGATCTCAGGGTGGGTGTCAAATAATGACCATCATATCTTGTTACAGAACAGAGTAATTTTAGCAGTTCATCCTACAAGGTCCATGATATATCACTTATCATTGTTCCATATGATTCAGTCATGTAAGATAGAGTGGTATCTTGTAAAATAAGTTGCATAGCATTTAATGGGTCCACAGTAAACTTCTAAATTAGTAGTGAAGACGTAACTGCAATACACCACAAGAGGGCGCGCGGGTACTTTTAACTAACTGGCAGGCACCGAAAGCGCGAAGATACCGTATTGATGTCAGGTACAAACTGGCATACTTCTCTGCAGTCACTAAACATCAAATCTGATTGGGTTTTTTTGGAACTGCTTTGGAATTTTTAAAGAGTAAAGAGGTTTTGCTCATTAGTTAATAAAGCACAATGCTTTTCACTGAAAGAGATGAGTTTTCTCTAAAACTTATGTTCCTTTGTTAATATTTTATTAGATATATATATTGGAGATATACGTCAGGCCAAGGATTGGTTCTGTGGGGCCAGAATGAGAAAGAACAAACGTCAGGTCCGCGTTTGGCCACGCGGTGTTCAAATCCAGCCTCTGCTGTGTCTTGGTCGTTTGCCTCTTTCTGATGTGACATTTCCAAGCTTCAGTTACTGCACCCCTCACGGAGCCAGTGTCTGCCCCTGTGGTAAAGACTGAAAAATGTGATCCTGTGAGTCTGGGAGGGATTGGGGTACAGATTATTTGGCTTTTTTTCTTTTCTTTTCTTTTGGGGGACAGTTTAACCTGACTCACTGCACTCATGAGTACACAGAATTTTAGTAAAACAGAACATTTTAAAGAAAATAAGCAGTTTAAATTTGCTCCTTAAAAGCATTTGTTCTAAAATTTCCTGAAAACTTTGGGCTCAGGGGACATTAGTGGACACAGAATAGCACGAGCCATGGATTGACACATTGACACGCCTGTTATTTTTACCCCTCAGCACTGGTGGGGGAGATACCAAGGCAGGACCATATCAAGTCTGAGATAGCCCATCAAGCCCCAGCCTGTGCTGCGTTTCTTTGCAGTAAGGTAATTTCATACCCTTATTGCTTGGAAACTGGCTTTCCATTCCAAATTCTTGTTGCAATCGAGCTTTGTTCTTACAAGTAGATGTAGAAGGTTTTTGCCTTTTTGCCAGAAGTTCAGTTCATGTGGTAGTGAATAAGCCTATAGCTGTTGTGTGTGTTGTGTTATGTTATGTTATGTTATGTTATGTTATGTTGTGTTGTGTTAATTTTCTGCCTGCTTTGCTGAACAAAGACAAACATCACCCTCTGACTTTTGAGTGTGGAAAATCACAGAACAACATACCAACTATTATTTGGAAAGGGAAGTCATACAGAGTAGGGAGCTGGAAACTCCCTTCCTCTGGCCAGGACCTGTCTTCTTCCTTGCAAGGAAGTAATTCATCTGCTCTTTGGGGAACGGCTTTGCTTCTTCCTGAACACACTAGGCTAACAAACTCATCAAGGAGGAAAGTACTTCCACAATTGTGTGTTGTTAGAGCTGTCTGAGCAGGAAGAAAGTATTTGTAGAATAGAAGAAAGGTGGAGATTGGCAATTGTGTCATTATTTTCTTACAAGAAGAAAGCCAGGAAAAACAAAATTATGGTTTAAGGCAATTTGCTTTACAGGTTGATAGTGTTTTCTCCAACGATTGTGTCCAGTCGGAAGTCAAATTGGGATTTCAGAGTTTGTGGATTTTGTATATGAGTTTAGTTTTTTTGCAAATAGAGCCTGAGAGTTGTATTATAATTTAGAGTTGATCGTTAGTAAAACTAGGAATGAAAAATCCTATCTTGGCAGGCTTGCTGCTTAATATCTAGTAGTTCTACACAGCAACTTTAGGAAGAGTAAAAGGCAGCTGCAGTTTTCAAGGAATCAAGATACCGCAATTGTACGGCATCTTGTGTGTAGGTACGGAATAGCACTAGTGGGCATTTTCTTCTATTCCACAATTGTGTGTGTTTTTAGGATGATATCCTATAACGATATCGATAAGATGGAATGTCAGCGCTCATATCCAAAAGTAAATATCAGTTTTAAATTATTCCTTTTAATCTATGCACATCTCTCCAAATTTCAGGAGAAGTAAATATTCTAAAACCAGAACATGACTTTGTATTATTTTTACCAAACCATCATCTCCCAAGCCAAATACTAAAGCAATGCACAGCTGTTAAAATTAGTCAGAAGTCGATTTATGAAAGCTGGAATTCTCATGTGGGAAAAACAGGAGGCAAAAGATTAGCAGCTTGCCAGTAGTTTTTTCCAGGTTAGCAGTCTTGAATGAAGAAAGTCTCACTTCTAAGATAAACTATTTATGGTTTAAAAAATAACATTTCAAGGAATTAATTTAGAGTCAGAATATATCATTTTTCAAACAATATTATTTATTATTATTAAGTTGAAAATGATTGCTTCATACCTATCTAGGCAGTTTTGGTATTTGTGATTAAGAAAATAGACTGAAGCCAAGAGAGAAACACTTGACATCATGGTACTTAGAATGCTTTTCACAGCTGGGCGGCAACACACAGTGACACCAGGTAACAGTGGTGCTCCCCCATGCATGAAAGCACTTAAAAAGTAGGGAATAAGTGACACAGAAGCAGAATAGCTACTCCAGTAAATAAATCACTGTCAACAGCTGGACACCTTCGTATCATCTTTGCTTTTGTCCTTTCAGCCTCTGGTCTCTGACCAAGTTCTCAGTTCCTTCTTATTTTTCTCCACTGTTGTGAAGTTTTTGCCTCTCTGTCTTTTCAAACTACTGCCACAACCTTCTCCAGGTTTTCTTGCATTTTCTTCCATTTTTCTTTGCAGTTCATTCTCTTGACAATTGTGGTAGTCTTCTGCTGAAAGCCTTTGTTTTCACAACTCTGACAATTCTGGTGAGGACCAGTGTCTGTTTCCTTCTGTTTTGGATTAAGGCCTTCATCAGCAGTTGGGACCCAGCCCCACTGAAAAGGCAACGTTAGGGTTGTAGGTGATCAGGCCCCAACAAATGAACTCAGGGTCCTTGCAGAAGATGCCAGCATGAGGGAAGACTGGATTGCTGACGATGGCATTGAGACAGGAGCCCCATCATCTGCATGGGGCATCAGTGGGGAGGGCAGGACAAGGCTGGAGGTCCTGTGGACATGAAGTGCCCAAGTACATTGGGCAATGGGAAGAAACAGCAGGACTGCACCCAGAGTCCACACGCCAATGGATATGGGGTAACCAGTCAACTTCCTTTCTCTCTGAGGAGCTGTCCAAGGCTGAACCTACTACTTTTATATCTTTGTGATCCCAATGGAACAAAACTAAGAGGGATTTACTTCATTTTCTACAGTCACAATTGCTAAAAAGGGTTGAATGTGTGAATTTCATGAGACAATTCCACAGAGGCATTAAAAATAATCTAAATCAGATTATACACATCTGACCCTGGAAATTGTATTTTAAGCAGCTTTTCTGGGCAATTCTTATGCATCTGCAGTTTGACAGGTATTGGGAACTAGTGAGTCAGAGGAAGGGGTGGAAATCAACATTCCTTACAAGGCTGCCTGCTGCCTAGTGCCCATCATTCTGTAGCCTTTGTCTTACTTTGTCGCTGAGACACAATGCCTGACATCCCCAACTTAAAGAAGAACAGATCTGTTTGGGCTCACTGTTTCAGAAACATCAGTCCATGGCCAGCTGGCTCCAAGGCAGAAACAGCATGGTGGAAGGCTCACGTGGAGGCAGGTTGGTCATGTCATGGTGGGCAGGAAGCAGAGTGGAGGAAGCAGCTGAAGAGGGAGACACAAGCTTCCGGATCATGCTCCCAGTGGCCCCCCTCTTCTGCCCAGATCCCACCACCTAACAGCAAGGCAGCTATAGCCCCCCCATAAGCCAGTCGCCTTCCAAACACATGATTTTCGGGGATCATTTTATTTTTCATGTAGAAAAGCAGTTTATTCCATTCTAAGCACTTACATAGTTAGTATGGAGAGTAACAGGCTGCTGGTGAAATAGGTCATCTAAAATGGAGATGATATCAAACTAGTGGCCAAGGCCTAACTCCTTAAAAAAAAAAGCAACCTTTATCAAAGATTAATTTAATGTTCTTTTTTTTTGTTTTGATACCAGGAATCAAACTCAGGATGTTGCGCTTGCCAGGCAGGCACTTGCGCTGCTGGGCTATATCCCCAGCCCTATTAATTTAACTTTATTTTTTTATTTTTGGTTTTTCTCCGGTACCGGGAACCGAACTCACGACCTTGCGCTTGCCAGGCAGGCGCTTTTGCCACTGAGCTAAATCCCCAGCCCCTAATTTAACTTTAAAAACAAATACAAGCTACCAAACCACCCTTCTCAATTTGACAGTCTGCCTGAGACACAACTATCAAGTAAAAACCTGCATCTTTACTACTTGGCGGTCCCAAGTTAAAACAACAAAACACCAACAAAAACCGTTTCACAGAAAAAAAGGACTAATATGAAAACAGCTCGAGAAATACACTAACAAGCAAAAATACTTGGGGAAGGAGGGACATGTAGCTTTGACTTAACTGAAGAAACCGAGAGAGATGGGTCTACATAGGAAAATGTGCACCCTGGAAAAGTGGGTGGGATTTAGAGTATGAATCTGTGACTTGGTTCTCCCCTAATAACTGAATAAAAATGACATCCTGCAGCACTTACACTTCATGGCTCAGACACCTCACCTCACTTGGCTCTATTCCTTTTTCCCCCCCCTTTCCCTGATATTTTATTTATTTATTTGTTTATTTTTATTTTAAAGATTAAAAACTAACAAAACAACAATGAAGACAAAATTAAAACAACACAAAAATGACAAAAATGATACATGACCTCAAAACAAAGTGATAGGAATTAACAGTGGTTGCTACATTACACACTGTTATCTTCAACGAAGTTGCTTAGTCCACCAGATGTAAGAATGTAAGATGGATCAAACAGTCAAAGACAGTAACAAGGTTTTTTTTTTTTATTACTTGGCTCTATCCTTTTCTGAAACAAGTCTGAAAAACTTGGGGATATGTCTTAAGAGGAAAAATAATCACATATTATGCCCTGCCTCATTTTTTTTAGCTTCTTTAGACCTGGATTTGTTACTAGAAAATTCCTAAAGAAAATTTAAATGTAAGTCTGTGGCTTTGCTGAATCAAGTACCTAGTTAATATTTAGAAAACACCCACTTTGGAGGCTAATCGTTTTATTGGTGATACCTGTTATGAAGGGAGAGCTGAACAAAGTCTGTGTGTCTCAAAACAAGTGTTAAGCCAATCTCGGGGTTGAGAGGAAAAAAGGGGAGTCTAAAGTCATGAGTGCAGACATACATAGGGTCCTTGTCCTTCTGGATCCATGCTTCTTCAGGGTCTTCATCAGTGTAAGTGTTCACCGTGATCTGCCACACTTGCCTTGTGGTGTCTTCTGATACACAACAAAGCACCCAGGGTTCACTGGGATTCCAGGGAAAATCAGATATCTTGGCAGTGTGACTGCCACGAATAAACAACTCAAGTGGGTCATCTTCTGCATCTTCTAGGATTGCTCTTCTCCAATTTTACTGAAATCCCGGACATTCAGTCTGTGATCAGTACACTGGAAGCCAGAAGAGTCTCATTGTGAAGTGACCACTGAACCTGAATAGTTCATCCTTATGTGATTCAAAGGAACATGATTTAAGTTTCTTAGATCCCAGAAAGCAACAGTCTTGTCCGCTGATCCTGTGGCAAGAATGAATTTACTATAAGGATTGAGAGAGGCAGTTCACTTCTGCAGTATGAGCATCAATTTGAGTGGCTTGGTTTGGAAGTGTTGTTTGACTGAGTACCTCAAATCGTAAGTTTCTGGTTATCAGCAGCTGACCCAAACAGAGACTCATAGAGCAGATTCTAGGAAACATCTTCTAGTACTGCTGTATGCCCTGTGAAGATGGTGTTCACATCCACACTCTTCCTTTCTTTGGAAGAGCACTGATGTCTCATAGGCAGATGGGATCACGTGAAGTGCTAAGTACGTTCCTACTAAGATCTGGGTTCCAGGAAAGCCTGTAGCCTTCCTTCTGATGTCCATGGAGAGACACAGGTCTGGGTTGCACTCTCTGGGGGGGTCTGACTTAGAAGGACGCTTTGTATAGTCAAAAACAAGAACATCACAGATGGGGTCTTTGCAATGATGCAACAGTTCTGGGGCATGTAACTGGCCCTGTTTACTTCTCCTTCATGATTGATCTTGATTTCTATTTCAATTTTCCCACTAACATAGCCAGACCCTCCTAATTCTCATTTCTCACTGTCCTAGTGTGACGCATCAAACTGGACATCATCAATAGGGAGCTGTAGGCTGGCTCTCACAGGTGGTTTTGTTCATTTGATGTGTGTGTTCCCAGGACAAGTCCATGAATGCAGAAATCCTTCCCTGCTGGTCTGGTTATATCTGGAAGCCACCGTGCTGTTAGGCTGGACCACTCCACAGCATGGGTGATCACCAAATCATAAAGAAAAGGCGTGTTATTTTCCATATCTTGTACCCCTCGTTGACCACATGTTCTTTCACTGTGTCGTCAAAGGCTGCTTCCATGTCAGCCATGGGCAGGAAAGCTGGGAGGGCCCTGGAGCCAATGGACATGAGAGCGTCTGGGAGGCTGTAGGCACTCGCTCTGGGGGCCATTTTTTTTTTTGTCTTTTTTGGAGACATGGTCTTGCTATGCCATTCAGGCTGGCCTTGAGCTCACTTTGTAGCCCAGGCTGGTTTGGAACTCGTACTGATCCTCCTACCTCAGCCTCCCTAGTGCTGGGATTACAGGTGTGCCACCACGCCCAGCTTGGGGGCCATTTTGGATTTGAACTGTAACACCATTCATTTTTGTGAGTTCTACTGTCCTTGTTGTTGATCTCATTCACTTCTTTTCATTTGCTTGTATTTTTTTCTTTGATTTGAATGCTGTTCCATGTCTATTCAGTTTGAACAAAATCCCATATTTACATCAAGACCCAACTAACTGTTCCATTGTGAGGTTTCTCTTGATTCTGCCAACAGAGTTAATTGCTTCTTTTATGTTCCCTTTGTTCATACTATTTATATCAAATTTATAGTTAGGTCAAGCTATTCTGAGTCACAATCTAGAGCATATGATTTAGTAATCAGAATTGTCCTAGGTTATCTAAGATATTTGATCATTTCAATTACAGTTGCTTAGATATCATTGCTGACCAAAGTATGAGCTCTTTTAGCTGAGAATAGTGCTGAGTTTACCAGCATAATTCACATTGCCTTTATATTAAAAGGCACCCAGAAGGTGCCTATTAAAAGTTGACTATTCCTGTGAGTACGGTATTACCACTGTGACAGTCATGATACTCTTAGCTCCACTCAGGACTGGGAGTATCACCCTTCCCTCAGAAGGTGAATGGAAAGAACTTTGTTTTTGTTTCATTTTTTGCTCTTTCTCTTAATCATATTTCAGTTAAGAATAGGAATAACACAAGCTGGAGCCTCAAAAGAATTGAGCTACAAGGGTGAGGGAAGAATGTAGTAGCCAGAAAGGACTGGAATTATCTGTATAAGATAAAACAAGATCCCTAATCTCATAAAGTTTAAACTGTAGTAGAGAAGATGGACCAAATGCAAGTCAAACAAATAAATTTCCGAATTACTAGTGATTGTTTCTAGCAGAGGTGACAGAAGATAAGCAAATATACATATCAATGATTCAAATAGTGCTAAGTGTCATGAGGAAATAAAAGTGATGATATGTCCAAGGATCTGCTTGGTGAGAGTGGTGGGTCAGAATTGGGTAGAACAGTGCTTCGCAAGGGCTCTCAATGATGGCTTTTGTGTTGCAATACAGATATGAGGAAGGAGCCATCCCAAGCAAAGATCTGATAGGAGACATTTCTAGGAAGAGGAATCTTCTCACAGACATCTTCAACCTTATAATATGAATGAGGTGGAGTGTTTGAGGAAACAGAAGGAAAACACAGGGTTGCTAGAGCCCAATAACAGTGGGCCCAAGCTATAGAGAAGGAAGGAGAGGGATGGATGGCAGATTATGGTGAGCCTCCAAATACTCTGTTTATGCCAAGAGCAATGGAAAGCCATTGGGGAATTTTAAACAGCAAGTGGTGCAATCAGTTGTGAAAAATATTGAATAGGCATGATTAGCAGAATTATTTTATTTTATGATAGTTCTTATAATTTCGTGTTTGAATCTTGGATAGGCTATCAAAGAAGGAGATCTGTGAGCAAGATTTCTCCTCCAAAGTTTTATAATGGAATATGAGCTGCCTGAGAATTTTACAAACTATTTCTCACTCTCTAAAGATATTATTATACTATTTTAATATTTTTCTATCAAAGATCAACATTCAAGTTGTAATAAACATATCTTTGTATGACTAGCCAGAAAGGACTGGAATTATCTGTATAAGATAAAACATGTAATAAAAATATCTTTGATTTCACTTAACTTTTTGTTCATTTTGTACTGTGGGAATAATTGTTATGTTTTTATTCTGAAAATTTTAACTACTAACATTATGTCTTTCTCCCAAGAGAACCACTGTGTAAATTTTTGGCAAATGCATCATGGAGAAATTAGATGCAGATCATTTTATGTCTTAAACATCATATTTACTAAGTTTATAAATCTTTATCTCTTCATTGTCAGTTTTGTTTCAGTTTCACATGAGGGATCTGTCACTGTTGAGCAAAATTGGAAACCACTGAGAAGCCCAGGCTCTGACATCAAAGAAAGTTATAAGAAAATAAAAGATTCTTGGGATATTGAAATATAATTATTAGGTATTGCTAAACATGTTTAAAGGAAAGACTGTGAGGACTTTTAAAGATAACTCACTTTCTTTTTTGGCATAGCTGGCTGAATAGAAGTGGGTGTTGCACAAAGAAAAAACCTTACATATGTTACTTTGGAAATGCAGAGCCTGAGGTTCCCATGGGATATCCAGGTGGAAATGTTGAGCAAAGAATAGATAGATATGTCTACAGCTCTGGGGAGAAGTCTCACACAGAGGTATATGTTACAGACCCATCTTCAGATAGATGGTTGTTACAGCCACAAGGGTGGCCCAAATTACACACTGCTCAGCGTGTATGTGCTGAGACTAGACCCTTGGGAATACTAATATTGTAAAAGTGGATGGAGGTAACAGTACCTATAAAAGAAATATGCACAGAATCTGAAGAAGTCATTTCTACCATAAAGACTTAAACATGTTCATCAGATTTAGTAATATGGATTCCTTGGTGACCTTAGTAAGGCAGATTGAAACAGATAGTGATTATTGACCACTCTTTGAAAATTTGGCAAAGAATGGAAGGAGATAAATTACCAAGAATAATACAAGGTCAATGGGATTGGGGAATACTATTTATAGGCTAAAGAGAAGAAATCCATAGAAGGAAAAGATTAAATATGTAAAAGACAAAGAGAAAGTCGAAGGAGTGAAAGCTTAGAGAAAGAATGAAATAATTTGGAAGAGTTATCTTTAGATGAAATGAAGTTCTTATTTCTTGTTACTGGAGGCCTATTTAGGAAGTCTTTGCTTGTGACTGAAAGTGTTTTCTCTATGTTTTCTTCTAGCAGTTTCAGAATTTCAGGTCTTATTCCTAGATCTTTGATCTGTTTTGAATTGATTTTGTAGAGGGTCACAGTGACCTAGTTTCAGTCTTCTACATGGGGATATTCAGTTTTCCCAACACCATTTGTTAAAGAGGCTGCCTTTGCTTCATTGTACATTTTGACCCCTAGGTCAAGAATCAGATGGGTGTAGTTGTGTGGATGTTTTCTATCCCTGCCACTCTATTCTATTGATGTGTAAATCTATTTCTGTGCAAATACCATGCTGTTTTTGTTACTATGGCTTTGTAGTATAATTTGGAGTCAGGTATTATGATGACTCCAGCCTTGCTCTTTTTGCTCAGAATTTCTTTTGCTAGTCTCACTTTTAGGGTTTTTTCTTTTTTCTTCCAGTTTTATGAAGAATGTCATTGAAATTTTGATAGGGATTGCATTGAATTTGTAGCTTGATTTTGGTAAAAAGCCCGTTTTAAAATTGTTAATTCTACCAATCCATGAACATGGGAAGTCTTTCCATCTTCTATTGTCTTCTTTAACTTCTTTCTCCACTATTTTTAATTTTTCAGCCTTTTACCTTCTTAGGTTGAATCCTGGATATTCATTCCTTTTTGTAGCTAATGTAAATAGAATGGTTTTCTTGATTTCTTTCTCTGGTAGTTCATTATTGGTGTAAAAAATATTGATTTCTTAATATTGACTTTTCTATCCTACTTTGTTGAATTTGTCAAATCTAAAAGAATTTTGATGGAACTTTTAGGGCTTTCTTGTTATAGGATCATATCATCTGTAAAGAAGGATAATTTGACTTCTTTTCTTATTTTCATCTTTTTAAATTTCTTTATCTTGCCTAACTGCCCTGGCTAAAATTTCAAGCACTGTATTAAATAGGGGTAGTGACACTGGATACTCATTCCTGATTTTAGAGGAAATGCTTTTCAGTTTTTCACAGTACACTACAAAGTTGGCTATAGTTTTGTTATATACACCTTTATACTGTTGAGTTATGGTCCTTCTGTGCCCAGTTTCTTCAGGGCTTTTATCAAAAAAAGACGTTGCATTTTGTAGGAGGCCTTTTCTATGTCATCTGGCAGGATTATGCAATTTTTGGTCTTGATTCCATTTATGTGGAGTATCAATTTATTGATATGCATATATTGAAGCATTCTTGTATCCCTGGAATGAAACCAACTTATTAATGGTGTATGACCTTTTTAATGTGCTGTTGAATTCAGTTTACAAGTATTTTATTAAGGATTTTGCATCTATATTTATCAAAGATACTGGTGTATAATTTCCTTACTTTGTTTTTTTTTTTTTTTGGTTGTTTTATTATTCAGTTTTGTTATCAAGGTGATATTGGCCTTATATAATGGATTTGGAGACATTCTTTACCTTTCTATTTCATGGAAAAATTTGAGAAACATTGGTGTTAGTTCTTTGAAAGTCTGGTAACATTCAGTAGTAAATCCATATGGTCCTGGGCTTTTCTTTCTTGGAAGACCTTATTACTGCCTCAGTCTCATTGCTTGATACTGATCTGTTCAGGATTTTTATATTTTTTTCGCTCAATTTTTGTAGGTCTTATGTGTCTAGAAATTTATCCATTTATAATAGATCTCCAATTTATTGGAATATATATTTTCTTTTGGTACTGGGAATCAAACTCAGGGCCTCATACTTGCCAGGCAGGCACCGTGCCTGCTCAGCTACATCCCCAGTCCTGGAATATAGATTTTCAAAATAGCCTCTTATCATCTTCTGGATTTCATTGGTGTCTATTATAACATCCCTTTTTTATCTCCAGTTGTATTGATTTGGGTGTTAACTCTCTTTTGCTTGATTTGGCTAAAGGTTTATCAATCTTGTTTATCTGTTCAAAGAACTCTTTGTTTCATTGATCCTTGTACTGTTATTTTAGTCTCTAGTTCATTAATTTCAGTTATGATATTTATTTCTTTTCTTCTATTGGGTTTTGTTTTATTCTTGTTTATCTAGGGCCTTGAAATGCTTTATTAGGTTATTTATTTGTGATCTCTCTGATTTTTTTTAAAAAAATATAGTCACTCCTAGCTATAAACTTTCTTCTTATAACTACTGCATTATGTCCCACAGAATCGAATATATTGTGTTTCCATTTTCCTTTTAGGAGTTTTTAAAATTTCTCTCTTGACTTCTTCAATGATACCTTGATTGTTTAAAACTGAATTCAATATCCATATGTTTTTGTATAATTTCTATACTGTTTCATGCTATTAATTTCTAGTTTTATTCCAATAAGATGCAAAAAACATGTCTTAGCAATTTTCTTCATTGCTGGGACTCTGTATCTGACACCCATAACTTGAAGGAGGAGAAGTTTATTTTGGCTCACAGTTTTAGCCCAAAGTCTGCTGGCTTCAAGGCAGGAAGGGCATGGAATAAAGGCATAGTGAGGGGAAAGCTGCTGACCTCATGATGTCCAGAATGCAGAGAGAGAAAGGGTGAAGCCAGGGAGGGAGATATACCCAGTAAAGTCACCAGTGATTCACCTCTTCTGGCCAGGTTCCACCTCTCCACAATAAGCCAGCTCCAGCACCCCCATAATCTAATCACCTTCTGAAATCCCAGCCTCTAAACAGAGAAAGCCCTTTTGGGATAGCTAGATCTAAACCATAAAAATTATTCAATTTTTCTCATGTTTAGGCTTGCTTTATAGCCAAAAATATGATCTATTTTGGAAATATGATCTATTTTTGAGATGGCTCCATTAGTTGCTGAGAAGAATGTGTCTTCTGCTATGATTGGGTGGAATTTTCAGTAGATGTCTGTCAAATCCATTTGATCTATGGTGCAATTTAGGTCTGATTGCTGTGGTTTAGATCTGGGGTGTTGTGACTGGACAATAGTTGGATCTTTGGGATGCTATACTGAATGAGCTAAATGTGCTGTTAGGAGGTGGGATTTGGTTAGGGGTGGTTCACTGAGAGCATGACCTGAAAGGGTATATATCTCCCTGCCCAGCTTCCCTTTTCACTCACTGTTTCGTGATCAGCATGACATGAGCAGCTGTCCTCCATGGCAGACCCTTCCCCCATACTATCTCTACATTTGAGCCTAACAACCAGGTACTGAAACTTCCAAAACTGTGAGCTGGAATAAACCTCTCATTTAAGTTGTCAGTGTCAGGTATTGTGTCCCAGTGACTAGAAAGTGACTAAGACACTGATGTTTCTTTATTGATTTTGAGTGGAAGGATCTGGGGGACTGGTTTGTTGTTGATGGTCCTGAAGTGACCCACTACTTTTTTTAGTATTTTGTTTTCATAAGTACATGTTTGTAATACATAGTGAATACATTCATCATGAAGAGTTGGTAGATATATTTCATCTTAATTCTTTTTGTTTCCCTTTTCCCTCTCCTCCCCTCCTTTTCCCTCCATCCCTAGGTCCCTTTCCCATCTGCAAAAGATCTACCCCTTTCTTTCCTATCATCTTTTATTTTGCTCTTGAAATTATTTCTACTTTGAGTCTTTCATATAAGAGAAACCATGCAATATTTAACTTTATCTGTCAGATTTATTTTGGTTATCATTATGTCTCAAGGTACATCCATTTTTTTAAAAAAAACTCAAATTTATCCTACTATTTGGCTGAGTAGTACTGCATCATGTACATATACCACATTTTCTTTACCCATTCATCTGTTGATAGATATATATTTTTCCAAGATTTAGTTACTATGAATTGTGCTGCTATAAACATGGGTATGCATGTATCACTGTAATATAATGTCTTTGACTCTTGGAAAGATATGCAGCAGGGGTATAGCTGAGTTAAATGGAATTTCTATTTTTATTTTTTGAGGAATTTCCATATTTATTTCCATAGTAGTTGTACTAGCTTACATTCCCACCAGCAATATTGAAAGGATCCTTGTCCCCCACAGCTTCTTCAGCATTTTGTTGTTTGGCATTTTTTCTGGAGTGAGCTGAACTTTCAGGGTTGTTCTGATTTGTTTCTCTAATGGCCACAGATGTTGAGCCTTTTTAAATGTACTAATTGGCCATTTATAATTCTTCCGAGAAGTGTCTATTCGTTTCAATTGCCCTTTTTTTGATTATATCTTTTATTTCTGTGGATATATATGTATATTCCCCCTGCCCCCAAATATTAGTCCTTTGTCTCTGGAGTAGCTGGCAAAATTTTTTCCTATTCTATAGGTTATTTCACTCATTGTTTTTTTGCTGTGCAAAAGCATTTTGATTTCATATAGTCCAATTTGCTGATTCTTAGTGTTATTCCTTGTACAATTGAGAATCTGTTCAGAAAGACCATGCCTATATCTTCAAAGGTTTTACCTAATTTGTTTTCCAGTAGATTTATTGTTTCTTTTTAACATGTAGGTCTTTGACCTCTTTTGATTTTATTTCAGTACAAGGTGAAAGATATGTGTTCAGATTTATTCCTCTGCATATGGATAGTCACTTTTATCAACATCATTTATTAAAATAGGCTAAGTTGTGGCTTGTGTCTAGATGTCCACCCAAAATCTCATGCAGTCATAGGTGGGGCTTTCTGGAGGTGGCTTGATCTAGGGCATATGATGCTGGGGTTAAGTGTGTGATGCTGGAATTAGTGGCACGGTGCTAAAATTAAGGGTGTCCCACGTGGATGTAAGTGCTGCCTTTCCTAAGGGAAGGTAGCCTGGATAGAATATAAGGGACAGAAAGAGGGCTGCTGCTGTCACTTGCTGCTTCACTGACTTGCTGCCTTCTGCCTGTGCTGCTTTGGCATGGACTGTTTCTCCCCTGCAGTTCCCCTCGGTCATGCCACCCTGCCTTGGAGCCAGCTGACTATGGACTGAAACTTCTACAAACTGTAAGCAAAAATAAACCTTTCCTTCTTCAACTTTGTGTTTCAGGTATCTTGTCTCAGCAATGAGAAAAGTAACTAAGACAGTCTATCTTTACTCCAGTGTATAGTTTTGTCTTTTTGTCAAGGGTCACATGCCAACGTACCTGGGTTTTTTTCTGCTTTTTCTATTCTATTCCAGATTTTCATTTCTGTTTTTGTGCTAGTACCAAGCTGTTTTTACCACTGTAGCTTCATAATATAACTTGCAACCTGGGATTTTGATAGCTCCTGCTTTGTTCTTATTGGTCAGGATTGTTTTATTTTGTGTCTCTTCTGTTTCCTTTTTCTCCTTCTTTTTTTTTTGCCTTTCCTCTTTGTCTTTCTCTTTTCCAGCTGCTATTGCTATTAATTCTTCATGAAAACTACATATAGAAAATAGATATAGAATAGTTAAGATCATCTTTACTGCACTCTTGTTACCTTTGTACTTTCAGTTCCTTCAAGTTACACATTATTATGTTTTGTGTCTGGATGTCCCCCAAAGCCTCATGTGATCATGAGGGGAAGGCTTTTGAAAGAGTTTGTTAAACCTAGTCTGCTTGTTTTCATGCCCTCATCTCAGGAAACAGAGTTACAGCATTTCAGCGTAACTTAGAAAGGGCCCAGGGTCCTCACTTTGTAAACATCCTCAGCCTGTGCAAGAGGAGGGCATGGAGATGGTGTGAATGTTACACCCACCCTAGGGCGGGTAGCCTACATACAATATAAGAGAGGAAAAGAGGCTTGCTTCCCCCCAACCCCTTTTTGCTCTTGTTGGTTTTGCTGTCTTCTGCTGCCATGAATGGTTGCCCTTCTGCCATGCCATGCTGCCTTGGAGCCAGCTGATTATGGACTGAAACCCTCACAAATTGTGAGCTAAATAAACCTTTCCTGTTTTAACTTTGGGTGTTCAGTATTTTGTCCCAGCAATGAGAGAAAAGTGACTAAGGTACACATCATCTCCCCAGTATATATCAATTAAGCTGAGGAACTAGAAGCAGGCAGAGTTTTTAAGGGCAGCACTACTGCTCCCAGCTAAAGAATCCTGCTCACTTGATATTCTCCAAAGAAAAAGCCTGTATTTTCTCAAGGGGTAGAACCTAGCTATGAGTCTAGATGCCCCTTCAAAGCCTTATGCAGTCGTGGGGTGGGCTTCTAGAGTTTTTGATTGATTCATGGTCTAATGCTGGGATTATGTAAGTGCTACACCCACTCTGGGGCAGGTATCTTGCTTACAGCATAAGGGAGGGAAAGAGGCTTGCTCTTTCTACCAGCTCCTCCCTTTTTGCTCTTGCTGCTTTTGCTGTTTTCCACTGCCATGAACTGTTACCCTCTGCCATGTGCCGCTCTGCTTTGGAGCCAGCTGAGTATAGACTGAAACCTGCACAAACTGTGAGCTAAATAAACTTTTCCTTCCTTAATTCTGGGCATCAGGTATTTTGTCTCAGCAATGAGAGAAAAGTAACCAAGACACATGCTGCTACCAACTGCTGAGCAAATAAGAGCCTGCTTAAAATACTACTCCTTTCTCCTTTCCACTTCAGATTTAGAGACAAGGGATACTGTCTAGACGACACCAGCCACCTATAAAGAGGATGGTGAACATCGACTTCCTTCTCAGACAGTATGCATTTTCATTAAGTTATTGTTCTCTGGACTCAAGGCCCAGTTGTTTTTTAATTTTTTTTTATTTTAAAGAGAAAAACCAAAAACAAATAACCAAAACAAAGACAAAAGCAAAACAACACAAAAATTATAAAATGATATAGAATTTCAAAACAAGATGATAGTAAATCAACAATAGTTGTTGTATTAGTTGTATTATTTACTGTTATCTTCAAAGTAGTTGCTCTGATTACCAGATATAGGTATGCAAGATTGATCAAACAAACATTAACTGTTCCTTTCAATAAACCAATAGAAATTAGTAGTACAATTCTCTTAGCTATCTTGTGTATATATCCATTTACTTTTTTCCTTTTCTTCTTTCTTTCTTTTCTCCTTTCCCTCATCCCAGTCAAGGCCCAGTTATACTGGAGGCTGTGCTAGTTAGGGAGCTGCGCTGATTATGAACCTGTTGAAACAGCTTGATCTCTGTTACCTGGTTGGTCTGGGAGGCAGACTGGCCCATGATGCATGAGAATGACCTTTATAATCATACAGGGAACGGATAATGATGTTTACACCCCAGGAAAGGTTATCTTATGGCCCTTCCTAGAAAGAGATGACTAAATTAAAGAAAATCTCTAAGAGACTTTGGAGCAACTACTGTAACTATTCAGATAACACATGAATCTCAAAACATGATAAAAGCATTTCTGCCCCTTGCAACAAAAATTGTAACAATCTTATATAACAACTTTCCTGATGTTCCCTATATATCTTACCTTCTTTTTTTAAACGTTTTTTTCTTTTGTGCCTTTCTTTTCCTAGCTTCCAGATTGTCAAAGAGGCAAGTAGATCTCCTAGACTGTTCTTTATAATAAACAAGGGAGCCCATCTTTGCTAGAAGATAATCACTGGGAGGGATATAATCAAGGGTGTTTATCCTAATAATAGTAAATTCTGGGTATAAAAAGTCTTCATTAGGAGATTCTCAATTTCAGACCCAAATTTCTTTTTTATAACTCACTATTGACATTTCTTCTTGGGTATTGGAAAGACATTTCTTTATTAGTTTCCTAGGGCTGTCCAAACAAAATACTACAAACTAGATGGTTTAAAACTATAGAAATTTTTTTCACAGTTTTGGAGGCTAGAAGACTGAAATCAAGGTGTTAGTGGGGTTGGTTCCTTCTGGAGCTCTGAGGTATAATCAGTTCAGTACCCTTCTCTTGTTTCTGGTGATTGTGACAATCCTTAGCATTCACAGATTGTAGATACATTATTTCAACTTCTGGCTCTAACTTCATATGAACTTTATGTGTGTCTCTAAATCCTTCTTCCTTATAAGGACACTTGTCATAAGATTAAGAGCCCATCTTAATCCAAACTGGCCCTATCTTGATTACATCAGCAAAGGCCTATTTTCAAATAAGATAACATTTACAGGTACTAGGGGTTAGGACTTCAGCGTATATTTTTGAGGCACAACTCAACCCACAAAAATTCCCCAAAATTTCAAAGCTAAACTCATAATTTCTGCCCTAAACTTAGCATTCAAGTTCAACAAATAATGAGCACATTCTAGGCTTGCTTCTTGCTGTGAGTATCAACAATGAGAATCGTTTGTGTGGGTCATCTTATTCTTTGTCACACCTCTGTCTCATGCCCAAATCTAAACTCTTATCTTTGCTTATTGACTCTACTTCCTGAATATTTTTTAGATCCATTTTCTTCTTTTCAACTCCATCTCCATTTCCATCTCTGAAGAGCAAACTCCCTTATTCTCTTGCCTGGATCATTGTAGTAGCCTAATTAAAAATCACATATCATTCTACTTCTGCCTAGTACATGTCTGCATCATAGCTAGATCCCCTCTTACATCATCTGACACAAATTAAAACACCTCAGTGACCTCCTAGCACTTTTAGAATAAAGCCAAAGTTCTAAACATGGCCAGTGAAACTGGGTGGTGGGCTCTACCTACCTGTCCATCCTCCATTCACATCATAGCTTCAGCCCACTCAGATTTTAAAATGTGTACAAGTCGCTTGCAGATCTTTTAAAATACAAATTCCAGTTAAGTAGAGCAGGAAGGGAGCCTGAGATTCTGCAGCTAAGTGATACTGAAGCGACTAGTCCAGGACTGTGCTTTGAACATGAAGGTTTATCAGTCCTCTTGCTTCCTTCGCATATGATTTTGCAAGTGTAGTTCCTAGTTTTCCTTACTGCTCTTTCTCCCTCTTTTCATTTGAATAGTCTGAATAATTAGGATGTAGATCTTAATTATTGCTGCATCACAGGGACATCATCTCTTACCTCCCCAACCAATTGTCTCTCCTGGGCACTTAGTATAGTTGAGTTCTTTGTTTTCCATAGGCATGTAAAAAAAAAAGTTCTTTTTTTTTTTTTTAAAGAGAATTTTAAAAAAAACAAGAGAAGAGTATTTCAGAAAATGGAAAGATATTCTTTGCTCATGGATGGGAAGAACCAACATTGTGAAAATGGCCATACTCCCAAAACTGTTATACAGAGTCAATGTAATCCCAATCAAAATACCATTAGCATATCTCACAGATGTACAGAAAACATTCCTAAAATTCATCTGGAACCAGAAGAGACTTAGAATAGCAAAAGCAATCCTGGGCAACAAAGGCAAGGCAAGAAGCATCACAATCCCTGACTTGAAATTATACTACAAAGCTACTGTGATAAAAGCTGGCAAAAAAACAGACCTAAGGATCAGTGGAACAGATTAGAAGATTCAGACACAACTACAAACACACTCAGTCACCTTCTCTTTGACAAAGGGGCCAAATATCTTCACTGGAAGAAAGATTGCCTCTTTAATAAATGGTGCTGGAAAAACTAGCTTTCCACATGCCAAAGACTAAAACTAGACCCATGTCTATCACCATGCACTAAACTAAAGTCAAAATGGATCAAAGATCTAAATCTTAAAACAGAAACACAATCTACTGGAAGATAAAGTAGGTAGAAATCTTAAGACATAGGGATAGGTAGAGAGTTCATGAACAAAAACCAAACTGCATAGAAAATACTTCAAAGAATCAACAACTGGGGTCTCATCTTATTAAAAATTTTTGACATATCAAAAGAAATCACCAACAAAGTGCAAAGACAATCCACAGAGTGGGAAAAAAAATCTTAGCCAACTGTCCCTCAAAGAATTTCTAGAACATATAAAGAATTTAAAAAAATCAGGCCCCCCAAATTCAGATAAAAAATGGGCATCTGAGATGAACACACACTTCTCAGATGAAGAAATACAAATGGCAGATAAATATATGAAAAATGTTCAACATGGTGGTCATTGGAGAAATGCAAGTTAAAACAACGCTGAGATTCCATCTCACTCCAGAAAGAATGGCTATTATCAAAAAAATCAACCAATAACAAATGTTGGCGAGGCTGTGTGGAAAGAGGAACCTTTGTCCACTGTTGGCTGGAGTGTAGACTGGTACAACCACTGTGGAAATCAGTGTGGAGATTCCTCAAAAAATTAAGATTAGAGTTCCTATTTGACCCAGCTATTTCCCCTTATGGATATTTTCCCAAAAGAATTGAAAACACCTGTCTTGGTTACTTTTCTCTCATTGCTGAGACAAAATTCTGGACACCCAAAATTAAGGGAGGAAGGGTTTATTTAGCTCACAGTTTGTGGAGGTTTCAATCCACACTCAGCTGGCTCCAAGGCAGAGTGGCACATGGCAGAGGGCAACTGTTCATGATGGTGGAAAACAGCAAAAAGCAACAAGAGCAAAAGGGAGGAGCAGTGGCAAGCAGCCTCTTTCCCTCCCTTACATTGTATGCAAACTACCCGCCCCAGGGTAGGTGTAGCACTCACATTCATAATTCCGACATTAGACCATGAATCAATCATAAATCTAGAAGCCCAACCCATGACTGCATGAGGCTTTAGGGGAACATGCAGACACAAACCATAACAACATTATATTTCCTATAGGCATTTTAAAATCAAATGTTTGTCTCCCTAACTAAGTTATAGGCTCCACAATGGAAAGGCTGTAGCTGTTCCTTCTTTCTGTTTGTTCCCAGACCCCACCACAGTTTGGGGCTCTCAGAAACGTGATTCAGCAAGTATTTGTCAAATAAATAAAGCAGTGGTATCAAATCCCTAATACAGTAGTTTTTTCCTTCACTAGCAGGGTAAAGGAGTGACTTAATCAAGTTGCTGTGATGAATGTTTAGACCATCAAAAGAAAATGACTTTGTTTTCTTTTTGTTACAGAGATTTTGTCACTTCTCTTCTGGGTTGTTTTTGTTGATGTCAACATTTGCACATGTGTACTCTAGATTTGTTTCTGCCTATAGTTTCTTAGCTCACATGGTGATCTGGAATTAACATAATCACATCTTTGAAGACAGCAGAGCATCTCCCTGATTTCTCCAAATAGCAAAGCTTTGATTGTAAGGATATCTGTAGAAATAAGGCAACAGCAATGTGGTCTGTGCTTAAATGTAAGCTCTTCAGGGTGCTCTTGTCAGTGTGCAAACACTGTGAATTGATTACTCTGTGCTATATGGTTCTGCTAGTAAGATAGCTTCACTGTCCTTCTATCTCTGCATTAATTGCAATGCCTTTCAGTTTCATTCTTTGTACACAATCGGTTCTTTCACTACCAACTGCCAACTCACAGTTTCTACCACTTCCTGGCTCCTGTGGCATTACTGCATCTGCTGGCTGCTGTCTTAGCTTTCACTCCCTGCTATCTTTTGCTCATATTCTCTCTGTATTTACATTCAAATTAGTTACTTTGTCTACTCATTACTTTTTTTTCTGATTCTCATGCTGCAAACCTAGGACATTGACATGACTATGTCAGATTTGCTGTCTGTGACTTCAGTGCTCATCCTGGTCCAAGCAGGTCTGAGCAGGACAGTGTACCACATGAGTGGTGTAATGGTGCTGGCTCCTACTGGTCCCCAAGAACTGACTGTGAAATATTTGTGAAATTGATGTGCTCAATTGTAGAACAATTGGTGCATGAAATTAGGCAAGGTAGGAACATTTATACTGTAGAAATTAACAGAGTAAAAATCAGGGCTTTTTAAAAAAATCATAGAGACATTTGCCTGTACACCACTGAATGAAATAGAGCCTTTGTAGAAACACTCAGAGCCATTTCCTGTGGTTGTGTGGTTGCCATGTTGGGGCTTCCTCAATAAGGCAATAAAATTGGCAAGTCCTTTACCTGCCCGGTTCAGTCTAACCATGTCACTCACAGGACTTCCAAAATAAACAGAGAATCCTTTCATCATTGTTGCTACCCCAGTTGCTACTATACTTACGTTTTTGGTTGACTACACTGGGAAACAAACTCTGAGTGAGAATGAGAAGAGAGAAGTTTACACGGAGGGAGGAATTGACCTGCGAGGTCATAAAAAAAAATGTCAGCTAATCCTATAAAAAGAAGCAGTAACTAGATGTAGGCTGCACATTGGAAAAAGTGGCTCTCTTCAGAATAAGGGTGAGCTTCAAGGAGTATCTCAGCTGAGAACTATAGGCCACCAACATTTGCATGGGCTGGCTGGTGAGTGAATGCCTCAGGTTGGATGGGAAATCTTGATGGCTTGCATACATTCACTACATAAAGGGGTGAAAAAAAGTAGTTTCCCTAGAGTAATTTACAGTTATTATATTAAATTTCCAAGCAAGAAACCTTCAATCATTTTTAATAAATCTTTAAAGGTTGTAACTTTAATTTTAAATACTCTTCATTTTTCAGCACCCTCATCTTCTGAAAAGAAATTTGATCTGTTTCCTCAGTATTTCACACTATCACACTTATCAGTCTTAATCTTCTGTGCTCAGCCTTGTCTTCCTTCTGCTCAGAGGGGTTCCTATATCCTGCATTAGTGTGAGAAATTCATCATTTTAGTCATTTTCCTGTCACTGGGACAAAATACTCAATGCCCATGATCTAAAGGAGAGATTTATTTTGGCTCATAATTTCAGTTTGTGGTCTTCTGGCTTCAAGGCAGAAAGAGCATGGTGGAAAAGCATGGCAGAAGAAAGCTGCTCAAGTTGAATAAGTCTTTAGCTGGAGCAGAGAAAGAGAGGAAGAAGAGTTAGGAATAAGAACAGAGTTAGGGATAATATCATAGCCTCTTAGTTCATGCCCCCAGGGACCAACCTCCAATGAGGACCTCCTGCTAACATCAAATCAGCTATAATGTATCCATGATCCACTCACCTTCCAAACACATGAGACATTTGGAGACACTTTAGATCCAAACAGTAACATTCTGCCTCTAGCCTCCAGAAGGTTCATGACTATCTCATTATGCAAAACACATTTAGTGCACCTCTAAGATTCACCAAAGTCTTAGCAATTCCAGCATTGCTGAAAAGTCTAGGTCCAAAGTTTTCTCTGAGACTCAAGGCAAACTCTCAACTGTGAGCTCCTATTCAAAGTTAAATACTCCCAAGGTGCAATGGCACAGAATAAACATTCCCATTCTAAAAGGGAGAAATGGAAGGATAAAAGGAATAGGGCTGAAGCAAGACCACAACCCAATTAGGGAAAGACTATATCCTGTAACTCTATGTCCAGCACTCATGACAAATTGTGGAGAGATATGAACTCTAAAGGGCTTGGGCAGCACTACCTGTGTGGCATTACCAGCTGTAGCCTTGTGGCTGCTCTCATGGGTTAGCTCTGATGTTCACATTTTTGGCATTTCCAACTTCCTGGGGTCTCCCCTGCACTTTTGGCTTCACTGCTGCACGTCTGTCAGGGGCACACAGGTTGCCCTCCCAAGGCTTCCACTGAAATATAAGTGAAAAACTCTGTGACCCCATGACTCTTGCATTCTGCATGCCTGTAAAGCCAGCACCATGTAGATGACACCAAGGTCTGCTGTCAGCTCAAGCAGTAACTCTGAAACTCTGACCTAGCTAAGAAGCCATTATCTGGTTTCCTTCTAAATGAAAATGCAGATTTATCTAGGAGAAACCAGTTTTTCACTGAAAAATTCCAATTGTTTTTAAGAAAAAGCACAGATTTTTCAACAAACTGAAATGCAAATGTGGACCACATGGAAGAAAATATGATTGAGAAATTATTCCTACACCAAATTGGACAGTGCCAGAAGAGAATACAATTTTTGTGTATTCAGAATTTGACCCTATGAGCCTTGCTATTGTAATAATCTCATGTGGTCAGGGAAACACAGATACCTTGAGGAGTCGTCCAAGAATTCTTTGTGATTTGGTTCCTAATTTTGTACTCTCTGCCCTTTTCTGATATGCTCTTGGGTAAGTATAGAAAGGACCGATGAACAGGTAGAAGAATAGAACAGAAATTTTAACTACACTGTGCACAATAGTAGCAGTACTTTCTTCTGTGCTTTAGAATTACTGAAGTAAAGAACAATGTGATCTTTACTAATGTGATAGTGAAGATCCTCCTTTACTAATCCCTCCGTTACTAATGAAATGTAGGGAAGCCCAAATAAGTTAAATGAATTGTTCAATATCACAAAGCCATTTATCCTCAAGCTTAGATTAGAAAACCAGCCAATGTTTGTATTGTGGATGCATCACTCCAACATGTTCATTCTTACCATAGTATTTATTGACCTCTAGCTCATACTGGGTGCTGTGCCAGGTGCTAGAAATGAATGGCTAAGACAGAAACAGTCTTAGCCTTATGGAATTTACTCAAAGCAATCTAGTGGGATTGAAAAAAAAAAACTACCATTTAATAGGTATTGAATTAAGAAGACAACAACAAGATTAAAGTTGGCATAGTGTTACAGACTAAACTAAGTTAAGCACCAGTGCAGTTTCCTGTACAATAACTCTTATAGGTCCAAAGAGAAGTTTACTCTTCTTCCCTACTTTTATTAAAGAAGTTGGAGATTAAGTTCACAGACTGTTAGTTTGCTGCAACTTTTGCCCTTCTTCTCAGAGAAACCTGCAAGTGGGGATTCAACTTCAGTTCTCCTTACTAAGTTTGGCAGTCCTAGATTATTTGCCAAATTCTGTTCCATGGAGGATCACTTATTTATTCAGCTTATTTTGTGGTTTAAACTTTTTACCAAGTAGAACCAATACAAACAGATTGATTCAGTGCAATAATATAGACAATTCTGGAGTTTAAGATTGGTATCTGGAAGAAGATTCTGTGGGAATACAAAGCCAACCTACAGTTAGACTTCTTGCAGAGTAAGAAACCATAGAAGAAGAAAAACATATAAAGACAAGATGGAATGGGAATGTATTAGGATAAGCAACATGAAATTGCCTGTATGTAATAGTTTTTGACCTAAAAAGACAGTGTCCAGTAATAGAACCAAATATAGTCTCTTGAATGTTTCAAAATTCAGTTTGACTTAATAAATACTCATTTATTTTTGAACAAGCAGCATAGGTAATTCTACCTCTACATACCTCAGTTTCCTTACTTAAAGAGTAGGGATAATAATGAAATAATTTATTCTCTTACTTGTTTGTTTACTATTAAAATTCAGTGCATCTGGCCTGACAAAATTAGTCCTCCACAAACAAAAACCCTAGGTGCCACCCTCAGATAAACTGGCTCTTACCTTTACTCTGAGCCTAGGATTACTTAGGCTCACTGCTGGTGAACCTATGGCACTCATGCTGCAGCAGGCTGTGTGTATCATTGAAAGCTCTAAAAGGTTTGCCATCACTTCATAGGACTCTCTTCCTGAGCCTGTTGGTCTCAGGCTGAAATTACTCTATTCAAAGCCACCTGCATCTCGATTCATTGAATATAGCACATTTATGTTGCATCTGCTGTCTTCAAGCTGTAGCTTTTTAGATCAGTGATTCATATCCCAGGGTGCACGTTAGAACCACCTGGTAAACTTTTCATGCATATATTATTGCATAGACTCCACCCTAGTGCTCCTGAGTCCATTGATCTGTGAGGGTACCAGGACATGAATAAATAAAAAAAATCCTTAGGTGATTCTAATATTCAGTCTAAAGTGAAAACAAAAACGTCCTGAAAAATCACGTCCTGAAAAGTAGTTCTTTTCTCCTCACGAGGCCCCAGCATTCTGAGTACTTTTCCAGGTCATATTTATTCTACTTGTCTTTTTAGGGGACTTTTTAGGTAAGAGAGCTCAGGCTGCTGTTTCTGCTGCCTCTGGGAGACTTCTTTTTCCAAAGAGAATACCAACAGATTTGAATGGGCAGTGAGAACTGCCCAGGAGATACACAAGGTAAACCTCTGAGGTTCCTGGCACTATGCTAAATGGGGAATCCTGAGCTATATGACCCTAGTACCATCTCTGATGCATTCATTTGGTCCTCTGTGTATGAACTGTGACACAAGTCATTGTACAGTTATCAATACCTTTCCTGGCCCAGTTCCTCTTTCCTCATCTTTCTAAGCTGAAATTCTATTCATTCTTTAAAGTTGAATCCAAATAGTACTTGCTCCATCCTTTGCCTTGTGTACTGTTTTGAACATCCATAACATCTAGCAGTAGGCAGAGTAGAAACAGCAATAAATTGGGGACCAGACCAGGCTCCAACTCTGCAAACCAATGATATCTTAGGTCTATATTCACAATGTTTTTCGATGACTGAATAGATGAATGAGTTGCTTTGAGGGAGAAACATTTCTGAGTGTCTCTTTTTTTAAATTATGGAGTAGAGCCATTTTAGAAAGCTTATTTCCATCAGAGGCCATTAGAGCACCTATACTAAATCCTATGGAGTTCTTGTTTAAATGCCCTTCTGTCGGAATCAGAATGATTGGTGACCTGTGAATCTATGTTAAACATGTACCCTGCTGTTGATAATACTCAGTAAGGTTAGAAACTCACAAAATTACTGGTTATCTGTTCAATTAAAGCATCTTCATGGCAGTTGCAAGTGTAAAACTTTGATATTCAATGAGTTAAGAAATTGTTTAAAAAAAGAAATCATTGGAGATAGAGAAAAGCTCTTGTTTCAAAAAACATTAAATAATGGAAAGAACTTGAAATATTCTGGCAATATTAGCATTGTCTCCAAATGGAGATTCACTGGGGCAGAATAATACAGACACATTGGAATATCATTGATTATTCACATACCTTCCCCTTTTCCAGTCCAGATTATGCATTAAATATCTGCTTGTCAGGCTGAGCCAAGCACTGGGGACACAGGGGATGATTTTTGCCATAACTCTTTCATGCAGATGTAGCCACTTTTACTACTATCATACCATTCATTGTGGGCTCCTGGATCAGAATCCTTAGGTGGTAGTTGACTCCTGTTTCCAAAATGCTCCACCGTCTATAAATTTTGACCTGTGAAATGCTACTTCTTATTTAACTGAGTCCTATGAATTATTTTTCACAGAAGTACTTTTCTGAATTTTATAAATGAAATGTTGAGGGGTAAGATTTTTCTTTTTCTTTTTCTTTTTCTTTTTTTTTTCTTTTTTTTGCAGTACTGGAGATCAAACTGGGGTCCTGTGTATGTCAGGTAAGCATTTTACCCCTGAGCTATGTCTCTAGCCCCCAAAATTTTGTTATGAGAACCTTTTCAGAGCTGGTTACTCTGGTTTATGCCTACAGTCTTAGCCATTCAGGATCCTGAGGTAGGAAGATAAGCTCAAGACCATTCTGGGAGACTTAGTGAGAACCTGTCTCAAAATAAAAAGGGCTAGAGATTTAGCCCAGTGTTAGCATGAGCTAACGTTGCCTAGCATGTGCAAGGCTCTGGGTTTAATCCTTAGTACCACAGAAAAATTTTCTTGGTAGATATCTTCATTGTAATGTATGAAATCTAAGTAGGACTTACATGAATGATACAGGTTTTTATATTGAAAATCTAAAGATACAAAACCTCCTATTGCAATGCCTTTATTCCTGCTCAAATCAGCATTCAGTTTCAGATAAATTTTCTGATCATCAAAGAGTGGACTTGTATTTCTGATTGTCAGAGAACTTCTTGTTAGAAAAACTAGTTTTAGAGTATATCACTGAGCCACTGAGTGACCTTAAACATGTTAAAGAGTTTTGGGATATCTTCCTTTAATTTTGTAAATTGGAGATTAAATACATTGCATACATCTTTCAGAAATACGTGGGGATTAATGAGATAATGTCAGAAGGCATATCAAAGTCATCCTGTTTTTGTATTTAGATTTCTGCTCATTTATTAGTACTAAAATGGGTCACATATTTAAAAAATGAGTATGCAAGATTAAGATTATAGTGAGCTGTAACGGTTATTTTCCAAAAAGAATGAACAGATGACAGGTAGGATTATTAAGCTTCTATATGCACCTTCCCTCTTTAAATTCATGTTATAGTCATAGTCTCAAGAATCTTAATCCATATCCCAGGCTGTCTGCTTAATTTAAAAAGCACTGAAATGGACTAAAATCCTATGATGTTGCTAATAATTTGCTTTACTGAGTGATTAGGTTGTTATACCTCAGCAAGCAATAAACCCACAGCTCAGCAATGGGTAGAGTGTTGTTATCTTATTTCTGGGACAACTTAATCCTTGCTGAACAAAATCCCTTGGGCCAAAATTCATACAGACTAAGGGTGGGAGAAGAGCTGTCTGTCATCTTTGGCCCATTGACCATGCTGTTGCCCCACATTGTGCAGAGAGTTTGCCGGCCATGAATTTCATCACTGGCTGTATTTCATAAGTCAGGCCTGGTGATCAGACAAGGTCACCCTGAAATTCCATCTGGTGAGCAAGGCATCACGTGGCTGCATTTCTCTCCCAGATTGATGGCATTTCCCAGCATCTGTAGGTTTTAAAGATATGAAAATCATCTTAGAAAAAGCAGGGGAGAAGCTCTGCCACTACATAAGTGGATTCAAATGCAGGAATTAGAGACTGAGTGGGTAGCAAGGGACTAGAGGATGAAAAAAGAGGCAACTAAAATATCAGGAAATAAAATACATGGAAAAATATATATAAACCAGGCAGGGGAAAGGAGATATCAGAAGTACATATAGGTGTGAGGGATAAAAAGCAAATAAAGAAAGCACAGACAGGAATAAACCAAAAGTTATTTATTTTTACATCCAGTGAGGTGATGGTTTTAAGGGATAAGTCCTCCACAAAGATCCCAGTATCAAGTGTGCTTCTGTATGTTTTCTTAAGAACCTTTCATTTTTAACATATCTATGTATTTCTTTCTCACTCTGTCCTTTGAAGAAATGAGACTATTTTATTTTATTTGCCTAGACCAATGTCATGGAGCTCTCCCAAGTTATCGTCTAGTAATTTTATAGCTTCGAGTCTTACACACATGTCTTTAATTCATTTTGAGTTGATTTTTGCATATGTTGTAGTAGAAGTATCCAATTTCATTTTTCTTTTCTATGTAGACATCAGGTTTTTTCAACATCATTTATTGGCCCGACGTGGTGGCGCACACTTGTAATCCCAGCACTCAGGAGGCTGAGCCAGGAGGATCTTGTGAGTTCGAGGCCAGCCTGGGCTACAAAGTGAGTTCAAGTTCAGCCTGAACTGCATAGTGAGACCCTGTCTCAAAAAGACAAAAAACAAAGAAAAACAAAAAACAAAACGAAAAAAACCATCACTTATTGATGAAACTTTCTTTTTCCCCCTGTGTACTGTTGCACCTTTGTTGAAAAGTAGTTTGCTATAAATGCATAAGTTTATTTTTGAACTCTCTATTGTTCCGTTGGCCAATGTATTTATTTTTATGCCAGTTTTTCCTAGCACAGGCTCCATGTAAGATTCTGGGAGGGGCCCTAACCATTGGATTACTTCATCACATATCTTCGTAAAATTTACAAAAGGAACCACAATTTTCACATCTCTAACCCCCTCTAAAATTTTATGATTTCTTTCTTTTTTTTTTTTTTTGTACTGGGAAGTGAACTCAGGACCTTGTGCTTGCCAGACACAGGCACTTGTGCTGCTGAGCTATACCCCTAATCCTATAGTTTCATTTCTTATAAAGACTTTCACATTTAGTTGTGGATTAGCAAAAATCATTGTGTATTTTTCTTAAGGAGGGTTTCGAAGTCATATTTAATTTTGATTTCCATGAAACCTGTATTTGACCCTGGAGATTAGCAAATATAGGTCAAAGAACACAGAATATCTAGCTGAGTTCTCTATAATTTATTCTTCCAATTCAGTCTTCCTCCAACTTTAAAAAAATTTAAAGACAGTACCACTTTGGATATGCATTCAAGAAGCACTGACACACTTAAACTGACATAATGAAACACATAAACATTAGAAGAAGGTGACATCCAAGGAAATGACTAATAAGTCAATGATTTTATGAAGTAGCAAAGGTAGTTATTAAAAGATGTTAAAAGAAAAAATTAAAAAACAAGAAAAAATAAAAGACATTAAAAGGTAAAAGAAAAAATTCACTGCATTTCATTTCTTTTTTTATGTATAAGTGAATAGAGTGAACATATTCAATAATCAATAGAAGTAGCATCAAACTTGAAATTGAAAGATTCTAATTAAGTTTCTTGTTCTACTTAAACAAATTCTTACTCTTCCACTAGGGAGCTTAGTAATTATACCACATTTGGTTAATTGTCCCCATAACTTTTTCTTCTTCCTTTTAGCGTTGGCACCTAAGTTGTAGCCTCTCAGACCACATTGCCCGACTTCCTTTATGTTAGGTATAGCTATGTCACAAAGCTTTAACTAATGTGTTGCAGGCAAAAATGATGTGAGTAATTGTGTATATTGTTCTTAACAATATGGTGTTGTTTACCTGCCCTTTCTTTCCTGTGGCTTGGAAGGCTGACATAGTACTGCTGAACTTGTTTTCATCTATTGATAATGGCCAGCCCAATGAAATAAGGATATAGAAGGAGCCCCAGTGCTCAGACAATATCATGTTGCTTCAGTCTGTTCCACGTTAGATAAATTAAAAAATACATTTTTTTGAAACTACATTTTTGAGTGCTCCTTAGGGGAGTTCACATTTTCCCTCTGAAGGTTTGGTATTTGAGTCTGCTGAAATAAACCAACAAAGGATAGATGAATAGAGGGAAAAGCATACCAGTATATTTACATGCACAGAAGCACCACAGGAATGCTGAAACAGAATGTGGTGCTTAATTAATTGTTAATTTGAGTAGGAACGCCCAGCTAAATTGAGCTACATGGTTCTGGGTGTGAAAGACTCACTTAAGGAGGATTGTTGTCCAAACGACATAAAAGGAAGACAGGAGGGAAAGATTTCATGGTGATATTCCTTAGAAGAGCTTAACTGCAGCTGGTTTTCCTCAGAAGGGCTCTGGCTATTCTCCTTGGAGGAGCCCAGGTCCTCACCAAGGGATAGCTGCTGCACTCTTCAGAGGAGCTCTGGTCTTTGCCTTTGCCGTGGGTGTCACCTCCTGTTGTGTGTTCATCTTCCCAGGTAGATAAAAATCCCCAGGGAAGGCTTTCCTAACAGTTGGATTCTTTCTGAAGAAGTTGTCTTTGGCCAGTAAGGGAAATCTAAGAAAATCTGTATGTACATTTGACATTTCCCAGTTGTGTTCAGTCTGAAGTAATCAGGATAATAATGTGGCATATTTTGGGGTTACGTTTCATGGATTGTATCTCTTTATAAGATAGCTTAGACTGTACCCTAATCAACACAGTGAATCAACCCTTAAAACTTCTGTTTTCTCACATGGAAACTGAGGACAATTATACCAAACTTGGCTATGCAAGTAGCTACATATAAGCATTAAATAATATAGATTGGAGAAAAGACACATGGTATAATATAAAGTATTATTTCTTTTTGCATATACAGTCTTATAGGCATATATACCCTTATGAGGGAAAAGATGAGGTAAAGCTTTAAAAAATATTTTAATAAGCTTAATTTTGGGATAATCTTAAATTAACAGGAGATTAGCAAAGTACAGTAACTATAGATTTTCCCTAATGTTAGCATTTTACAAAACTAAGAAGTCAGCTGGGAATGAGGCTCAGTATGGTAAAACATGTGCTTACCATGTACAAGGGCCTAGTGTAATCTCCATCACACACACACACACACACACACACACACGCAAAGAAATCAACATTGGTATGTTGCTGCACAATATGAGACTTCACTTGTATTTAACAGTTTTTCTACTAATGTTTATTTTTCTTTCAGGATCCCATATAGGACATGATATTGCATTAGTTACTGTGGCCTTTATTCTCTTCTGGCTTGGATACATTCTCATTCTTTCTTTGTTTCCATTAACCTTGACAGCTTTGTGGAAAGTCCCACTATTTAGATTTACTGATATTTTATGATTAGACTGGGGACTTATGTTGGAGAGTTTTATTGTTCAATAATTTTGGTGATGATTGGGATTGAACCCAGGACTTAGCACTTAACTATATTCCCAGGCTTGCTTGCTTGCTTATTTATGTATAAGACAGGATCTCACTAATTCATGAAGTTGCCCATGCAGGGCTTGAATTTGTGATTCTCCTACCGTTGTTTCCCAGAGTTCTGGGATTACAGTTATCATCACCATGCCTAACTTGAGGGTTTTATTTTAATGAAAAGGACAAGAAGTGATAGAGAGAAGAGAGAGACTCTGTTCCAATATGATTGCCTCATCAGTTCTAAATTCTGTTGATTTTGTGGTAGAGTAGAAATTTGTATTCTAGCACTATAAAGTACCTTTGAATGTCATGAAAATATACTCAGCTTCCATTCTTCTGATATCTCCGAATGGTCTGAGTTGCCCTCTGTCTCTCTGTTCCATTCATCCTGGACAGATGTCCATTGGGGTATAATACAAAACTTGACCACATTGTCCAGCATGCAGTGGAGAGTGCATCTAGTCTAGTAGAACAGAAAATGGTCTATTTTTGAGAAACTATCCACCAACATCTCCATTTCAAAGTGCAGTAATCACCAAATCTTCACTACATTGGGAAGGATTTCAATTCTTGTTTTTGTGCTTTTAAGAGAGAAAAAGAGAGGAAGGAAAGAAGGAAGGGAGAGAGAAGAAAAAAGAATAGGAACATTACAAAGACAAATGCTAATTTTTCATGAAAAACAAGGTAAGACTGGAAGAATTTAAGGTCTTGAAGAAGAGTCTAGATGAGCAAGAAAATTAAAATTTTTGCTTAGATGCTGACCTATTGTTTGAATTTTCAGCAGCAGTAAAGGGAAAACCACATTTCCATTGGAACAGGAATTAATCTACTTATTTATGTATTACTTTTCAAGTTGAGCAAATCTTGGGCAAAAACCTGCTAGGTTACTTTATTTTTAATATTTCTCTTTTTTTTGAGATGAGAGTCTTGCTATAAATTCAGGCTGGTCTTGAGCTTACCATGTCACCCAGGTTGGCCTCAAACTTGTGACAATCCTCCTGCTCAATCTCCTGGGTGCTGGGATTATGGATGTGTACCACTATGCCCAGCTATATTTAATATTTCAAATAAGGATACATATCATGAACATCATTAGAATTACCAAAAATATTTAGAAGACAGTTTCTTTTCTGGCTATTCAAAGTCTTGATTGTACAAAACTTCCATCATAAGACCTGCACACACACTCACACAAACACAAACACCTATAGTAACTCCCTCCCCAATCCAAATAATGGAAACTATGTGGAGCTTCCAGGAAGATGGCAGAGTGGTGAGCAGCAGAGAAACAGCCTCTCTGAGATTTGGAGTCCAGATGCTGGAAAATAACAATGTGAGGAAGAGAACAAGGAGGGAATAGGTCCCCAGGAAACAGCAAGGATCTATAAAGTGAGAACTGCCCACAGGGACAGTAAAGAAATGTCAAATGAAACCTGAGCACAGAAGAAAGAGGTGGCAATTTCTCCCTGAGATTGGGCTCATGGCATGGGACAGATGGCTCTAACTTGCAGAGACATAGTGACTACAGGTGACCTCAGAGCCTCCACAGAGAAATCCACCAGTTGAACAGAGAAATGGAAGCTGTGGACTGCAGTGGCTGGTAAATGATACCATTCCACTCCAGTTCAGGCATCTCTAGGAGAGGGCAATTGGCTGGTTGCCATTTTGGAAAAGCACCAACTGAAATCAGAACTCAGAGCAGCTGGGGTTTGGCTGCATCTACCAGCTTCCACTGTCAGGGTGAGGTGCAACCCTAGGAGACATCCAAGGTCAGGGAGCTGAGTTCATATCAGCAGGAGATACTCAGATCATTGCAGCTGAACAACTTGGATCCCAGCCTCATAGCTAGGAACCCAAACCAGCCTGAATTTCAGTGGAGCTGAACACACAGGCTTGCTGGGATTATCCCCAATCCTGCCATAATTCTACTATTGCTGGCTTGCTGGGATCAATCAACACACATCTGGGCTCTATCATCCCCCTTTGTGTGCCAGTGACAGCAGAGACAGGCCCTGAAGTGGACAAGTTTTTTCTTTCCTTCCTTTCTTTTTTTTTTTTTTTTTTTGCGTGTTTGTTCATGTTTTTATGTGAATGTGAACATTGCTTCTAGTGTTTTTGTTGTTTTGTTCTGTTCTTCTATTTTTTCATTCTTTCTCCATCTTGCATAATCTTCCTTTGTCCTTCAACTATGCTTCTAGTCTCTACTATTTTTCTATTTTTTCCACTAATCCCTTTTAAATTCTCTGCTCTAAGGGTAAAATCACCATATTGAGGAGATACTTACTGTATACAATTTTCTGGTTTGTTTTAGATTTTATTACATAACCACAACTATAATTCATAGGATAAAAGGTGGCAGATTAACAGTTACTGGTTTGTCATTTTCTAGGCTGTGTTTGATGCTATTGTTATTGCTGATTATACTACGTTAGCCAAAGTGGCATAGTTCTTTGATCAGTGGCATAGTTCTTTAGTGATCAGTTCTTCCTTGTATTCCAAGACTGAGATTGATGGAGGATCAAAAATAATCAGAAATATCGGTGCCAGAATAACCAGAAATATCCCAGATGAAATAGGCAGCAACTTCTCATCCTCAGTAAACTAAAGAGGTGGGATAATGTAACAGGCTCAAAAGCCAAAAACCAGCTACACCTGGAAGACACCTCTGAGGAGTCATTTCCTAAGTGTTCTAAATACTAGTAATAAAGCTACTTGCCATAAGCAATTTATAAGCATCAACTCAAGAATTAAATTTTAAAAAGAGAAAATGAGAAGACATGAAAGCAAGATGCAGCCTCAGACTTCCAGCTCAACAAAAGCAAATCAAGGGAACAATGAAATGGAACAATTTGAAAACCACCAACCTAGACTCTCAGAATTTGCAAGAGCAGAAGTAACAAAGCAAATAAATGAGCTCTAGGAAACATCAAATCAGAAATAATTTGTCAGATAACTACAGAAATGGTGATCATAATGAAAGACATGCTTAGTGATTCTAGAGCAGATACAGATAAAAAATAGAGGAACTTAGGAAAATGATGGAAATCATAAACACCCAACATATGAAAGAAATGGAATCCATGAAACAGATTCAAGCAAATATCCAGATTGAAAATTCCATTGACAGTATACATAGCAGAATGAGGCAATGTGAGGACAGAATTTCAGGTATCAAAGACAAGGTGGTGGTTGGAAATCATGAAAAGAAAAGTTTCTTAAAAATAAGAAGGGACCATGTAAAATAAATACAACAGATGCTAGCTAATGCAAAGAAGAATAACAAAAGATTGATCAGAGTCAATAAAAAAGCAGGAGATAGTGCAGATGACATTTTAAAAAACTGTTCACAGAAGTAATGGTAGAAAACTTCTCAAGCAGGGAAATAGAATTGGACATACAATAAGTGAGACATATAAAAATGTAATTAGCTATGATCAAAAATAAATCTACATCAAGGCATATAATAGTCAGTATATCACTAATTCAACCCAAGGGCAGAATATTACAAGCTATTAGGAAAAAGAAACAAGTCACCTATTACATTGGATTTGGGTTTTTGCAAGGGGAACAATATAGTACAGGTTACATAAGTTATAAGATTATTTTATAATAGTCACCCAAAGAATCATATACAAAGAGCACAGGAAATCTGTGCACACACTGAAGGCTTGGATCTGTCCACACAGCTGAGGGCTTGGATCCCATGGTAATGTCCTGCATGAGTTCAGCTGAAGACCTAGAGCCTATCACAATGCCTCCCATGAGTCCAGCTGGAGGCCTAGAGCCCCTGACAATGTCTCTTGCAGGCCTGTTTCATGGATCTGTGCTGGGAAGGCCCAAAGGTCAGTGGTGGAATCTAGAAAATCTGTGCCAGCAGGATGAAGGATCTGTGCTAGCAGGCTGAGGGATCTGTACTGGAGCCAGAAAGTGATGCTCAAGGCAAGAAGCAGAGCTCTCCCAAAAAGTACCACAGCCATCTTGGCAACAGTGAGGTGCCAACCTCCTCCAAAGGTAAGAAGAGTTCCCATCAATGAAAGCCAATGTCCTGAGTTCCTTGGACAATGAGAACAGCTGAGTTATCAGGAAAGCCAGCATGACAAGATCCTCCAAGAAAACCAACAGCTCCTTACAGGTTCTAACAGCACCCAATAGCTTCTACCAGTCCCCAACAGCCTCTCTCAGCTTCAAACAACCTCTCTTCTTCTCCAGTTCTGCCTCTTATGCTGCTGGCAACAATCCTCAGGTGGGCCTCCCACACCCAGCATCACACTAATTCAGTTCAGCTGGTGTTATAAGTTGACCAACAGTTGTCAATCCACCACACTTATAAAGGAAAGCCAATCAGAATTACAGCAGACCTCTCAAAACATTAAGTCAAAGAGAGCTTGAAGTGAAGTATTTCATGCCCTAAAAGAAAAGAACCTCCAACCCATATTAATGTAACCTGCAAAACTATCTTTCAAAATTGGTGAAGAAATAAGATATTTTCATGACAAAGAACACCTAAAGAAATGCATGAACACCAAATCAGCACTCCAAAATATTCTGAGGGATATTATACAAAGAGATAACAAAAACTATAACTCCATGAATCCCAACAGAATGAATCCACTAGGCAAAGCAAACAAACACAGGAGAAGGAGAACCAATAAGCAGGAAATAACATGACAAGGATAAGTAAATACATATCAGTTATAACCATCATGGTAAATGATTTCAACTCACAAATTGTAAAAAACAGACTAGCAGAATAGATGAAGAAGCAAGATCCAACAATATGCTGCATACAAGAAACATTTAACTGAAAAAGAAATTTATAGACTGAAAGTCAAAGGATGCAAAACAATATTCTATGTGACAAGAACCCAGAAAAAAGCAGGATAACTAGTCTATTTGTAGACAAAGTGTATTTCAAGACAAGACTGATCAAGAGAGACAAATAAAATAACTACACCCTTGTAAAGGGAACAGTCCAGGAGGAAGAAATAACAGCCATAAATATATATGCACCAAATACCAGTGCACCCAGTGATATAAAACAGTTATTAAGAGACATAAAAAAATCTCCAGTGTTTTGAGGACTCTCCACACTTATCTTGCTTCTGGAGAGCCAGGTGTCCCTCCTAACAAGATGTAAGTGCTAGGGAGAGAATCTAAATTGTCCCCTTCTTTTCTTTGTGGTATGGACCCTCTTTCCAACTTTTCTATAGCTTCTAATTTTTCCTGTCAGGTCCTTCCTGGTTCTCAGCAATATGCTTGTCTTTTTTTCTTTGCCAAGTTGTAATCTTCCAGTATCTGAATTCCAGATCTCAAACAGGCTGAATTTCACTCCCAGTCACCATTCCACCATTTTCTTTCTCCTCAGCCTACAGACTTATGGTGCATGTTTTAATCTGAATCAGTTCAAATCTTAAACTGTCTTCAACTAACCTTGCATTTGGATTCCCTTCAGAGAGAGGTACATTCTTCAGGTTGTCTTAATCACAATTATTCCTTATTATATGACACAATTGTTTCACCAGCCTCATGCCTGAGGGTGTTTGAGTTTCACCTTTTCTTAAAGCTTGGGAAACAAAAATGCACAGTCAGCTGAGTGGGCTGATGTAATTAAACAAACCTTAGTAAGTTTGAAAACATGGGAAGCTTTCAAATTTGCATGAATGCACTGGATGGCTTCCTAAACTAGAGGCAAATAGCTATCTATGTCCTCTTATTTACTGAATGAGTTATTCCAGTGACTAGAATCACCCCATCAAACAAGACATCTAGAACTTACTTCTTACGGACCTACCCAATGGTTCGAGAACTCTAATTAGCATGGTCATATCTGCATACACCAGAATTTTCAGATACCGTCAGAGACCAATACACAGTCTATATACTCCAAGTCTTAGCATTTGTTTTCCAAACACTACTCCTGAGACCAGCTTCTAGACCAACTCAAGGTATTCAGGATCAGCTGACTTCTGTGGTCAAAACAGCACTTCCCCTCCCTCAACACTAATTTCATTCCCTTTTAAACCCAAATCTCCAGCCAGACCAACTAGGTAACTGTTGATCCTGGTTGATCCTGGCAGACTTTTCCTAATGCAAAGTTCTGCAAATACAGTTAGACTCTTGGCATCCTTTCTGGACTGTGTATAAATAGACATATTTCCTCTCAAAGGACAGCTTTACTTACTTCCTGTTTCCTTGAAACAGACAAGCATATGTTTCTAACAAATTTTAAAAACCAATCACATCACCATTTAATCTAAAAAAAACCTGTATTTTGCTTTATCTTGCATGAACAACTTTTAGACATCAGCCTTAGGGGGAAAAGATGTTTTAAAACAGTCCTTCTTTGTCAATTTATTAGGTGTTATTGGTAGGGTTTTTTTGGGTCCTCTTCACAGTCTCATACTTACTCTTTTTGGAGTGTGAGCAATGTCATACTTCTGAAATTATTTATGTTTAATTTTTAAATAATCACAATCCCCCAATGCACTAGTGCCAATTATATAGTTTTTCAGGGTCAGTTAAGAGAAACTTGGACAAACATCATCATTGTTCTTACTATTCTTTGTAAATATTTGGCAAAATATCAAAACCTTTCTTTTCAACTCTGAAGCCTTATATCCAACCCTATGTGAGCCAATCCCTTCATATTTACTTAACTATGGAAGGCCATGAACTAATTTTTAAAACAAGAAAGATGTGCCTCATTCCTTAATTTATTTTTAAACTGTATCAAGCATCCTGTTCACTATTGTATTATGTACCCTATTGCATTCATTTCCTTTATATGAGGATTTACACTGATTTAAAAAACAAAAACTCAGCCAGGCATGTGATTATAGGTATGTGACACCACACCTGTAATCCCAGCTACTCAGGAGGCTGAGGCAGGAGGATCTTGATTTTAACGTCACCCTGGCAATTTAGCAAAACTCTATTTCAAAAATACAATAAGGACTGAGGATGTAGCTTAGTGGTAAGAGCTCTTGCCTAGCATGTGCAGGGCCCTCAGTTCAATCACTGGTACTGCCAAAAGAAAAAAAAAAAAAATGAAAACAAATAATGTATCTCCAGAATATGTAAAGAAAGATCAGATAACCAGATCTAGGAATGTGGGCAAACTGAGTGAGTTACTTGAATTCTGAATTATGTGAGTGAGGCTTTAGAATTCAGTGTTTGGAAGACTCTCTTACCAAATATAATAATTAGGTCGATTGCCAGAACTTTGTAGATGCTGAGCTACTTTCCAACAGGGCCTCAATGAAAATGCTCCTTCTTGTTTCATACATAATTTAAAAATCTCAAAGAAGTTACCCTGAGAAGATTCTAAATAGAAGTGTTCAAATCCTGGCCAATTAAATTCCTGCCACCAATGTGAGTCCACCTGATTGAATTGACAAAGTAATTTATCACACTGAATAAAAGGGTAGCCCTTTAAATGATAAATATGTTAATTAAAGGGATCTATTCATTTAAATCAAGTGCCTGTTTACTTCCTGATACACTGACATCACAGATAATTATTCAGTGAAAAGGCTTTAGACATTGGGCTTCTATAATTAGTCATTTGAAAAATCAGGAATAAAAACTTTTTAGGAAAAATCTAGGCATTTATGATTCTAATAGAATTTTCTTCAGCTTCAACCCACAGATTTAATTTATGGCCCACGTTGCCTGTGCTTATTCTTCAGTGACTTTCTTTGTGTTTAAAATTTTTACTTGTTACTTTTAAAATAGTAATGGATCTACTTAGTCTTGCCAGGCATGGTGGTATGGTAATCCGCTGGTAATCCCAGCATGCCACAGGCTAAAATGGGAAGATTACAAAGTTGAGGCCAGCCTGGACTTCATAGTGAGACCCTGTCTCAAAATAAAAAGGAAGTCTCCTTCCCATCCCATCCCATGGTACTGCAGTTGGCACTCCCTGTCCAGTGAGGTAGCCACGTTTTTTCCACTGAGGCAGACATTCTCAATGTCTGTGTGTATACACAGATCCGTATATAAATTTATACACACGTATATGTAAATGTGCACTACATAGTGCTGTGTGCTTCGAGCAGGAGGAGGAGGGGAGAAAAAGAGGGAGAAAGAGAGAAATGGACATTAACTCTATGAACTGCTGTTATTGCTTGTATTTAGATGAACCCCCATAGTCTCATGCAGTCATAGGTGGGGCTTTTAGAGGTGGCTGGATCTAGGTTGTGTGATGCTGGGATTAAGTGTATGGTGCTGGGATTAAGGGTATGTGATGGCTAAACTAGTCCACTGATGGGTTTGGCATAGATCTGAGTAAGGATGGCACCACCCTGGGTGTGGGTAGCACCATGCAAAGGGCAGGTAGCCTACAAGGGATAAAAGAGAGAGGCAGACTGCTGCTACTGCTGCTGCTTTGCTGATTCACTGCTTTGTTGTCTTCTGCCCACCATGAGCACAAGGAGGGGCTTTCTCTGAACTTTTCTTATCTAAAGATAGGTCCACCCGTGGGATACAGTTGTGATGAGCCCTTTCCCCAGGAATTTCATCAACTAGGGGAGGTTAACTCTGTCACAGGAATTGAGACTGAAGGTCAATGCCAGTCCCAGACAGGCTTTCTCACAAGATCAACTAATTCTTCTGAGGGTCATTCTTCTCTCCTTCTTAAATTATGCACTGTCGCCTAAGCTGCCTGCATCTTTCCTCTCCTCTCCAGCCTAAAGAGGGAAGAAGCTTCTTGATTGTATTGGGTTTTTGGAATGCTCAGGGTTTTTTTCATGTAATGTCCCCCTATGCATGTAATAAATTTGGGTATAGTTTCTCCTGTTAATCTGTCTACTGATAGTTTATTTCATAGATTCAATTACTGAACTTTCAGAAGGTAGAGGAAACATTTCCTCTTCCCTAAGTTCTACCCAAACTATTCTACATTTTGAGATGTTACTCTGTATATGAGGATCAATATTTAATAGTGCATAAATATTTTCATTTTTTATAGCTGCTTAGGCTTTTATTGTGTTGTTTCCAATTTTTATGCAATTATAAAACTGTTTTGATGAATTGTAGCAGAAAATGACCCCACAGCCAGTATACTTCAGTTTCTTAGTTGCCCAGGTAATAGTTCCTGTTCCAGTTCCAGTTGTGTCTGTCTCTTAGAAGTGGCTAGCCACTGTGATACATAGCTGGCCACTATGATGCACATTGTATAAACCAACCACCAATTGACAAACCATCCTGCCTCTGTACTTCCTGCTTGCTTATCTCATAAAAGCCCTAGACCACCAGAGATTGGGGCCAAATATTCTGGGAATGATCCCCATCAGTGCCCACTGACATAAATAAACCTGCCTCCAAATCCTGAGTGTCATTTTGGTGTTTCTGTTTGCAATTGCATCTGATGAATCGGCCCAGAAGACCGGCTGTGCTGCCCTCTTTGGTCACTGGCCAGGGCCCTCACAGATGGCAAAAGGACCTCTCTGGGTCCTAACAAGAAGGCGTGCCCTCGAGATTTCTCGAGTCCCCTCAGAGGCTTGGAGGAGGGGTTATGCATCTTTTTAAAATTGTAACTGCTAAAATCTGGCTCTACCTCTACCCAAGGAAGCTAAGGACTCCAGAAACAGTGGTGGGAGGAGAAAGAGCCTTATTGGCAACAAACCAGCAATTGTGAGGATGGCCGACTCCTGTGCTGGAAAAAAACATCTTGACAACAACCACAAGTGAAGAGCTTGCATAGGAAAGATAAGGGAGCTTATTTTATCCACAGATGGATGGCACTAGAGTAATCATTAATTCTGCAATGTCCGTTTCATTGGTACATGTTCTGATGTTATCTGAATGCTACCAGATTCTCTTGGTTCTGTAAATCTAAAGAAAGATTACTGATTAGGAGGTCTCCATGGCCAGTCTTTTCATGTTTCTTTCTCCTGGAACAGCTGACATTAACAGTTACTACCTTTTCTTTGGAAATTTGAATGCCAGGCAAAGGGAAAACAAAAGATGGTTTGCAAAAGATAAGTGAAACCACCAGGCAAGTGCAATATACTTAAGGCTCATTCATATTTTTGTGTGAACTTTCATATCTTCTATCCACTTTGTTGCTGTTTTCCTTGTTTAATGAAACATTTTATATCTTAGGATGTTAAATCTTTTGTCTACAATATAAATTTAAAATTTTCATGTTAGTTTATCATTTGTTTATAGTTTTACTTGTAGGTTTTTGTTTTTCTTTCTTTTTGTGTGCATGTTCATTATTCTTTTTGTTTGTGATGCTGAAGATCAAAGCTAGAGCTTAGGCAGATGTTCTGCCACTGAGCTAAACCCCCAGCTTTTTTTACATTTTCTATTTTTTGGTTAAACAGAAATTATGATTATATAGTTGAACTTATCAATCTTTCAAGATATCCAGATGTTGGAATCATAATAACAATGGTCTACCCACGTTTTCTTCCAGTACACTTATATTTTCCTTTTTAAAATTTAACTCTTGATGCTTTGACATTTTTTTCCTAATGTATATTTTGAGATTTGAATTCCAATTTAATAGTTTTTGAGGATGGCTCACCAGTTGTCCAAATAGCATTTATTAACTACCTTGTCTTTTCTTTACTGATGTGAGCTGCTGTCATTTGTACACATTAAATCTACTCCATACCTTTGGTCTATTTTAAGACATTGTGTTGTTTTCTGTGTCCTGGTCTATTTATTCTTATGTCTCATAACACTCTTATCACTGTCGTCATTTTTTTTTCATTATCTAGAAGGACCAATTATTCTGCATTGTTCTTCATTGTTACAGCTTTCCTGGCTATTTTTTGTTTACTTAATTTTTAAATGAACATCAGTATTTTCTTGTCTAATAAAAAAACTGTTGTTATTTTTGTGAAAGTTATATGAAAAGAATTAAAAACTTGTGGAATTGATTTTTTCATGATGTCAATTTTTTTTTTTTTTTATTCTAACACAAAGTGTGCCTTTCTCTTTGATCAATTCTTTTTTGGTGTCCTTCAGAAGATTTTAAAGATTTACTTTGAGCTATTCACTTCTTATTGGAGTAATTCCTAGGTACTCTATAACTTTTCTGGCTATTGTAAATCCCTGGTTGCTAATATGGATAAAAGCTATTCCTAAGTAATACATCAGTAAGAATGATCTCTTACTCTCTCAGCTGATGTTATATAAAGGAGTAAAGCGAGTCTGTTTCTAGCGAAACTTTTTCCTCTATTACAAATTTTAAATTCTGATTAAAGAATCATTTCCAGATAATTTCAGTGGAGCTTACTCGTTATAACTTCCCATCCTTAAAAGAGGTTTTGAAAAAAGTAAATAATTTCTTTTGGAGATATCATTGTTTCGTTGGTTTTTTTAATTTGTTTTTTTAACAAGTATACAGTATGCACCTAGGTCTACTATCTAAATAATATTAGTGGAGAAATTCTGCAGGTTTTCAAACTTCGTTAGAGACAGAATCCTGAACTCTTTTTTTTTTTGGATGTGGTGATGCTGTCAGCCAAGAGACTGTGTTGCAGCTCTCTGGATGCTAGGTGTATCCATTTAAATAAGTGCTGGCTAATGAGGTATAAATGGAAGTTTTTGTGTGGACTTTCTAAAAGTGTTCCTCAAAGAGAATTGTTGCATGCAAGACAAATGCAAATTAAAACAGGCTTAATTCTCCCTGCTGAAAATGACGAAATTGCCTTTCCCTTTGTTTTCTTAGAGCATTTACTTTAGAAACTTGTAACCAAAAGTACTTTATAGTCTTTCAGAAATGTATAAATCTTTTTCAAAATTAGGCATTCCTCTTTCAGTTTGACAAGGAATGGCAGTTTCAAAAACTTGAGATCCAACTCCACTAAATGTAAAAACCCAAGAGAGACACCCCTGCCTCTCACTATTGACAGGAGGGTAGGAATATAATTTTAATCTGGTATCAAGTTGTAAAATTATCCAGTCATTAAAATATGAAAAGGTTATGTTTCCTTTGTATATTTAATCAACCAGTACATTTGGTCACCACAATTACCATGTAAATTTAGGATAAATGAAGTGCCATAAAATAGTGTTCATAAGTCCTTTTACTTGAAGACTAATTATTATTTATTTTGGGAACATGTGTGTAAGGGGTTGTGTGTGTTCAGCTATAAAAGGTGAGATTTCAGTCTGTCCTTTAGTTCTTCATTTCTTGACTGCCTGTGATGTGCACACATTCCGGTTTCACCTTTAATCGAAAATAAATGTTTTCTTTCTTCTACTACCTTGTGGAGAGGATTTCTGAATTAGGAGGTTATGCTTTTAAATTGTATTTCCCCAATACTTAGTTGAGAATTGTGTTCCCTTTTTATATTTGTGAAGTGGGCACGTTGACAAAAGCTGTGGCCTCAATCTCTGACCATGAGGGTGACCTTGGAGATGGACACTACATGAGATTTTCAGAAAAAAGAGAAGTGGAACCTTGGTCCTGACGAGTGGGGAGCTATTGCAGCACTCCTGTCTGTAGACTCCGTTTATGTAAGAGAAAAGTAAAATTCTCTTGTTTCAGCCACTGTTATTTTGGTTTCTCTGTTAAATGAGGCTGAACCTTTTTTCTCATACATTCCCAGAAAGAATAACTTTGGATAAAATGTAACCTTATTCACACATCCAGTAACATTTAACTGGTTTTTTTGCCTGCTTATGCCCGTGTACTGCAAGTCCACTGATTTAGTTTTCAAGACATACATTTTGTAACCAGTTTATTTTTGGTCTCCTTTACCATGAATTCTCTTGCTGAAATTCTAAAGGTTCCGTGAGTATTTTTTTTTTTTTTTTTTTGGCTTAAAAATGACTAAAATAGACTTCTGATAAGACTTTATCTTTTTCAGGCAAAAATATTAAACTTGAGTCAAACTTGGCCACCAGCTTCCCCATGTATGTGTATGTTGAAATGGGCCTAAAATTTTCTGAAGGGAAATCTTAACTGCTGTAGCTCACTTCTATGTAAAGTAGCAAGAATTTATATTCCCATGTTAGATGGAAAGTCTTCTCAGCTTTTGTTAAAAGATGTTTATTCGGGGCTAGCTTTGCTGATGATTAAAACTCATCATTCTACCTGCAACAGCACATGTGAATATCTCCAGGCGCTGTCAGGAACTGTCACACTGAAGTCACAGTCAGTACAAAACAGAAGCTCACTTACAGTAATAGGAAGGGGCCTTTGAAAGTATATGCAGTGCTTGATTTCCTCAGATGAGCTGAGTCTTATCTTTAAACAGATCATCACAGAGCTGTTTAGTTAAATTCCATTGTTTTGGCTTGTACACAGCTTCTACTAAGTTATGTTTATTGTTATGACATCTCCCTGTATTTAAAAGTATTACAAGAAACCATCTCTGAGCTTAAATAACTATTGTGATGTATTTTCTTTATGAAGTAGGTGCACTGACTTTCTCTTAGATTTTATTATAAAACATTGTTCATCCATTGAAAAAGTGGGTAATTTTTACTGAGCAACTGGTTTATTTTAATGGACATTGTATTTTTGTGTTGCATATGATTTAACAAATCTAACATTTTTCCTGAAATAAAGGAAATCAGAATAAAGGAAATCAGAATAAATAACTTGGCTTACCTAGCACATCCTCTGCTTTTACACATTGCCCTTTTTCATGATCATTAATTCAGTGACATTTTTTTCCCCTGGCTGCTATGAAAGTTTGTGTCATCCTAAAATTCATACATGAAATCCTACCCTTCAAGTTGCTGGTTTTGTGTAGTGGGACCCGAGGGAGGTCCTCAAGTCTTGAGGCAGTGAACGCCCTCATGAGAGGCCAGACAGTGGCCAGGTAAGGGCACCCCCTTCTACCATGTAAAGATACCGGAAGAAATTGCTGTGTATGAACCGGACAGCAGGCCCTCTTCAGATTTTGAACTTGTAAGCTCCTTGATCTTGCAATCCCTAGCCCTGAAAACTCTGTTATGAACTACCCAGTTTACTGTATTTTGTTATAGAAGCACAAAAACACCAAGAAACTGGTTAATCTCTTTAGTTTTGACGGGTATAAAAAATAAAGAATACTTGGATCGTCCTTTCTTTCTTCACAGGATAGAAAGTTACATATTCCTCCATCATTCATTATCATTCTCTCTCTTCCTTTTTAAAAATGTTTATATTTGGGGAGTGCTAGAGATTGAACTTGGACCCTTGCATATAGAGAGCAAAGGCTGTACTACTCAGTTACATCTCCATCCCCATTTTTTTTTCAAAGAGTAGAAAAGTTTTGTTGAGCTTTTAGGAAAAAAAAAAAAAGCCCTTCAAAACAGACAATCTTTCAGATTAACTAAGATGAATTAAAATTTCACTTTATTTTTTAGGCTAATAGATACTATTATGAAAACTTGTTCAGCCAGGTGTGGTGGTGCATGTCTGTAATCACACAGCTCTGGAAGCTGAGGCAGGAGGATTGCTGTGAGTTTGGGGCCAGCCTGGGCTACAAGGTGAGTTCAAAGCCAACCTGAACTGAATAGCAAAACCTTATCTCAGAGATGAAAAATAAAATAAAATAAAACTTGTTCAGAATTCTTACTTCATGTATTTTTTAAAAATAAATTTATTTTTAACTGAGACACAATATGAGGATTATGCACATTTATGGAGTACCATGTGATTTATCTGTACATGTATGCATGGTGTAATGTTTAATTCAGGTAGAACATTTCTTTCTCTCTGAACATTTATTATTTATGGTGAAAACATTCAAAGTTCTTTCTTCCAGCTTTTCAAAATACACAGTACTATATCACTTTCTATAGTCACTCTACTGTGCCCTAGCACTGCAGAAATTCATACTCCTAGCATAACTTAATACCCATTGATCGACCTTTCCCCAGACCTGCTCCCCTGGCCTCTGACAACTACCATTTTGTTCTTCTCTTCAACTTCTATGACTTCAGCTTTTTTATATTTTACAAATGAAATCGTACAGTACTTGTCTTTTTATGCCTGGCTTATTTCCCTTAACCATTCCATTCCTGTTATCTCAAATGACATGATTTCCTTCCTTTTTATGGCTGAATACTATTTCAATCTGTATATAAACATTTTCTCTATCCATTCATCAGTTAATGGACGCTTTGGTTGTTTCCATTTTTCGCCAATTGTGAATAGTGCCGCCATTAACATGAGAGTGCAGATACCTCTTGGACAGATTGCTTTCCTTTCCTTTGCAGGTATACCCAGGAGTGGGATTGTTAGATCATGTGGTAGTTCTCTTTTTACTTTCTGAGGACCCTCCATAGTGTTTTCCTTAATGTTTGTAATGGTTCACACTCCCCCCAATAGTGTACAAGTGTTGCCTTTTCTCCGTTTCCTTGCCAGCACTTGTTAACTTTAGAGCTTTCTTTTTGTGATAGCCATTCCTACTGGTGTGAAGTGATAGCTCACTGTGGTTTTGATTTGCATTGCCCTGCTGATTAGTGATGTCGAAGATTTTTTGATATACCTGTTACTTATTCAAATGTCTTACTTTGAGAAATATCTTTTTCTGTTTTTCTAAATGTTAATATTGCTCATTTTTAAGCCATGTTACTTATTTTTTTGCTATTGAGTTTTTGGAATTCTTTTTATACACTAAATATTAATCCTTTGTCAAATGTATAGTTTGAAAATATTTTCTACTCTTCTTATTTTAATGTAATTCAAGTAGATATGAATAAACAAAATATGTAGATCACTTCTTACTTCTATGAAAAATAAAATAAAATTTTATAACAAAATAATTAGAGAATGACAATAGTTAATGCACTGAGTATCATAATTGTAAAGGAATGGCCAGAAAGTTACTCAGAGTACAAATCTAAATATAAAAGACTCTTTTATAAAGAAGAAACATAAAAGCACAAAACTTTTTCTTCAGTGAACTAAGAGAAACTAGTAGTATGATGAAACAAATGACATATTTATTAAAATATTTTGAAACATTGAATAGTTTGAGGAATGATTTGGACTTCTCCCTACTTATTTATCTCCTATTTTGCATGCTCACTCTCTCCCTCTTTCTCTCTATATCTGTAATATATATATATATATATATATATATATATAATATATATTATATGAGAAGTATATGTATATTCTTTTCATATAAAAAAATCATGCAATATTTAAGCTGTGTATCTGACTTATTTCATTTAATATTATGTTTTCAATTTGCCTATGAATGTCTCAAATTTATTTTTCTTAATGGCAGAATAGTATTCCACTGTCTATAAATACTACATTTTCTTTATCTATTCATCTGTTGATGAACATATATACTCTGTTTCCAATATCTAGCTATTATAAATTGTGCTGCTGTAAACATAGATATGCATGCATCCCTTAATATGATGACTCTGAGTCTTTTGAGAAGATACCTGGAAAGGGGATAGTTGGATCAAGTTGAATTTCTATTTTTAGTTTTTTGAGGAATTGCCACCTCTTCTGTAGCTTGTCTCTTCATTTTGTTGATTATTTCCTTTGATTGCAGAAGCTTTTTAGCTTCATATGATTTTATTTATCTGGTTTTGCCCTTGTTTCCTCTGCTTTGGAGGCCTTATCCAAAAACTTATTGCCTATTCCAATGTCCTAAAGCATTTACTATAAGTTTTTGTTTAATAATTTTATGATTTCAGATCTTATATTTAAGTCTTTAATGTATTTTGAGTTGATATTTGTAATTGTGAGAGATAAGCATGATTTATCTTTATATACATAATACATTTATGCAGCTCTAAACCCCAAAGAAACAAAAGGATATGTAATGAAGTCTCCCAACACTTTTTCCAGCCCCCTTTTTCCCTTCCTTAGAAGTTGTCAGTATTCAGGTATTTAGAAAATTTGTATCACTACATGTTTGTGGTACATAATGATTACATTCACCACGGTGTCAGTACATGCACCTAATACATCTTAATTCTTAGATTATTTTGTATAAACAAATACATAGAAATTCCCTTTCTTCATTTGAATGTTTATATACTCATCACATTGTGCTGCCTTTGTCAAAAACTGTATATGCTGGAGCTTTCTCTATATTACTACACAAAGTGCTCCCTCCTGGTTTATTCCAATTGCAAAATATTCTGTAGCTGTAGTTTGTTTAGGCAGCCCCTTTTATGGTCATTTTGGATGTTTCTAGTCATTTGAAACACTGCCATTGCAAACTACTTTAAAGGCTAATCTGTACAGGATCAACTTGCCTATTTGAGAATTTTTATCAGACCAAGTCCTACAAGTCTAACTTTTGGCCTACATTTCACATGTATTTTAAGTTTGGATGGGCACTGCCAACTTGCTGTCCGTAGTAGTACTAATTTACATTTCCCTGGCTATTTTTGTATTGGTTTTTAAATGAGGCCTTCAAACCATCAACTTGATTTATGTCATTTGAGTGTTGTATGAAATTAGCTATAGATGGTCTTTGCCCTCAGGAACTAACATTCAAAAGATATAAATTATTTTCCAAGTGTATATATATATATGTATATATTTTTTTTTTTTTTTTACTTGTTATAACCCCTTTGTCCCCCATTCATTGCTTAGCCTTAGAAAAGTCATGGAGAGGAAACAGGAAGAAACAGCTAGAAAAATAGTGAGCAAATGGTATTCCTTCTTGGCCTCAGGGCCCATCATGTTGTCACAGATGTCTCTTGCCCAGGGGTTTAAAGAAGCTGCCTATTAGTCCATCTGTGACACCATGCAGGAATCAAGGGCGGGGAAAGAAAATGAGCTGGAAGTCTGGTGTCTAAAAGTGGAAGCTTAGACACACCCTTCCTCAGGAAAACTACCCAAACCGCAAATTACTCTTGACTTACCAAAAAGAAAAAATGCCCCAAAATGTAAAAACCCAACACTGTTTTTATGAGGGATTCTGAAGTGAAAGAATAAAAAAGCACTTTACAAACAGCATCTTGTTTGCTGTCTGACATGAGCCAGGAAGACGCATCTAATCTCACATGATTGAGCAGTAACTTGCCTCTGTCTTCAAACGGCTCTGATCTTACTTCTGCCCATTCGACTTTACTTGTGAAATAAAAGGGCATATATAGAGTTTGCTTTGTGAAAATAGTGTCACAAATTGCTTACGTCTTTTGCCCTGAAATTACACCATCAAAATGTAGCCAAGAACAAGCAGGAATTTGAAGAGATGGTTCTACCATTCTCACTACAGTATCAGAACACCAGTCTCACCCTCATCATGAGAAGCCTGAACTCCACCTTGCACTCAAAATCCTTGCTCTAAAAGTTAGCTCCATACTATTGTTTTGGTTTATTCTCAGATTAATCTTTTCTAAAGAATGCAGATTCCAACACAACAGACTTACTTGTTCATCTGGAAATACACTGTTTTTTCTATCTAATATCTGTTTTTCCTGTTCCTAGACTCTATTACTACGTGTTAAAATTCCAGCTATAGAGTGTTTTCAATATATTTTTCCTAACCCTGGTTCCATTAGCCCCATTTGATGTATCCATTTGGCTATACCCATGCTGCACTTCCAGGTACCTATTAGAAATTCCGGACAGAGTTATTCTTGTCTACAAATTCATCTCTTCTCTTACCTTGCACCAGATTATAAATCTCTATAGTACATACCATTAACCTTATATTCATCCTGGTTGGTGCCTGGCTCACTGGAGAGGCACACACACATTTAGCATGGGGACAAAAGTAATTATGACAGGAGTAAATAAATGAATAAACAAATGAAAGTTCCTCAATAGGTTGAACGGTGGGGGACATATATCATAATTTATGCTATATAGTTGTAACTAGAAAATAATTGTTTCTTTTTTTTTTTTTTTTTTTGTTTTTCTCCGGTACCAGGAACCGAACTCACGACCTTGCGCTTGCCAGGAAGGTGCTTTGCCGCTGAGCTAAATCCCCAGCCCAGTTGTTTCTTATGTTGATAATAAGCCAGTGGTTCTCAATGGGATCAGAATCACCGAGACTCCCTGTTTAAACACAGATTGTGGGCCTCGGCCTGAGGTTTGATTTTGTAATTCTGAGATTGACCATCTCTGACAAATCCTAAGATGAAACTGATGCCAGAGTTCAAGCACCAGATTTTGAGACTGTCTATGATGTTATTGTAGCATAGTAATTTCATGTGTTTCATTATTCCGTAATCACTTTTATCCAATTAGCTCTTATCTACTTCTCCAGGAGCATATTTGTCATACTTTCGGAACAGTTTTGTCGCCGTGACTGATGGAGAACAGTGTGCATGGCTGGCATGGTTTGGAAACTTGGTTTTTTTTAGCCAGTGATGGAATCCAAAGGAATCCTTTATCAGAGTCCTCACCTCCGACAGGAAAGGTAGTAGCATTTGCGGGTCAGTCAGTTTTGGCCTCAGTACCCTTTTAGGGTAATTCTAGGATCAAAATACCTCATGGTGGCTCTGATCAGACATGCTGATCTGAAAACTATGTAGTCCTAGTGCCTGGGGCACTAGAAGGTTATTTGTGGGATTCTGTGAAAGATAAAAATTAGAGTCCCTTGCTAAAAAATTATTAAGAGTTTCTAGACAGCAACAAGAGAAATTTAAAATAACTGTGATGCACTTCTAAGAACAAGGTCTCCGTGTCTGCTTACATCACATAGCTACGAAGTTAGCTCTCACCAGTGGGGTGAACTTACGCCATGTGTGTTACAGCCGGCTGTGTGCTATCATTGAAAGCTCTAAAAGATTCACCAGCACTCATTCTTGCCGTGGCCATGCAAGAGCTTCTAGCCACTTCTGCGAGACAGTGGAGATGCCAGGAAAGGGGCCCAGGTGAGGCAGGAGGGCCCGTGGGACACATGTATGGATGGTGAGGCAGGAGGGCCTGTAGGACACGTGTGGACGGCATGGCAGGTGGACCTGTGGGACACGTGTGGACAGCGAGGCAGGAGGCTAGTGTTAGAAAAATGGCTTATCTGGTCTTTCTTTCTCTCCATATTGTTAGTATTATTTTCTTTTTTTGAATCTCAGAATCTAGTGCCAGAGCAAGAGTATCACCTGAGAATGTGGGAACTTTCTGAAGCAGAGTAGTAAGAGTTTAGTGTGCCCTTTGAGATACATGGGCTATGATGGGTTAAAAAAGAATGCCAAGGACCCTTTCAACACCCTCCGCTCTCTCTAAAGCAAGGAAGAACTGCCAAAAGCTCCAGGCTGGCTGGGAGCAACACACCCAGCAGGAAGAGATACCAGAACTTGGGCTCTCTTTCATTCTCCCCCTTGACTGCCTTTCTTTCCTCGAGGGCTTCCCTCAAGCTTTTAAAAACTACATAGATTACTTTTCTGTGGGAAAAATTCTCTCCGAAAAAACTATTTCTCTTTAGAATAAGGGACCGTCTGGGTTCTCTGTTAAGTGCCCCTGAGATGACAAGCTCTGCCAGGGCCAAGGTCTGCTTCATGCATTTGGGTTCCCCGCACAGTGCCAGGAGCACGAAGTACAATGTATGGATGGTGAAAAATGGAATGGAATTGCTTTTAGCTTGTCTCTGAAGCTTCAAATTCTCTCCACACTGTTTGAACGTTGTTTGAACATTAAAAAGAGAATATCCAATTTGAAGTACACATTTAGGTTTATGTTGGTTTTTTTTTTTTTTTTGGTTTTTCTCTGGTACCGGGAACCGAACTCACGACCTTGCGCTTGTCAGGCAGGCGCTTTGCCGCTGAGCTAAATCCCCAGCCCCACATTTAGGTTTATTAGGTTTATGAACTGAGTTCTTTTCCACTTAGTTATGGATTTTTTTCTTGTTATAATAGAATCTTTTGCTAGATTATGGATCCATGATTGTATAAAGGAAGATTGGGAAGATTTATTTTGGCGCAAAGTAACTGTGTGATTTGGGTAAGTCAGTTAACAGGTTTGGCTCTCACTTTCCTCATGCATTAATTTCTGATTTAATTGAGCAATCAGTGAATCAACACTCATTTATTGAAGTAACTATAACAAAGTACCGTAGACTAGGTGGCTTATAATCTAGGTGGCTTGTTTGGATTCTGGAGAATTTAGGCTTAGGCTGCCACATTCTCCTCTATGGCAGAAACAGGGCTAGGGAGCAATCTGAAATCCTTTTATTTAAGGATACTAATCTCATTCATGGAGATTTCACCCTCGTGACCCTGTCACTTCTGGAAATTCCTGCTTTTTAATACAGCCACATTGAGGGTTAGGATTTTAACATCTGAATCTGGAGGTGAGGACACAAATATTTAGTCTATTGTAATATGTAAGTATCTGGTTCTTACCTTCTTATCAACTGGTGCTAGGGACATGTAAAAAAAATGACAATATGACAGTGAATGTGTCTAAATAGTAGATTGAAGTTTTTGAACACAGAGGAAGAGTTCCCCACCCTGCCTGGGGAGATGAGACAGAGTCCAGAAAAGGGGATGCACCTTCATAGTGTCCCTGGAAGTATCCTTAAATTTCTCCTTCCAGGCATGTCAGTCAGACTGGAAGAATCGCTAAGCATTTCCTCCAAAGCTAGCATCTGAAAATACAGGAACTTAAAGGAACTTACTCTAAGAAGCATCTAAGAGTAAGCAGCACATGTTTCATTCTATTTCCCTATTTTTTTCTTTTAGACACTCATCTAATCACTTCTTGGCCTTTTGGCAAAATCAAGTCCAGCTCCCGTTGCAAGATGTGTCTGTTTTGACTAATGGCTCTACTTGCTGTGGAGAGCAGAGTGCTGTTCATGTTTTTATTATGCTCAACACCCCCATGTTCTGGTTTCTTTTTCCCTACTTGATTTTTTAAAAAACATTCTTGAAAAAGCTTTATTGTATAGAACTCTCCTTGCGTAAGAGCTACCTCATTTTCTCAGTCAATGAAAGATGAACCATCTTGTTACTGTTTTATCCTAACAAGAAACGCTGATTTGTGGAATTTCTAGCGAGAGGCCCCTATCTTCTGATAACAGTATCTGCTGATAGTCATTGTAATGTAAACAGCTTCACTCCCACCTCTCTAGAGGTAGAAAGTAACCTATAACCAAGGATTCCATGTGATATTGAAGACTTCCATGATTTTAATTTCAGGAAATATTTTAACTTGTTTTGCTTTTTTAAAGAAAAGGCGTAGAGTTTCATTCTTCCAGCTCCTCAGCTTGACAACTTGTTTAAGGGAGATAACTTCTTTAAGATGTAGAGCTCCTGCAGTGGGTGGCCTTAATTTGAATAGCTTTCTGTATTCTCCAAATCACTACATAGAGTCTCTGAAGGCTTTGAACCTTTATGAGGTTGAAAAAAACAGCAACTTCTGAGAACCTTAGGATCCCTAACTACCAAATGAAAACATTGATTCCCAGGGGCTGGGGATTTAGCTCAGCGGCAAAAGCGCCTGCCTGGCAAACGCAAGGTCGTGAGTTCGGTTCCCGGTACCGGAGAAAAAAACCAAAAAACCAAAGAAAAAAAAAAAAACAAGAAAACATTAGTTCCCACCTCATGATGACATCATTCTAATTTTATTCCTTTAACATGAAGGGCTGAGGTGTGTGTATAGAGTATTTTCTTTTTGCTCTTATAGTTTGGCACATAAGGATCTTGTGATTGCTGTGTTCTTATTGAACAAAGAAGGGAAATTACTGAGTTTTATTTTTCCTATTTATTGCAAAGATGCTTGGACCTTCATCTACCAAATTCTGCTTCATATTTGGAGACGAGTATGCGTTGAGAAAACTACAGAAATAGATTCGGTGGGAGGCAGACACTCGGCCTCCCAAGGAGCTATCCGCGGTCTCTCTGCAGTCTACAGTATTTGGGCAAAGACCAATTTTTGTCTGTTTTATGGCACTGCTCTGATTCCCTCCTTCCCCACACAACCTTCCCCTGAAAACTGAACTGTATGCTGCTGCTGACAGCAGTTTCAGTAATTCTCAGAAGACTGAAACATTTGAGTTTCATTCTCTCTCTGCATGTTTGTCTATAGATTTAAAATATCCTAAAAGTTACTAAAACAATGCTTATTTGGTAACTATTACAACTGCTAGAACATCATTTCCTCAATTTTACCAACCCCCTGTGCAAAAATGTTTCTTTTGGGTATTGCTTCATTGCTAAAGGCAAAATAAAAAAGAATTGTGATGACAAATTCCTAAGAGATGTTCTACTATTTGCTCAGCCAGTTTAAAGTATGACTGCTCACTTGAAAAAGATACAAATAAAAAATTACCTGTTCAGCAGAATTTGCTTCTGTTTTACTCCCTAGGTTTACTGCCTGGTTATGGTTTAATAACACAATATACTCTAGATCACTGTCGCTGTAAAACCGACAGGCAGGGAATCCACTACAGTCAGATACCGTCCCACTCTGCGTAAATAAATGAAATCTTGAAGTTGGAGCTTTTGGAAGTAGAGCTGTGAAACTGTAAGGCTGACTGAGTTCTGGGCATTTTGCTGAGATCAGGAATCTGCAAACGTCCTGGGGCCCTCTCTCATCAGCATGCTCGGTCCTATCACTTAGTCTAGTTTCTGGACATTTATTTCTGTTAATTGTTAGTATCAGATGATAAAAGCGAGAGTTATAGTTAGGTTGAAAGTGCTTGGGGGACTTTTACAAAGAAGAATGAACACTCTTGGATACCAGACGGGCTAACCCTACAGTAACTACAAGAACTGTCCATTTCTATTTTTCAAGGCAAGCATTTTTCCCTTTTTTGGTAGTGAAGAGAAGGGCTATAGAATCACTAAATTATGGGCTGCATCTGTTGATATGCCTGTTATAAAATGGAAGTTCTTAATGATTCAGGGATAGATGTATGAATAGGCAATTGTATAAAAGCTGAAGAAGAATCATACTTGACTCTCTCCTATATTTTAAAATTAAAAACATTAATTTTGATGGTGGTGGGGATCAAACCCAAGGCTTTACACATGCTAAGTAAGCTCTCTAGCACTGAACTATATCCCCAGACATGTCTCCTGCTTTTATTTTTTATTTTTTATTTTTTTGTCTTTTTGAGACAGGGTCTCAGTATGCAGTTCAGGCTGGCCTTGAGCTCACTTTGTAGCCCAGGCTGGCCTCGAACTCGCAACAATCCTCCTGCCTCAGCCTCCTGAGTGCTGGGATTACAGGCATGCGCCACCATGCCCAGCTTTGTCTCCTGTTTATAAAACTGAAAGATCATCTGTGATCTGGCCCATTTAATTAAGATCATATGTCTATTGGATTCTATTTCTGTTTTCACATATTCTTTACCATTAGTGTTCTTTGAAAGGCAAATATTCTAATCTTTAAAAAACTCAGATGGGACAAATAAAAAGTGACCAACTTATGTAAGTCGCCCTGGAATTACTGAACTTCGGAGCTATTCGTCAAGAGTCCAGTTCCTATTATCTGCAATGCCTGTTCTCATACTAAGGCTCCACCACACACTGCACAATGTTTACTCAGCCTTGTGTTCCAGCCCCCATCTCTAAAGCAGTGCTAACCACCTTTTGGTTCACTGAGAAGGTGGACTAATTTAGTACATGTAAAACAAGAGAGCAACTCGTGTCACATAGTGATGGTTGTATAATTTTGTTCTTACTATTTGCTATTATCATTCATGCCAAAGTCCTCTGGAGTTTTAGTCCTGTGGTCTTTCTTTTATATTCTGCTACCCAGAAAAGAATCCAATCAGTAGGTTAAAACATATTATTCTGGTAAAAATTGTGTATGTGTGTTACCAGGTTTTAGGGCACTGGAGTCTCCTTCTGGAGGTGGTTTCTAGGATCTTTGTGTCCTGAAAAAAGAATTGGTCAAGACAAGCACAAACGGTAGCAAAGTTTTATTAAAGGTAGGAAAAGAAACAGGCTCTACAGAGCAAGTTTGGGCCAAGAAAAAGTAGGAAAAGAAGTACACTCTACAGCAGTGGTGGCGAACCTGTAGCATCCGTGCTGTAGCATGCTGTTTTTTGTCACTGAAAGCACTAAAGGATTCATCACTTCCCTACAGTGTGAGGGCGGGTCACCTCGCAAGAGAGAACACAGTCGAAAAACTTGATGTCTGCTGTCCTTTTTGTATCAGCCCCTCCTCAGGCTGACATCAGGTCTAGCCCACTCTGTGGAAAACCTGCTGAGTTCTCCCTAGAAGCCCATGCTCAGGGTTGTGGGGACTGTTCTGAGCACGTGCACTGGGATTTTGTCACACCTCCTTTCTCAGCCAACTTTAGCCACGCCCTGTCTTCCTGTCTCCTGCATAAGTATGTGTGTTTGTATGTGTGGGTGTCTACCCACATAGCAGTACGTAGCTCAAATAATGATTTAGCAGGGCACGTCAAAGAAAGGTGAGCCCTTCTGCACTGGGGAAGGCCATCTGGACTCCTAGACGATCTCTCTTTAGCCACCTTTCTGTCACTGCCCTCCTCCAAATTGTCCTTTCATGCAAGTGTTGGAGACTCTTCTTGTAGTAGAATTTTTAAGGTCGCTGGTGATATAGTCAGAATTTGAAAACCTGATAGAAATATCTGTATAGGAGTGTTTATTACAGGCTGTATTTATATCTGACAAATCACTAGTAGTAATAACAATCACAAATGTAAATGTTATACCCCCATATTAAAAGCAAACCTCCTAGACTTTGATGCTAGGTTTTCATCACCTTACTGCAGTCAGCTTTGAATTCACTGTTTTAGTTTCAAGAACCTTGTTGCACTCTGGAACAAAAAGTGCCTTCACCCAAAGGCCAAAATGTAAATGTGTGACATGTACTTTCCCCCAGGCCAGGGACTCGCTGGTGATGGGATGACAAGCCGTCTTTCAGTGTGATAGTTGATCAGAGAGCTGGATGTGGGTCTGCAGCAAATCTGCAATGTTACAGAATTGGATTATCTTTAAAATAAACCTCTATTTTTAATCATGATCCCTCCAGCCAAAGTTAATCGCAATCAAAATTTGGAAAGGATGTGTTCATAAATTCAATTTATTCTCTCGACTTTAAATTTAATGGCACCTACTTATAACTATCAGTCCCTGGACAAGAGGTGAGGATTCAAAGACAGAGATTCTGTCCCGTCCATAGTGCATTTTCAATCTTTGGCTGATGTAGGCCCTAAACAAATACTTATCAAAATAAAATTATAAGCAAAGTGTCATGGGAACACAGAAATTTGGGGGATTTTTTTTTTTTTTATTAGGAATAAGTTCTGAAAATAGGTCTTATAAGGAAAAGGAGAATGCAAGGCATTCCAGAAATATCCATAAAACTGATACAGGAATAGAGGGGTTGGATAGGATGCTGCAAAGATTTGAATGTGTCCCCCCAAAAGTTCATATATTGGAAGATTAGTCCTCAATTTCATGTTAATGGATTTTTAAGGTGAGGTTTGGGGGAAGGAATTAAGATTAGCTGATGTCTTCTGGGTTGGATCCTAGGGTGACATTAGTGTCTTTAAGAAGAAAAGAGAGATGAGAGAACACCCTTGCTCTGTCTTAACATGCAAAGATGCAGTAAGAAGGCCCTTACCAGATGCCATCCATGCTCTTGGACTTCTCAGCCTCTAGAACTGCAACTTAAATAAGCACGTATTCTTTATAAATTACCTAATCTTAGATGTTTTGTAATGGCAACGGAAAACAGACTAAGAGGGATGCCTTTAGGGAATTAGCTGTAGGGAGTGTTTTGGAGAAAAGTTTGTCAAAACTAGATCCACATGCACAGAACTTTGAATACTCTCTCCAAAGCGCTCTTCAAGTCAACAAAACACTATCACACTTTTTCTTTCTTGGTAGTGCTGGAAATTGAACCCAGGGCCTCACATACTAAACATACTTTTCCACTGAGCTATATTTTCAGTTGCCACACACACACATATTTTTAAATCAGAGTATGATGAATAAGTGCATGAATCAATCTTTGAAAACTTACTTGGTAGAGATCTTGGACCGTAGATCAATGTGAGGAAGATACAGACAGTGAGAGAAGGACTGGAAGTTCCTTAAAAGGAACCAAGGCATTAGACAGTAGGAGCAGTCATGGTGATGGAAACTGATAATGGACATGTTTTGGGATAGGTTAATAGATCTTAGATGGCTGATATATGAGGAACTGAATGGAGAGTTAGAACTAAAGATCAGAGCAGATGGTATAAGGACTAAGTTACATCACCATAAGAGTTAAACTAGCAGGTTCACTAGTGTGTTGGTTTGGGCCTTATTTTGCAAGGGGAGCAATATAATACAGGACACATACTTTATATGATTATTCATAATAGTCACCCAAAGAACAGTATACAAAAGAGTGCAGGAAATCTGTCCACACACTAAGACCAAGGAGTCCAGGTGAGGGCCTGGATCCCACAGCAATGTCCTACATGAGTCGAGCTAAATACCCAGAGCTCATAACAATGCCTCCCATGAATCCAACGGGAGGCCCAGAGCACATGACAACGTCTCACGCAGGCCTGTTTCACGGATCTGCTGGAAAGGCCCAAACGTCAGTGGTGGAATCGACAAAGTCTGTGCCAGCAGGATGAAGGATCTGTGCTAGCAGGCTGAGGGATCTACATGGGAGCCAGGAAGTGATGCTCAGAAGAACCAGAGCTCCCCTGAAAGGTACCACAGCCATCCTTGGCAACAGTGAGGTCCCAAGCTCCTCCAATGATCAGGGTGGCCGAGTTCCCATCAGGGGAGCCAACGCAGCAAGCTTTTCCAGGAGGCCGGCAGTGCACCACCTTCCCCTCCAGAACCAGGAAACAATGCTCAAAGTGAGGACCAGAGCTCTCCAAAGTGAACTAAGCCATTCTCAGTGCCAGTGAGGTCCCGAGCTCCTCAGAGGATGAAAACAGCCAAGTTCATCAGGAAAGCCAGCTCCCTATAGCCTTTCTCAGCTCCCAAAAGCCGCCTCCTTCTTCTCCACGTCTGCCTTTATGCTGTTGGCAACAGTCCTCAGGTGGGCCTCCCACACCGCGCACCACAGTTAGTGAGTTCAGCTGGGGGTTATAAGTTGACCACCAGTTATCAATCCACTACAACTAGTCTGAGTGATGTTGGGCTACATCTTTAAATTCTCTGCGCCTCAGTTTCCTTGTCTGTGGAATGAGGCTAATAATTGTAACTATCTCACGGAGAAATTGTGAAAATATGCTAATGAATATAAAATATAAACAACAACGCTTGCCCTTCAATAAAAGTGATATACTACAAGTAATAGTATTTTGTTACTTATAAGAACAAATGAACAGCATGACTAGCAACTTACAATTGTTTTTTCCCATTGCTTACACTGGAAGCTATAAAGATCAAGGATTTGTGTTGAGAGTTATTATGTGATTTTTTTTTCTTAGCAAAAGCTTTTTCATTTATTTTTTGTCTTAAACCCTGTGCTATAATTGAATAGTCTTAACTGATATTTTTCAAACTTTCAGAATAAGACCTAAGAAGAATAGATTTTTATTAAAACTTTTCTACTTTCATATTTCCTTCACAGTTATACATATGTATTATTTTATGAAAGCCAAACTGTATTTTTTTGTTTTTTTTTGGTCTTTTTGAGACAGGCTCTCGCTATGTAGTTCAGGCTGGCCTTGAGCTCACTTTGTAGCCCAGGCTGGTCTTGAACTCACAACGATCCTCCTGCCTCAGCCTTCCGAGTGCTGGGATTATAGGCGTGCACACTCCTGGCCTCAAACTGTTTTTTTCTATGGAAAATGACAACCCCATGCCTCTCCCCACCATCCTCTTCCTCATCCTCATTGTCCAGCATCAACTTTCATAATTTGACTGAGGTGGAGCCTGCCAAGCTTCTCCATCATCCAGTTATTCTTTTCCCCACCAGATTCTTTCCCCATTTTAAGTAATGATTACTTGGAGGTGGGTATTTTGCGGTTATATAAATAGCCCATGTTTTATGGAAACATTCACTTTTAGTCCATTAGTCACATACTTTTCTGTTTAACTGATTCACTAAATATTTGGATGCTTAAATTCCCTCCAGTGTGATTCTGTGTCCTTCTGACATGTCTCTATCCTTTGAGCACGTGTGTACTTTCTGGAACAGACGGATATTTCACACTTACCTTGTCTGTTCCCTGCACAGCTCGAAAGCCGGTCATTTCCCCAGGAGGCCTTGATTCAGTGAACAGTTTTTAGAAACCAGGTTTGGGTTCTGTGTGTTACTCATTGCTTTTGTTGGAGGTCACTTTTCGCGGCTCTCTCAGGGGACAAGTACACATGGTGCATTTATACCTGTGTGCATCTACACCCATGTTTCTATCTATATAGACAGTTATGAGTTCACCCCATTATTTCCTATTCCAGCCAGACTCATAGGTTCGTTCTAGTCCTCTCCCTTTCCGTATTTGTAACTCCTTGAGGAATGAGGAACCAGGCTTGTATTACCCTTAATGTATTTACTATACAACTTTCGTCTATGTAACCAGTCTCCCACGGCCACCCCTCTCCTTTACCCTGCACGTACTTTTTTCAACTTGCTGAGGTTCTGCTACCCACACGCAGGCCCCCATTTCTCCCTGCTGAGCCTGTGAGTGTTCTCCTTATCACACACTGGATCCGGATGTGACATCCTGCATCAGGCCGCCCTTTGAGGCCTCCTTGGTTGCTCCAGTGCTGACAGCTCTGACAGGCAGCCCCAACCTGTCCGATTCCCTTGTGGTCATTTACCTCGCTTAATGTACCTGACTCAGAACAAGACTAAATGTTCCTGAAGAAAAGCGAAGGAGCAACACAAACTTCTGGGGTTTTCTTAGGGCACTTTGCTGTGCTATTTCTGGCATTTCCAGTAATGACATTTTACCTAGGCTGACTGATCCGAACACCTGAGCACACCCAGCCATGTGGCCAAGCCACAGGCTCTATGCAGATTGCAGACAGGAATTCTGCCTTGCGGTGGTCTCCATTCCTCTTCCTGTTCATTAGCACAACAGCAAGCTAAGCAATGGGTAATGGGAAAGGGCCTCCTTTTACTTCTAATGAGCATTAAGTTAGCAGTAATGACCAAGTGGAGGACTACTTAGACTTTCAGATCTTGTCCTAAGTATCTAATTGGGCTTCCATTGAAAATTCAGTCTGGTATGAGATTGGAATTTAGGTCATTGGAATTCCTCAATGACCTCCATTGTTGCTCCAGCTACCTTAGCCTTCTTCTCGTTGGTTACAAGTGGAAACAGAAAAACACATCAGTTCTGCCCAGGAGATGCTTGTATAAGATAGGACATTTGGGGCTTTTCTGTCCGTCACTGTAATTTCCTTCTGTCGACACAGGAAATCTCAACCACGCTATGCACCAGGCTTCAAACATGTGACTACAATAATATATATCCCTCAGATAGTCACCGAGAGGGACATGAAGGGTGCTCCTCTGCTTTGAATAAGAGTCCGGAACAGCAGGGTATGTTTTCTTTTCCCTTCTGTAACAGCAATGGACACCCCCTGGGAGTGAAACTGGATTTTTATGTAAGGAAGCACTTGCTCTGGTCGGGTTCTCATGATAATAAATTGTCTTCCAGTCTAGCCTGGTTGCCATCCGGAATGAAGACATCCAAGACACCTCTGGATTCACTACAGAACTCACTCTGCTCGTTCTTTTCCCACTGTTGTCTTCTCCTGGCTGTTTCTGTGGTCCATCAGGGCATGGAGAAATAACCTACAATCCCATTAGACAGAAGATCTTATGTGACAATAATAAAAACTAGTGTCCCAGTTGGAGACGGTATATCGTGGAAGCTCTGGAAAGGAGATTTGGGATTTGGTCCTTATCACTGTGGCTAACAAACTGTAGAATGTTTGAAAGTTTCTTAAGCAAGTTTGGTCACAAAAAGGTATTAAATTGGGTAAAGAATTTCTAAAGGATGCTTTGTGAATACTCAGGGCCCTGCAGATCACTGTGAGCTGCGATTATGAGCAGCACGTTTACAGAACTGGGAGGATAGTCCCTGAGAGACACGAAGGGTGCTTTGTTCAGTAGTCTTCATGTCTTTCAAGTAATGCAGCAGCAGCTCTTTTCGTATACATATTACATATTAGTTGTTCTTTTTTTAAAAGAAAGTCCTCTCATAAAGGAAAATTAAAAAAAAAATCAAATCGACTCAGAACTATGAGTCTCTCAAAGGCCCCTCTGACTTACATATGTAGTGGTTTCTTGTGACCTTTATATATCCCATATGCTGGTTTACTTTGTCCTCTGAGACAAGACCAGTGTGTCAATCTGGGACAGAAATTCTTTCCATGCTTTGATGAAAAGCACTGTAGCCCTGTAGGATGTGAGTCTGTTGCTCCAGTATTATGCAAACCAGTATGAAGATGAGAAGAGACAGAAGCAGGAAAAAAAATGTGGTTTGCATGTCCCTAGCTTAATGCTGCTGCATTTTAAGTGACAGACACTCCTTCAGTGCTGCTATAAGGGCAGCAGCAGCACATGGGGCCCCAAATATTTCGGTGGCTTTTGTCTGAAACAGTTTGGCAGCAGCTTCAGAGAGAATCAGAGAGGGAGGCCCAGATGCTGCTTTTTCTAGTTTCAGATTTATCTAATCAGGACCGAAAGGAACCAATGCATCCCGCTAGAGCTGGCCAGCGATTTTTTTACTCAGCCTTTGGGAGCTTTAGATCTCTTCTAGCACCAATACTACATAAATTTGTTTTAAGGGATGGTGTTCTTTGAACTGGTGGCGGTTGGGATTAGGTGGTGTGTTTCTCTGACATAACTCCTCGATAGGTGTGTACCGGTTGGAGGTAGAAGGGAGTGAGAATAAGACATGAAGAAACATTCAGTTTCTAACATTTAGTAATGTATGTGAAACTACTGGGTATTGTATCTACCTGGAGCTGTACATTACGTTTTATTTTTTATATAAAACTCACACTTCAAATAATTTAAGATTGAACACGAGATTAAGAAAGGATTATCAGATAAATGTCGGTCTTTGTCATGCAACACACCGTTTAAAAAAATAATGAAAACCGCTTGTAGAACACACAGAAACATTTAGGGTAGTATGAGTCTTTGAGTGCATTTCCTTCTTTGCAGAGTGTGAAGATAGGAGTGGAGGGTGTGTGCGGCAGGGCTGCTCAGACACGGCTGGCCAGATGCAGCAATGCCAGATACAAGGCCATGGACTTGTCAAGTTCATGGAGCATCAGAACTATAGAGGGAGAGACCTTGATGGTTCGTTTGATGTGTCAGCTGGGCTAGGCTGTGAGGCCCAGCTGTTTTGTCAAACGTCAGTTCACATGTTGCTGAGGAAGTATTTTTAAAGACATGACTAACATTTACATCAACAGTCTTGAAGTGAAACACATTTCTCTCCATAATAGGGGTGGGCCTCATATAGTCAGATGATGGCCTTGAGGGAAAAAACAGGTCTCCTGAACAGGAAGGGATTCTGTCCCAGATTTAGTGTGGACTCAAGATTATAACATCAGCTCTCACTAGGATTTCTGTGCTACCCTGTATATCTGGGACTTTCCAATCCTCATCGTCCACGAGCCAATTCCTTAAAAACTCTATTATATGCACATACTAGCAGTTTAATATACAGAGTCCTCTTTCTCTTCTTTCTCTTGGACGTTCTTAAAGTGTACGTAGAGAATTGTGTAGCTCCTTGTGCGCCAGGTTGATTCAGCTATCTTTTCTCTTTTGTCATAGCTGACAATAGAAATGGCTGGCTGTAAAGGCTTGAGTTTCTTCTTGAATGAAATCACATTTCCTTCATGCTCTTTGAGTTCAACCTGCTGTTCATGCAGGGGTTAGGTTGATTTTCCATTGCAGGTTTCTAATCATTCACTTTTTTGTACTGTCAGAGGTGGGAGTTCCCCTGAGGATCAAATTTACTTCGATTTTTTTATAGATAAGAAAACAGAAGCTAAGAGCAGTAGAGAGCTACCCAGTAGCAGTGGAGGAAGATTAGAACTGAACTTCCTGAATGTCAGACTAGTAATCCCCACGCTCATTAGAACTTCCTTTTTTGCCTTTATCACTGTGCAGTTCAGTTGCTTCTTCCCCCTAAAATAGCTCTTTGCCTTTTATGTTACCATGTCTTTGTGTTAGGTAGATCTGGCTTCCTTTCATCTCCTGCAGACTGACCTGTCTGCTTATAAATCTCCTCTCATGCAGGTCAGAGATTTCCACATTCATTCTGGTACCAACTTACCCAGAAGGGGTTGCCTTTCAAAACTCCTCCTTATAGGACCAATTACTGAGAAGAAAAATGAAAACCACTGCTTGGAAACAGTACATTAAAGATACAGGATTCTGAATTTTTCCCATATACCATTTGTAGTAGCTTTTCAAATTCCCCAGTGATCCTAAGCTTGAAATTTAATCTATCAGATAGGTGTTTTGGTAATTTTCCTGAGCCACAAATTTACCTGCGTTCCAGATTCTGTTTTCAGTTGTGCTCTCAATTTAATTTACCCCAACTTAAAGAATACTCTCCACTCCCTGAATTTACAGCAGTAAAATCTGAATGCAAATTCAGAGAAATTCATCCAGTGGTGCTGCATCGGCCCGTTTCCACCTCTTCTCAGCTGGCAGCTCTTCCTGTTGTAGCCAGGACCCTTCCACGCCTGCACAGGAAGCCACTGTTTAGCACTTCAGTACTTCGCTGAGCCTCTAACCCTATCAGTTCTTCCTTCTCTGCCAGACAATATAAAAGCAACCACCTAAAACCTTTCTGCCTTTCTCTCCAGTGAATCTCCTTCAAAAACATTCCTCTGCAGTTTTATCTCTCTCCAGGTCAAAGCTTGAGGTGACCCTAATTGCTTCAAAGGCAAGCTATTCCGAGAGGTGGGGAGATACTGTTCCATCTCCTCAGCAGGATTTCATGCCTTTGACAACTGCTACCTCTTCATCCTTGGCCTTTCCCAAAGGATGTCTCCTTACTGTTTATTTATGTTCAAGTACTTTCCAAATTTTAAAAAGTAACTTTAACCCCAGATTCCGTCTCCTTCAACTTTACTTCATAGCTGAACAGTTTAAAGGATCACACTCCAAATCCACTATCCTGCTTGTACCCACACATCAATGCACTGCGGTCCACTTTCACTCTAGTAAAACTGTTACTCTAATAAAACTGTAATAAATCCTGGGAGCTGAGTCTGAGACACTTTTCAAACCAATTCATTTAGCAACCCAGCCAGGTAAGGGAACTTGGAGCTCTGCAGTTAGAGGAGGAATGCCTGCACTGTCACATTTCTCTGGGAGGTGAAGTGCGGCGGTTCACTTGAAGCAGCTGTTTGCTAAGTGCTACGCAGCCCAGCAACACCGGCACCGCCAAGAATTAGATGATTTCTTGGTGGCCACCCCCGACCTACGAAGTGGAAACCGTGGAGGGAGGCCCGGTGTGATGAAACTCAAAATTCAGTCCCTGCTTTGGAAGAGAAATGGAGAACAAGCAAGGGTGATTTAATAAAGGCGTAAAATAGTCACAGAGGTAACTGGTCACTGGGTGAGGGGCTGAAGCATTTTGGAGGGTGGCTACTGACATTATTTAGATCACTCTTGAAAATTAAAATGTTTTAGAAAACTCTTTTTACAAATCTATAATAAGAGAAAAAGAGACAGACACTTTCTTGGTCTCCATTTTCTCCTCAGAAAAAAACCCCTACAACTTACACTGTTAGATTTTGAACAGTTTCAGCTACTATTAAGATTCTTCAACACAATATTAAATGTTTCAACTCTCAAACATTCCCTCTTTTGTAATCTGCCCCTATCTGTTGAACTGTCTTTCCTAGTTTTAAATTACCACAAAACATATCAATTATTTTTAAGTCATTCATAAAAAGGGTAATTTATTATTCACATTCATAGTGATGATCATTCATAAACGATCATTAATTACTTTATTTTCCTAATTCTAATATTTTTAAAAAGCCAATTTAAAAATATTTGTAACAGTTTTACTCTTACAAGACCATACTCGAAACATCTCCAATGTCCATGAACAGGGAAATGGGTAAACAAATTACAACACATTCATACACTGAAACATCAGTCAGTAAAAAAAGGGGGAAAACTACTGATCCTTGAGCTAACACGAATGAATTCCAAAAGCATAAAGTTGAGTGCAAAAGTCAGGGACACGTAAGTACATACTTAATGAGTACACACAAAACTCTAGAGCAGGCACATCCAAATCATGGTGACAGAGATCAGAAAAGTGAGTGGAAAGATGAGAAGACTGGAATGGCCAAGGTGAATGATGGTTATAGAGCTGTATATACCGGTTAAAATCAAACCAGTGTACTTACTATATATAAAGTATACCGCTGTTTGTTTAACAGTGTTGAGGACTGAACCCAAGTCCCTCATGAATGTCAGACAAGTCTTCTATCACTTGGCTTCACCTCCAGGCTCACACGGCAGTTTAAAAAAATGTACATACCTCCAGTTTCACAGAACTTATTTCCTGCATCTGGACTCTGGGGGCACACAGAGAATATTAAATATCAAAGAAAGTGTACAAGCCCCACATGAAATTAACATTACTGTTTTCTGCCGTGTTGGGGATCAGACTGGTCCATGGCCTTGCACGTTAAGCAAGTACTCTCCCACTGAGCTACATCTTCAGCATGACAATGTTTTGTTTTGTTTTGAAGGTAAAGTCTCACTATGTAGTTCAGTCTGGCCTCCTTATGTAGGCCAGACTGGCCATAGTGATTCTCTTGCTTCAGCCTCCAGAGTGCTGGAGTTGCAAGTATGCACCATTCTTATACCCCTAAATCAGCGCAAAAAAACAAACAAAAACAAAAAACCCACCATCAATGTAAATCAACTGTTAAAGAAAGTAACTCTTTGGTTTTTGTTCATGAACTCTCTGCCTACTCCATGGTGATAGACATGGGTCTAGTTTTAGTCGTCAGCATGTGGAAAGACGGTTTTTCCAGCACCATTTATTAGAGAGGCTTTCTTCCAGTGAACAGGTTTGGCCCCTTTGTCAATGGTAAGGTGGCTGAGTGCTTTTGTACTTGTGTCTGCATCTTCTAATCTGTTCCACTAGTCCTCAGATTTTTTTGTTTTTTTTTGCCAGTACCATGCTGATTTTATCACAGTAGCTTCGTAGTGTAACTTCAAGTCAGGGATTATGATACCGCCTGCCTTGCCTTTGTTTCCCAGGATTGCCTTTTCTATTCTAGGTCTCTTCTGGTTCCAGACAAATTTTAGGAATGTTTTCTCTAGATCTGTAAGGCATGCTAATGGCATTTTGATCAAGATTGGATTAAATCTGTATAAGTTTTGGGCGTACGGCCATTTTCCCTATGTTGGTTCTTCCTATCCATAAGCAAGGAATATCTTCCTGTTTTTGAAAGATAAACCTGAGGCTTTTTAGGTAAATGGATGCAACTAGAGACCATACTCGTAAGTGAAATAAATCAGACTCACATGTGTAAACATCATATTATCTCCCTAGTGTAAGAAAGAGTAAGTAAGATCAAAAAGGTATAATAGATATTGTATAAGGGGAAAGAAACTGCTCAAAAGGAAAGAACAACTGGGATGAGGGAAAGGAGAAAAGAAGGAAAATATATGCATCTTGTGCGTGTGTGTGTGTGTGTGTGTGTGTGTATAGTAGCTAAGATAATTGTACTACTACTTCTATTAGTTCACTGAAAGGAACAGTTAGTGCTTATATTGCTTGATCAATCTTACATGCCTACATCTGGTAATCTGAGCAACTACTTTGAAGAGAACAATATGCAATATAATAACCACTGTTAATTTCCTATCATCTTGTTTTGAAATTCTGTATCTTTTTATTGTTTTCTATTCTCTTTAAAATAAAAAAAAAAAAGGAACTCTTACAAACACCCACGGAAGACAGCAGGTAACAAAATATTTTTTTTATTGTTGTAAAATTAAAAATAGCACACAAGCATATATTGTTACAATTCCAAAGCAGAATACAAATATATAAATTATTGCAGTTTCCAAAGAAAATATAACTAAAAGTCTAAATAAATTGTATTGAAACAAACTTAGTTTTTATCACAGCAGTTTCATTTCCCCCTCAGATGTCTCAGCACAATTTTGTAAATAAATTTCTAACACTAAAAAGAGACTAAGACCAAAGCACATGCTACTTACATTGAAAGTGAAGTACACATACACTCACACATACACAAGTACTTCTTTTAGGGTAGGGTAAAACTCATTTCCTTAATTTTTGTTTCACCTTAGTAAGCTTAAAATTGTGAGATAATTTACAATCACTAAAATGCATTACTAATGTATACTCTTTTAAACCAAATGTAATAGTGAAGTTAATATATTCCCAACTAGGACCTCACGGATGGTAGGCAAGCAACCCCCCTCCCCAATTTCTAGTGCTAGAGACTGCTATAATGTTTTGCATCAAGGTAACGCTAGCCTACAGTTGCTTAATAGGTCAGACTATACCATAACAATGGCAAACGTGAAAGAATGAAGTAAAAGGAAAATACTGAAACATGAAACAGAGCTCTGATATCCCAGTCACAGCACGGTAGCTTCCTCCTTTGTTCAGAGCCTTATTACCTTATTCTGGTACATAAACTCCTCTACGCCATCACTACAAACACTCACTGGGCAAGAACAACCTGTTGAGGGTTTCATCTCTAATTTTCACCACAAACTTTCTCATATAATCAGTTCCACCAAGCTAAAGTTAAAAATGCAATCATATACTGAAATCAATTATCTTTGCTTCACAGTCACATCTGAAAAGATATTTTAAAAATTTTATGGAGTATTAACTCTCTTAATAAGTATTTAAAAATAATCAACTGTCTTACTTTAAGCAATAATATCTGTCAGTAAGTGAACTGGCAAAAGTCAGAAAACAATAATACTGTAAGACTTTAACACTGTACCATTTACAAGTTGTCATGGACCTATAACCTAGTTTTATGGTTACTAATTGGAACCTCTTAATAAGCTACACAAATAATTTAATCTTTAAAAATTCCTATTTAAATTTAGAGCATATACATTTTGTATGGCATTTTACAATGTTAATAATGAAAGATTTCCTCTAAAATGAAATGAAATAAAATAAAAAGTAAACATTAAACACAAATCAGTTTAAAAAACTAGCAAAAATTGTAAGTCTCAACAATGTAGACACCAAGGTAAACAATGTATACACTTAAAAAACAAGTACTGTCAGTGGCAAAGGATATGATTAAACATGAAAACAAAACTGAGGCAAGGACGGCGGTACAGAGCCGCAGTTCCAGCACTCTGCAACGCTGACGCGAGCGGACTGCCAAGTTCAAGCCACGTCTGGGCAACTTAGAGATTTAGTGATACTCTGCCTCAAAAATAAAATAAGATAAATTTTAAAAAATAAAAGGGCTGGGGATACAACTCTGTGTGAAAGTCCTGGATTGAATCTCCAGTACCAAAAGCAAATAAAAAAACAAGCTAAAGATATCTATTGAAATGACAAAAAACAAAACAAAACAAAACAAAACCAAAAAACCAAAAAAACAACCCCTGCCCTCTATGCAGAATATGCTTTCTGAAACCTCTTGCAAACATGAACTTGTTATTTTAGATATAAACCTTAAATGTATATAAAAAAGGGCACTTTTTGGTTAACTGAACATATGTGTATTTTGGAAAAATAAGGAGGTCTCTTTTCTCCAACATTTTGGAAAAGAAACCACATAATGGAATAAAAACATTTAGCTGCCTTAATCATCTTTATTGGTGCCTCAAGTGCATACCTTTTTGAAAGGATCAATTCAGATATTAATACTGGGATCAAAGGATAAGATGATAAAGTAAACATAAAGTTGGACAATTTAAAAACACTGTTTTTGTGGTGCTGAGTATCAAACCCAGGGCTTTGTATATGCTAGATTCATAAAAACTTTCTTTGATCTTTAAAGATATCATATGAGTAAAACTCACTTTTCATTCTGACTTTCAAAACTTAACTTACTGAATTATGAAGTCTGATGTAAAAAACATTGTCTTATTTCATTCGCCTTTACCCTATAAACTCTGAAAATGTTAGTAATGCCTGAGAAGCAATCTGTCTTTCACCATTTCTGCCACACAGATTTTTTTCCTATACGTCCTAAAAATGTACTAACAACTGTATAGAAGAACTGCTAACTGTGGGAAGCAATATTTAAGATCTCTCAAGTTAGAATTCATCTCTGTCCCTGATCTTTATTTTTGCATATATAATAATTGCATATTCAATCAAGAAAGCATAGAAATATCTAAGTTTACCAAATATTTGGATAAACTGTTGTGCAAAATACTTCAATAAAAATTTTTTTTTCTTCTAGAAATTCATCTGAGTAAATACTAATGTGAGTACCAGCACCACAAGATAGTTTTTAGGAGGACTTTCCCTTTGAAAACAAGCTTAAGTAAAAACACCTAAATGGAATAAATCACAGCCCACAATTAAGACCTTAGTACATGCACAATCCTACTCAATTATTCCAAACTCAGTAGTAAAGCTATGTGTTTGTCAGAAAAATCTTCAAGAGATAAGCAGACACTTTCTTTGGATAACACTGTTGTATTTAGGACTGAACCCTATGGCCCCTATTCTGGAAATATGCTAGCACTGATAACAAATGCAATGCATCCCGAACTTTTATGACTGTCCCCAGGTTATCTGAACAAGCCCAAATGTGTGCGACAACCCTCACCGGTAGTTCTTAACACATTATGCCAAGAAAGAGCGAAGTCAATTTGAAAATACAACCCTAACAACTAAGTACTAAAATACTTACTAGCATAATCAGGACATGTCTTTATCCAACCTGTAAATGTGGGTATTTTCATATTGCACACATTCAACTTAAAGCTAATCAAAACTAAGGCAAATGCATCTGCACTCTCAGAATCTGAAATTCATTTTGGATGACTCAAAGAACTGAGAATAAAAGCATATTTCAAAAACTTCCTCTAAAAAGCTTGACAGTTATGTCATATTTCAAAGAAAAACAAAACAAGACAACAGGATAGCAATTAATACCCTCAGGCCAACTTAATACATCTTAGCGTTACAAAAAGTTGCTTTGAACTGGACATTTCTTTGCCTACTGAAATACTGCATGTGTTCAAAACTAAAAATCTGACCCAAGCCAGGACAGGCTACCAAATTTAAGGCAGAAGTCACTTATCTCTTTTTGGGAAAAGCTGCCAAGTCTGAGCTTTTCTGTAGATTCTTTGAACAAAAGATCTACCTCATAAATACATTTTAAGCACCAGCTGAAAACAATTTAGAACCGATTTTTAATTTTGCATTGGTTATAGCTCTTAGTATAATACATTATTAAAAATATATAGCTGCCTAAGACTATTAATTAAAAAAATCTTCAGAAACGTAACAGGCCACTTATTCTTTTAAACATGGCCTTATTTTGTTGAATTAGGAGTTTTGTTTTTCTTATGTCAAGGAATTTTCTCATTCCCTATAAAGTTTAGAAAAATATAATGCTTTTGTTGAAGAAGAAAACAGAATTTGGACAGTTTAAGGATTTTTGAAACTTTATCCCAAAGTGGCACAAAGAATAATTTTAATTTTTTTCAAAAACAGAACATTTTCTTTTTTGGGGGGAGGGGCAACATTTTCAATTAGAAGGTAAGCTACATTTGACTTGAAAGTGAGGCTTGACTTACTCTGTCCAAATTCTAACACATGAAAGTAATAATAAATGTAATGGAAGAGGCTATCATTTTTACGGAGATAAACTGACATACAAAAATTAGTACTCTCACCTTAAACTCAGAAACACTTTTGTTAGAAAACAATAATGTATTCTATTTAGTTGAATACTTGCTTTAAAAAGTTAATTTCTCTTTCATAAACTTTTAGAGATTAAACAACTCAACTAGATAGATTTGTACTCCAAAATACATTTATCTTTGGAAAGCAAGATAAAAGTTATAAAAACACTCTATTAAGAGAATAAAATGCAGTGATCTGAAATATGGGTGGATATATTTACATATGAAAATGTAAATACTCAGAGTCATTCAAATACATTTATAAAGAGAATGAAAAGTACCTAAAATAGCATTTACATATAAAATTTTATATTAAAATACTGTTTATATTAAATATAAGGTGATACTATGAATTCCACTTCCCTCTTAAAAACTATCTTTACTAGTTCAGACTAATAGGAGTTTGTTAAACTATTGTTTTGACAGGTGAATTACATGAAAATATTCATAAAATCACACTGTAAGTAGTCATGTGTGGTAAGTTAGGGAAGGGACATTTAGTAATTATGGTGAAAAGATTCCCAACATGAAGTCAAACGATTAACACTATACAATCGGAGTATAATGATCTGCTTTATTAGACAAAGATGTTGAATACTGCCTTATGCTCTGCAAGCTTTATGACCCTAAAATACTGGACCATACCTTGCCTCACACTCTGGCGTGTGCACGCTTAGCAGACCAGGGAAGGGCACAGAGCATGCGAAGTGCGTGTAAATTTAGTTCAGCTGCTCATCCCTGCTCGTCCTACTTGCAGGCATGGTAACTTGGAACAGTTCCTGAGAAGCTGTTCAATGGCAATATGACGGACATGGAGCTGCGATTTCAAAGAATCTTTTTCTTGCACTTGATGTGTTAACTCTTCAAAAACTTCTGTAAAATTTAAAAAGCATTTCATTTTTAGTACAAGAAAGCTAATCCTTGATTTACATTTTAAGTAAATATGAGTACTCTTAACTGAATGCACTGGGTGAATTTTAGGAACTGATCAGATACCAAGCAAACAGCTGATTTCTCCTCAAGGCCTGTGTGGTATTCCTTCAACGCCTCTGTATTTCACAGAGCTCTACAGGACTACAGTATCGTTCTTCTCCATCAGGTGAAAGCAACGATTACGGACATACAAAGCAGAAACCCTCCTTTCTGCTAAAATGGAGCCACTTTCAAATAGAATTTAAGTAGGTTTATTCAGTATGTAATATGACTTATGGACAAGAAATACCTATTAGCATCCAGGTCTGGATACTCTTCTGAGAGGCTGAGGAATCTAATCACCTGGATTTTCAGATCCTTGCTCCTACTATGACAGTCTTCAGGCATGACTTTCAGTTTTGGTTTCTTTTTGTATGTAAGACTGAAGTTAGTAAACACTTTACTTACAGAGTTACTCAGGGATTAAATGACAGCATATTTGTGAGGTGCACACATAAATACTAGATAAGCATGAGCTGCTATTGCTATTACTATTATTATTTCCATTATTCTCAAAGACTGTGGTTAAGAAAGATTACTAGCTTTACAGTTAATCAGGGGTTAGAATCCCTGGCTGTTACTGACTGAATGAACCATCTTTACAAGTAAAGTTTCTGAAGTGCAATTTCCTCACCTAAGTGGGAATAAACTGTAAAGAAAAGGAAAGGAAACAATTAGTGAATCTGGACAATAACTGTTAACACAGTAGCGTCATATTTGATGTTAAGGAATTAATAGTAGCTTTTTAAAAGGGTGTGATATTAAGATTGTAATTGCAATTTAAAAGATACCTTTCAGAGACAATTGAGATATATTTATGGACCAAACAGTCAGTTACCTGGGATCTGTTTCAAAATAATTCATACTGGGGTCAGGGATGGGATGAAGGGAGTGGCTCCAGGTAAAGAGAGAGAAAAAATTAGCTATGCTTTTGGGTAACAGCTGAAGCTGGGGAAAGTGGATCAAAGGGTTCATATACTAGTCCCACTGCTTTTCTATGTTCATTATTAAAAATAAAAAGGGACAGAATAAGCCAGGACTAATACTACCCTCCTTAAAGAACTGCCAGGGAGCTCGTCTCCACAGAGCCCTGCACAGGTGTGCACAGTAAAATCTAAGAAGTAGAGAGCAACTCTAGTCTCCACTTTCACTTAAGGAAGAAAGACATTTTTCTACTGCAATTCATGAAGGGACTGTTCTCTTCTTCCTTTTGCTCTGGGAACTAAGAGGTTCAAATATACAATTTTCAAGTTTAAACTCTGCTGAAGCTAATGATGTCCTGTCGTAGGAGATTTTCTGTATCAAAATTTGCACGTTAAAAAACGCTCAAGACTAATTCATTACCCTGGATTTGCTGTCGAAGCTTCATATTCAGTTGTTTTACCTCATCAAGCGTCATTGAATTCACTGCAACATGAAAATATATTCATTGTTACCACAATAATCTGGGAAAATAAGCTGCCTGCTGTAATAGCCTATTAAAACAAGCTGCAGTTATCTGCCAGTACAACATTAAGTAGTACTTCAGTATTCATTCATGAACTCTCAGTGTGAAGTTTTCAAATCTTGACATACCCCGCCTCCCCCAGTAAGAACATATTTTACATCACTATCACTTATACCAACTTCAACCTGAAGCAAAACTTTCATCAAAAAATAGCAGTATGTTTGTTGGTTTCTGATTATTTCCCATCCTATTTCAGGATTTAAAAACTGCTAAGCACTAGCCATCAAGCTGATTTGACCAAGCACTACACATTTTATGACCTGCACTCTGAAAACACTACCTAACGTACTATGGAAATTGTGTAAAAGTCATTTGTTCATCCAGTGATGCAACCTTAGATAACTCATATGTACAATCAAGTTGTATGAAAGATAGTCAAAAATCCCTTCTGGGCCTAAAATAATTTCATTTAAAGTCAATTACAAGACAGGCGTGGTGGCACACACCTGTAAACCCAGCACTCGGGAGGCTGAGGCAGGACTGCTGTGAGTTTGAGGCCAGCTTGGGCTACAAAGTGAGTTCAAGGCCAACCTGAACTGCATGTGAAACCCTGTCTCAAAAATTCAAAAAAAAAAAAAAAAAAAAGTCAATTATAATTATCTGACTCTCTGTAAATTTTTACAGAGGTAGAAATAGACAAAATGAGCCACTTTTTAAAATTTTAAATAAATGTACACAATACCTTTTAGCCCTTAATAAAATGTCTGATTTTTGCTTTTAAATGGCACCCCCAGTCAATCAGTCCTGTAGGGATTATCAACGTAATAATGAATATCACAGTCAGTAGCTGAAGCTGAACTAAACTATCTGAACTCTGAACTGCTTATTCAATAGTGATTCCATTCACTTTCAATCACTTAAAATAGCAAAACAAGTGATAGGAGTGCTCAACTTCAATGTGTGGGACATACTGAAGAGTATTCCAGACAATGCCTAGTTTTAAGACCTCTCGTTTTTGTGAAGGTGAATCTATCATTTAAATAATGTATTTAACAAATCTGATTCTACATCAAAATTCTTGACATACTTACACATATAAAAAAATATAAAAATCATCTCATTATCCAAAAAAACCAAGATAAAAACCACACATATTTTACCTTTCTTCCCGTTTTACTTACATTCCTCTCTGCTATAATGCAGAGTCTGAGTCTGGACATCGGCTTCTGGGCAGAAGGCGGCCTCTTCTTTCTGTGCCTGGCTGTGACTGTGAGGCCACAAAACACTGTCATGGCATAGCGTAGAACCTGGACCTTGTAACATAGCAAGCCCAAAGTCTGCATTTTCTCTCTGCTCCAAAACTCCTTGTGTACAGTTTGAGATGCCACCAGTACTTCCATCTATCCATCTTGCAGAGTACTTTGGTACTTGAGAGTCAAACTGTGGGAGTAATTTCTTATCTGGCTTATGCTTGAAATTAAACAGGTGATTCTGGGGGCTTTTAGAACACTCGGAATCTGAGTCCAGATCTTTATTTTGTGCATACTGTACAATCCAGTTTATCTTCTTACTCAAAATAGTTTTAACTCCTTCATAAGTACTTTTGGAAAGCTTGGATCGAGGACAATCTTGATTTGCAATTAAATGGTATTTTTCAAAACAGTCTTTATGGCCCCTTAATGACTTGGTGTGCAATAGATTAGATTTTGGTACTCCTATGGGAGAAAAGTAAGAAAAGACTTAAAATTTTACATTATTTTCTAAGTTGCTTTAAGAATATATAAATCTTGATAAAACAACTTTTGATAGTCCTTGATAGAGGCAAAATACTAAAGAACAATGACATTAATAATCTTAAAAGGTGGCCTAATAATTTGTGCTTCAATTTAACTATATGCATAGTAATATTCTTACATTTAGCAAAGAATTTCTGAGAACAGTGATTCAATCATAATCTTAGTCTAGACATACCATTGCATTCAATAGGAAAAAATCCTACTGAGACCAAGCACAGTGACACATGATACCCATAATCCCAGCAACCTGGAGGCTGAGGCAGAAGGACTGTGAGTTTCAAGGTTAGACTAGACACCTTAGCAAGACTCTGTCTCAAAAAAATTTTAAAATCCAAAAAGGGTTGGAAATATAGGTCTGTGCAAGACAGTGGGTTTACCCTTGCGAGGAAAGGCTCAGCTGGAGACTGACCACATATTTGGGGCTAGAGTAAAGCCAGCCCCGAGAACATGAAGCGCCAGAAATGAGCTATATAAAGTCTTTGGGACTAGAGCAAGGCCAGTCCAGCAGGTGTCCAACCTTGGTGTTTCACCCTGTTAACTGCAGCACAGACAGCTCTGAGAATGTTTCACTTTCAGTGTTCTCAGCACAACACTGAGAATTGGTATTGTCAGCTCTGTCACACACTTCCCCCCTTTTTATTGTGTATAATTAAAGACATAGACCGTGCTGGGTTGCCTCTTCATCAGAGGTCAGGTTCCACCTTGTCCCAGCTTTCCTTTTATTATGTGTCTAATTTTTTCTTCATCTCCTGTCACCCGCTCTCAGGACCCCACTGGCTGCATGGGTTGCAGCAACCCCGAAAATACTGAATCCAGCAAGTTACCCTTACAGATTCTTGGCCTTTAAATGAGTGTTTATGGTACAAATCATCTTGAAATAAACACTTAGAAAATTTCTTCTATAAGGCTCAATAACAGAAATGCTCACTTTTTCTTCCTGAAGACGACACAGGTAAATCATGTCTAAATTACTCGTTTTATTTTTATTGAGGAGAGATAAACCAGAACTAGAAAATACATATTAAGACTTGAAAAGTTAATGAACTGCTTTCTCTTTAAAGAAATGTCTAACATTTTTCAAATTTCCATTTTTATATTACTAAAACCTTATCAAGATAATTTTATCTTCTAAGAGAGATTAATTATAATTATTACACAGCAGTAAATTCAATCTGTCAAGATAGTTTGACAGGCAGTTTAATTATTCTACTCACAAATATTCACCATATACCATAAATAATGGAAATATTTATATTGTACTTTTATAGCTTGCAATTTCTTAGCAGACCTTAAGTATAGTAAGTCATTTTTAAAAATGCACATTTTCAAATATTGTATTTCAAAATATAGAATACAATCATACATTTTATGAATTCGAGATATATTATTACCGCTAAGCAGCACTGCCTTTATACTGAATATATATCAGGGTTGTGGAGCTGAAAATGAAAGCCTGCCAGAACTGACAATCTCATCAGCTTGGCTTTGAAACTGGAGCTAGGGCTGGGGATTTAGCTCAGCGGCAAAGCGCCTGCCTGGCAAGCGCAAGGACATGAGTTCGGTTCCCGGTACCGGAGAAAAACAAAAAACAAAAAATAAAAAACGAAACTGGAGCTAAGTGTAGAGCCACTTAGGTGCTAGGTTTAAAATTTTTGACTTGACTCATCAGAAGAAATTATGTTCTGTATACATCCTTCAAAAACTGAAAAGTTACCTTTAAATGAGAGCACACTTCTTAAATACTAATATGTATGAGACCAACTGTTCTCATGTGGTATACTCAAATATTTGAGTGTCCTCTCCTTTAGTCTGTATGAAAGAAAATTCCTTAGCATACTAAAAAAGTTCTAGACTACAGAAAGCAACTTTTACTATTAAGCCTCAGTAAAAACTTCTTTCTATAATCAGACTGAGAACTTCTTTTTCTATTTTTCAAATGGGAAGAGGCGTAAGAGATGGATGAAGGAGTGAAAGAAGGGGAAATGGATCTTTAAAAGATAAGCAAAGAAAAAATGGAAATCCAGCTTTTTCAAATGGAAAGGGGATCGAGAGCTGGAGGGATGAGGGAGGGATGGAGAGGAAGGAGGCAGAGAGGAATTAATACATGTTAAGCACATGTACAAACTCCCCATATAAATGTAACCATTACCTACTGCAAACATGTACTAATAAAAGTACATAAATAAACATTTGTGGAGTTTTGGGTTTTTATACTCTGCAGCAGCTCTGCGCTTTGCTTTAATGACAGGTCAATAGAATAAAGGGATCCTTCAAAGTGAAAGATTTTCTTTTTTATTATCCAATGTTCCTTCTTCATGATTCATTTAACTTTTCTTTCTCCATAAATGATTTTGTTTAACCAGTAAAACCCGTAACTTAAGAATCAAGATAATCACAAGATAATATATAACTAAGTAATCTGTGAAAGGAACAGCAAATCACAGAACTACAATAGTCCACTTATCGTGAAAATATATGAACTGCAAAATAAATTTCAAGCCGGGCGTGGTGGCGCACACCTGTGATCCCAGCACTCGGGAGGCTGGGGCAGGAGGATTGTTTCGAGTTCGAGGCCAGCCTGGGCTACAAAGTGAGCTCAGGCCGGCCTGAAATGCATAGTGAGACCCTGTCTCAGAAAGACAAAAATAAATAAATAAATTTATTTCAAATTATCGCAGACACTGAGAAAAATGTTCTCTTTATAAAAACATAGAAAGTGTCAAGCACAAGAAAGGCTCTGGATGCACATTCTGTATGGCTTTCTATTGCACATTCCCATCTCGCTGTCCCAACAGGCTCCTCAAACACGCTGTCTAAATGACACTCCTTGCTTCACCTCTCAAACCCGAGCCCTAATGAATCTGACACCACCAAATGCCTAAGGACAAAACCTGGGTGTCTTTTTTTTTGTTGTTTGGAGATAAGGTCTAGATCTTGCTATGTAGTTGTCTTGGTTACTTTTCTCTCGTTGCTGAGACAAAATACCCAACACCCAAAATGAAGGAAGGAAAGGTTTATTTAGCTTACAGTCCATACTAGGCTGGCTCCATGGCAGAAGATAGCAAAACAACAAGAGCAAAGGGGGCAATGGCAGCCGAACAGCAAACAGCCAGAGCAAACCGGAGGAATGGCGGCAAGCAGCTTCTTTTCCCTCCCTTACATTGTAAACAGGCCACCCCCACCTAAGGGGCGTGTAGCTCTCACATAATCTCCATGCCCTCCTCTGCAACAGGCTCAGGATATATACAAAGTAAGTATCCTGCCTTCCTGCTGAGTTACTTAGCCAAACCTCTAGACTCCCCAAGTTGACACAATGTATCAACCATAACAGTAGTTAAGGCTGGGCTTGAAGTCACTATGTATTTCAGGGTAGCCTCAAACTGACAGCAATCCTCCTGCCTCAGCTTCCTGAGTGCTGGGATTACAGGCACAAGCCATGATGCCCAGCCTGAGTGTCCTTCTTAAAGAAACTTGAAAGTTCCTCTCTCCCCCAAACTCAGATGTTTTGCTGTGCATCTGTAGATTTTTTTTCTTCCACAAAATCGAGAAAGTATTTTTTAAATCCTTCTGCTTTGTTCCATAACCACTCCCACTGCAAATCTGATCATTATCATCTCCTAACTAGTTCTTACTTCTCTGAGAAGCTTTTTCTAACCAATACTGCTGGGTCATTTATCACACTCGACTTTATAATGGACTCCTTTTTTTTTTATAATGGACTCTTTATCAGCTTTTATTTCTTGCTAGGTTACTGTGAAAAAAGGGACCAATGCTACCTTACTCATATGCATTCTCAGTGTCATGGTGTCTGTCACATAGCAGGTACTCAAGTAGTCAAAGGGAGAGGGAAAAATTTAAAGTATATTTAAAATAAACCCAAACACACACTACCACCTATTTGTGGTCTACTGCAATGCACTTTTGCCCATCTGCCGAGAGACCCGCGTCATGCAGTGCTGCGAGGCTGCTTGGAGAATTAAGAGCATCTTTCAGTGCAGTCACTATCTTATTCAGCCTAATGGGTTCGTCTAAGGGAATGATGACTGGTAATAATACAGAAATAGCATTCCTGCGGCATGATTCACTCTGTCAATAAAATCATAAACTTCTGCTTCATTCTATATTTTTAAATAGAAAGGTACACATAATAAATACACAGAGGGCTATCTTAGGTAAACTGTAGCTCCATTTCAGAGGTGTACCTCTTCTTTTGCTATCAATTACACTAAATACTTAAAAAGACTTAATTTTAAATTCAATTTGAAAATATTTGTTTCATAACTTTAAAAATCCCATGCAGTAGCAAACAAAATTAAAAATTTGAAAAAGCCATCAACTACTTCATATAACTGAACAAATTACTTTTTAATCTAGAAAAGAATTTGAGTACCTCACTTAATTTATAACTGCAATATATGCGTCATTTTATAAACTCCAAATGATCCTCCTCCCCACTTTATCATTTCAAATTGATACGGGAAAAACAACCATTGCTATTATCAGAGATTATCAGTGAATTTCCCAAATGACTTTTCAATTTTAAATGCATTTACAAGTGTAAACAGCTCTGAGTACTAATTTGTTTCCTAAGCAGCTTTTGAGAGGGAATGAAGTTAAATGTAATTACATGATAAATCGACACTTTTGAGGAGCTGGGAGTTTTAAGAGATTTCAAGACCAGTTCAATGACTGTACTATAATTTCCTTGCTAATGAAAAATATAAGGGTCAGTGTAATTGATATCCTAATTTTAACGAGAACTTCCTTAAAACATGGCTCAAAGATGTCCACATCACTTTTTCTGTGATGAGGTCATTATTATTAGAGAACTGAAACCTTAATTGGCAACCATAATTGCTAATTTTTAAAAAATATGTTTCTTTTGTATACTTTCTTTTGAGGGGTACCAGGAATCAAACTCAGGACGTTTCACTTGCCAGGCAGGTGCTTGTGCTGCTGAGCTATATCTCCGGCCCAAAATACATTTCTTTTGGATAGAGGATATTTTAGAAATGTCTGCATTTCTGTATAAACTGTGATATTTTAAAATTTAAGCTGTTCCTATTCAACAATGTTCTTTATTTTTTCCCACATTTATCTATCACTCTTAAACATTTCATAACCCTTCCCACTAACCCATCTGGCATGATGTCCTCACATTTCTTTCGTTTTTTTATGTATGTACATGGTGCTAAAGGTTAAACCCAGAAGGTCTTATACATGCCGAACAAGCACTCTACAGCTGAGCTAGAGCCCCAACCCCACCACACTTCTACTCTCTAGGATAAACTGCTTTATGAAAGCTTGGTTAAATCCATAGAAGAGCAAAAGGTACTCAAATGTAGACTGGTATTTCTAGTTAGCAACTGGTGCTGCTCTTTTAAAACTGAGGTTATTTCTATCTTATATGTGATCTGCCTATTATAGTAATAAATTTTTCCCTAACAAAGATGGTATTCCAAACAATTTTTTCAATTTTTAATTGAAAAAAATAAAAGCCATAAATAACAAAACACTTACAGCTAGGCGTGGTGGTGCACACCTGTAATCCCAGTGTTGAGAGGATGTGGTAGGAGGATCCTTGTGAGTCTGAGGCTACTCTGGGCTACCTTGTGAGAGCTTGTCTCCAAAAAAAAAAAAAAAGTGCCACCACATATCACATTATCTTCTGCTTTTACCCGTAACCCCTGGAAAGAAGACTCTGTTTGTAATTTCATGGTACTAAAGTAAGCTATCTTTCCTTTCTGGTTCACCAGCTGGTTATGCCAAATAGGTCTGTCTACACTGATGCTGTGTAGCTTTATACTTCATATATACTAGACTTACACCATCTGACTGGCTTATATACGTTCAGTTGTTGTCAACTACATGTTTTTAATTTGATTACATATTCAATTTTCCAGTCAGAGGAAATAGTCCGAATACTTTGGTGTCCCATAGGTACAGCAAGTAAGACAACCAGTAGTTGAATATAAAGCTGTAATACACATGTATCGTATCAGTGAGGGGTTGGTAAGCAGTTCCAATTTTCAGCAGGATTAGAGAACTGGCAGGATAGATTTTCCAAGAGGTGAGTTTGAATGTTCTTTCTTTTTTTTTTTTTTTTTTTTTTGGTTTTTCTCCGGTACCGGGAACCGAACTCACGACCTTGCACTTGCCAGGCAGGTGCTTTTGCCGCTGAGCTAAGTCCCCAGCCCCTGAATGTTCTTTCTTAATGTTTAAATAGGACAAGAAAATTTAGTTAGGATTTAAGTTTCAGGTTAACATGCTGTGAAAAAATATTAAGCATACTGCCTGCAAATTATTCATGTCATACTTCTTTAAAATCTTTTTTATGAAGGCTTGTATTTTTTTCAGCCCAACTAACTTTTCAAAATTCAAGGTATGTTTCTCTTTCTGATGATCACAACCTTGGTTGCTAAGAAAAAGGACACAAGCACCCGTGTGTGTGTTGTCCATATTAATTAGTAATATTGTGCTTCTTTAAGTAAATGTTCACTGTAAAATTGGGAGGCTAGCCTAACAGTTGTATTAGCAAAGACCAAAAAGACAGAGGCTACTTCCTTGTTTCTGAGGAACAAGTAACAATTTCTGAAAAGAAAAGGAATGGAGGAAAAGCCTGGTCAGGCGAGACGACGCACCCACAGCTTGAAGGCTGTATCCGCATCACAGACAAGTTTTGTTTGGCCTCCACATGTCTTACAGAGAAAAAACAGATTTCCGTACAATTCTAAATTCTTAAATTTCTCTTAAAAACACAATCAGATTTGGCAGCGAGTGGCTTGTACTGGTGAGTAGCTATTATTGAAAACAGCACATGTTCCTCAATCAAAACAGTTCCTATTACCCCCGTAATAAATGCACATGTACCTGGGGCCTCACAGGCTCAGACGCTATGTCAGGTCACCCTGCACTGCATCATGACCACACACTGACGTAGGTCTGAAGTGCTGTACTGTGAACACTCAGTGTCTCACTGGCGCTTTGATACCTGACTTAACTAAATTATATGCATTTGATCAGCAAGCAGTGGCCAAGTCAAGATTCAAGAGAAGCTATTACCACCTTATAATTACTGACAGTCAGTGAGAGGATGCTCAGGTTGTCTATCCTGTCCTGCAACTGAAGGTGAGACATTAGATCAAACGCGGGCAGGCACAGATGGACAGGTGGAATACCTAGTTCCTTCCTAAACCCACACAGGGTAATCTCTTCTCCTTAGAAATTTTTATCACTTGCTCCTTGTGTGCCCAGGAGAACTGTGATAAAGGAGAGCCCCACGCATTTCCCCTTACGCATTTAGCTAACTCAAAAGCCACTTAGACAGCGGAACAGAGTCTACAATGTTCTAGGACCCAACACACTGTTTCAAAGTAGAAGGTAACTGCTTATCTCTGCACTGGTAGCAGATGGAATTGCTGGCAACCACACTAAGCCAACACAGATGGGTTCACCAACTCCATTTCGCACACTTGCGACTCACTGCCCTAAAGAAAGACATACACACAGGTGCTCTTTAGACAGCAGACTTCAGCTCAGGGATATTTATGCCATATTACCTTTGTGTGCGCTAAGGGAAGAAATAAGCAACTAATCAAATCAGCTTAATGCACTAAATTAATTGTAAGGGCTCATTGCAGGGAGGTAACAGTTCAGACAGAAACTACCAAAAGATAAACCTCAACCTCAAATAATCAAGAAAAACAAACTAGAACTAGATTCTTGTATTGATAGGATAAATTGCAAATGACTTGTCAAAAATAAAACAAAAACCCTCCCTCAGTGAATTCTACTTTTTCATTCTGACAGTTGGAGAGTGTTGGAAACACACCTACATAACAACTGTTTATTACTAAGAGGGTATATAAAATCACAATCCACACTCAGTTCTACTCCTGAATTTAGCTACCATTTTTTAAACAAAATGTCCAATAGAACTTTCTGTGACAATGGATGTATTTCTATATCTGAGCTAGCCAGTGTGTATCACCAAGCCACAAGTGGCTATTTAACATATTAAAAGTGGTTAATGGATCCAGGAACTACAGCTTTAATTTTAGTTAATTTAAATAACTACATTGTGGCTAAACTACTGAATTGGACAGAGCAGCCTGTCTAGAAATAATTAAGAGGAAAAAGACCACCTCCTTTTCTTTGGAAGCCTTTACTGACAGATTAACGGGATACTAAGCTCATAGCAGCTCAGAATACAAAAAGCTAACCTGGTTTTTTTTTGGTTCATTAAAATGTATCAAATTTAGACTACAATTTTTAAGTGACATAATTAAAGTTATACTATAAAGTATTTTAAGGCAATAATCCAACTAACCAGAGCAATAACACTATATGTTCTATTTTTTCATCATTTAGCTTTGATTTACTGATTTACTCTAAAAATTTTTGTGCATAAAGTCTTCATAACAGATTCCTAAGAAGCTGCTCAAATTAACTATAATATGAGTCAGCTTTAAATATCCACCTACATATGTCAAATGGAGACACTAACTTGCAGGAAAAACAGCATTATTTCTTAATGGTAAACAAGTTTAAAAAGACACATGTTACTAAAACAAAAGACAGCCTGAAAAAAATGCCTTCATAATAATAACCATATGAATCAAGGGCAAACCATTTCGACAACGTACATGTACTGATGGAAGCAAGAAATATGATCACTGTATGGACTCTTCGTCCTTCATCTCTTGAGCTATATGCCCAGTGAAGCTTCTAGAAACTGGTTTTCTTATAAAGAGAAACAAAATGAAGAGCTGACCCAAAACTACCTATAAAGTATTGGTTTTCACAACTTGATTTCTTCATATATATTTGAATCACTTATCCTAATGTCCTACTTAGGTATTCGTTGTTTTATAACAACACTTAATAAATAGATATATTAGCTAATACATTTAAGGCATTTATAATTCAATGACTACTTCAGCTAATAGTAAAAATTTTAAAGCAATACTGTTACTGATTAATCACCCTGCAAAAGGTGAAAACAGAAATAAACTGCAGTTTATTTAGGCTAATGCAAACTACATAAAAGTAATTATTTCAGCAAAACACATTCCTGTATTTTTTTTTTTTTTTTTTTTGGTTTTTCTCGGTACTGGGAACCGAACTCATGACCTTGTGCTTGCCAGGCAGGCGCTTTGCCGCTGAGCTAAATCCCCAGCCCCTTCCTGTATTTCTTTTATTGCTCCTATACACAAAGGCAAGGACAGCAATATGTATTTATACCTAGGAATCTGAATTCTACCTTAAATTGTGACTAACTTCTTCAAACACAGTGACTATTTGTCATAAATGCATCATAACAACTCTAGAACAGAAACAGTGGGGTTAGAAAACTAAGGTATGATATAGATTTTCCAGAGTGTAAGTTTTTTAAAGGATAAATTACATAGTATTTCAGCAGTAATAGAAGATAGTAAAAGAGTATAGGTTGAGACATGCCTTTGACCTTTTGTTATTCAAGGCAGAACACAATAGGAATTTAATCAGACTAACAAAGATCTCTAAAAACATTTTAGTCCTGATAAACCAGAAATAAGCTAAACAGTCATTAGCAGGATACTAGTTAAATTATGGTATAAGAGGATACAACCTTAAAAAAATTCATATGGTATCATTTTATGTAATCATATGAAAAAGATGTTTCTAAAGTATTTAATGAAAAAAGCTGGTTATTAAATGACATATATACATAATTTCATTTTTAATATAATTTACTCCTTCCTACATGCTATTGTGGAAAATTTAGAAATACAACATGCCAAAAATGGCAAAAGATCATTAAATAGGTGGGATTATAAATTTCTATATTCTTTTTAAAAATTTTGTTTTCTGTGTTCTATATTCTTTTTTGCTTCTTGTATTTTGATTGTCTTATTAATAGGTATACTTTGATTTCTCAATGGAAAAAGAAATCTACTTTGGTTTTTTTGTTTGTTTTTGGAATTGGGAATCGAACCCAGGACCTCACACTTGCCAGGCAGGGGGCGTGCTGCTGAGCTATATCCCTGGCAAGAAATCTATTTTGAGAAAAATAAAACTTTTAATTTTTTTTAAGTAGCAAAAATGTAAAACATCACAAAAATACTTACAAAGTGGTGCATCTGGGTTGAAGGAAAACTGTTCTTAATTCCAAGACAAACTAGGCGTGAGGTATTGTACTGTGTGTTCCAATGATGTAGGCAAAACAAAAAGGTCATACAACTTGAAAAGGTAAAAGATAAACATTCTTAAAGCATCCTAAACTTTTGAATTTACTGTGAGACTTTCTTTGATTAACAGTGTATCTAGCAAAGAAAAGTATTTAACCTTCAAATAAAAGCAGCTCCCTTTTTTCAAAGTAAAATCTGAACAGTAAAGTTTTATCTAGAAATCCTTGTTGGAGGTCCAAAGGATGCAAGGAGAATAGGGGAAAAGATGCTACGTGAACAAAATCATTATTGTTGTATTAAAGAAAAACAAAAATCCTAAAAGGCTCTTACTGGACTGCTGCTATGGGAGGGAACTGAGGAAAGCTAGGGCAGAAAAACCTATTGAAAACCACTAGAAGCCACTTCCTCAGTGTCCATAATACATTAAATTATTTGTTAAGGGAGAAACTATTCAATACATACCAACGAAAGCAATACTTTCAGAAATAGTGCATCTTTTCAGGTAAGATGAAAATAAGCCCTTCTATTTTTCTTTATATATTAACCTTATATATGATTTCTATATTTATCTTTTCTCATTTTCACAAGTCCTATGGTATAAAAATGTTCTCTGGCATTCGCTCATTTAATATACTCTAAAAGCTAAGCAGTGGCATAGGAGGAAGAGTAGTTTCAGGGAGAGGGAACTAGATAACCAAAGGGACAGAGGGAGGGGGGAATAAATGGTTTGTACAGCACATCCAGAGGGGTACTACAAGATAAAGGTGACCAGTTACGGTACTTCGTCATGAAATATCTTTTTTTTTAGTCTTTTTGAGACAGGGTCTCACTATGCAGTTCAGACTGGCCTGGAGCTCACTTTGTAACCCAGGCTGGTCTCAAACTTGCCATGATCCTCCTGCCTCAGCCTCCTGAGTTCTGGGATTACAGGTGTGCGCCACCACGCCCAGCTTAATGGAATAACTTATATGCCACATCAGACAGTCAGTTTAACATGAAGAAAGAGGCAAGGTATCATTGAAGAGTTCTAAAATGAATGGCACGAGCGGGTTTGTACTTTAAAGATCTCTGGGGAGTGCTGGGGAAGACCTGGAAGTGTGGGTACGTATGGAGAAGATTAAGCTTGTGAAAGCAGTAAAATTGTTCTTGAGATAATACAAGTAAAACAGAATAATGTCCTAGGTTAAGGGGCATCAGAAGGAGTAAGACCTAGAGAACAGATTGGAAAGAATCCACAAGACTCAGACACACATTTCATAAAAACAGTGGGCGTGAGAAAGTGAAAGGTGGCAACCCACAGTGCTAGCCCACACCAGTTTGCTTTTGCAAACTGGAAAACCTTTCCCTGCTATGGTGCACAGTTTGAAAAACAGAGCTCAAGCTAAATTTCAGCCCTACGCCATCAGGACACCTCAACAACTCTGTATGTTAACTCCTGAAGAACCCCGCCCATACATTACCTGTGTAAACATCCTATTTCTGTTTTTGTGATACTGAGAATTGAGCCCAGAGAGCCCTGAGCTGCATCCCCAGCCCTTTTGTACTTTAAGACAAGGTCTTGGTAAACTGCCCAAGTTGGCTCAGAACGTGCAATCTTCTCACCTCAGCCTCCTGAGTAGCTGAGACTGTAAGTGCATGCCTACATGTCTGGGAGAATCGCTGAAAGTCTTCTTAAAATGTTATTTCCTAAATTCAATTTTAGAACGTTTATGAATCAAAAATCTCTGGAAGATTAGGTCTAGAGTTCTAGGTAAACTAATAAAGGAAATATAAAATGCAAATATATATGGAAGCAAGGAGATACACTCAATTCAAGAAACTTAAATTCAAGACACTTATACAGTATCTATGGGGAGAAACTGAGCAGGAGGTTGGCTATAAAGGTATAGTGCTTAGAAGATTTGGACTGGTTATACAAGTTTGTGGGTTCCAGCTAACTTCACTAAGCTTGCGGAAGAGTATGACTTCAGTATGAGAAGATATGGAATTCAAAGACCCATTTACAATGGGCAGTGAACTCAGGCAACAGAAAACTGGGGAGAGAAAAGGGGCCAAAGCTACTTTATCACAGAACCCTGCAATCAAAGAAGTATTTCAAGAAAGAGGAAAATGTGAAATATCAGAGTTTGAAAACTCCCAAGAACATGAAAACAACATGCTGATATTTAACAAGTTACTTATGTTAGTTACTGTTCTCATTGCTGAGACAAAATATCCAACACCCGAAGTCGGAGGAAAGGTTTACTTTGGCTCACAGTTTATGGACGTTTCAGTCTATAACTGGTTGGTTTCAAGGCAGGGTGGCATGGCAAAGGAGCATCTCAGAGCAGAAGATCAGCAGCAGCAGCAGGAGCAGCAGCAATAAGCAACAAGTGAGAAGGGACCCTCCTCTGCCTCTTGTATCTTATCCAGCCTACCTGCCCTTAGGACTGGTAGCACTTACACCCAAGATGGGGCGCCCTTACTCCTACGCAGACCTATGCCAACCAATCAGTGGACTAATTTAGTAATCACACACCCTTAATCACACAGCATCATACAGTCTAGATTCAGCCACCCCTGAGAAAGCCCCACCTATGACCTCAGGAGGCTTTGGGGGTCATCTAGACACAGCCATAACACTTGGGAAAGTGAAAAAGCCTGACAAATTGTAAGACGCTGAAGAGTAACTTGGGAGGAGAGAAAACTTTGCTGCTTTTTCTTTCTTTGTTTTGTTCTGGGATTTCTTAAACTTTTATGAGTACACATCTACAGTAGGTTACATCTACTATAGGGAATTAGTGTATGTTTGTAACATCTTGATTCTTCTTCCCTTTCCCTCCACTCCATTTCTCCAGCATCAGATTCATTTATTTATCGGACCTTATAAAGCTAGTATCATACATACAGACTGAAAATTAGACTAACAGGCCAAAGAACATGCAAGATAATTGTACTAAGGTACATTTTTAGATAAATTGTCTACTGGATTATGACGATTATTTGCTTTTTTCCTATTACCTTTTATTATATATAGATAGATAGATCTATATATATAGTTTTCCACATAAGCAAGACCATGCATTATTTATGCTTGTGTATCTAAGTTATTTAACATTATGGTCTCCAGGTGCATTCGTTTTCTTACAAATGACTCATTTGTCCTTTACGGCACAGTAATATTCTATTGTGTAGAAATACCACAATTTCTATTGATGGACTTCACTGTTTCAAATTGTGCTGCTCTAAATATGAGTATGCATACATCACTGTGGTGTAATGTCTGTTTTGGAAAACGTACTTTCTGTATACGACATATTGTTGGGTTTTCTTTCTTGATCCATTCTGCCAGTCTGTGTCTTCTGACTGGGGAGCCGAGACCATTCACGGTGAGAGCTATGACTGAGAAGTACTGACTAACTCCTGTCACTGCATTATTTTCCTGTTGCTGAGTTCTTGTTTCTCCTTTTGCTAAGCTGCTCGTCCTTCCAGCTATCTTCATTCTTTTGACTTACTGACTTTGCTGGCTTCACTGCCTCTTTCTAGAATATCCTTGAGAATTATTTGAAATGCTGGTTTGGTGGTCATGAATTTCTGAGTTACTCCTTTCGTAGAAATACCTTATTTCTCCATCAATTTTAAAGGAAAATTTTGCAAGATACATTAAGTAGGGTTTGGAAGTTGTTACCTTCACTAGGAACACTTCACTCCAAGCCTTCCTGGCCTTTAGGGTTTATGTAGACAAGCCTGCTGAGAGTCTAATGGCTTTACAGTTTTTAAGGTTCTGTCCCTGAGATGGACCTCTAGAGATCTGACTAAAGTGTGGCATGGAGAGGTTCTCTTTTGGTCATGGCTATTCGGGTTTTATATCCTTCACTTATCTGTATGTTTATTTCTTTCCCTATACTTGGGAAGTTTTCTGCCATTATTTCTGTGAACAGGTTTTAATGCCATTTGTGCGGTCTTCTCATTTTTCATTAATTCCAATTATTCTTAGTCTTTTTTGCATCATCTAGTCGCTGTTTGATCCATTTTTCATTTTCTCATCCTGTTTTTAAGGCGTTGTTGAGTAACTGATTTTTGAAGGAATCACTGTCTTCTAGTTCTAAAATTCTGTCCTCACATGGTTTGTCCTGCTGCCCATACTTTCAGTATGATTTTTAACCTCCTGGACTTCTGACTGAAACCTTTTCATGGACTCTATTATTCTAAGGAGGAGAAGACAGTGGTATGAAGGATCTTACTGGGCAGTACAAGGATGTCTACAGAATAGGGTAAAGGTAGAATTAAAAACTGGCATCAAGTAGAAGATAAAACAAACAGGAAGAAAAAATTATATAGAAACTAAAAATAAAGACAGAAGTATTTGGGAGGAAAAAATGTAAGAGGGAGAAGAGGAGAAAATATAGAAATAAAAGAAAAAGATTAGAAGCAAGGCTAAAAGGACAAGGGAAGATTACCCAAGCCTCAGAAACTGGTAAATAAGACAGGAGGGAAGGAAAAAAGGAAAATAAAAACAACAAAACAATGCTTAACATTCAAAAAACACAAAATTATTTAAAAAAAAAAAAAAACCTAACGAAAAAACAAGAACAAAAGGAAAATACCCTGTGGTTTTGAGCCTGTGGTTATCTTCTGGAGTCTAGTTTTTGTGGCAGTGTTCACGTTAAGATGTGTTCCTGCTCTCTCTGGTAGAAAAAGGAGGCAGAATCCAGATCCGGGGGGCTGGGGATTTAGCTCAGTGGCAAAGCGCCTGCCTGGCAAGTGCAAGGTCGTGAGTTCGGTTCCCGGTACCGGAGAAAAACCAAAAAACCAAAAAAAAAAAAAAAAACAAAAAACAGAATCCAGATCCATGCTGGATAACCCCCACCAAGCTGGCAGTAGGACTGGAGCAAGGTACTGCCCCAGGGCTCTCAAATCCACAGAAATTCATCTGAACCTGGCCTCTGGTCCTGTGGATGGGCCTGGGTTGTTTAGCTTGTAGAACTCTCAGTCTCTTACCAGCTCGACCACGGCTCCCTGGCCATGGACATCTGTGTCTCTCACCCAGTCATTTGGGAGTTTAACACTGGCAGCCTCGAGATGAAGCCTACACCCAGCTGCTCTGAGTCCCAGGTCGGCTGGCCCCTCACCAGACCAGCTCTGACCAACCACTCTCTCCAGGGAATATGGCAGACACTTGGAGTGAGCCACTCACCAGCTATGGTAGTGCAGTGCCCACTGCTCCATTCCACTGGTGCGTTCTCCCTAAGGGCCTCTGCAGTTGCCCGTTTTCACTGTGTCTCTGTGGATTTAATCTTCCTTTCTCACAACCACAAGCTGGGGAAGGACAGATGGCCCCTTCCTTTTTCTGCACTGCGGTCTGTCTCATCAATTCTCCACAGGCTCCAATTTTCCTTTCACTTTCTTCCTCTTTTTCTTCCCCAAGCTGCTATTTTCCAGTGTCTGGATTCTGAATCCTGGAGAGGCTGATTTGTTGCTGTTTACTGCTGTGCCATCTTTGTGCACCTTTCCATAGGCCCCTAGCAAGCAGAACTCACACAAGGTGGCCGAGCCAGCTGCGGCGTCCTCAGCAATATGCTCAGGATGTGTATTTCGGTGCCATGACAAAGCTCTTTCAAGAATACAGGTTCAAGGGGAAGAAAAGGAAAGTGTTTTTCCATCTTTTAAAAATAGGAGCCACGAGCAGTCTTACCATTATCATCTTTTGGCCAATCTGCTGGATTACACAGAAGATTCTGGCAGACTATTGTTTACTTAGATTATAACCTACAGGGGACTATATCACACCGCCCTCTGGGGTCATCAGAAACGGGGATTTTTGGGTATTCCACAGAACGTGCATCCGTTAAACAAAATCATGGAGACAAATTTAAAAGTTAGCCATCTTTTAGGACTCAAATCTTGTTCCTTGCCCAAGTACTCACATTTGTATAGTTCATTTCTAATTTTGCCTAAAAGTTACTTATTTTTTTCCCAAATTCCACCAAATTTTCTCTGGAAAAAGAAAGGTTTAAAACAGCTGGGCTTTTCACAAGCAGACCCTGCTTAGCACTTCTGACATCAGCAGTTCTGAACTTGGTAAACAAACCACTCGTTTTTCTTATTTACCAAGCTGGAGTAACATGACACCTGTCTCACACAGCCATACTCAATACTAAATGAAATAAAGCACTGAAAGGAACAGCGCTCCCTCCGCTCTGCACCCCGTCCTCCCCGCTCTGCTCCCCCTGTCCTCTCCGCAGTCTCCCGCCTCTCCTGCTGTCCCCTGCTCAGCTCCTTTCCCTCTTCACTGGCTTCTTACCCGCCCCTTCTCTCCTGCCTCTCCACCCCTCCTTCTCTATCTCCAACCACACCATCTTCCCTCCGCCCTCTCCCTCCTTCCCTATCTGTTCGCGCTCTCCTCCCACTCTCCTCTCTCCTTTCCTCTCCCCTCTGTGCTTTCTCCTCTCTCCTCCGTCTATCTTCCTTCTCCTGTCCTCTCCTCAGTCCACTTGCTCTCCCACCGCTCCTGTCTTTTCTCCTCTGTTCTCTGCACTGTTTCCTCACTGTCCTCTCTGTTGCCTTTCTTCTAGGGCCAGGGATTATAGCTCAGCGGCACAAGAGCCTGCCTGGCAAGTGCAAGGTCCTGAGTTCAATGCCCTGTACCTAAAAAACCAAAAAACCTTTCTTCTCTTTTCTTTCCACTGTCTCTCTCAGTTCTTTCTCCTTTCTCCCTTCTCTTCTCTCTCCCCTCTTTCCTCTCTAAACAAACAAACATAGTGCAAAATACTTGGAAAACAATACCCACTACAATTCGGTCAAGACACTTATGTAAAAGTATAAATCCCTTAAGTGTGTTTTGTTTTTTTTTTTTTTGGTTTTGTTTTTTCTCCGGTACCGGGAACCGAACTCACGACCTTGCGCTTGCCAGGCAGGCGCTTTGCCGCTGAGCTAAATTCCCAGCCCCTTAAATCCCTTAAGTGTGTACTGAACGACAGTCGGGCCAGCTTCTCTCAACTGAGGGGCGACACTCTGTCTCCTCTGACATAGATGTATCTTTGTCTCCTTTCTTCACAGGCTACTGTTGTTTGTATATAACAGAAAAATTAGTCTTTAATCTGGGCTACTGATTTCTTTTTGTCAGTTCTCCAGGAAAAGTTACAAATCATTTCTATCATGAAAACTGTACCCTTTATCAAGAATAATTCTCTCCTAAATGCCGGGCGTGGTGGCTCACGCCTATAATCCTAGCACTCAGGAGGCTGAGGCAGGAGGATCCTTGCGAGTTTGAGACCAGCCTGGGCTACAAAGTGAGCTGAAGGCCAGCCTGAACTGCACAGTGAGACCGTGTCTCAAAAAGACAAAAAAAAAAAAGAATAATTCTTGCCTATCAAAGACTTCAATTTAGATTTAATCTGTTTTCATGTATCTCGTAAGACAACTTTCATTATTTTCAGAATGTTAAGATGAATGAACTAGGATTTTGAGCTGCAACATCACCTTTATTAGACTAAATCTTTTATAGCTATGATATATTAACCAATCTGTTTGAGGTTGTATATTCTGACTACTTATTTTCAACTTTAAATCGGTGTCTTAAAGGAGGTATTTTTATTACTGATTTAACACGTTCATGATGGGGCAGTACATGCACGACTCTCCCACCAGTGGCTTGCACGACCCAATGAGGACTGTCCTACACTGCTGGATGGGACAGTCACACGTGTACCACCATTGGTACAAGCCAGTGGGAATGTGTTGAGCAGCATTCAGGATCATCAAGGTCATCACTCTGAGCATTTACTACTCTAGCAAGGTGTCAAACTTGTTACAGTATATCAAATAAAGAAAGAAACTCATTCTAAAGACAGCCCTGTCAAAATTATTTGCCCTATTTCTGAGAAAAGAAACTTTTTAAAAAATGTGAAACTAGATTCACTTAACCTGCTGGAAGACAAGATAGGTAAAATTCTTGAATTCTTAGGCATAGGCAAGGACATCTTAAACAGAACCCAGCTTGCAAAGGAAATAGTTCTAAGGATCAATAAATGGGATCATATTAAATTAAAAAGTGTCTGCATAGCAAAAGAACCTACCGAGTAGCAGGGTGTAGGTAGCACATGCCTGTAATCCCAGCATTTGGGAGGCTGAGGCAGGAGGATCACAGTAAATTTGAGGCCAGCCTAGGCTACAAAGTGAGCTCAAGCGCAGCCTCAATTGCACAACGAGACCCTGCCTCAAAAAAAAAAAACACAAAAACCTACAGAGTAAAAAGACAATGTATAGAATGGGAAAAAATTTTTGCCAGTAATTCTTTGGACAGGAGACTCATATGTATAATACATAACTCAAATTAAAGACACCCCCAAATAAAAGCTCCAATCAAAAAATGGGCAAACGACATGAATACACTCACAGAAGTACAAGTGGCAAAAAATACACAGTGAGAAAAGGCTCAACATCACTAGTCATTAGAGAAATGTAAATTGAAACAGCATTGAAATTCCATCTTATTCCAGAAAGAATGGCCATCAAGAAATCAAATGCTGGAGAGGCTACAGGGGAAAAGGAACCCTTCTACACTACTGGTGGGAATATAAATTAGTACAAGCACTGTGGAAATCAATATGGAGATTCCTCAAAAAGCGAAAGCTAGAAATTCCATTGACACAGCTATCTGTCTTCTAGGTCTCTTCCCAAAAGAGTTACAGAGATACACAAATAACCGTATTTACAGCAGCAGCACAATTCCTAATAGCTAAATCCTGGACGTGGCTCATCCATCCATCAATGATGAATGGATAAAGAACATGTGTCATTTACAAAGCATGGAGTACTACTCTACTGTAAAGAAAGATAAACCTGAGTCATTTGTAGGAAAATGAATGCACTGCGAGAGCGTAGTTTTAAGTGAAATAAATCAGACATATGAGCTGAAATATCACACTGTCTTAAGAAACCTAGAGTAAAAATAAAGAGTAAAATAAAAGAGAGTTAATAGGCAGTAGGGAGACAGATGGCTCTCAAAGGGGGAGGGGATCAAAAGGTGGAGGGGGGAGGTAAAGGATAAAGGAAGGAAGCCAGGCATGGTGGCACACCCCTGTAATCCCAGCGCTTGGGAGGCTGAGGCAGGAGGATCATTGCGAGTTCGAGACCAGCCTGAGCTACACAGTGAGCTCAAAGCCAGCCTGAACTCACAGCGAGACCCTGTCTCAAAAAGACCGGCAAAAAAAGATAAAAGAAGGAAAAAGAAATCGGGATGTTTTATGTACATGTAACAACCTCCCACAAAGAATATAAATGTTAGTTACTGCAGTATTCATATAATAGTAAACTAAAATAACAAAGGAACGAAGACAAAAAACTTTTATCCTAATAAGACAAGCACATATCGCTGTATTATTGGTTACATAATATTTTTCCTCTTACTATGAGAAAAAGCTTTTCTATTAGTAAGAGTCACACAACTTCTAGTAGATTCCAGAAAGACATCATAAAAATCTGATGAATGGACAGAAGAGTTTCAATGTGGGCAAGTTTAAAGAAAAAAACTTCAGAAGTAGTTTTATGAAGTCTCCTTTAGATTCATTCATTTATCAAATGTTTGTTACTCTCGCCAACCCTTGTGCTGACTGATTATGTACTAGTACACAAAATAGACCCTAATCCATGTCCTTATAGCACTGCAGTTGGGGCTAGGAGGGGGGGATGGGGTGGGGCACCGTGACCAGGGGGAAGACTGCTTAACTTTTTAGACTAGGTGATTCATCCCGCTGAGCTACCTCACATACATTTTAGCTAGGCACGTGAGTCTTTACCCTCTCCACACTTCACTTCAAATTTCAGTATTTTGGTTGCAATGATTTGGTGGGGGGATTCACTTATTTTTATGTATCTACTCCAGTATCCTACGATGGGGATAAAACAGTAACTTAGCTTTAGACATGCACTTCGAGGTGCTCACAGACCGCACAAGTGAAGATGGCCGTATTAGCTGTGTACACAGGTGTGCAGCTTGAAGGGAGGGAAGGAAGTAGGGGACCTGCAGGTACCAGCATGTACAAGTGAAAGACCAGGGAGAATGAAGGTGGAAGGCCTAGGACAGAACGTGCCAAGGTTCTTTCTCATTTAAATAACAAAAAAGAAACAAGAGCCGTTGGGACTAATCGGACCCTGGGAAACTAGTCAGTGGGAACCATAGGGGAACGGTCTGTAACCACATACACTCGAGAAAGGTCAAACACAGAAACACCACTGCCCACAGGGGTGACAGTGTAAGAGCTCTGGCATCAGAGACCTAGATTCGAACCGCTTCTGTCTTTCATAGTATCTACATGACTTTCCAGGCAGATGCATTTGTTTTGCCATGTAAAAACAAGAGTAACATTATTCCTACTTCATTCTTAGACCAAGGTGGAGGAACTCTGTATTTGTTAGCTATAATGAATGTTCTTCTATAATTAAAATCAGCTCATACAGGGTTTCCAACCTTTCCATTTACCTCCGTAGGTATTTTTCCTGGCCACACACCTCCACCCAAACTCACTACTATACAGTGAGTAACACAGTAAATGGGAAGTCAAATCCTGACCGTCTGGCTCGGGAGTTTTGTGCCACTACCTGGAATTTTTGAACCTCAAAGGTATAAAATTAGCATAGTGCTCCTAAGTACTGTACTATGCTTCAATCTGCTTCATTCTGATTATCACCAGCAAAAAAAAAAAATGTTTGCACCACCGCTAGGTACTTCTGGATCAAATGGCAACAATCAAGAGTTGAGCCTTTTTAGATTCTGTCATAATAATTTCAAGACTTAATAAAAAGTAAAAATATGAGGTTGAATCCCGGTACCATTTGGGAACCAGTATAACAGAACTAACTTAGGTATCCAAGGAAACTCCGCTAATAAATAGCAAGGTCAAAATTCAGAGCCTGTCCTTAATCATCAGAGAGGCAGAGAGCAGTGACATGTGTGTCCAGCTATAGAAAAGCACTCTTCTGTGAAGGTAGCAAGGAAGGCAGAATTACTGTGCTGATCTACCATGAAAAGGAGCTAAGAGAAGCCAAGGAGTTTTTTTTCTAATTTTATAATACACTGAGTCAATTATGCTTCATTATGCAAGTTTCCAACAGAATAAAAAATATTGTGGAACAGCTTTATGGGTATAAGCATTTATCATTACATTGTAGGTACTGACAAGGGGCAAAAACCCGAGAATTCTTACAGCTTTCTGGCAACAAGTCCACTTGAAATCAATCTGGCTGCATGCCCACCCTCGGAGCTCAATTCCTCATTTTGCTACAACCTCTTCCAGTCCCAACTCCAAGATTACAAGACTCATTAGAGCATTACTGTTGGTCTTAATTATAACTCAAATAGTTAACTTTCAATGTAGTGTAAACTGTACTAAAAGGGCCTCTCTGAAGCCCATTTTGCAAGTTGCCTGCTCAATATCCACTGTTTTTTTCTTTGTAAAGTACTGATTGTGTTTCTAGCAGTATATATTCTTTTAAATATAAGGACAGCAACATGAATAGGAAATTATTACACAGGACTTCAAGTAAAGTTCTTTTCAGGGGTAAGACGCAATGCTGACATGTCCTTTCTTTTTCTGCCTGGGAATAAGGAAGCAATACCTGGCATTCCAGCAGCTACCTTAGTTCATGAGATGACCTTGATAAAGCAAATTGTATATTAGGGAAAGTGGAAGAACAAAACAAAACAAAACAAAACAAAACCCCAGAAACTTAGGTCCTTCTGATCATGGAGCTTCCGTACCAACTCTGACTGTCTAACTCAGCTTCTTCTGAAAGATAACACGTATCACTCATTTCATTTCACCATTATACCTGGATTTCCTCCTACAAATTGTCAGACATAATTCCTAACACATATACCTTCACATCCAAAGCTGTGTCTGATCTAAACTTTAAATTTACCCTAAACTTCCAAATTAGTCAGCCTAGTAAATTTAAGCAGCAGGAAAAATTGCAAGTAACTAAAGAAAAGATACTATAATGAGGTGAGGGATAAGAATCTGGAACCTGGCTCCTCACACATGGATTGTTAGTTACACTGCAAGCATTTACCAGATGTTGTTGGCCTAACTTCAATTACTTTTAAAAATACCGTGTAATTTAAACTTATAATCAATTAGGCCCACTGTCCGCTCCTACCCCTTCTCTCCTAATAATGTTTACCAGTACAGCCATTTAAAAAGTACTCACATTTATTTAAAGTGGCAGTAATGGTGCACTAAGGCAAAAATTTAATCTTGAGTCTTTATTTCCAAATATAATGAAGATCAGAATGCCATTATGGGATGGGAAACAAAAAAAAAGGTAAACATCAGTTTGCTATTTAAAGTCTTCACATCCCAAGTGGGGACCCCTTTACTTACACAAGCAGAAAGATGTGTCAGCAGCTGGACACAGAGGAAAAGTGACAGACCTTAAATAGTAAATCACCAAAAGCAAGGATTTAACACTAAGATTCAAACTGGTCCCTGGCTACTGATCATGAACAGTGTTATAGTCAAAAACGCAAGAACCAAGGAAGAATAAACTTACCTGCCTTAACTAAGAGATAACAGCTACAGATTTTCTTGTTGTAAAGATTTACTAAAGAGCTGAATTTGTTTCTGCTTCCTGGAAAGAACAATGAATTAGAGGAGAAAGAAGTCCAAAATAGACTACACAGAAGCAGCTATGTATATGCTTACTCATCAACCTCCACCAAACACCTTGGTTGGTAAAATGGGAATTGGTGCAGTCTTCTAAGAAAGTTTTCTCTATGGAAAACAAGCTAATTATCAGAGGAAAGTAGAAATGATGTAAGCTCAAGTTACAGAATTTTTTGGCACAAAACGAAGATAAAGTCTAAAGCAGCAGTACTGGAATCCTATCTCTGCCCCTCATCTAGTCTCCTTTCTGACTTTGTGACATTATAGGTGACTGTCATTACTGGCTCCTAAGCACACTGAGTTGGCTTCCTGGGTCTCAGCTTAGGAATGATAGTGATCTGTTCACAAAACAGCTTCAGAGATTTTATCACAGTGAACCAGATGAGCATTTGGTCATTAACATGTACAAAAAAGTCTGTGGTGTCTTTCTGCCTAGCTTATTAGGCCATAGGTATTAGGAAGTTTATGCATCCGTCTCTTCATCCTAGAAGTATACACATTATTTTAATGGTGAATTATAAGAATTATAAGTTTAAAAGTCAACCTTGTGAATATATAAAAAGATTTGAGTTCTTCAAAGTCCATTTCTTAGTCCTTAAAAGTGTATCACTGATGGCTTGGCAGTACACAAAAAAGTTAGGCATCCCTTTCAACTTCTGTGCAGTCACAGAAAAAAGAAAACTCTGAGCAATGTCCAGAATACAAAACCTTTCCAAGGAGCTTAGACTGTCTTTTGTTACTTGGCGTTTTTCCTTTGTCTTTGTTTTATAAACATATGCACGCACACAGCTTTTAAACAAGAGGCCAGTTCATTAGGAGACCAGTGTTCTTTTGACATAAACAATCCAACAAGTATACAATATCCCTTGTATTTACTACAAATGTGTGGACTCAAAATTAGCCTAAATGTTATTACTCCTCAAGAGAATTTATTTTTACTAAGCCTCTTTGCAAAATAAAAACAGGACAATTTGGAGTAAATTTAGCAATTAGAAAGCCCTGAAACTAGACAACAGCAACATTACCATACCGCAAAGAAAATTACACCAAGCTAGTAGAGTTAAATGTCATTTGTTAGAACTTCCTTTTATTCCAGTTTACTGTCTGACATTGTATTGAGAACTTGGTACTGGAAAGAAAACTTCAAAAGCATTTAAAATGATCTAGTAACAAGGAATATACCCTGTAATTTTTCTGGTATGTAACTGTCACTTTTTTCTGTTGATCTTTAAAAACCTGTACAGATACAAAACTGTAATTTTGTAGAAATCAGGGTACTCTTTTCCCTTCCTTTTTCCTACAATAATCTTATGATATTAAATACAACAGTTATAATGTACTAGCTTATCACTGTAGCAACAATGGAAATATGTACTTGTGAGAACTGAGAATGGATGCCCAGATACACTGAAAAAAAATTTAGCTCTAGTTTTTCTCACAAAAGTTAAACTGGCATTTAAATATATAAAACCTAGAATATATGTAGATATTAAACGAAATAGTTCTCATTTGAATTGTAAATTGTTCTAATTCAAATTGAGAACTGCTCCTGCCTTTTGAGAGACCACTACTGTATTATTTCAAAGACAAAGGATGAATGTCATGCTTCCATATCAAGTGCTAAAGTGTTGACAAAGATATTACCAGAGGAAGGTTGTATATTCTTCATACAATGATCGAGAACCAGTTAAAAGATGTATTTACAAAGTTTGTAAAAGCAATGATGAAAATTTAGGTTTCTATAACACGAACCCCATTAATGGTGATTTAGCAGGAAGCAGTGGTTAGGAAAAGTTATGTAAATGAATAGGAAAGAATCAATTCAGAAGCAGGAGTATAGGTTTTTATCAGCCCTTCAATTAAAATAACTATTGTCAGTAGATTAGTGGAATTAAGATCACATATGCTGCAATAGTATGGCCGCGTTTCAAAGCCCAGGATAGTGAGTTACTGTCTGTATGATTTCAATGTGCATTTCTTAAGGTTTAGTTCCATGGCATTTAAAGTGAGTAATAGTAGCAGTCGCACCAGAGCTATTTTGAGTTAAATAAGGTAATCCACCTAAGGTGCTTAGTACAATGCCTAGCACATAACAGCAGCTTACCATCACCGCCCTAGCAACCTTGAGCACGCCAACTCTCTAGGCTTCAGTTTGCTTACATGTACAATACCAGGTTTGCATTGGACAAAATGTCCTTGCCCATCTAAATGTAAAACTCTACTCCTGTCAGAATGAACAAGGCCAACTCTATCTCTAAAGAAAATAAATCTAGGTCTTTCACTCTAGCATGATTAAGAATCTGGTAATTCAAATGCCCCAGAAAAAGCACATCTTTAAGCCACGCTTTTGAAATTAGTTTAATTACTATACTCATCAGAGCCAAGGCGTAAGTGTTTTATATACCTCAAAAGAAATCCACAATGCTCAATCACAGAAGACTTGGCAACTACATTTCTGAGTAACAAGTCCTAACAGGAATTTCAAGGTGTATCACTGTAATGTGTGTGTGCTCACTGTGAGAACATGTCTCATAATAAAAAAATAAAGATCATAAAAATTTTCAAATGTACATGTCTAGGAGAATGAGAAATTTTTAAGAAACTGCTCAAATCTGAAGATCTAACAGTCTCTCTACTGATATAACTCCAAGTTCAAAATATAGGCCAACTTTATGTTATAGAGATACTAAGCTTTTTAGTGTGACTTATAAATATCTAAAAAGAATCAGTTTTAGTATGACAACACCAAAATTAAGGAAATACATCCCACACATTTCTTAGAAGCGAACAATTGATAGCGTGATGTAGACACTAACTTTCCACCAACCGAAACACCTTCCCTAAGATTTTTTCATACACTTGGTGACACTGTTGCAAAATTTTAAAAATCTTTTTTTCCTTTAAAAATTCCTACAGGTGTTTGTGATCCATTAAAGGTGTATATAAAATTTTAGGAACACTTGTTCGGATGATGGGAACAATGGGTAAGAGGGGAAGAATTCGTGGTGATCTCAGGTACTAGCACCGCAGGCCCAAGGGCATAAAATTAAATTTGCTCAGCAATATAAACTGCTGTCAGTTCTGAACATGGAAACACACAGAAGCGAGTGGGAATCTGACAACCTAGGTCTCAAGCCGGAAACCTACCGGCAATACCAATCCCTCATTTTTATATTAGCAAAAATGGGGTTACTACTGTGGGCATTTAAAATAATTATTTACTTCTCTTAAGTCCTATTAAATTCCTGTGTCAACTCCATCTTCATTTCCAGAAACACTTATCTTTAACAGATCTCCATCCACACTTCACACTCAGCAGTTTCCAATCGTTCCAGAAATTTTACTTTACAACCCATAAAGCACATCAGCATGAAGCAGTCGTATCAAGTTCACGGCATAAAATTAAAACTGCGTCGCGTCCTTACCCTCAATATTTAGCTCAAAACAAATGTGACAGAAGGAGAGCGTTTCTTTGTCGGTTCCCAGTTTACAAACACTGCAAACGTTGTCGTCATTCAAATCGATGTTTACAAAATGCTCCTCTTCGTTCATAGTGCCCTATGAAGCAACAGAAAAGGAAAGTTACACAATTTGGAGAACTCGTCATCAAGGCACGCGACACTGGGAACTTCGAAGAACCAAGAACGGTGCTGTTCGCAGAGCCCCCATCAAACAAGCACCGCCCCACCTGGGTCGTTCAATGACACACTTTCACCGCGGAAAACCCCAAGCTCGCAAAGGCGCGGCTGCAGGTGACGCTGGACCCCAGCCCCCTCCCGGTATTTCACTACACTGGGGGATCTGGAGGACGGCGGTCTGGGGGCGCTTCGCCGCCGGTGTCCACCGACCTACAGCGGGGAAGCGCAGAACACCGACCTGCTCGACGCCGCCCCGCGAACTTCCGAGCGGGAACGCGGGGTGCGCCCGGCTGTCTGGGCGGCGGGGCGCGCCGCGAGGTCTGCGGGG
>NW_004955407.1:19124781-19156219 GCF_000276665.1 Chinchilla lanigera
GACCGCGGGGAGGACCGCGCCGCCCGGGGCGAAGCTTGCTCCGGCTGCGGACCGGCTCCGACCCTACCGCGCGGACCCCGCGGCCGGACTCGAATTTTACTGTGATCTCGCGTCTCCTGGCCGGGTTTCTTACCGTCCTCTGCAACGTGGCTCCTCACGGCCTCCCTCCGTGGGGCGCAGAGATAGACGAGTCCGTGACTGCCGCCTCCGTCAGCGTAGTGGAAACTCCTGCCCCGGGCGGGGGTGCGGGGCGGGGGTGGGGAAGCGGGACGCGAGAGAGTGAGCACGGCGCGTGGGTAGTAGCACCCTGCGTGCTGTCTGGAGACTGAAATGAAATACTACCGCTGCCCTACCAACTACATATCAGTTGACTAACATAATGAGAGAAAAGTTCCTATTTCATGTGTCTTGCTTTAGGGATAACTTTAAATTCAGAAGGTTCTTTATTACTGATTATTTTAAGGACTCATACCTCCCCAATAATTGGTACATTCTGCCAGGAAAATCCCAAAGCCCCGCCTCTTACTTAAAGGCCCCGCCCCTTTGTTGAACTGCGGGAGTTTTTAAGCTTTTTTTTTTTGAGGTTATGGTTCCTGTGATACTTTGAGCCACTTACATTTTCTACTGCAATCTTCACAGTAGTTTAGGAAAACGAAATAGGAATTGTTCTCTCATTTGCTACGTAGGAGTAACTAATTCAAGTTTTCACCGTGGTTGGAAACATACTGTGCACAGCATCGTAAGCACCCATTCTGTTTACAGTCATGAGTAAAAAGGGGTTGAATCGTCCTTTTACATGTAAGTATTCTTTAATTGATGTACGAGTGGATTCCATATATCGTGGAAACTGCTGGACCAAACTTGTCACTTGCTATAGACCATCAATGCCCCCGAAAACTGATCTATGCCCACCCTACTTGAAGAACAATAGCTGAAGCAGCAGCCCAGACAGCACCTGATATCTCCTTAGGAACAGGAGCCTCAGGCCCTACCCAAATATCTTCTCAAAGAAGCCGCAGTGTACTAAGATTCCCTTCCCTGTGACTTTTTACACAAGATGCATTAACTGAAATAGAAAAGGCAATGGTTTCTCTATTTCAATTTCTCATGTAGGTAATATATCCTCCATGCTGAATTCTACTTATATTTTCAATAAGTGATTTTTAAATTATTTTTTATTTATTTTTTATTTTTTTGATACAGGGTCTCGCTATGCAATTCAGGCCGGCCTTGAGCTCACTTTGTAGCCCAGGCTGGCCTCAAACTTGCAACGATCCTCCTGCCTCAGCCTCCCGAGTGCCGGAATTACAGGCGTACACCACCATGCCCAGCTAACAAGTGAGTTTTTTAAAAAAATGATTGAAACATTTTCTAAACTTTCCAGTAGTTTCTTTGTATTCGAATAATTTTCAGTTCTGTTATCTCTTTTCTGTTTTACACTCTTTACTTGCTCTCCTTAAAACTTTCCTGCTTTTATTAAAATTAAGCTATAATGTAGAGAAATAAAAAGTTCCCATGTTGAAAGCAGTTTGATGAGTTTTGATAAAACTGTGCACTTGTGTAGCCACCATCTGTTACGGCTTGTGTTTAGCTGTCTCCTCAAAGGCTCATGGGGGCCTTTTTTAGAGGTCACTGGATCTAGAATGTTTGATGCGGGGATGGATACACTGTACAAGGCTAGAATTAAGGGCACTAGATTAAGGGTGTGTGGTTACTAAATTAGTCCACTGATTGGTTTGGCATCCCCCTAAACCAGTGAGCCTAGATAGAGAATAAAAGGGCAGGCTGGGCGTGGTGGCCAGTGCCTGTAATCCCAGCACTCGGGAGGCTGAGGCAGGAGGATCTTTGTGAATTTGAGACCAGCCTGGGCTACAAAGTGAGCTCAACGCCGGCCTGAGCTGCATAGCAAGACCTTGTCTAAAAAAGACCAAAAAAAAAGCCTGAAAAAAAGGGGGCAGCGGAATAGTTTTTTACCTTCTGCCTTCTGCCTGCCATGAACTGTCCTCTGCCATGCCCCTCTGCTATGCCAACCTGCTGTGGGGCCAGCCCACTGTGGACTGGTACCTCTACAAACTGTGAGCCAAAATAAACTCTTCCTTCTTTAACTTTGGGAGTCAAATATTTTGTCTCAGCAAGGAAAGGAAAGTAAATTTAGTATCGGAGAAATAGGGTTGTTGCAGTGACTGAACCTGACTGTGTAGTTCAAGAGACCTTGAAACTCGCTTGTGGGAAGTACAAGAGTTAGGAAAGGTTCAGAGATGCCAGCTAAAAAGCAGTCCTGGAAAGCTTTATGCTGTACTTGATGGGAGATTCTGTTCAGAGCTCAGAAGACCAGAATGCTGATAGAAATATTCCCCGTAAAGACCAGACTAAGGAGATTTCTCCTTGGAGGAAAGATTGCATTCACTGTTGGACTTCAGAGGATGTGTGTTTTGGCTTGGCAGAAAGTTTGTCTGCAGGCCAAGCATGGTGGCACATGCCTATAATCCCAGCATTTAGGAGGCTGAGGCAGGAGAATCAAGAGTTCTAGGCCAGCATGGACTATATAGTGAGTTCAAAGCCAGCCTAAACTACATAGTGAAACTTGTCTCAAAAAAAAAAAAAAAAAAAGGATGAGAAAGTTTGTCTGCATTTTGCTCATGTTCAGAGACTGCCTGTGTTTGAGATTAAAGGTGGCAGGCTAATTAATCTTGTAGGAGAAATTTTAAGGCACTCTAATGTTGAGGCTGTGGCATGGATACTGTTGGGGGCTTTTAGCCAGATTTATGTTGAGACTCAAGAGTAAAGAGCCCAACAGAATGATTTAAAACGAAGCTCCAGTAAAGTTGTGGCCTGCAAAGATGGGACAGAGGAGAAGCTGGTTGCTGAAAAGACTAGCAAGAAAAAGCCAAGCCTTTCAGAAGAAGACAACAAAAAAGATGACCTGAGGATATCACAAGAAGCAGCAGGACTCCATCCTTTACAACCTCAAAATTGCAAAAGTGAAAGACTTCACTTGGAAAAGAGAGCCCCAGAGTACCATGTTCTACAATGGTGGCAGCCTAGGGAAGTTGTTTCTTGGGATTTGGTTCCTAAGCACTTGACCCCTACAGCCCAGACAGAAGAAAGCCTGGCTACTGCTCTACTGGCAGACCTTGGCAGCATGAACATGGTACTGGTTTTAGGTGTATGCAGAATGCAAGGGTTGTGGGGTTAGGAGGGCTTTCACCCGGATTTCAGAAGAAGGCCTGGGAAGGCAGTGTGTGAAGCTCCGAGTATGAAGCTGAAGGTGCAGTGAAGACCCCAGAAGGTTGGAGAAACCAGGAGTGTTGATTATCTGGGAAAACTGCAAGGATGGAGCAAAGCCAGCCCAAGGGAGAAACTATGGGAGCTACAACCACTGGCAATGCCATGGGGCAGAGCCACCCAAGCCCTTTGGAGTTCACAACTTGCCACAGATTGACAGGGATGCTGGATATACGACTATGGGACTTAGTATTTGCCCTGTTGGATTTTGGACTTGCTTTGTTCTCTTTCCTTTCTATCCTCTGTATCATTTGGAATGGAACTGTGTCTCTTGTGCCATTGAATGTTGGAAGTTTTTAACTTTCTTTTCATTTGTGCAGGGGTTCACAGCTAAGAGTTTGCCATAAGTCTCAGAGGAGATTTGGAACTTGGACTTTTCAGGAGTGATGAAACTTTTAGGACTTTGGCAACTCTTAGAGATGGACCTAATGCCTTTTCTATAAAGGGATGTGCTTGAGTCTTTTGAGGCAGGGGAAAGGATAGAATGTTATGGCATGTGTTTAGATGTCCCCCCAAAGCCACATGCAGTCATAAATGGGGCTTTTTTAGAGGTTGCTGGACCGACAGTGTGTGCTTGATTCATAGTACAATGCTAGGATTAAGGCTGTGTGATTACTAAATTAGTCCATTGATTAGTTGGGCACTGCCCTGAGCCAGGTAGCCTAGATAGCATGTAAAAGGGGCAGGAAGTTGTCACAGGTTGTCACTTGTTGTTGGTCTCTTGCTTGCTTTTGCCCTAGCCTGCCTGCTTCTGGTGACTGCATCTCCTTTATGATGTCCCTCTGACACGCCACCCTGCCTTGGAGCCAGCCAGCTATGGACTGAAACCTCCACAAACTGTGAACCAAGTGAACTTTTCCTCCTTTAACTTTAGGTGTCAGGTATTTTATCTCAGTAATGAGAAAATTAACCAGGACACCACCTTAGTAAAAATATAAAAACATTTCCACAGCCCTAATTTCCTTTTTATCCCTTCTAAGTCATAATGGGATCTAATTTATATCACTGAAGGTTAGTCATACCTGTTCCATAACTTCATATATGTGGAATTAAACAGTGTGTGATTTTGTGTGTGTGTGTATGTGTGATTGGCTAATTTCATTCAGCAATTTTTTGAAATTCATGATGTTTTTCTTGTTTGTTGTTTTTGCACTACTGGGAATTGAACACAGAGGCATTTCACAAAGCTACATCCCTCTTTTTGAGACAGGATCTTGCTAAATCATAAATTTTCTAGGCTGGGTTCTATACATTTATGAAACTTTTTTTGTACCAGGAATCAAACTCAAGACCTTGCACTTGCCAGGCAGGTGCTTGTGCTGCTGAGCTATATCCCTGGCCCTAGGCTGGGTTCCAATTTGTGATCCTTCCGCCTCAGCCTCCTGAGTAGCTGGGATTACAGGAATGCACCACCTCACCCCACATAATGATGTTTTAGAACTGGTTTATTTCAATTTGTGAATAAGCTATTGATAAGTGTAGCACCCCTATAATCCAAGAACCTGAAATCCTGCCCTTGAATACATGAGACTTTGGAGGACACTGAAAGTCCTACCTCTGAACATAGAAGATTACTGGGGGACATTTTAGATCCAACCTATAACAGTATGGATAGATTTAAGCCCACCAGCTAGCTATTTGTTTTCCAGCTGACCTACATATTCTTATTCCTCTCCTTTCTTAAATTAGTTGACTGTATTTTTAGTGTTTTATCTTCTCTTTTTGTCTCTTCTGCTAGCTATATATGTAGGTGTGTACTGCATATGTACTCATTTATTTCTAGATTATTCTAGGGTTTAGTAGATGGATTTTTTTTTTTTCTTTTTGGTATCAGGAATTGAACTCAGGACCTTGTGCTCATCAGGCAGGTACTGTTAGTAGATCAATCCCGCCCCCCCCCCATACCAGAAATCGAACTCATGACGTTGTGCTTGCCAGGCAGGCACTGTGCTGCTGAGCTAAATCCCCAGCCCCTAGTAGATCAATTTTTATCTTGTCACATTTACCTAAAATGATATACCACTTCATGTGAATTAAAAGAAACTGATGATAATATATTTTTTGACTCTGTTCACCTATTATTGTCATATGGTTTACTTTGTATATATCATAGACTTCAAATATATTATTTCTCCTTAATCAATTATCTTTTATATAAATGCTAAAAAGGATGAAATGTCTTTATCAACATATTACAATTTCCAGTGCTCTTTGCTACTTTGGGTACATTTAGGCTGATCTGGTATCACTTTCCTTCACCTGAGAGCTTCCTTTGTCATTTCCTAAAGTCTAACTCTGCTGGTAAGAGCTCCTTTCAGCTTCTGTTTGTCTGAAATACCTTTATTTCACTTTCATTTTCAGGGGTACGTTAACTAAATATAGAATTCTAGCAGTTGGGCTTTTTCTTTAGCCCTTTAAAGACATTATTCCATGTATAACTGTTCATCCTAATTTGTCTCCTTCATTGGATTAAGCATACCTAGTTGATTAGGAAAGCATGCCGCTTGCTGGATTGGATAGGTCACGGAGGCGTGATTTGGATAACATATATGAGCTCTATCGTGTTCTTGTTTGGCAGTTTGTTTCCTGGCCTCTTTTAACTAAGTATCTTTGCTCTACCAAGCCATTTTTGCCATAATGTTTTTGTGTTTGAGCCAGTTAACAATGGACTGAAGTCCTAGAAAACATGAACCAAATTAAATTTTTCTTCCTATAGGGTGTGATGGCACCTATTATATCTTGTCTTCTTTGGATTTGCATTATTTCTGATGAGAAGTGAGCAGTAGTTCTTAACTTTTTCCCTTGTATATGTCTTGTTTTTCTGTTTGCTTCAATATTTTCTTATTCTTCATATTGCTAATTGGATTAATGTGTATCTTTGTTGGTTTTCTTGTGTTTATACTATTTGGTTTTGTTGAGTTTCTTTAATTTTAGGTCAATATCTTTCATCAAATCTGTGAAAAATATTTTTAACCCTTAGGATTACAGTTACACACATCTTAGATTGATCAAGATCATGCCAGAGATCACCATTTTATTTTTGAGCATTACTTCTCTGAACTTCAAATTTTTGATTTTTTTCTTCTATAGCACATAACCTGATTTTTTTTTATTTTAAAAAACAGAAGGAGGAAAACATATTAACAGACAGACATTCATTTACAAAATAGCATAAGAACAATACAAACAAAACAGAGTTACAGACAAAGTTGTAGGAAATTAACCTTTGTTGTTGTATTACTTATTGATATCTTCCAAGTGGTTTCTCAGGAAAACAAATAGAGATATACAAGATTGATCAAACAAGTAATCATTAACTGTTCCTTTCTATAGAGCAATATAAGACAGTAGTGCAACTATGTTAGCTGTCCTGTCTATACATACTTACATAATTTCCCCTTCTTTCCCTTCTCTTTTCCCACACCCCAGTTGCCCTTTACTTTTGAGCATTTTCCTTTCGTTTCACAATGTCTATCATACCTCCTAGTTTTTATTCACTCTTTCAGGTCTTACACTAGTGAGACAATACGGTGCTTACACATGCAGGTCTGATTTATTTCACTTATGAGTGTGGTCTCTACTTGTGACCATTTCCCTATAAAATCCTCAAGTTTACCTTTCTTTATAGCTGAGTAATATTCCATTATATAAAAGTACCACATTTTTTTTATCTAATCCTCTGGATGGACATTTGGGTTGCTTCCATAATTTAGCAATTACAGATTGTGCTGCTATGAACATGGGTGCACATATATTGCTGTAATATGATGTTTTCAGATCTGGGAAAATACCCAGAAGGAGACTAGCTGGGTTTGATGGGACATCTAGACCTAGTTTGCTGAGGAATCTCCAAGCTGATTTCCCTGATTTTGAATTATCCACTTAAAAGTTATTTTCAGGTATTGTATGTTTCAACAATAGAAATTCAATTTTTTAATTTTTTGTGAGACAACATCTCTCTATGTAGTTCAAGTGGGCCTTGAACTTGCTACAATCCTCCTGCCTTAGCATCTCAAGTGCTGGGATTATAGTTCACATGTACAAGGCAGCATCCAATTACTACCACCACACCTGGCTAGAAATTCCAATTAGTTCTCTTTGTTATATTGCATTTTTTTCTCAGTGACTTTACAATTTTCTTGAAACTATGAAATGAATTTAAAGTGGCTATTTTAAAATCCTTAGCTTCCACTTGATCCAGCTATTCCCCTTCTTGTTATCTTCCTGGAAAAACTGAAAGCATCATACCACAATGATATTTGTACACATATTTATAGTGGCATAATTTGTTATAGCTAAATCTTAGAAACAGCCCAAATGCCCATTAACTCATGGTTTTTCTCCAGCACTGGGAACCGAACTCACGACCTTGCGCTTGCCAGGCAGGCGCTTTTGCCGCTGAGCTAAATCCCCAGCATGCCCATTAACTCATGAATGGATAAACAAGATGTGGGATTTTTTTTTAATTCAATGGAGTACTACTCTGCCATAAAGAAGGATAAGGTTGAATGATTTCTAGGTAAATGGATGCACCTTGAGACCATACTTGCAAGTGAAATAAATTGAGCACACATGTGTAAATATTGCATTGCTTCCCTGGTGTAAGGAACCGAAATGAGGACCAAAATGTATTGGGAAATGGGAAGAAAATGTTCAAATGAGAAGGGGAACAAGGGAAAGGGCAGTGGGAAAGGAAAAAGGACAAGAAAAAAGGTAATAGTAGGTAAAATGGAAACAAAGCTTTTGCAAATAAGGAGGGGGAAGGAGGTTGAAAGGAGGGGAGTGGAAAGGAAAAAAGGAAGAAGCAAAATATATCACATACAGGTACAAATTCCCTATGACAAATGTTATCACTATGTATGTCTAAAATGTAGCAGTAAGAAACAAATTTCAGAAATAATTTTTAAAAATCTGAGTCAAACATTACACAATGTATATATATTTCAAAATATCACACAGAACCCCATAAATATGTATAATTTTTATGTTTTTATGTATCAGATGTCTCAATTTTTAAAAAATGGGAAGGAGAATTAGTGATGCTATCTCTCACTTACTCTCCAATAACTTCTGCATATTACATTCATTTTTTTTCCTCAAAGAAGAGAAAGAAACTTGCCAGATTCTTTCCTAGGGCAAAGAAAAATAAATCTTTGCAAATTTGATTGGAAAAAAAAATCTGTATCTATTAATTTCGTCATTTTGTCACCACTGTTTGTTTCCATGAACAGAACTCTTTTTCTTCCTGGGTATTGGAATATTTCCCTGAACTTTAGCTAATATTATTTGGTTGGATGCTGCACTGTACATGTGATGTTGTTGAGTGTGGTCAGCAGAATAGCTGCCACAAATGTCTGCATCCTAATCTCTGGATCCTGTGACTATGTTCTAAAACTAGCAAAAAGGACTTTTGCAGGTCTAATTAAAGTTATGATACAGGAGAGATACAATTCCCAACATGTTAGATGTCATATGTGCCAAGTTTATGCTCCCTGAAGTCAAACAATGAATTCCAAAGGACAAAAGAGGTTAAGAGCAAGATAGTTCTATTGGGGACCAGGAATGGGGGCTAGGAATAGCTCCTGATATGTGGGAGGAGCCCCAAGTGGGTTGCTGCCAAGGTCATCTCTCCAGGAATGTTTTATAGGGCAAAGTCACAAAGTGGGTACAAAATGAGTCAAACTATAATCAACCAATAAGATTACAAGTAAAGCTACTTAGCTAACATTGATCCAATAGGGAAGTAAGGGCACATAGCAAGGGCGTATGGATGACATCAATAACCTTAGTTGATAATCTACCATCTTAATCTTGTTTTTGTTTTTGCCTTCATGGTTTTAGTAGTAGTCCTAGCCTTGATTTTAGTGAGTGGGAGAGGATCTCACCCATGGTGAGACAATGGTTTCTTTCTGTGGGAAATCCCAAAAGTTTGGTACCAATTACAGTATAATTTCAAGCTTCCATTCATCCCTTAAGGAAGTATGTATATCTGGCCATTGCGACTTTAATCTCAAGTCACAATCTCATTGTGACTGTAATCTTGCCTTCTTCAGATGCTCCTCCAGCCACAGTTTGGATGTGTTCTCATCTTCTGCACTGACTCCCTTGAGAACACAGTCCCTTCTGATGGTGTAGTAATTTTTTATCTAATTTAGCTACCTGTAATAGTTATGGACTTTAAAATAGGTAAAGTATTATAGGTTATTGAAGGATCCAGTCTAATCATATGGATCCTTAAAAACAGAGATCTGTGTTAAAAAAAAAAAAAAAGCAGAGATAATGAAGGAAAATCAAAGCAACTGGAAGAAGTAGAGAAACTTGACTTATCATTGTTCCAGAAGCAATGGCCAGCTGCCAGCTGCCAGCAGGCGGAAAAAAAAGAAAAAAAAGAAAAGAAAAAAGGGAACCTGAGGCCTAAAATACAAGGAGCTAAACTCAGTCAACAACCTACATGGATTGAGAAACTCACTCCAACAACCTAAGAACACACTGATTTCAGGCTTGTGAGATCCTTTTTTTTTTTTTTTTTTTAAAGAAATTATCTTTACTAGTTTTATCTGCACATGTGCTTTTTTCTTTGTTAAAAAAAAGCAAACACTTTGGTAAAAACACAGTGCTAAACCTAAGAAGGGTCACATCCTTTGGATGGGGTTTATTCAGAGGATATTGAACCCCTTGGCCATGACAGCAGCTACTGCTTCACACAGCAGCACATGCCCTCATCTTCAGTACTTTTCCGGTCTGGGGTCTTTGGGCTTGTGAGATCCTAAACAGAGGCTCCACCTGAGCCACTCTGTACTGCATGGCTCTCCTACAGAACTATGAAATAATGAGTATTGTTTTAAGCCATTAACTTTGTATTAATTTGTTATTGTAGCATTATAAACCTAACAATTGAATCTTTGAATTTCTGGAAAGGGTTGGGCTTTGTTTTGGGAAGCTATTTCTCTAACAGTCAGCAGCTTGATCCTGTTAAGGCTTGTTTTTGAGATTTGTAAGGGTCTAGACTACTTTCTTGTAAGGATATTTTTGTCCTGACCTTAAGGAGTGGCTTTCTGGCTCTCTGCTATATGTCACAGATGTTCAATAAATATTCTATACCCAGATTAAATAAAGCTCAAGTAGCATACGTTCGTATGGGTTCCAGTAGGTGTTCCATTTATAGGCCCCTGTATTGTTCTTTCCATTGTGGTTAACTTTTGTCCAGCCTCCTGGCATTTCAGCCTACACATGAATTGCTTAATATTCAGCCAAACACTTCAGTGTATAGTTTCTCCTTTCTAGCACTGTTATAAATTCCAAGTTCCAGCCACCTCATACTCTCTAAACTCAATTTTTCCTCCTTAGTACAGTTTTGCTCGGATTTCCTTATGCTGATGATGTTCTTTGTTTGTTCATTTGTTCTGAGACAGGGTCCTCCCATGTAGTTCAGGCTGGCCATGAACTCACTGTGTAGCCCAGGCTAGGTTTGAGCTTATGATCTTCCTGCCTCAGCTTCCAGATACTGAGATTATGGGCGTGCACCACCATGCCTGGCTTAGATGTTTTGAGGACAGGGTGATTGTAGGGCTCATCTCATCTGTTTCCTTTGTGTTAAGAATCACAAGTTTGTACTCTGTGTGTTAAAGGGTTTAAAAGGTTCTCTTTTTTTCCTGTACTGGGGATTGAACCAAAGCCTTCAATAGAATTATATCTCCAACCCTTGTAATTTTTATTTTGAGACAGGTTTTCACTAAGTCATCAAGTTGACTAGGCTAGGCTCAAACTTGTGATCCTTCTGCCTCAACTTCCCAGAGTGAATGGATTTCACCTCCACACTTGGGTTTAGTTTGCTTTTGAGAGCATGTCTGGTATCTCTTCCTCCATCCTGGCTGGAATCCCCTGTTATTACATCAGTGGATCCCTTATCTAGCTTTTCAGTTCATCTTTCACTGGCTGTTCTGGAACAAATATAGATGTTATCATCTTTAACTTGTGTCTTTCTCATAACAGACTTTAGGCCATTTTGACCTTTTGAAGCTGTACTTCTTGTCCTTAGCTAGGAAGATTGGCGCATGCAGCCCCAGGCTTGAAGTTTTCTGACACCATGACCATAAAGATACTGGAAATTCAAGATGTATGCAAGGTCAGTTGCATTATTATTTCCACTTCTTCATCCCCTCTCTCTTGCACGTGACTTTGAGCAGCAAATATTCCCTTATTATAATGAGATATTAACAAACATATCATGATTTTAATGAATATATCAAGCACATCAGATGTGCTTGTGTGTTTAGCCTGGATTCTTATGTTTCTGTCTTGTGTTGAGAACAACCAATGTATATGCTGGTGCAAGGAGGATGACAGACAGGTGCAGCAGAACGGGGCCCAACCTGTAGCCTAAAAGTAGGTAGACCTGTAGCCTAAAACTAGCTGACCTATGGAGCCATGATAGATGTTTGCTGTTGCCTGAGTTGTGGATTTGTTTTTATGTAACATATTGCAGTGATAACTACTTAATACAATGGGATTCTGAATGCCTAAGTTTAATTCATACGCTCATTCTGGAATCGATTACAATAACTACCATTTTAATTATATTCCCACCTCTGCTTCCATCTGCAAATAACTAAAGTTGGCTCAGGAATGGGGATTAGGTATCATACAGTAATTTGATCTCATAGTTGGGATTCCTTTCCTGTAAGGAAAATGGTTACTCTTATCAATGGAAGGGAGTTGGTTTGAAACATAATGGGGTAGGGGGACCCTGTATGTCATAATCTACATGCTACTCTACTTGTCGGTATTCATTGTTAAATTTCAGGCTGGCCTTGTGCAGGAACTCTGCTTTACTCATTTGTATTTGCTTTAACACTGTCTTACAAATTGTGCTTGTATCATTAGGATTAGGTTTCCTAATATGAAAATCTCAAATAATAGTGACTTAAAAAGGTAGGGCTTTATTTTTTCCCCCTTGCTTCAGTTAGACGTGGGCAGTCTAAGCAGGTATGGTGGCTCTGGTCTACAAAGTCCTTGCATGTGTTTTTAGTTTTCTGCTCTGCCGTCCCTAGGATATGGGTCTTATTTTTTTGTAGGTGATAGATTCTTTCATTAGAACTGCATTCTACACAGCCGTGGAGTGGGGGGAGGGAGTTGGGAAGACAGGGTAAAGAATACACACCAGCTGCCTTTTAAGGATATTACATAAGGGGAAGCTGTCACATAACTTCACGTTACCCTGCAGTCCTAACTGAAATGGAGACTTGAAGATCACGTTTTTATTCTAGGCATCTATATGTCCAGCTAAAAATCAGCTTCTAAAAGAGGGAGCTCAGGTATGTTGAGAGACAACAAACAACCTCTGTTGCAATGGTAAATAATAGTTTTCTAATGAATGTGAGTGAACAAATCACATGTTAAACATTAAAAAATAAAGATGGAAGACTTAATTTTCAATCTTATATTCAGTGCTGTCACAGAATATATTTAAAGTTAAAATATTTGTTTAAATTACTTCTCACCGTCAATAAGTAAGAAAGTAATAATTATTTGTTTTGGAATTCTTTTTTATTTTTATTCAATTTGTCAGGCTTATTTCAGTTTTGTTGATCTATTTTATAAAAGTTTAATCCTTTCAGAATTCTAAAAGCAGAAGTGCTGCTGTGTTGGCTTCTTTAATGCTAAAGAAAATATCACTCTTGAAATTATGACTTTTCTTAAGCTTAGACAATCATCCCTTGGAACATTTGGAATATAAATATTTGCACGAAGGGGATTTACTGGCTATAGTTTTGATAATGCTGACATTATGGGTAAGCTGTCTGCTGATCCATTGTCCTGTTGTATAAACAGAACAAATTAGACTATTTACAGTCTGTGGATAAATTCTGTGTTGGCATTTCTGGGTAAAGACTGGAATTAACTACCATGCTATTGATTTTCTTTTCAGTGTGGACCAAATCATTTTTAGTAATGCACACAATTCTCAAAGTTAAGGACTGGGGATATAGTTCAGTGGCACAGCAGCTGCCTGGCAAGTGCAAGGTCCTGAGTTCGATTCCCAGTGCAAAAAACAAACAAAACAAAAAACCAATTGCCACAGTTAAATTCAAAGTGATGAAAGAAAAGCTTAGGGTTGATATCCAAAGTTAGAAGATCTGTTTCATAATATTTTATCAGAGGATTATTTTTCTATTTCATCACATAAATATCAAATATCTGAGTGTAGAATACTCAAGCTAGAAACTGAAATCCAGACATATTTCAGAGTATGTGACTCCTGACTTAAGAATATTTAAGATTACACTGTAATTCAGTAGGGCTTGTTGGTAGCAGAAGATAGCATTAAGGGTAAGTGAGAAAGAATACATCTTGTTTTTTCACAGAAACTTAAAATCAAAAATTTTAACCGCTGTCATCAATAAATCATTAATTTATACATTTAAAATGTTTATTAAATACATATTATATGTGAGATACTGGGTCAGGCACTTAGTAGAAAACAAAACAAAGTCTCCTTTAGAGAAGTTCATCACATTATATAAGGTATAGACATTAAGCAATTTTGCTTCAAAAGGAGTTTTTAAAAGCATTGAAATTTGCATTTTAATTGCTGTAGCACTATGAAGATGGTTAAATACCACACTGGAAAATAACATTTTTATTTTCTGGTTTTTTTACCTCATATTTTGTCTTATATTAATTATAATAATAACCCATTATAATCTGGGGAGACATGATCAATGAGTAGTAGATTACTATTGTTATTATTATTATTTTTTGTCTTTTTGAGACAGGGTCTCACTATGCAGTTCAGGCTGCCCTTGAGCTCACTTTGTAACCCAGGCTGATTTTGAACTCACAATGATCCTCCTGCCTCAGCCTCCCGAGTGCTGGGATTACGGGCGTGCACCACCACATCTGGTAGATTATAGTTAAATAGGAAATATTTCTGGTGTACTAATGCACAGTAGGGGGACTGTATATAATAATAATGTAATACATACTTTAAGAAGCTAGAAGACAGGACTTTATTTTATTTTATTTATTTTGTCTTTTGGAGACAGGGTCTCGCTATGCAGTTCAGACTGGCCTTGACCTGACTTTGTAGCCCAGGCTGGTCTCAAACTCACAGCGATCCTCTTGCCTCATGCTCCCAAGTGCTAAGATTACAGGTGTGCACCACCCTGCCCAGCAAGAAAAAGATTTTAAAAGTTTTCATGGTAAATGATAAGTGCTTGAGGAGGCAGATATGTTTAATATGATTCAAACACTGTACAATGATAGATGTACTGAAGCATCACATAACACGTCATAAATGTGTGTAAGTTTTGTGTTTAATGTATCAGCTAAAATTAATTGAAACTTAAAAAGGAAGAGTTCCACCACTGACTCTTCCCCCCAAAATGACTGGAAAGTCTAGGTTTCAAAACCTAAAATATTTTAGTTATTGGGAAAGAATACTTTCTAAAATGTATTATATTCGTTTTTGTCAAGCTTAAAACATATAGAAGATAATTTTTGTATCAGATAAAATTTTGTGTTAAAGTAGCAAAAGTTGTTAGAAACGCAGACTTAATAAAGTGCTTTCTCCCTCATGTGACAGTCAAGGGTGGCTCCTCCAGGCTGGCAGTGGCACTCCTCCACATAGCGAGTCCTTCCCTGATCCTGCTCAAAGCCCGTGTCCCTGCTGACATTCAGTCCTCTCTTACCCAGGTCCGGATGTAGTTCCCAGTTATTTGGTGACCACCTACTGAAGGTGAGGTTCTTCCCTCTCTTTTTGTTGCTACCCTGAAGTTCATGGTAGATAACCATAATTAAACTTCCCATTCAGAAAAGGTAAGAATGAGCCAGGCATGGTGTCATATGCCTGTAATTCCAACACTCTGGTAGGCAGGGGCAGGAGAATCAAGCCCAGCCTGGGCAACTTAGTAAGACTGTGTCCTAAAATTTAAAAAAATTTAAAAAATGGCTAGCTTGATGCAAAGGCTCTGGGCTCAATCCATGGTACTGCCAAGGGCAGAGGGAAGGAAGGAAAACATAAGGCGGGGAAGGTAAGGATGAGAAACTCGGCAGTGACTTGCACACAGCACAATGAAAACCAGCTGAACGGTTTCAAGCACCTCTCTACCCTGGCAGTGGAGGAGGGCTCCTGAATGGCCTCCGTTTCTGCACTCTGGAATAACCTTCTTTGTCTGTTATCCTTGGCCATGTCTGAAAAGACTTTTGGAAATTTGTTCCTCCTGGGGGCTGCATATATTTTGCAGTTCAGTTTGTAGAGCCACATGGATATTTGGCTTTAAGCTCATAGATTCTTTAGTAACACAATTTTCCCAGTCTTAGTAAACCCCACTTTATTTATTTCTAGTGTATAAGCACAACCCCCATATCTTCTGAGTACAGTCTACACAGCTCTTCAGTTTGTGCTTTATTGTTCTTCTGACATGCTCTTTCATTTTAATAGCAACTATCTGATTAATTTGGCTTGGCTAGGAAAGCAACATCCTAACTTTTCCTCATTTGGAATCCAGGACCAGTCAGCTTTCCAGATGAGGGGAGCGCTTAGTCTTCGGACATTTCCTCCTTTAAATTATTATCATGTTCTTGGGAGGCCTTCTGTTACCATTCTGCTTAAAACTGTCCCTCAGAGTCCCATTTTGTGACCATCACTTTTTAAAATATTGCTTATCACACACACACACACACACACACGACTGATTTGTTAAACATGTGTTGTTCATTTTCTGTCTTCTCTCTGGAATAAAATTCACTGAGGGTTGGAAGCTGTATTTCATTCTCTGATGTTTACCAGGGAAAGAGAAGAGTGTCTGCTGAAGGACAGATATTCAAGAAATATTTGTTGAATGAATGAATGCTTTGAGAGAGTGCTGAATTTTCAGAATCTACTCTATGACTCTAAGTTAGTTGTGCAAATACTGTGCCTTGTAGCCATTCCTTCTCTCCCATGTAAATAGAATTCCCTCCCTGTTCATTCATTTTGTAAAGTAGGGCAGGAAGATTACACCTCTGTCTTCTGTCTGTTCTATAATCTTAGAGAATAATTTTCTGCCAGTTATAGAAATTCAGTCTTTGTTGGTGATCAGTCTAACATTGGGCAAGCGAAGCAATCTTGGCCAGTGAAAAGTAAGCAAAAACTTGGTGACATGGAGAACCTCTGAAAAAAAAATTACACTCACTTCCTCCCCCTGTGACTTGGATATGTTTCATTCATGTGATGATACTAGATTGCAACATCTGCAGCCGTCTTATGGTCATGAAGGCAGGCGTTGCTAACATACTGAGATTGGAAGAGTAAAAAAAAAACCATGAAAAAAACCTTAGACTCATATGACATAACTGAATCACTGCGCCAACCTTGAAATCATTTCCTTTTTAAATTGGATAAAAAATGTCTGCTTAATCAATTTTTGGTCTGTATTCTGTTATTTCTTGGGTGCAGCTGGAAGTGTACTAATACAGGAGCATCATTTTTAGTAGCTGCTGAGATTCACTGGCTGTGCTACTACTCATTTGCACATTTGCCTAATTATTCATTTATTGAATAATTTTGATATACCAGGCTCTAAAACCTAGAAGTAAAGAGCTTAATAAGATACAGTTCCTACATGTCTTTGAGAAATAATTACAGTTATCTGCTATTGTTAGTTTTTAAATTTACTATAAGGGGCTGGGGATTTAGCTCAGCAGCACAGCACCTTCCTGGCAAGCTCAAGGTCGTGAGTTAGATTCCTGGTACCAGAAAAAAAAAAAACCCAAAAAATAAAAAACAAATTTAGTATAAGTGGTAGATATGTTTAGTCTTCTGGGTATAATGAGCTGGAGCTAGTCTAGCCTATCATCTTTGCAATGGGCCCACATGGATTCTTCTCTCATTCAGCATTTGAGGGAGGTTCTTTTCTGCTGACACAGAAGGGGCAGCACCAATGTAGGTAATGGCTCTGATATTTAGTTATTGTAGATTCAAACATAAAAATAAACTCAGGTGGGGAAGATTATACAGTTAGGAAAGCATGCACAGCAGGGGATGGAATGTTCGCTTCTTTCTCCTCCATTTTTTCCTATAGGCTCTTCTTGGATAGCCAGAAAAATAGAGTTGATGTTGGTTAAAACGGGTGTATAAATCTACGGCTGCTTAAATAGGCTGCTACAGCCTTTTTGTAAATTTTGCGTGTATGCCTGGGAAACAAATTAGAATTGCAGATTATTAAATGTTTCATCATCTAGAAAAGTAGAGTCACTTTTTGTTTGTCTAAAAAACCTCTGCAGTTTTGTCATCCAAATCTAGCTCTCTAGTTATTGATATATTGAACTGTTTGCTTTGCAAAGCTCTTCAATGTCTGAAAATGCTGGCTGAAAAATGAGTACATCTCATCTGGAAGGGAAGTTGAATGCACCCAGCTCTTTTTTTGACAATTTAAATGCAAATGACAAATGTATGCATGCTCAGGATGAGTCTTGGTCTCTTAAAAGTTTCACATTTAATATTAGGTTCACTGGCCTATTTATTTTTTATATTTAGGCTTATTAAGAGTTTAGAGAGAAAGCTTTACCTCGAAAACTCAAGAGAAAAGTGACACATGGTCGTGTATAGATTGGTACAGGTTTTGACAGATCTAAGGGCTAGATTAATTTACATGCCCGTGGAAACTGTCCAAGAGTGACTCTTGACTTTACGTATTTAAGGTTTGTGCCAAGTATATTTAAGTCTAAGTACCCCAAATTTTTCTGTTTGGGAATGATTTTAGTATTTCCAGTCTTTGTTTCTGTCTACTCTATGATTACCAAGTTCTCTTGAGGTCTTTATTTCCTTTGTTTGCTTTTGATTTGCTATATATAATAGCTATGTGTAAGGAACCAGATGTAGAGGAGAAATCAAAATTTTACCTTTAATACATGTAAACCATTATTTTAGAAAGAGTAATCATATATATCTGTCTGTGAGGAAAACAAAAATTAGAGGATTATAAAAAATACCACAGGAAATAAAGCTAGCGGTGCTACCTCTACCAAAGCATACTTTTACTTTTCTAGTGTCTTTCTCCTAAAAAAAATCACAAGTAATTCACATATTCCTTATGTTTATAACATTCCTACTACCACCGTATAGGAGCAGATGCCATCTCCACTCTAGACTGTGACACTGAAGAGTGACTTCGAGTGATCTATCCGTGGTGACAGAGGTGAGCGTGACTCGGGGTCAGTGAATGTCCCATCAGCTGTACAAGGCATTCACTACCATTCTGTACTAGATATTCTTTATTGTGTACTGAGTTATTGCAGTACCCACCAGGGAGTCTTTAACATTTCTAACTCATGAGACTTCCACAGGGCACATCAGGCATCAGACTCAGCTAGAAAGATACAGGACAGGAAATGCAGCAGCTTGCCAGAGCGCAGCCTCAGGCATCCCTTTTTCAGCAAGACTTCTTACTAATGACCTCATACCAACCAACAGGCTAATCTCTGGCTGCCAGCTTGACATTTTAGGGGCAAGGGGATGAGAAACATGCATGTGGTCCATCTTAGCTTAGGAGCATTGTGTCATAAATGAGGAGTTCTATTTCTTCTAACTGTGTACACTTAAGATAGCCATTTCAGAGTTCTGCAAGGAGTTTGCCCAGCTTTGAGAGTCATCACAGTAAGGAGCCCAAAGCCGTGGTTTCCTACAAGGTATTAATAGTTCAGAGATAGTTTCTCTCCTATGAGTTGCATTTTGCCTTTTTTTTATCCTATGGAATAATGCCTAGTAACACTGTTTCCATCTTACCCTTTTCAGGTTTCCAGGGAAACAGTGCTATGAAGTTGACTCAAGGTCTCGTTTGTTCATAAAGGACAGGTTTTGTTGATGCTTTACCCACAGTAATTCTGCTTCTTAGAGCTAAGTGTGAGACTTAACAAAGCTTATTATTGATGAATTTAAGCATTTCCTCTCATCCTTAAGAAAAAGAAGTAGGTTACACTTAATTTTATACCTCACAAAAATATTTTCCTGTCTTGTTGTCTTTTAAATAAAACCCTATTATACATTTTGGATTTATAGCTATAAGTAGAAAAAGAATTAATTATTAGCACTTTCTCAACAGAAAAATGTAACATAGAACACACCTGGGGTCAGTGAATGTCCCATCAACTGTTGGGAATTCCCATGGAGTTGAAATGGTGTGACCCAGAGTAAAACAATCACCCACGTATAATCCTGTATCTGCCCTGACATCTAAAAGGATACAGATGAGGTCAAATCTCATAGAACTTTCTATGAATCAAAGTTTGTATGAGAAAGGTAAGGAAAAGAAATAAGGGAAGGAAAGAAAAGAAATACATGGATTATTTGATAGATTGGAAAGTATCATATGTGCAGAAATTATAGACACACTTACTTAATTTTTCCCAGCAGAATACCTTATGACTTTTAATATTTCAACTTTATAATATATATATTATGAGTACATATACGTATATGTACATACATTTCTCAGATGATGTACATTTAGGATAAAGTTATTTTAATACTCAAAATGGTGTATATTTTTGAGGTTTAACTTACATGTGGCATACTATTATGAATGTACTACTCAATAATAAATAAATATACCATTAATGTTACTATAAGTGTAAACCACACCATTATAATAACAATATAAATCATACTTTTTGTCAAAATATAAAGCACTTCTATCGATTTAGTAAATACCCTATATTCCTACTTGAGCTTTGAGACAATGTTTCTGATTTTTGTAAACATCAGTTAGTTTTACCTGCTTAACTTCATGTAAATGGAATTAGTTCCATTAGTTGAAGTTCATTAGTTTAACTTCATGTAAATGGAATCACAAAATATATGTTTTTTTTTGTTTGTTTTTTTTTTTTTTGTCTTTTTGAGACAGGGTCTCACTATGCAGTTCAGGCTGGCCTTGAGCTCACATTGTAGTCCAGGCTGGCCTCAAACTTGCAATGATCCTCCTGCCTCAGCCTCCTGAGTGCTGGGATTACAGGCGTGTATCACCATGACCAGCCAAAACACATGGTTTGGATAACAGTCTCCTGGTGGCCAGCCTATGGTGCTATTGGGAAGCAGTGGGAACTCAGAGAGGTTGGGCCTAGCAGGAGGAAGTTATGTCACTGGTGCATGTTCCTGGAGGGGATATTGAGACCTGGAACCTTCCCTTCTCTTTTTCATTTTCTTGCGGCCATGAGGTGAGTAGCTTGCTTCACCATGCGCTACCACTGTAATATTTGAGGCCTCACCATAGGCCTGAAAGCAGCACGGCCAACTGACCATGGACTGAAACCTCTGAAACTATGAGCCAAATAAACTTTGTCTTCTTATAAGTTGATTATCTTAGGTGTTTTGTTATAGTGACAAAAGCAGATTAACAGTACTCTTGGTGTCTGTCTTCATCTACTCAGTGTAGTATTTATCTATGCCAGTTGTGGTGAACCTATGGCACATGTACCACAGCCAGCTGTTTGTCATCACTGAAAACTCTACAGGCTTCATCTTCACTGATTTATGCTATTGTAGTTTATAAATAGAAGTTGCCCCAAAATCTCATGCACTTGTGGGTGAGGCTTTGGGAGGTGATTGGATCATGGAGGTGTGATACGCATCAGTGGATTAGTTTATAGCTCAGTGTGACTGGGAGATGGGGCCTGGAAGGTAATATCTTCCTGTCTCTTCCCTTGATCTCCCTCTGCCTCACCTCCATGCCACAAGCTGTTTCTCCTCTGCTATGATATCTTGTCTTGGAGCCAGATGTCTATAGACTGAAACTGGTACAAACTGTGAGCCAAAGTAAAGCTTACCTCTTTAGAGTTGTGGGTATTGGATTTGCACCTTGGAGAGGAGAAAGTGACTAGAGGGGCTGTTATGTACAACAGTGGGTCCTTCATCACTGACCCAGCGCAAAATAACCTCCCACATATAATCCTGCATCTGCCTTTACATCTAAAAGGATACAGATGAGGACAAATTTTTAATTTGCTACCTGTTTTGGGGCAGTAGTGTAGTTTCTAGCTTCAGGCTATTATGAATATGGCTGCTATAAGCATTTTGTAAAAGTTTTCTGTGGACATGTACAGTATTCACCTCTCTTGGGTAAATACTAGAGTGGAACTTCTGGGTCAGAGAGTAGGAATATGTTTAACATTACAGTATAAGAACCTATCAAGCAATTTTCCAACTGGATTGTACCACTATCACCATAGCAATTCCTGACGCATCTCTTTGCTCCACATCCTTGCTTGTGTTAGGTGTTGTCAACCTTTATTTTTAGCCATGCTAGTGTGTAAAGATAGAAGCATGAGAATATCCCTGTGACCTAAAGATTCCTTAAACAATAAAGATTTCTTAAACAGGACATAGAAATCACTAGCCATTAAAAAAATTGAATTGCTTAAAACTAAAAGCTTCTGCTTCTTGAAAGACACAGCTGGTAAAATAAAAAAGTACACTGGATGTGTGGCTCAGTGTTGAGTGCCTGCCAAGCATGTACATGAACCTGGGTTTGATCATTAGCAATGCAAACACAAATAAATACATAGATACATAAATAAAAACTATAAATAAATAACCGAACAAAACTGGGGATGCTATTCCATGTAAATATATTTGACAAAGGATTTGTACCTAGAATGTATAAGAAACTCATCTCAGCAATAAAAATACCTGCAACTGAATTTTTAAAAAATGGCCAAAATACTTGAACCTTTTAGGAAGGCTGATATGCAAATACTCAAAAAGTACATGAAGGGTGCAACATCATTAGTTTACTGTAAAATGAAAAACCAATTAAATAATTTCAATGGAGCAATGTAAGGGAAAGTTTTAAAATTGTATCATTCATAATATTAGAGTCACATAATGATATTTCTAAAAAAAGTTTGACTCTTTAGAAAGCAGATGTTCGGTATTTTACTGAATATCAGCAACTGATTAGATTAATTTGTTGGTTATTAAGAAGTCAAATTTTAAGGATTTTAAATCGTAACATTGCCACGCATGGTGGCACACACCTGTAATCCCAGCACTCTGGAAGCTGAGCAGGAGGATCCGTTGCGAGTTCAAGGCCAACCTGGGCTACAAAGTGAGCTCAAGACCAGCCTGAACTGTGTAGTGAGACCCTGTCTCACAAAGACACACACACACAAAATCCTAACATGATACTTTGTGGAGAAGGACATTCTTTGTTTAGAATGCATTGAGGATACAATGATTTGTTTGTTATTTGTTAGAGTTTCTTAAGATAAAGCTTCATTATACAGCCCAGATTAACCTTGAGTTTACGATTCTCCTGTCTCAGCCTCTTGAGTGCTGGAATTACAGGCGTGTCTTGGATTACATGTGGAGAAGGATAATCCCTTAATTATCCTTGCTAAAACATTTGATATCTGCCCATTTGTACTAGCTATGCCCTTGGTTCTCGCTCAATAAAAGGTGACTGAAATTGGTATTCGTGGCTGCAGTCCAAGAGGCTGTACGCCCCCTGATCCCAGATTTTTGCTTCTCTTGCTTTTCTTGTCTCTCTTACTTTTTCTTTTCATCCACAGGTACCTTGTTGTGGGGACCTGTTCACCCTGAACAGGGATGGATGAGGAATCCGACAATACTTTGTTTATCTGTTTATTGTTACTCATAGGATTTTATGAGTTTTAGGCAATTGGCTGTGAGTTTGGGGTTAACATATACTATGTTATGATTTTTCCTATGTAAAATCATGGTAATTAGATTCCCATGAATCTAATTGTATTTTTCCTTCATTATTCATTTTTTATTGGTTATACAGATTAATGGATTTCATCCTGGCAGATTCATACATGCACATAACATACTTGATCATTTTCACCCCTCCTGCCACCTCCCTTCTTTGGTCTCTCTAGTTTTGCGCTCTTGAGGAGGCAGGTGTCAATGTATATAATACATTTTTCTGCGTGTATAACACTGTTCACATATAGATAATTGAAGAGGGTGATATTAATTGAATTTTACATGTAAAGGAAGAAGTGTTCAAAAGGATTTGTGCTTTTTCTTTTATTTAGAAGTTAAAATATTTCTTAAAGTAATTAATTTATAATTTAAAGTTGGCATTTTTCAAAATAAGTAATAGTAAATAACCTCATAATCCTCCCCAACATTTTAGAAGCTATCAAAGTCTGTCTGTTATAGAATTTTTCCTTTTCCCCTTTTCTGTTGTTCCTCTGATCTTTCTAATTAAACGCACATAATACATGAATAGAAGCTTCTCTTTATCTTTCTTGCTCAAACTGTATCTAAAACTAAATTTAATGATATTATTATCAAGAGATGTTTAAAGGGAAAATAGTTTTTATGCAACAATTGTAGAGTTTCTTTCTAGGTACAGAATAAAGGATCCTGTGCATATGAAATTTCTTTTATTAACAATTCAAAGAGATAGGTAAATTTTAATAGGCTTCCTGGGTGCTGAATGTGATTAAGTATCCAACCTTTGAGTAGGTTTGTCATCCACCATAGACACTTTGGGCCAAGTAATATTTTGTTGTGGAGTTGTCTGTCTATTGTGGGATATTTTATCTTGCGTGGTATCTCATCTATGACCTCATCTCCCTAAATACTTGTCACACCCTCAGCTGTAACAAAAAAACTATCTCCAGCCACTGCTCACTGTCCTGTGGGAAAATAAACTGTGCCCTTTCCCCAGTTGACAATCATTGCTATAGAGTTTATCCTAAAAGCAGATCCACTTCAGTAGTTAATGTGAGAGACTTTTTTTGTTTGTTTGTTTTTTGTCTTTTAGAGACTCTCTTCTTGAGTCCTCCAGACTTCTGCTGACCTGAGAATGAACTGGAAATCTCTGAACTGCCTTGCATCAGAGAACAGCGCCTGGAAGCACCTTGATAACCCAAACCCAGTATTAAATTAGAATTAGAACATGCCTCAGAGGGTAGGCCAGACATTAGAAAATTACTGGCTCACTATTAATTTAAATTTTGTGTTAAACCTTTCAGGAAATGATTTATTATACTTTTTTTTCTTTTAAAAGTAATATATGTTGTAGCTCCTCAGAGAGAAAGAGAAAGAGAGAGAGAGAGAGAGAGAGAGAGGGAGAGAGAGAGAGAGAGAGATCTTAAATAGCTTAAGAGTGCAGTAAACTCTTTTATGTCTACTGTGAGTATATTTTCATAGGTCCTAAAGTCATGCATATAAAACAGGCAACATTTTATTTTCCCTTAATTGAACTTAATTTCTATTACATGCCCTCATTCCTCTGACAGAATAAAAATAAATCCAGTCATTTCTAGGTGAATTTTGCCTTTTTTTTTTTTTTTTTTCTGTGCCTTCAAGTTTAAGATCATGTCAGTTTTGGATTTTACCTTTTTCTCCTCTTCAGAGTGATTCCTGTCCTCATATAAAATTTTCATAGGATGAAAGTGAGCCTGTCTGGGAAAAGGATATGTGCTCTTTGGTACTCATGGTATTTATCTTCCAAAGGAACCTACTGAAAACTCTGCAATTGTGAAAGCCTCAGACGAATGATTCACACTCACATTTGTGCTAAAAATTCAAGCCCCTTTAGCTCTTAGTTGTCTCCAACAAATAATCTCTGAACCTTGCTGGTCAAAGTAGGGAAGGTTTATTTGTTTACTGACTGGTAAGTTCAAGGTATGAGACTGTCTCCAGAACCTCCCTGTCTCTTGATGTCATATTGAGATGAATCTGTTGCCCAACATCATTATTCTAGAGACTCACAGTACCATTTCTGTCCTGATGCTGATGTTGATGAGGCAGATCCAACACATCACATTTTTCCCCAAACTTCTCTTTCCTAAAGCTGTAGTCTTCCTTGCAAACACATTTAGCTCTTGCTTCTCCTCCGTGAATTCTTTTATTTATTTGTTTAGTTTTGTTTTGAGACACGGTCTTGCTATGTACTGCAGGCTGGCCTTGAACTCACGGAGATCCTACTACCTCAGTCTCCTGAGTGCAGGGATTACATGCACATGCCACCATGCCAGGCTCTCTGCTGTGAATTCATATTCAAAAGGCTTTTACCTACTGGGAACTAGAGCTTGCATGGAAGACTGGAAACTCTTGCTGGAAGTATTCTTCCAAAGTTTTTTCCATTAATGGCAAACAGAAGGCCATCCTTTTATCCTGTTTGGCAGTAGTGTTTCTTTTCCTGAGTTAAAAAATACCCCAGAATGAACAGGATAGGCCAGGCGTGGTGGCACAGGCCTATAAAATCAGCACTTGGGAGGCTGAGGCAGGAGGATCCTTGCAAGTTCAAGGCCAGCCTGGGCTACAGGGTGAGCTCAAGGCCAGCGTGAACTGCATAGCGAGACCCTGACTCAAAAAGACTAAAAAAAAATGAACAGGATAAGGGAAAGGTCATAGGGCAACAAAGAAACTACCATTACCTCAACTAAAAAAAGATATTTTTTATTAGATATATGTACATTATTCTCCCTCTCTTTTTTTCCACCAGAATCATTCAGATTCCAGAATCTTCTCAGTTTTATCACAGGCAGTTGGCGCTTCTTTTCCAAGGCCACGGCTACACCCTTGTACTCACACACAGTGTTCTGCGATAGGCTGCCTCCTTGTGCGTAGCCTCAGCCCTCCACCTGTTTTTCATCGTACACATCGATTCCAGATGGCTCTTTTCAATAAGTGGTATGAAAGCCTTCCATAGCATGATATGGCCTTTAGGAAGTTCACAATGACATACACCATAATCTGACACCAACTTACTTTACAAAATTGACTTCCCATTAATTCCTTTCATGAAATACCTACTTTATTTGTGTCAAAGCAGATACTGTGGACTTACTATGTTCCCAGTACTATGCGGGATATTGGGAGATGAATGAAAGTTTTCAGTCATTCTGACTGAAAAATTCCTGATGCTAAACAGTACCCCAGAAAGGAACTAAGGAAACAGTGGAATTGTTAATTACTTTGCGAGGTCTTATGTATCGTTCTCATTTTGCCAAGGCTGGGAAATGGAAACGTCAGGAAGTATTTCTTACAGAAAGTGAAGAGGAGGTATGAAAGCAGAGGAGGATGAAAACTATGTTTCAAGCATTGTCTCAGTATCAGCAAGCAATGGAGGCATGCAATATGATGGTACATAGAAAACCATTTGGTTTTTGTTCTGATGACCCAGCTAACGCTTGAACATCCTTTCTGCATTGAAGAATTTCCTGTTTTATTGAACAGAACTTTTCAGCATTTTAGAAGCTAAACATGCCAGTGTGAAGCTGGGCCACTGGCATATGGCTTAGGCACCATCAATCTTTTAAGAGAGTAGTGATGACAAAAGGCATGGACCACACAAAATCCATTCCAGTGGGCTCAAGGGCAGCAGTGTCAGTGCCGTGCTCATGGTCACTGGGTTAGCAATGGAAGATGCATTTTTGATGCTTACCTTGAGGAGAAGCAAACTTCTTGTATGTTTATAACAGGACATAGTAGTGTAAATTAGAGGGGCCATTGAGAAGGATGGTGGAGTTTCTACTATGGTGGATTTTGTAGCTTGATTTGAGACAGTGTATTGTTTAGACTTTGCTGTATAACAAGCAATCCCCCAACTTAGTGGCAAACGATGAAGACTTTCTTGTTGAAGCCTTAGATGGGCTTCTTTTTTTTTTTTTTTTTAACCAGGCCTCAATTTAGACCTGTGAAAAGTGTAGATTTTCAGTGCAAGTGACCTTTCTCACCCCCACCCACACCCCTGCTCATACACACACTAAAAGATTTGAACAAACACCAACAGAGTTTCTAGGAGCTCAAGGCTGCATTCCTAAAGAGTAATGGCCCCCCGCCCCATCAAGTTTTCTGTCTGAGTAGGCAAAGGCTGCCAGGAGAATTACTGCTTGTTCTGCCCCAAACCTGGTAATAGACAGGCACCTGACATCACCCTTGGAGTAGTTACTTTAGGAAATTTGCATTCATAATCCTTTTCTCTCCCTCTTTGAGCTGTGCATCTTCTACCACTGTGAACCGCCTTCTCAAGGCCTGAGAGCCATCTCTTTGAAAGGCAAACATTGAGGAAATAACTTCTGCTCTCCTTCTGAGCTCACTGAGCACCTGGCAGCTTGCTCTAACTTAGACTATGTCTTGTAAGTATATAAGTTTGCTCCTCTTCCAGGTAAGAATCACTTACCAGACTCAATCTCTGCTCAACCTTCTGCTCATTTCCCCTGTCTATTTTCTAAGATATTTTAAAAATATCTCCTCTGCATAAATCGAAGTCATTATTAGTAAATGAAGACCTAAGTGTATGTTTGACCCATGGCACTTCACGACTTAGTAGCTTGTTTAGTTAATGATTCAGTGAAAATATCAATCGGAACCAGGTCTAACTAAGCAACTCTAGGCTCCTTTTTGTGTTTGCAGTCAGCTGCCAGGCAGGCAGGCAGCTCCATTTCTGTGGGGTGGGTGACTGTCAGCTGAGGATAGCGGGCCAACTGAACCATATGTTTTTGTCAACCAGCATGCCAGCTAGAGTTCCTTCCCCTGACAGCTAGGCAGGGCTCCATGAAGGACAGCGCTTGCGAAGTCTGCTTTCAGAACTGATACGTTCTTCTACCACATTCTTTTGGCCAAAGCAAGTCACAAGGTCAGCATCAACTCAAAGCGTAAAGAAATACTCCTCCTTGATGGTAAGAGTTGCAACGCCATGTTGCCAAGTGATGTAGAGATGGGAAAAGAAACGGTGACAGCCATTTATAAATGCTCTAAAAACAGCGTACCTGGCTGTATGTCCTCCAAACTTGGTTCTTTGGGCCAGATTTGGAACTTTCTTTAATTGTTAATAAATCTTTCTTACCTCAGCCTACATTTTCTATGACTTGTAATGAAACATCTTGTTGGGTATGCTGAACCACCCACACATTCTTCTTTTTCTGCATGGAAATTGTCCGCCACCATTGGAATCAGAATCAATGAAGGGCCTGCCACGTGGCAAAACCACTGCTGATATAATCTGCGTGGGCTGCTGTAACAAGATGTCATAAGCCAAGTGGCTTGCAAGCAATCAAAACTTATTTTTTACAGTTTTGGAGGCTGGAAGGTTCAAGACTAAGAAATGGCGGATTTTATGTCTAGTTGGAACCCATTTCCTGGTTATTACAACAGTGCATTTGCACTGCGTTCTCACTCTTGTCTCTTCAGTCCCTTAAAATCTTGTGGTCTAATTATGTCTTAAAGACCCCAGCTAATAATAACATTGAAGATTAAGCCTCATCCTAATGGTTATAGGGGGAGGTAAACATTCAGACCATAGCATCGGTACTTGCAACAGATGCATTAATAGTCCCAGTTTAATGAGGGAACAGAATCAGAAAAAAATTAATATCTGCTCAAAATAGTATAACTCAATTGATAGTAAGTCTACACATATCTGACTCCAGGGCCACAAAGGACATACTTTGGGGGATTTTTCTCCTTTGAAGAAATCTGCATAGATTTTTTAAAAATTCATATTATTTATTATTTCAGATATTTAGACAAATCTACAGAGTAGGCGCTGGTTGAGTCACCTTTAACTGGATCTTTTGAAAGAATAGCACCATAAACTTTACCTTACCTTCGTGCACTTGTCATTGTGCTTGATATAATCTCTGACATTCAGAAAGAAATTTCCAAAAATTTCATAAACTCACATATTTCCACGATTTCACTGCTGAATCTGCAGTACTAGCTTCTTTTCAGGTTGATTATGAGTACAACAGACCTTTCCTAAATGGAAAATGCTGAACACAGCATACACTGGGCAGCTCCAGTTCTCTAAAACAGCCATAAGCAGCTTTAATGTGGTTTTTTTTTTTTTGTCTTTTTGACACAGGGTCTCTCTATGCAGTTCAGGCTGGCCTTGAGCTCACTTTGTAGCCCAGGCTGGTCTCACTCTTGCAACGATCCTCCTGCCTCAGCCTCTGGAGTGCTGGGATTACAGGTGTGCACCACTATGCCCACACAAGCAGTTTTAATGTTAAAGATCTGGTTTAAAGACTTGTTCTCCTGGAAGACTAGCTATAGTTGTTTCTAAAGCAGAATAAATTATAAAACGATTATAGCTTCAGAGATATGTTTCTAAATGGTAGTTCTACCAGTCTATAAAATGTCTGCTTTTTAAAAACAGGTGAATATGAGAACTTTAGGATGTTTGATCATTGGATATTAGTAAAAACATCTTTGTGAGTCTGGGCTGTCAGGCCAGAAGAATATAAAATTACCAGGAGAACTGACAGAAAATCATCAGCGTACACAAAGAAAGGAAGGCTTAAAAATGAAAAGGAAAACCTGAAGAATCAACAAGAAAATAAACCTAACCTAGAAAAAGTTGGAAGAGCTCAGCTGACTGTTAAATATATTTTCCTCTGCAGAATGATAGTTGGGAGAGGGTGGTAGGATTAAACGCACATTTTCTCTACATGCTTCTGTGTTTATTTTTAAATACACAAACGTCTATCATGTACAATTTATGTAACTAAAATAATTTGTAAAATGTCATTAATAGGCTCATTTTATCTTGCATCCAATCCAACTTCCAAGACTAATAATATGTAGAAGGTATTCACGAGATGGTCACTGAAGAAGGGAGGGAATCCTCAGAACTTTTGATGCTGTCAAAATGTCCATTTCACACTTGTGGGATACATTCCAGTTTCTCAATATTTTCTTTCAAAATGTGAATTTTACTCTTAAATTTGATTTTAGGCCTGTCAGACTCATTTATGAAATGACTAATGGTACTTTGTGCTAATAGGTGTTCAACAGAAGCTTTTTAGAAATCACAGTTATGGAGTGAGATGGGATCTCAGCATTGTTTTAATTTGCATTTTTTGAATAACCATGATGTTGAGCATCTTTTCATTTATTTATTTACTACTTGTACTTCTTTTTCTGAGAAGTGTGTATTCATCTCAGATGCCCATTTTTGGACTGGATCATTAAATTTGGAAGATCTAATATTTTTTGCTTCTTTTTATGTTCTAGATAAGTCCTTTGTCTGAAGAACAACTGGCATAAATTTTTTCCCACTCTGTGGGTTATCTTTGTTGGTGATATTTTGCTATGTAAAATCTTTTTAATAAGATGAGATCCCATCTCATCTTAATAAGAATTATCTTTGTGATAATTCTTGTGCAAAAGGCATTTTGTTCATAAAATCTGTGTCTACACCTTTGTCCTCCGGAGCTCTATTCTATCTTTTTGCAGACTCAGTGTTTCTGTTTGAATATTTAGCTCTTTGATCTATTTTGATTTTAGTTTAGTGCATGGTGACAGACATGGGTCTAGTCTTCAGCGTATGGAAAGCCAGTTTTTCCAGTACCATTTATTACTATTATTAATTATTATTATCATTATTATTATTTTCAATCAGATTTTATTGGTACATTTTAGGTATGCATAATGATTACATTCATTGTGGAGAATTTGTACTTGCACATGACATAACTTGATCTTTTTCTGCCCGCTGCTCTATCCTTCCTTTAACCCATTCTCCCTTCCCATTTACAAAAGCTTTGTTTGCATTTTTTCCTTCTTTTCTCATTTTTTTTTTATTTTTCCCATCTTTCCTTTCCCCTCTCCCTTCCCTTGTCCCTCTGCCCATTTAAACATCTTCTTTCTATCTCACAATATCTATTATATACTTTGGTCCTTATTTACACTTTTGGTTTCTCATACCAGAGAAACAATGTGGTAATTAAATATGTGTGTCTGATTTATTTCACATAAGAGTGTGGTCTCAAGGTGCATCCATTTACCTAGAAATGTCTCAAGTTTATCCTTCTTTGTGGCAGAATAGTACTCCATTGTATAAAAAACCCCACATCTTCTTTATCCATTCACCAGTTGAAGGGCAATTGGTCTGTCTCTGAGATTGGCTGTTACAAACTGTGCTGTTATAAACATGAGTGTGCATATATTGCTGTGGTATGATGCTGTTAGTTCTTCTGGGAAGGTATCAAGGAGGGAAATAGCAGGGTCAAATGGAACCTCTAGATTAAGTTTTTGGAGAATTGCCACACTGATTTCCACAGTGGTTGCATCAGTCTACACTTCCACCAGCAGTAGAATAGGGTTCCTTTTCCCCCACAGCCCCACCAGCACTTGTTATTGGCTGATTTCTTGGTGATAGCCATTCTTTCTGGAGTGAGATGGAATGTCAGC
>NW_004955407.1:19157304-19166322 GCF_000276665.1 Chinchilla lanigera
GCATCATACACAGTGATATATGTGCACTCATGTTTATAGCAGCACAATTTGTCATAGCTAAATCTTGGAAACAACCCAAATGCGCATCCACTGAGGAATAGATAAAAAAGGTGTGGTATTTTTAATACAATGGAATATTACTCAGCTATGAAAAAAGATAAACTCAAGGCTTTTGTAGGTAAGGGGATGCAAATACAAACCATATTCATAAGTGAAATAAATCAGACCCACATGTGTAAACATCATATTGTCTCCCTAGTGTAAGAATTTGAAAGAGTAAATAAAAACCAAAATGTACAATAGATAATATGAAAGGGACAGAAAATGCTCAAAAGAAGGAACAACTGGATGAGGGAAAGAAGAAAAAGAAAGAACTAAGGCAAAATGTACATATATATGGATAGCTGGGATCACTATACTGCTGATGTCTGGTGTTTATTGAAAGGAACAGTTAATGCTTAAATTGTTTTTATATATTTTGACCAACTTTGCATGCTTATATCTGATAATCTGAGCAATTGATGTGAAGACAAAAATATGCAGTATAACAACCATTGGTGAGTTCCTACCATCCTGTCAAGTGAATCTGTATTGTCTCTAATATTTTTAAAAAATTATTATTTTCTTATTCTCTTTAATGGTTTGATCAATCTTCCATTCTTACATCTGGTAATCTGAACAACTGCATTGAAGATAACAATATGTGATATAACAACCACTGTTAATTCCTATCATTTGGTTTGAAACTATCATTTTTAATGTTTTTGCTTTGTTTTGTTTGTATTTTGCTCTTGTTCTTTTTTTTTTTTTTTTTACTATTCTTTAAAAAAACAACAACAACAAAAAAAACGCAATAGGTGGCTGAGTGTGCTTGGAGTTGTTTCTGTATCTTACTGTAGTGGATTGACAACTGGTGGTCAACTTACAACCCCAGCTGAACTGAGTAAGCGTGGTGCTGGGTGTGCGAGGCCCACATGGAGACTGTTGCCAGCAGCATAAGAGGCAGACCTGGAGAAGAAGTGAGGCTGTTGGGAGCTGAGAAAGGCTACTGGGAGCTGGTAGAAGCTGTAAGAAGCTGTTCTCTTGGAGGAGCGTATCATGCTGGCTTTCCTGATGAACTTGGCTGTTTTCATCCTCTGAGGAGCTTGGGACCTTGTTGGTACTGAGAATGGCTTTAGTTCACTTTGAGGGAGCTCTGGTCCTCACTTTGAGCATTGCTTCCTGGCTCAGGAGGGGAAGATGGTGCACTTCCAGTGTCCTGGAGAAGCTTGCTGCGTTGGCTTTCCTGATCAGAACTTGGCCATCCTGATTATCTGAGGACCTCGGGACTTCACTGTTATTGAGGACGGCTGTGGTACCTTTCAGGGGAGCTCTGGTTCCTACTTTGAGCATCATTACCTGGATCCAGTGCAGATCCCTCAGCCTGCTAGCACAGATCCTTCATCCTGCTGGCACAGACTGTTTAGATTCCACCACTTACCCTTTGGGCCTTCTCAGTCAGATCTGTGAAACAGAATGAGGCATTGTCATGGGCTCTAGGCCTCCAGTTGGACTTGTGGGAGTCACTGTTATGGGCTCTAGGTCTTCAGCTGGACTCATGCTGACATTACCATGGGATATAGGGCTTCACCTAGACTTCTTGGTCTGTAGTGTGTGGACAGACTTCCTGCACTCTCTTGCATATAATTCTTTGGGTGACTATTATCAATAATCTTATAAAATATGTGTCTTGTATTATATTATTCTCCCTTGCTAAAACAAGCCCCAAACCAACATAGTTATGATCTGTTCCATTGATCCTCAGGTGTTTTTTTTTGCCAGTACTGTGCTGTTTTTATCACAGTAGCTCTGCAGTATAATTTCAAGTGAGGGATTGTGATGCTCTCTCCCTTGCTTTTGTTGCCTAGAATAACTTTTGCTATTCTAGGTCAGAAAGAGTGCCCATTATCAAGAAACAAATAACAAATGCTGGTTGGGTTGTGGAGAAAAAGAAGTGCTGCTTCACTGTTGGTGAGAGCATAGGTTGGTGCAACCACTGTGGAAATAAGTGTGGAAATTCCTCAAAAAACTAGAACTAGAGGTCCCATTTGACCCAACTATTCTCTTTCTGTGTATCTTCCTGGAAGAATTAAAAGCATCCAACCACAGTGATATATATGCATCCATGTTCATAAAGGCACAGTCTGTGATAGCTAAATCTTGGAAGAGACCCAAATGCTTATCAACTGATGAATGGATAAAAATATGTGTTTTTTAAATATAATGGAGTATTGTTCAGCCATAAAGAAGGATAAAATTGAGACATTTATAGCTAAATGGATGGACCTTGAGATCATAATCACAAGTGAAATAAATTGAATAAACATGTATAAATATTGAACTATTTTTCTGGTGTGACAAACTGAAAATGTAAATAACAAAAATATACAATAAATATTGATATCTATGATACAACAGATAGGAAGAAACTGTTCAAAAGGAAAAGTAAACTGGGGTGGGGAAAGGAAGGAAGGGAAAAATTAGAAAAAAAGAGGGTAAAATGAAAACAGAGCTTTGCAAATGGGGAGAGGAAAAGGATTTGAAAGGAAGGGATGGGAATGAGAAAAAAAGAGGAATTGAGACATACCATGTACAAATACAAATTCCCTATAATGAATGTGATTATTGTGCATACCTAAATTGTACCGATAAACCTTTTAAAAAAAGAAATCACAATTATAATAACTACATAAAAGCCAGGCATGGAGGGTGAGGCAGGAGGATTGTCCCAAGTTCGAGACCAGCCTGGGCTACAAAGTGAGCTCAAAGCCAGCTTAAACTGCATAATGAGACCCTGTCTGAAAAAAAAAAAAAAAAAAAAAAAAAAAAAAAGAAAACTACCTAAAACAAAAATGGAATATCTGATATTGAGGAGGAAATGAAGTTCTTAATATTTTATTATATTTCGTGGTATCTTCTGTGTTAAGTACTTACTTGAAATGATTTTTTTCATATGTTAAAAGCTATAATACTTTTTTGAGTTATATTTGGGGTTCTGCTTTTTCATTGAACTTACCCCTGTCTCCCACTTTTGGCTGAAAATATATGGCTGGGTGACCATTGTATTTTGACTAGGTGACTCCCTTTTCTGAGTCCTGCTGACTGAGCAAAACTGATTGGCTTAAACTGAGCTAACCAGCTTGCCTCTTGTGGGTGTTACCTAAGAAAGATAGGTAATCAGCCGGATGATGGTCCCTGTAATACGGACTAAGACAAGGGCATGTTGGGGTCCTGAGTGTTGTTCGGCAGGTAGAGAGAGAGAGAGAGAGAGAGAGAGAGAGGGAGAGATTGATTCAAGGAAATGATGCATAAGTACAGAAGAATATATATATATATATATATATATATATATATATATAACACGGAGGGGAAAACCAAAAAAATTGTTTCATTTTCTTACTTTCAGATTTAAATTTGTTGTGGACCTAGCTCTTGTCTTCGCCTTTGATTATATGGGATAATTCAAAATACAAGTTGGCTTAAGATAGATTTAATGTTGATGTTTACAAAACATTAGAGACTACAGAAGAAAATAAAAATTGCCTATAAAATCATTTCCACACATGAATTTCTTGCCTGTTTATTCCCCTATATAGTATGCTGTAATTATGCTCTATGTAAAATTTCCTATATTTCTTTTTTTAAAATTCTGGGCATTTGCTCATTTTGACAATTCCAGCCCTGGTGAAATCTAACTCTGAATTTATCAGGCCTGTCCCTGCACAGCTAAACCATCCTGATGGCTGGTCTCACTTTTGAAACGTCGCTATTAACCACAGCTGTGCCCCGTACTGCATGAGTGTAGGCCTCCGTTTGTTCAGGGGCCAGAGCCTGTGTCCGTCCTCCCACTGTCCTCAGCGCCTTTTCACTCTGTACTGGGACCTTGTTTCCTGTACCCGGATAACAAAAGAACACCTCCAGCACACTCCTGCCGCCCGCCGCTACCCGATGCTTGCTCTGGGCCGTCTTCCCTTTGTTACTAGCGATGAATTCCCCATACTTTGGCTGGGTCACCCCAGTTTCCTTCACTTTCATGTGTTCAAGGACACCGCACCAGCAGTAGGAGTTTCTTTCTTTTAAAGCATGTTTTCTTTGTTGCTTGATCATTTTCATAAACACATACATGCTATTTTTTCCTATTTTGTTAGAACAAAAATTCCCAGACTTTACATCTCCCTTCAGTTTCTGGAGCATTTCTCTGTTTCTCTGGAAAGCAACTGTTCTCCATAGATGTAGCTACTTGATATCTGTAATTTACTTGTCTCTGTTCACGAAACAGGCATTCATTCTCACAGCGCTTGTGAAACAGCACTTGTCAAATTGTTGTTGACTTCTGCATAGCCGAAACGGTGCAGGGTCTTAGTTTTCATTTTACTTGACTGTTGGCAGCATTTGATATAGTTGCTTACTTTCCCTTAAGTATTTTCTTTACTGTAGGATCCTATACACTTGGTTCTGTTCTTACTTGCCTAACTGTTCCTTTTAGGCTCCTCTGGTAGCTCTTTTTCACGTTCCCAACCTCAAACCCACGGGCATGCCCCGGACTGTGCTTCAGGTCTTTCTGGTCATTTTCTATAACCTTGCTCAACGTGGTCTCTCCTAGTATGATGGTCTTGAGTACTATTTATATATTAAGAAAATCTCAAATTCACCTATTAAGCTCAGCTCTCTCTTTGGAATTCTAAATTCCTGTTTCCAGTCTATTACTCAAAATTTCATATTGGATGTCTGATAAGGTTCCCAAATCCCTAAATGTTTAAGGGCCCCAGACTCAAACCCTTGACTTCTTCCATTTTTTTTAAGACAACATTATTGAAATATAATTCACATAACACACACTTCAAATACATTTCAGTGGCTTTCAATGTATTTATGGAGTTGTGCAACCCTTATCGTAATTAATTTTAGAACATTCTAATTATCCCCAGAAAAACACCCTCCAAGGTCCCTTTCAGTCTGCTCCAGCCTAGGCAACCAGTAGTCTGTTTCGTGCCCCTAGACTTGTTTATTCCAGATTTGTCATACGCATGTAATCATCCAGTGTGTGGCCTTTGGTGTCTGGCTTATTTAAATTAGCATGTCTTCAGGGTTCATCCATGTTGTACTATGTATCCTCCATTGTAATTTATAATAATATGTTATTGTATGGATTATTACCCTCTGCTTATACATAAGTTGATGGCAGTTTGGGTTTTTTTTCAGCTTTTGTCTACTATGAATCTCTTGCTATGGCTATAAATGTACAAGAATTTTTATTTCTCATGGATGTATGCTGAAGACTAAAACAGTGGAATTGCTAGATCATAGGAAGATTTATTTATTATTTATTAATTTAATTAAAATTTTTTTGAGACAGGTCTCACTAGGTAGTTCAGACTGGCCTTGAATGCACTATGTAGGCCGGGTGTGGTGACTCACACTTGTAATCCCAGCACTCGGGAGGCTGAGGCAGGAGGATTGTTGTGAGTTTGAGAGCAGCCTGGGCTACAGAGTGAGCTCAAGGCCAGCCTGAACTGCATAGCAAGAACCTGCCTCAAAAAGACAAAAAAAAAAAAAAAAGAAAAGAAAAGAAAAAAGAAAAGAACTCACTATGTAGCTTGGGGTAGCCTCAAATTCATAGCAATTCTCCTGCCTCAGCCTTCTGAGTACTGGGATTACAGGCATGCGCCACCATACTTGACAGTTAGTTTTATTTTTTGAAGGAATTAGCAGACTATTTAAGAAGGCAGCTTATAGTTCTTTTCTATTGACACTCAGTCCTTTGGTAACTTCACCCAGCCTATGTTTTTAAATACCTTCATGTTGAAGTCTCACAGACTTCTGTCTGAAGTCTAGCGCTTGCTTTTGAACTCCAGATCCACTGGACCACTCAGTGCCCATTAATATGTCGGTCACTGAATTTCTGATCTTCCCCATCACTTTGTAACCCTAACCTCATGTCTGATTTTTTTCTTGTTTTCTTTTCAATTAATGAGGATCCCATTTTTCCAGCTGCTCAGCCTGAGCACCTCATAGTCATTCTTTACCTATCCAGTCCACACTGACTCTGCCAACAACTCCTGTTGGCTTTACTGTTAAAATGTTCTCCCTGCTTCTCCTCTGCAGTATCTCCTGTTACCATGCAGGTCCAAATTACAGCTTTTATTTAGAGAACTGGTATCTGTGCCTTGGCCTCGACTGATCTTAGTCTATTTCCAACAGAGTGTCTTGTATGAACCTTTAACAACCCTGCAATGCCTTTCCATTTTATTCAGAGCAAAATTTCAAGTCTTGAAAGTGGCCTATGAGGCTTCGTGTGATCCAACCCCCTATTTCCTCTTTGCATTCCTCCTTCAACTCCATTTGCTGTGCTTACCCCTCCTTCCTGCTACTGGGACGTAATCAGTAGGCCCTCACCTTAGTCTTGGCAACAGTCACTTTGACAAGAGTGACAGAACACTCTTCCCTTTGGAACTGGCATGGTTTGCTCTCTCAGGCCGTCTTTGCCCAAATCTCCTTGTTATGGTTTATGTCTGCATGTCCCCCCAAAGCCTCATGCAGTCATGGAGTGGGCTTCTAGGATTTGTGATTGATCCTTGATCCAATGCTGGGACTACAGGTGTGAGTGCTACACCTGCCCTGGGGTGGGTAGTTTGCATACAGTGTAAGGCAGAGAAAGAGGCTGCTTGCGCAGTTCCTCCCTTTTGCTTTTGCTGGTTTTGCTGTCTTTAGCCATCTTGAATGGTTTCCCTCTGTCATGTGCCACTCTGCCTTGGAACCAGCCCAGTGTGGACCAAAACCTCCACAAATTGTAAGCTTAATAAACCTTTCCTTCCTTCATTTTGGACATGAGGTATTTTGTCCCAGCAGTGAGAGAAAAGTAACTAAGACAGAATTTGGTACCTGAGGAATGGAGCTATTGCTGTGACTATACCTGACCATGTGGTTCAAGAGCCTTTAGAAATGGCTTCTGGGAAGTGTTTGGAAAGGTTCAGAGATATCGCCTGAAAGAGTAGAGCTGAAATGCCTTTGGCTGTTCTGTTTGGGAGATTCTGGTCAGAGTTCAGAAGACCAGAAGGCTGATAGAAATGCTGCTGGTAAAGACGTTTCGGGAGGCTTCTGCTGGGAAGAAGCACTTCATTGGTTGTTGGACTCCAGATAATGTATGTTATGGCTTGGCAGAAAGTTTGTCTGCATTTCACTCTTGTCCAGAGACTTTGCCTGATACTGAGTTAAAGGATGGTGGACTGATTAATCTGGCAAAAGAAATTTCAAGGTAGTCGAATGTTGGGGCTGTGGCATGGTTATTGTTAGGGGCTTTTAGTCAGATTTATGTTGAGAATCAAGAGCAAAGAGCCCAACAGGATGGTTTAAAATGTGAGTTTGGCCAGAAAGGAGGCTCGAGTAAAGCTGTGGACTGCAAAGATAAGGCTCAGGTGATCTCCACTGCTGAGAAGGAACTGGAGAATAGCAGAGATGGCCTGAGGGCATCACAAGAAGCAGCAAGTCTCCACCCTTTGCAGTCTCAAAACTACAAAGGTGGAAGACTTTTCTTTGAGAAGAAAGCTGCAGAGCACCGTGTTCCAAAATGGTGGCAGTGGCCACACCAGGTTCCAGGCGGCAGCATAGAGAATTTGCTCCTCAGAATTGGATTCAGAGTGCCCAGAGATCCAGGCACTCGACTTCTATGGCCAAGAGAGAGTAAAACTTGGGTACTGCTCCTGGTGGCAGCAGACTTTGGCATCATCTACATGGCGCTGGTTTTAGGTGTATGCAGAATGTGAGAGTTCTGAGGTTAAAGAGGCTTCCACCTTGATTTCAGAAGAAGGCCTGGGAGGCCAGGCAGTGTGCCCCGGAGAGGTCAGCGTATGCAGCTGTGAGTGAGAAGCCAGAGGTTCAGTGGAGACCCCAGAAGTTTGGAAAAGCCAGGAACGTGGAATGTTGGAAGAAAGTTGCAAGGAGGGAGCAAGGTGGGCCCAAGAGGGAAGCCGTGGGAGCTGTAACCATCAGAAGTGCCATAGGGGTGGAATCACTCAAGCGCTTTGGAGCACACAGTGTACCACAGATTGCCTCAGATGCTGGACATGGAACTACAGGACTTAATGTTTGCCCTGCTGGATTTTGGACTTGCTTTGGTCCCGTTCCTTTGTATTCCCATTTGTAATTTTTGGAATGAAAAATGCTTATTTTGTCCCACGAATGTTGGAAGTATTTAACTTTTCAGTTGTACAGGGGATTACAAGTAATAATTTGCCTTATATCTAGAGGTGACTTGGAGACGATTTGGTAGTTGGACTTTTCAGCAATGCTGAAACTTTTAGGATTTTAGCAACTCTTAGAGCTGAACTAAAATGCCATTTATATAAAAGGATGTGCATGAGTCTTTGGGGGGCCAGGAGCAGAATGTTATGGTTTGTGTCTGCATGTCCCCCCAAATCCTGATGCAGTCATGGGGTGGGCTTCTAGGATTTGTGATTGATTCATGGTCCAATGCTGGGATTATGGGTGTGAGTGCTATACTCTCCCTGGGGTGGGTGGTTTGCATACAGTGTAAGGGAGGGAAAGAGGCTGCTTGCCGCCATTCCTCCCTTTTGCGCTTGTTGCTTTGCAGTTTTTCCACTGCCATGAACTATTGCCCTCTGCCATGTGCCACCCTATCTTGGATCCAGCCCAGTGTGGACTGAAACCTCCACGAGCTGTAAGCATAATAAACCTTTCCTTCTTTAATTTTGGGCATCAGGTATTTTGTCCAGCAATGAGAGAAAAGTAACCAAGACATTCCTCTTCTCTATAAAGCCTTTCCTGACCACTCTATTTGGATCTGCAACCCAAGTCCCCCATCTTGGCACAACTACCATCACTCAAGTTTTTATTTCACTTCATAGAATTCATGACCATCATGGTTAAGCATAATTACTCCAGCTTGATTGGCTTGGGAGTCACAGACTTTCTAGAGTGTGTCTGGATGGGTCATGGAGCCATGACCTTGGGAACTATATA
>NW_004955407.1:19168597-19191854 GCF_000276665.1 Chinchilla lanigera
AATCTCCTACCTCTTTTGTCTCTAACTCACTATTATTTGTCTATTTGTTTTCCTGAGAAACTGTTTTGTAGATAATAATATGTAAAACGATAACCATTGATAATTTCCTACCATTTTGTCTGTAATTTGCTAAGTCCCCCCTATTATTATGTTATCCTTCTTTTATTCTTTAAAATAAAAAACAAAAAAACAAAAAAACAAAACAAAAAAAAAAACAAAGGGTCCTCCAGTACCAGAAGGCCTGGTCTGTAGTTGCCCTCTTCATTCATGCGCTTTTGATTCACTTGCCTTTTTGGCCATGTCTTCCTCCTGAAAGTTCTCACTGAGGCCTCGAGAGTCATCTCACAAGTAAAATATTTCTGGGTCTGCTTCTGGGGTGACCCAGTTAAGAGAAAAATCTTTGCCTGTATTTCTATTTCTTACTTATGTATATTTTTATTTTAATTAATGCATAGTAATTGTATGTATTTCTAGGGTAAGGTGCTTCCTTTCCATAAATGTAAACAAGAAGGCACATACCTATCACTTTTCACCTGTGTCATTTCTTTATGTTGGGAACATTCAAGATCCACTCTGAAAACTACTCTGAAATATTTGGTTAATTGTAAACTATATTTTTCTTTCTGCGCTATATAATATTAAAAGTTATTCCTCAGCCAGGATGGTGATGCTTGCTTGGACTGCCAGCACTCTGGTAGAGGGAGGCAGGAGAATTATAAGTTCAAGTCCAGCCTGGGTAGTTTAGTGACTTGGTGAAGCTCTGTCACAAAACAAAACAAAGCAAAGCTCATTCTGAAGGCCCTATGTTCCTACCCCAGTACCACACATACACAAAAAGTTATTTCTCCTGAACAACTGTACCTTTGTATCCAATAAATATTCTATATTCATTCCTCCAAATTTCTGGAGCAATAAAATACCTAATAAAATGTAATGTGAATCACATACACCACTAAAGACTTTCTGATAGCCTATTATTTTAAAAATGAAAATAGAAACAGGTTAGATTAATTTTAAGAATATAATTTATCTAATCCAAATATCCAATATACCCTTTAAATATGCAATTAATTTAAGACTTTGATGAGTTATTTTATAAATCTTTTCCTTTTGCTTCTGGTGTGCATTTTATATTACAAAAACATCTTAATTCAGATTAGTCATATTTCGATGATTAGTAGTTTTATGTGACAGCTCATCCCCAGTTTAGACAGTATAGGAGAGTACAGAGATAGTGAGGAGGTGACCTGATGCAAGACTTTATCTGTATTATATTGGCATTTATGCACTGTTACTTATGTCGGAGTCTGTGCCACCTGGTGTGTCTGTTAACAATTTAACATTCACTCAACATTCTTATCTTTTTAGTGAATAAGCCAGACCTAGTTTTTGTTGTTTGCAACTAAGAACACTATTGATGTAAAAATTTAAATCAATCTGGCTATGGTGGAACACGCCTACAACCTCAGCATTGGGGAGGCTGAGGCAGGAGGATCCTTGAGAGTTCGAGGCTAGCCTGGGCTACAAAGTGAGTTCAAGGCCAGCCTAAACTGCAGATTGAGACCCTGTCTCAAAAAGATAAAAAAAAAAAATCAACTTTTGCTGGGTGTGATAGTGCACGCCGGTAATCCCAGCATCTGGGAGGCTGAGGCAGGAGGATCCTTGTGAGTTCGAGACCAGCCTGGGAGCTCAAGGCCAACCTGAGCTACATAGGGAGACTCTGTCTCAAAAAGACAGAAAAGAAAAATTTAAATCAAAAGTTTTTATAGGCACAGACATTTGAAAAAATGTTTACCTGGATTTGTCAGGGATTATAAAAGTTTGGATTGTTGCTCAGCAAATATTCACTAGTCTTTTCCTCCAGTTATGGGTGCAGGCTCTTGTATAGGGCTTCATTAACGTTGGGCTTGGCCATGTCTTTTGGCTAAAGGGGAGGAAGCATACCTAATGTGAACAAAGTTCTCAGATGTATTTGTGCGGTGGTTGCCTGTCCTCTTGTACTTTTACCGTTGTCATGGAAAAATTATCCACCCCTTCCCCAGAGAGTTTGCTGGTTTAAGCAAGATGAGCAATCTATGGAACAATTTGAAGATCTCTAGATCAGTCTACTTCTGACAACCTAAAGTTACAAAAGCAAGAGTAAGGAATTTTATTAAACCACCTATTTCTAGTATGCAGTATTTTTAAGGCAGTATCTGAGTTCTGTGATTTAGCTGTGGTTTGTGCCTCAAAAGTCCACACGTTGAGAGTTTAGTTCTCATTGTGGTGGTACTGAGAGGTGATGGCCCCATTTTAAGAGGTGAGTTTTGGAAGGAGGGTGTCAGATCCTTGGGAGTGCTGCCCTTGGCATGATTAAAATAGTTTGCATATGACTCAGGAAAGGGTTGTTTTCAAACAGCAAGACTGACCTCCAAGCTCTCTGGCTGTCTCACCCCATGAGCCCTTTCATGTGTGCTCCCAGGGTGATGCGCTCTGCTACATGATGCAGCTAAAAGGACCCTGGCCAGAGCTGTGCAAGTGTTAGTACTACGTCTTTGAACCTCCAACGTTGTGAGCTAAATCAGTTTCCTTTCACAATGAGCTACCTGGGCTCCTTTGTTACAACAATGGAAACTAAGTACTGATTGATACAGATTAAGATACTGAAAACTCTTGCTTGTAAGCAGGGAGTCTCTGACAGCCTATTGTATGTAGAAGTAACAGTTATGCAAGATCTGTGATATGTAGTTTTCGCTGTTTCTACACAGTTTAATGAAATGGACTTGTAATTGTACATTGTACAATTTCCTGCTTAAGGTGTGGATTGAAAATCAGTGTTTTTAACTCCGTAAAAGAAACATTAGATTTCTTGCAGCTGATGGGTTAAGAGAGCCAAAACACACACACACACACACACACACACACACACACACACACACACTGAGTCTGTGGGTTGCCAACATTTAATGTCAGTTGAATTTTCAGCTTTGCCATGTGTCTGTAGTAAGGTTTGGGTGCTGATCAAGAAGTAGGATACTGAGAATGTAAATTTTGTTATATTGGAGGATCTTAAACTCCCTAGTAAGTTTTGTGGGCAAGTAAAGCAGGTTTCCTCCTCTCTTTGCTGATACTGTTCCCTTTAACATGAAGACTCTGAAAAGCCTGTAATAGGGCTATCTTAGAAACTTCCCTGGCAACAGGAAGCCCTTTTGTCTTTTGTCCGTCTCACCTTCTTTGTCTCCAGGGCTTCAACTGCTGTCAGGTTCTATCTTGCTCTGAAAATCAATTTAAAGGAAAACCTGTAAGATGGAAGAGTACTTGCACAAAACATCACCAGATTTGTTAATTTATATCAGAATTGTTTGTGTGTGTACACACATGTGTTGTTAGCAGGCCAAAGAAGGAACTGATAATTTTAGATCAGGATGATTTTAACATGACGGGGAGGATTCACTGAGATTCTGGGTTCAATGTGCCTCCTCAAGCTGGGGATGATTCTAATTGTTTGCTTGGGTTACTTGTGTAAGACACAAAGCCTCACATTGTTTTTGAATCAGAAGAAACCAGTGACATTATTATTCTAAAAACCAGCAGATGATGGCAAAGAACACATTGTACTGATTTCTTTTCGTGTGAATGTTTTTTATAATATGTTATGTATTTATATACAGAATTAATAGTAATAAAACATACATTTGTGTATTAATATGTTGGATGTGAAAAAAAGAAAATAAATTGGAGATGTTTGACAACACAGGTGAATAAAATCAGGTGTATAATTCATGACTCAGTAGTACATGTTTCAGACCCATCGGAATACTCTCAAAGTTTAAAATTTCATTGGAGCTTGAAGATAACAGTTTATCCATTCATTCAAATATTTATTGAATTTCTAAAATGTTCATACTCAGTATTCCAGTTAATCGAAATATATCAGTAAATTGAGTAGATGAAAATCTCTCGTGTAGCTTATATTCCAGTGGAGAAAGAGAATAAACAAATGCATTAAAACATACAGCATGGGCTGGGGATTTAGCTCAGTGGCACAGTGCTTGCCTGGCAAGCATGAAGTCATGAGTTCAATTCCCAGTACCGGAAAAAACAAAACGAAACAAAAATTAAAACATACAGCATGTCAGAAGGTGATTTGTATGAGGAGAAAAATAAATCTGGATATATCAAAATTGCCAAGATGTAGATGGGTACAATTGTAAATAGAATTGTCAGAGCCAGTGTCACTGAGAACACCACATTTGAGGAAGAGCCTGAGAAAGTGTTGAAGTAAGCCGTGCATCTACAAGGAAAAATATTCTGGACAGAAAGAATAACCAAGGCAAGGACTGTGTACAGTGTAGCTAGCCTTGGGGACACAACTAGGAGATGAGGTCAAAGACATAGAGCACTGTCAGACTGAACTATCTCTTTCCCTGAACACAAGAGTAGAGGATTATGTCAGACACAGTGGAGACTTAGAAACCAACACTGAAATTAGAAGTCTTTCATCAGCAAGTTGAATTGCTTCATTCAGGACTGGGTTCAAGCCAGTCGTGCAGGCAGGAATAAGTTGCATAAGTAATTTCATTAACTGATCTGACCTTGCCTCTTCCTTCTCCATTGCGCACCACTGTTCTGGAAGAATTCTTTCAGGTCGGTTGACTGAAAAGGAAAATGCTTGATTCTGATTAAAACTGGTAAATGGCTCTGCACCTGTTTGCAGCAGCCAGAAATAGATTCCTGAGGCATCAGTTCCTCCCTTCAGAGTGGCCCTGAACTATCATTAGAATGGAAATTCTCCCAGTGGACAGAAATTCAAACAATTTATCACAGTGTTCACTTTGTCTGTTAGGAGAGAGCCTGTGGTAAGTTTCTATACTGATTGATGGTCAGTGGCTAATGGTACAATCAGATTGTCAGGAACCTAAATGAAACAGAATTGTAAGATTGATCACTAAGTGTTTGGGTGAAGACATATATGGATGAACTTCTCTGATGGAGTTTCAAAGTGTGACTAAACATATCCTGTGGGAATGACCAGCAGAAGGCCCCTGGGAATGAAGCTTTTAACTAACAGGTGAGCAAGGAGTGAACTCACACTATCTATATTAGTCTACTTCCTTCCCAAGCCTCCTTAGTACTTGACTGGAGCAGACATAGTGACAGATATTAAAATAGTTTTTTTCCCTCAAAAAATGTGACAGCAGTGAGCACCAGCTAATGCCCCTGAGCTTGCAAAGAGTACCATGGCAAACTAGACTCCTTCAAGGAGGAGGCTATACTACTTTAGATTTTAATTCATCTTTCTTCTTGTACATTTTTTTTTGTCTTTTTGAGACAGGGTCTCACTATGCAGTTCAAGCTGGACTTGAGCTCACTTTGTAGCGCAGGCTGGTCTTGAACTCACAGTGATCCTCCTGCCTCAGCCTCCCGAGTGCTGGGATTACAGGGGTGCACCACCACACCCGGCTACAATTCAACTTTCTTCTTAATTTTTCTTCTTTCAATATTACCTTCCATAGATTGAGTATTTTATATGCTATTTTGATATTCAATCAAGTTCTACCTGACCAATAAAGTTTATTTTACAGAGAAATAAGCGAGGCAAAGGTAATTGACAAGTCTAAGAATACCCATGGCCCAGAAATGGAGTCTCGCATATGGTACTGCTGAGATATAACACCATGTGCGTGTCTTATAGTATCTTTCTAGCCAAATTTCAAAGATTTACATCTCCCATAGATTGAAAATACAGGTTACAGATGATAGAATTCCAGCGAGAGTGGAGTTCATCTGTACTATTGCTAAAGTGTACCTATCTGTTTGCAAATGTTTGACTGCCTGTCTTTACTCTTCTGAACATGGTTTGTTTGGTTTGTGAAATTCTCAGTGTTGGTAGCTTTATGACATATTCAGATCTTTTCTAAATTCTATTTTTCTCATTTTTTCAGAGGGACTTTTAATATGAAATGATTTGTCTGCAATTAGCAAACCTATAGAACATACTGGCTTGCCTTCACAGTGTGTATCTCAGGTTGTAATTATAAATTAATTTCTTCTCTTTCTTTTTCTTTCTTTCTTCCTTTCTTTCTTTCTTTCTTTCTTTCTTTCTTTCTTTCTTTCTTTCTTTCTTTCTTTCTGTAGTGCTGAGCACTGAGCCTAGGGCCTTGTGCCTGCAAGGCAAGAACTCTTCTATGGAGCTACATCTCCAGCCTCATAAATTAATTACTATGATTATTCTCTTAAAACTTCTCAACTCCAGGTAGATGCAACTGGATACTATATCTTTCTTTTCTCATGGTGAGATCTGCAACATAGCACAGTTCTAGGCATATACCAGATACTTAATATTTACTGAACCAATGAACGAATGAATGAGACTTGTTCAGACTGATTATTACTAAACAAGAATTAACGTCTATTAAGAACCACACAGAGGGTGAAGATATGAAATACAGAATCTAAAGATCTCTGATCTCACCTTCTATCATTTATTTATTTATTTATTTATTTATTATCTTCTATCATTTAGCCTTAACAACAAGATAAATGTTTCACCATCTGGATAAAAAAAGGTGCTCTGTCTACATGGATTTTTAAATGGCTCAGAAGGGATTAAGTATTTAAAGAGATCACTGAGTACAGCAAATGATTAATCACTCACTTTGTGGGGAGGCCAGGGAAGCTGACATAGAAAAAGAGGCATAGACCCTGAGCAATTCAGAGCCACTCATAAAATGGGTACTGATGATTATCAGGTTAATAATATCCCTTAGTTATTGCAGGCTGATCAGGTCCACAACCTCCCAAATGAGTATGTGGCAAAGGCTAAACAAAAAGAGACACATGGAATGATTTCAGGGCTCCAGAAGGATCAAAGCCCTCTCACAGAATTTCAGATTCTCTCAGGGCTAAAACCAAGACATTCTCAGGGTGGCCTGTATTTATTTAGTTATCAAAGGAAGGGAGAGGAGTACTCAAGAAGGGCAGAACCATTCAAGGACTACTCCAAGTAAGGTATTAAACTAATCCACCCAGGAGTGAGATGCCTGAGGCTATAGTCTTTATCTAGTTGAGATTGGATCCAGGTGTCCTTAGCTGTGATCTTGTCTTATACTTGGAGGCTTTCTGGCTTGATCTGCCATTACAGGTTTTAGTAGGAGTTAATCACTCACAGAGGTTCACTTCATATGAGTCTATTGCCCACTTCTAGACAAGTGGCCTAGGTTTTGGACAGACTCACAAGTAAACATAAAAAGCTAATTCATTAATTAAGTCCTGCTTGGGGCTGCTTCATAGTGGTCTCCATCAAATGATGTCAAAAAATTAACTTTAACTGCCTACAGGAGAAGAAACATAGTGTAAGTGTCTGTGTATAACATGAGTAGTTTAAATGGAATCAGTACAATGTGAAAATGGTCTATGATAGCCCTAGAGAGAGAATGAAGTAAGCAAATTAGTAGTTAGAAACACAACATATGATAACTAGTAAATCAGAGACCGAGAATCCAATGTCCTGTTGTGAGCCATCTTACAATGTTTTGGTCAATAAAGGACCACATATGTGATAGCCATTCTATAAAAGTATAATGGAGCTGAAAATTTCCTATCACCTAACATTGTATTAGATCTTTGAATTTTGGAGGGTCTGATGTTTTTCAATTCTTTATGTTCTAGATATAAATCATTTCAGGGATAACTGGCTATAATTTTTTCCCACTCTGTGTTGTATTTTCCCTCTGTTGGTGATTTCCTTTTTTGTGCAAAAGCTTTTTAATAAGGTGAGATCCCATTTGTTGACTCTTTGTACTATTTCCCTTGTAGTCTGGGTTTTGTTCATGGATTCTTTGCTTATACCTATGTCTTTGAGATTTCTACACATTTTCTCTTTCAGTAAATTTAGTGTTTTTATTTTAATATTGAGATTTTTAATCCATTTTGACTATAGTTTAGTGTATGGTAATAGACATGGGTCTAGTTTTTTCTTTGGCATGTGGAAAGCCAGTTTTTCCAGCACCATTTATTAAAGAGATTATCTTTCTTCCAGTGAACATGTTTGGCTACTTTATCAAAGATAAGGTGGCTGAGTATGTTTGGAGTTGTGTTTGCATCTTGTAGTCTGTTCCACTGATCCTCAGGCCTGTCTTTTTTTTTTTTTCCCCAATACCATGTTGATTTTATCACAGTAGCTTTGTAGTCTAATTTTGGGGCTGAGATTGTGATGTCCCCTGATTTGCCTTTGTTGTCCAGAATTGCTTTTGCTATTCTAGGTTTCTTCTGGCTCCAAATAAGTTTTAGGAATATTTTCTTTAGATCTGTGAGGTATGCTAATGGTATTTTGATTGGATTTCATTAAATCTGTATAGCAGTTTTGGGAGTATGGCCATTTTCACTATGTTGGTTCTTCCTATCCATGAGCAAGGGTTATCTTTCCATTTTCTGATATCCTCTTCAAATTGTCACAACATCACAGCATAACACATTACTCATGTGTTTGTGGTGTCATTGGTATAAACATACCTATAGTGTTGTCGGTTGTCTAAAAGTATAGCACATGCAATTATCAACAGTATATAATGGTCAGTAATGAATGGCTATGTTACTAGTCTATGTATTTAATATCTTATATTTTTAATCACTACTTTAGAGGATATTTTTTCTACTTGTTGAAAGAAGTTTGCTATAAAATCATGCTGTGTTATGCTGGAAGCAATCTCATATATCTTTTTTTTTTTTTTTTAATCTCATATATCTTGTATTTACTGCATCTCTTGATTGTATCGAGAAGTACACTTTAATATGCACAAAATGATGAAATCAACTCACAGTGCAATTGGAGATTAAGTAATGTGTTATTGTATTCTTAAACTTTGTGTGTGTCCACTGTAGTTTTGTCATCCTGTTTTATAAAATTTGTAAGTAGAAAACTAAATTTGTTTGCAATCTTCATAAAAATTTATATTTATGCTTATATATAGACAAATGTGGTTTGCAAAATAAATATAAGGTGCCTTATTAATGTTTTCTTGATTGTAAATTCTTTAAAGAACTTTAATTATTCTGTCTTGACTTTTTAATTAAACACTATGAAACCCCCCATAATAGCAACTAGCTATAAGAGTACTATAAAAGTTACTCCAGTAATTGGCTCACAAACTCCAACTCCACTTCAAGTGACAAATCATAAGAGTGAAATAAAAATTAGAAAAACAAAGTAGCTCACTACCTTTTCATACTAAAAGTCATTCAGATCCTGGCATGATGGCACTGTAGTCCTAGCACTATCAGAGGTTGAGGCAGGAGGATCACAAGCTCAATTCTAACCTGAACTCTTCTGGGATTTAGTGAGACCCTGTCTCAAAATAAAAAATAAAAAATAAAAAAGGGGCAGGAGTGTAGCTCAGTATAAAGATCTTTGGAGGTGTCTTTAGGAATGTCATTCAGCCTCTTGTTTGGGGATGAGGTTGGGTAGAGCAAATTAGGCATTTTTCATTATCAATTTTAATTGGCAATTTGATCATTTGAGAATGTTTTATTCAGAACTCACAGGCAATGTTATAGTCAGCTACTGTTAAAAATGATCAGAAAAGTTAAACAAAGTAGGGGGTTATATTCTTTCATGTAACAAAAGCAAAACCAAATGAAACAAAAATACCAAAAGAATCTCATCCTAACTGGGATGATATCTCCGTGGTTATTGGGGAACCAGACTTTTATATTTCTTTATTTAGAGCATTGCTTTGCATTTTCAAGGACACATGAGGTCTCCCAGAACTCCAGTGATTTGAATATATTTCAAACAAGGAGTAGGGAAGAATAAATGACAAAAGAACATTTCTCCCCAAGTTGAGACAGCTTCCTTTAAAGTGGTTTTCAGAAAGCCGGCATTGAGTTCTTATATCTCATGGATGTTTTATCACAGGAAAGGAGGATGCAAAATGTATTTATTGAGAGAAGGACATTGTCACCCAGACTAAAATTGACATTTTGTTAGTAAGAAAGGCTAAAGCAAATATTGAGTTCTGTCAAGACATTAAAAGTGACCTCAAAAAATTTCATGTAATAAGCCTGTCATGATGGTATACACTTGTAATCTCAGCACCTTGGGAAGTTGAGGCAGAAGGCTGAGGCACAAATAGTGACATAGTGAGACCCTAAAAAAGAAAGACTCAGTGTGAAGACCAGGGGTTCAATTCCCCACTAGCACAGAAAGATAGATAAATAGATAAAATAATAAGTATACAATAAGGTATTTTTATACCCATTTCCTAGTCTCTCCTCAACATCTTGGGACACAAAGGCAAGTATGACACTGGGCCAGCTGTCAAAGAACTATTTGCTGGAGAATACAGACTATAAGCAACTCAAGTCAACCTATGTAGTAAAAATTAGATGTTTGTCAAGGATTTGTGAGAAAGCAGAGATGAACTTAATTTGACCCAGAGGCCTGGGCTTCTGGAAGAAGATACTCCCAAAATCTACACTTTGAGGAATAAACTTTGAGGAATAAACTAAGAAATAGTGTAGGGAGTGGCTCAGGCTGGAAATTGATCCTAATATGGGAGCAAGACAAGGCCAAAGTGCCTGAAGCAGTCAAGCTACCTCAGTCTTGAGTGGAACATCCTGCCCAGACAATTTCAGTCATTAGGTACTAGGCAACCATGTGCCTTGTGATACTAACTTTGCAAAAGAATAAATAAACACCTCTATTGTTGTTGTTCAGTTCTATCCCCAACAGGAGAGAAAGGATCTCCATCTGACCTCAATCTTGTCTCTTGTCTATGTTTTTCTCATTCCCACTGCCGTTTTTCCCCAGGACCATCAAAAACCCAGCAAGTCGCGACAAAATAGGTGATACTCCAAGACTGAGGAACATGAAAAAGAAAGTAAGAGATGAAAGACTTATTGTTTAACAGAAAACTCAAGCTGTTGGAGATCATTAGGAAGTGAAACAGAAGATAGTAGTGAAAAAGTGAAGAAGGTGTTAGCGTACAGGGATTGGCAGGAGTTTAAATATGAAAATTCTATGATCAAATTGAAATGTTAGATATTTCATTCTGACTAATGTGTGGAGGAGGATTCACAGGTAGCAAAATTAGGATTAGAAGAGCCATTGAGGGGCTATATCAACAGTATGATAAAAAAAGAATGGAAATTTCTTTAGGCAGCAGGATGTGAGGGTGATCTGGCTGCATCTGTCACTCCATTGACCACCAGGATTGATTTGGCTGATCTGGCTGGCTAGGGAGGTGCTCCCTTCCTCTCTCACCCCTCCATGTTTGACTCTTCTGGAGCTGCATGCTTGGTCAAAGAGGATGACCACTCTCAACAGAAGAAGGCAGTTTCTTCAGTCAAAAGTATAAGAGTAGCTCTGCTCCCCTGCTAGAACCTCCAAAAATATAAGAGTAGCTCTGCTCCCCTGCTAGAATCTCAAGTTAATTAGGCAGCAGTAGTAGGGATGAGGAGAAGGATTATAGAAACCTGTAGGAGGAATAATTAGTTAGTGAATGAAAAAATGTGGGTGGAAGTATAGAAAAGAATTTAGAGTGACTACATGATATCTGCTTTAGGAAACTAAATGGATGATGGCACCATTAATTGAAATTGTAAATGTAAGTAAGAGTAGGAGGAGCAGGTGGGAGTAGGGATGGAGGAGTAGGGATGGAGGACTCGGAAAAAGATGAACTCACTTGGAACATGCTGAATATGAAGGATTTGTAATATCTAGTTGGAATGAGTAGGCAATTATATAGAAAAATCTAAAAATTACATTGAAAAATCTATGTAATAAAAAATTTCAGAGGAGAAACTAAGATTTAGTCAGAGTTCTGCAAACAGAACCAATAGGATATTGTTTCTCTTAATATTGCTACAATGGTAATTAAGTTTCAACATGAATTTTGGAGGGGGTACACATTGAAACTACAGCAAGATGATTCTTGTTATGTTGGGTAACCTCCTGGAAAAAAACAGTGAGCACTGACTACCACCGCACGTGACATACACCAATTAACTCCAGGTGGACTGTATGTAAGTGTAAGCAGTAAGATAATAAAAGTTTGGGCAAGATGGCATATAAGAATTCTTCCTGGTGTTGTGGTATGCAAAGTTCTTTAAGATAGTACAGTAAGTACTTTTCATAAAGCAGTGTTCTCACACACACATATACACACTCAGATGCACACACACACACACACACACACACACACACATACACACACACACACACACACAGATTTCTTATGAGGACTGGCCAGGTAATTATGAAGGCCAAAGAGTTCTATAATCTTCCATCTCCAAGATGGAGAAACAAGAAAGCCCATTGTATAATCTGGGCTGAGCCCAAAGGTATGAGAACCTAGTGAATGTGTCGTGGTCTGAGTCTGAGAAAGGGGTGGTTCTTACAGCCTGAGAATACTTTTTTATCACTGCTGGGAGGAAAATACCTGACACCCAAAATTAAGGAAGGAAAAGTTTATGTAGCTCACAGTCTGTGGAGGTTTAAGTGCATAAACAGCTGGCTCCAAGGCAGGGTGGCATGGCACAGGGGCAACACTTCAAGGTGGCACAAGACAGCAAAAGCAGCAAGAGAAAAAGGGGGGAAAGCAAGTATCTCTTCCTCTCTCATACGGCCCACCCATGCCCACACCATCTCCGTGCTCTTCTCTTCCACAAGATGAGGATGCTTACAATGTAAGGACCCTGGCCTCCTGCTGACTCACTTAGTTAACCTTCTACACTTCTCAATTTGAACAGTGAACAACATCCTAGAGCAGTAAGGGCATGTCCTTTTCACCTCCGAATGTAGAACTGCCGGGTTACCTAGTTAAGTTTCTAGACTCCTCAAGTTGACACAGTGTATCAATGTGTACATGACACATATGGGGTCACATTCCATGACAAAACTGTCATGAGAGTGATAGGATCTTGAAACCTTAACTTTTCAATGAAGAGCCTAGCATTTGAGCCAGAAAAGTTTTCAAGACTTTTCCCAAAGTAGAATTTTTAGCACAAATCATCAAAACCCAATACATTAAATTTGCCCCACACAGTGGGGCGAGGGTAATTTCAAGGTCAGCTCTGTTCAGACACTCAAGGAACAGGTATTATTTATTTATTTATTTGGGGGAAGGGTCTCCATGTATAGCTCAGGCTGGCCTTGAACTCATGGCAATCCTCCTGCTTCAGCCTCCCAAGTTCTGGGATTACAGACTTGCACCACCATGCCTGATGAACAGGTTTTTATTTTAAACTTTATTTTAAAAATATAATTGGCCTTCCTTAACTGTTAGTTCTAAATTCATGAATTCAACTAAACACAGGTCAGAAATATTTGAAAAAAACTGCATCTCTGCAGAATATGTAGACTTTTTTCTTGTCACTATTTCCTAAACAATATAGTGTAATAGCTATTTACATTGCACTAGGTATTGCTTTATATTAGGTATAGACTATAAAGTAGAGATAATTTAAAGTACGTATAGGGTGTTCAGAGGTTCTATGCAAGTGCTACACTATTTTATACAATGGACTGAGCACCTGCTAACTTGGGTATTAGTAGGGATTCCTGGAACCAATTCTCTGTAGGATGATTATATTTTTGGCAGGTAGGTGGAACTTCAGAATTGGGTAAATGATAAGTGAATAAATAGCTCAGGTAGATTGCTAAGAAAGAGGAGGGCACCATTTTTAAGTTTTAGATTTTGATGGCTAACCTCGAAGACATAGGGGTAGGCAGAGAGTTCATGAACAAAAAGCAAATTGCACGTGAAACACTTGAAAGAATCAACAACTGGGATCTCATCCTACTGAAAAGTTTCTGCACATCTAAAGAAATCACCAGCAGAGTCAAAAGAAAACCCACAAACTTGGAAAAAATTTTAGCTGATTGTCCCTCAGACAAAGGGCTTCTATCTAGAACATATAAAGAATTAAAAAATTTCAGCCCCTCCAAATTCAAAGACCCAATCCAAAAATGGGCAGCGGAGATGAATACACACTTCTCAGACAAGGAGATACAAATGGCAAATAAATATATGAGAAAATGTTCAACATCATTAGTCATTTGAGAAATGCAAATTAAAACAACACTAAGATTCCACCTTACCCCAGTAAGAATGGCTAGCATTAAGAGGGCCATAGGGCTGGGGAAATTATAGGAATGATATGTCGAGTGAATGTGAGATCAGCTCTTTGCTTTCCTGGTATTAACCTGGAGAAATTACTATCAATTTAAAGAAGGCTTATGAACACTGTGGCACTGGAGTGACAGTGGTTCATTGAGATCTTGGGTGAAATGGATTTCAGGGCAGATGCAGAAAGTTCAATAGACAAGTGCAGGATGTCATGGAAAAAACTACAGACCTTGATTTCATTGAAAGGGAGAGGAGAAGTGTTCAAAAGTACTGGGAAGGTAGACCAAAGAGCTGTGGATTAAATGAGTTGATGCATGTTAAGGGTTTAGAATAAAAGCCAGTTATTACTGATATTTTATTACCACTGAATTTGCTATCAGAAGCTATGGAAGAACAAAGGACATCATTGGTGTAGGGCATTCAGGACTAACTGAATCACAAAGGGACTCACTGTGATAAAGACTATTATGAAAATTGACCTATACCATATCCTTTTGAGGATGGAGAATTTGTAATCATCACTAGATCATAGGACATCTTCTAGTGGAAAAATATTTGGAGAGCAGTATGAAGAATCTTGAATTGATTAATTGAATATTTACTCCAAATGACCTAGTACACTTTCATCTTGCAAGTTCAGCTTTCCACCAATACAGACATACACATAGGGGCTTTAGCCCTAAGCTGACCTTTTCATAGGTAAAGTAAGTTACTTCTCTGCACATTTGAAGTCTCCAACTGTAAGGAATTTATGCTCTTTGTGCATTTATAAATACTCATTCTGGCTGCTGTGAGGAGAATGCACTGGTAGAAAGTGAGGACTGATTAAAGATGATTATTTAAAGATTATTCTACTAGTCTAGATGAGGGTTCATTTGCCTACTTGGCTGATGGTGGTAGCCTTGGAGTGAAGAGAAAAAGTGTTTTGAGAAGAATCTACCAGGTAGAATCAGCATCCTTTATAGGTCAGTGGATGTGAAGAGTAGAAGAGGTAAAGGTGTCAAAGAAAATGCCTGGGTTTCTATCTTGAGCAACTTACTAAGAGAGCTATATGCAGGAAAAACAGGTCTCAAGATCAGCTGTGAAATATACAAATGAAGATATGCATAGGGTGTGGGCACATTTGTCTCAATAAAGGAAGCTCTGGATGAGAATCGCAAGGCTGAAGTTATTGGGAAAGAGGTAGTAGTTGAAGCTATGGAGTAAAGTGCTCTTCATACAACTCCTAGCTCTGTGTGAGAATAGGAAGGATTTCAGAATAGGACCCCACATATTTTTCTGAAGAAGTCCAATGTATAATTATCAGGCAAAGGTAGAGAAGACAACAAAAGAGGAACATGAAAAGTGGCAGGGAATAGGAAATCATTAGGCAGCAAAAATATTGCAGGTCCTGTGTAAGCTCCTAGCCTTGTGCTCCATTGAATACCACAGGGAATAGTCATTTCAGTTTGGCTTTATTTGTTTTTCTATCTACTCACCCATCCCCTCTCACAGTCCCCAGTGGATTTGTACAGGCTCATAACAAGCACACAGAATAAACAAAAAGGCACGAGAAACTCAGAGTCATGACCAGAGCAGGAATTAATAAATGTAGGAAGTCAAGAAAAAATGTTCAGCAATGAAGCTGTCACACTTGCAATGACTTTTAGCTTTGTGCTTCCCAGCAAACAAAACAAGGAAGGGGACCTATTGCTCCTTTTCAGAAAGGGGGAAGTATCTCAGTTCCTAAGGGATGACAAAACTGTTTTCAGCACTGTTCTGAAAAGTATTTTCGATGTGTTGGTTTATATAAGGGATACTGAATAATGGATACCATTCTTCATTTCATATAGGAATCCAGGAATGGAATTCACATGCTCATTTCCTGTGCTGTCTTTATGCAATAGTGACATTATCTTGAAACAGCTCTCAGAGAATTATGTGAAAATCCTTCACTGATGGAAAGAATTATGTGAAAGATTTGTGTGAAAATATTTCACTGATGAAACAAAAACTGCTTAGACCAAATGATTTTTTTGCTCACAAGGTCTGTGATGGTGAACCTGTGGTGTGTGTGCTGTTTCCTTTTCTTTTATAAAAAAAGATGTTAATGTCTGAGTTGTTTTTTCTAAACTAAAGCCATACTATTCAGGTACAATTGCACTGTTGGCACTTTGTGATAAAAAGTGAGTTTTGTGTTGATGTTTTGGCACTTGGTTTCTAAAAAGTTTATCATTGCTGTTAGATGATCCCTAGGAGCAATCCAAAGAAAAAAGTTGAGCACATTCAGTTTTTATCTTTTGGGTATAACCGAAGATGCCTCCCAGCCAGAATACTTCAGTTTGTTGGTTGCCTAGGTAAGAGTTTCAGTTCCAGTTCCTGTTACTTTTGTTTGTTATAAATGGCTGATAACTGTGATGCATACCAACCCCTAATTGACAAGCCATTCTGCCTCTGTATTTCCTGCTTGCTTATCCCAAATAAGCCTTAGACCACGAGAGATCAGGGCCTGATATTTTGAGAATGATCCCAATCAATGCCCATTGATGTAAAATAAATCTGCCTCCAAGTCCTGGGTGTCATTTAGGTGTTTCTGTTTGCCATAGCATGAGAACTCTTGTCTTCCTTGTTAGCATTCTAGTCATTCAAGTGCCTCATCCTAGCTCTGAACCAGTGGTGTCTTTTGTGTTTAATTTTTGGTTTCTCCTTTTCAACTGGATGTTATTACAGTTCACATAGTAGCCATAAGAGCCATGGTGTTCAACAGAATTTTAGGCTTAATGAGTTTTAAAAAGTTTGAAATTCTTTTTCTAAAAAATTGTTAGATATGTTTCATTCTTTCATATGCTAATATATCTTGTGACTCTTTAAGAAGGTTAATCTTTGAGAAAATTAATCCTTTGACCTTGTGTGAGCATAAAATCCCTTACTAATACACCAAACATCTGTTGGGAAATTATGCTAAAAATTATTCCTTGATAATGTCTTTTAATGTCTACATTAAGAGAAATGGCAGTCGTCTAGTGAAGAATTAGTGAAGGCCAACACAGCTTTGAAATTCAAAACTATGAATCTCTAGTAGATCATCTTTAATGTTCTGGCAAGTAGATAAATTTGGGCAGATGAAACTTCTTAGCATCCTTCTGATCACATCATATGTTTGTAAGACCAACCACAACCTTGGCCATGGCTGAAAACTGTTCCTCTTTTTATGAAATCAAGATTTATTCTTAAGCCTAGCCTTTAAATTCTACCTGAATAAAATAATCGATAAAATACTATTGAGGTAATAGGAAATTAATCATTTAAAAAACTATCACTAAAGGATCATAGTGCATAAAAACCTTTGAGCAAGAATTATAAAATGATGGCTTTCAAAATGCACAGGACTCTCTCTCTCTCCGTTTTTTTTTTTTGAGACAGGGTCTCACTATGCAGTTCAGACCAGCCTTGAGCTCACTTTGTAGCCCAGGCTGGTCTCAAACTCGCAATGATTCTCCTGCCTCAGCCTTGAGCTCACTTTGTAGCCCAGGCTGGTCTCATACTCGCAATGATTCTCCTGCCTCAGCCTTCTGAGTGCTGGGATTACAGGCGTGCACCACCACACCCAGCCCACCGTACTCTCAATATGACTCAAAACCATGTGGATAAACATGCTTAGTAGTGAAAACATTTCAAAGTAAAATACTCTATTAGTGACACTGAGTGCACCCTTATAGATCTTTACAGATAGAAATTGCCAGGGACCTTGAAATTGGAGAGAATGAAAATGGATTTCATTTTTTATATTTTACAAAAAGTATTCGTAACCATCTGGCTTCTGTTTTCTGGAGTGCAGACAAGAGTAATAATATCACAGCTTTATCTTTGGAATTCACTTCTAAAGTTTCAGTGATTGACTACTACTACAGTATTTCCCCCCAGTACATTGAATACACTAGTAAATATTTTCTCTTTGAAAATAGAATTATGACATCTTAAAACAAAAATAGTTTCTATTCTGTTAGCTACAGCACTAGTCACTAAAGAATAGAATTCTGTTTGAAGATTATATCTCTTTATTATGCATCAGTAATATTATAATGAACTCAACTCTTGCAGTTTTCTGTGACTTGGGCTTATTGTTATACTTTCTTTCAAGGAACTCTTATCAACACATCATATATTCCTATTCATACTCTGAAACCCTACATGGTTTCCTTTTCCAAGAAAACTTTTTTTTGTCTTTTTGAGACAGGGTCTTTCTGTGCAGTTCAGAATGGCCTTGAGTGCCTTTGTAGCCCAGCTGGTCTCAAACTCACAATGCTCCTCCTGCCTTAGTGTCCTGAGTGCTGGAATTACAGGCATACACCAACACACTCAGCCAAAAATACTTTTCTTAATCTGCTTATAGCTTTCATATGTGTATTATCAATCTCTCTTTTGTGCTACCTTTTTGTTTATACCTATTTCTATTTTTCCACTTTTTTTTTTGGTATCAGGAATTGAACTCAGGACCTTGCACTTGCCAGGCAGGCGCTTATGCCACTGAGCTATATCCCTGGCCAGAAAATTAATTTTTTTTTGTGCCAGGAATCGGACTCAGGACCTTGTGCTTGCCAGGAAGGCACTGTGCCACTGAGCTATATCCTTGGCCCTGTTTTTCCAATTATTATGGTATGTCCATAGGAACATTTTCCTAAATAGAGTAGGAGTTCAAGAAAGATATGATTTGCATCTTATCCATTTTTTTGGTTTTGGTTAAAATTTACACAGCAATACAGTTCTGCACTAAATGGGCTGCTTCTTTTATGTACTTTGATTTCTCTTTTCTAACTGTACATGCCTCATTTCTGTTGCTGGTGGGAGCATATAATAGAAAATATTCAGTTGATTTATTAAAAGTAACTCAACCTCTGCTGGTTGAATGAAACTTTCCTTTGGGTTGACTTAACCTTTGTGATTAATCAGTCTTTAGGAGGCATTGTTCTTTTCAAAGCTCAAACTCTCTATTAAGATTATTCCCCCTTTTCTCACAGGGCCTCTCCTTTTCTCCCTGTCTCTCAAGATGGTGCATTTGTCTAGAGAGAATACTGGATTAACTGCTATAGTATGGGACAGAATTCTGTTGTTGGACTCCTCCTTCTCAGTTTCCTCTTGAGGAGGGGTTAGTCTTTTCAGTGCCTGGTTTTCTTGGGTCAGTGTCTGTGACAGAGGTAATCCCACCTAGTCTACTAGTATTTCCCACCAGCTTCTCCACTTGAGGTCTGTAGTCTCTTCCCTTTGTGTTTTCCAGAGCCCTGTATTCTATAGTCTCACTCTCATGGTATCAGGCCTTCTAAATATTTCAGCTTTGGGTTTCCCTGGCTACTCTGGGGCCATGGGAACTCCAAGAATCTCCTTCATGCAGGGTGCTGTTCATGGAGATGAGAGATGCTTCCAACTGCTCGGTTCAATCTTCCACTTCATGCTGCCTTAGGGGAGGCAAGGGAAACAATTCTGGATGTTTTCGCTCTCCCTCTGAAATTATCTAGGGTCTCTGTCAGTGGCTGGGTCATTTTTTTCCTCTATCTGATTTCAAGTCTAGGACATCCAATCCCTTCTTGGAGAGTAGGGCAAAGTTATCATCTTAGTGAAATCCCTTCCAGATATTTCTTTTTTACTGAATTGGATGAATTCCTTCCACAATCACTTTCTCTGTCCTACAGTTTTTAGTAAAACTCTTCAATCCCAATTAAGTCATTGAAGTTGAGGGGGCTGGGGATTTAGCTCAGCGGCAAAGCTCCTGCCTGGCAAGCGCAAGGTCGTGAGTTCGGTTCCCGGTACCAGAGAAAAACCAAAAAAAAAAAAAAAAAAGTCATTGAAGTTGAGCACCCAGTATGAGAATGAAGCTTTTATAGTTTAGAGACCACTTTTATTTATAAAAATAACTTGGCTTGCAAAATAAATTCCTCAATGTGAACTAAAGAGGTATTTTTTTTTTAATAGCCAAAAGCTGAGTATCAGCTTTATTGCTTTTCTGCCTTCCTATTGTAATGCATAAATTCATACAAATGATGAGAAGATTAATCTATTGATCATCAGAACCTGAATATTGTTTTAGGCTTTTCTTCTTCAGCAAAATTATGCCTTTTCTGATCTTCCTCCAAGTGTATCATATTCATCTAGCTGCCTATATTGTACTGGTTTTGTTCACTCTTTGTAGCAAATATATTTCTTCATGTTTGTTTTTCCTCTTGTGATCAGAGCCAAACTGGGTTTTTAATTCCTTTGCAGATAGCTGGGACCAGGTGCCTAACCTCTGGTCAGAGGATATGCCTGGTAATGATGGACTCTAATTCCAAGGCTGCTCATGAGCACTGCTTTTGCAAAGCTCCACACTTGTAAGGCTCATCAGGAGGCCAGAAGGAGAATATCCTCTGAACGAAGGACTTTGAGGACCTAGGACAGGGATGGCAAACCTTTTAGAGACAGAGTGTCCAAACTGTACCTCAAAACCCACTTATTTATTGCAGACTGCCAATACTGCAATTAAACCTGAATACTGAGCTCTTAGTTTAGAAAAAGACAACTCATACATTAACATCTTTTGTCTTAAAAGAAAAATGCAGTAACAGCACTTTTAATGATACAAACAGCTTTTTATTGAAAGTAAAAGTTTGCATCTAGCCTGCTTTTGTATGCTGTTATTTGATGCTTGGCTGCTGGAGTGATGCTGGGGGAACTCTGCTTGTGTGGTGACAGAGGGCTGTCCAGGCCCACGTAGGCACAGAGCCATAGGTTCTGCACCAGTGACCTACAAGAAGAAAGATCACTGTGTCAACTCATGAGGCATGAGTTGATATGTATTTGAAACTGTATTTGAAATTTAGAATTTCTTTCAATTGTGAACATAGTCTTAATTGGAGGGGTATTTGTAGTACCTCTTACATTGTCACTTACAGAATAGTTTTTTTAATATTATATTACACATGTCTCAAAATATTATTTGTGTGTATCTCTATTTTCATATCAAGCCTGTTGTTAGACCAGCTCCTGAATAAATTAAGTAACACATTCAAACCAGAGTGAAGCCGGGCATGGTGGCACACGCCTATAGTCCCAATACTCCAGAGGCTGAGACAGGGGGATTGCTGTGAGTTTGAGGACAGCCTGGGCTACAAAGTGAGTTCAAGGTCACCCTGAATTGCATAGGAAGAACCTATCTCAAAAAGACAAAAACAAAACAAAACAAAACAAAACAAAACAAAAAACTCCAAGAAACAAAAAACCAAAAAACCCTGAGGTTTGGGGATGTAGCTCAGTGGTAGTATGTTTGCTTAGCATGCACAATACCCTGAGTTTGATCCCCAGCACCACAAAAATTAATTATATATTATTTTACTTCATTGAAAATTGAATTTTTTTTTCTTTTTGAGACAGGATTTTGCTATGCAGTTTAGGCTGGACTTGAGCTCACTTTGTAGCCCAGGTTGGCCTCGATCCTCTTGTCTCAGCCTTCTGAGGACTGGTATGACAGGCATGCACACCATGCCTGGTTTAAAAATATTTTTATATGTTTGTTGTAAAAGAATTGTTTTCTCTTTCATCTTATGAGTTTTTAATTATTTTTTCTTTTTCCTAAGTTTTGCCCTGTTCTTATGGTTCTTGGTTTATCTGGAAATTTTTGAGAAAGTGTTGTATATTACAACAGTATTTTTTGACTAAGTACTAGAAGAAAGCCTTTTATTAGAGTTGACAGACAAGCAGCTATATTTTAGGTACATCATATTGCTTACCATTTTACTCTAACATTGTCTCACAATTTGGCTTCATTACGAGGATTCTCCCTGCAGAATATGAAATAATTGTGTATTTGCCAAGTTCTGTCACACATGGTCTTTAAAGGCCAACATTCTAGATGAATAAGGAAACAATCGATCTATTATACATATAATAGTTGCCTTAAGGAATTAAGTTTAATTCTGTCTCGGAACCCTGGTTGAGAACAGCTGCTCTAGATGATAGGAAAATTTGAAAAGAGAGAAGTTTCAGTCTGTCTGAAACTAGCAACGAGTAGTCAGAAAATCATTCCCATAAGGCAATTGTGAGATTTAAGAAAAACAGAGTCCATTTTGCAATTCTTGTTGATGGAAAGGAGAGCCTTGTAAAATGGTTATGTCAGAGCAGAGAGCTAATCTAGAATTACTGAGGAAGCATAAACTAAAGGAAGTTGATAGGTTTTTCAGGTATAAATACTTTCATGACTCTGAGGCTGTATCAGATTGACTCAGTCAAGAAAATTTAGTGAGATATTTCTAAACTTATGCACATTAATTTCTATTGTCAGTCCTCCATGAATACTGATGTTGGGGTTAGCCGATGGGATTGTTTACATGTCATTGCCTAATCCTTGGAGAAATAAGTGTGACATGCTCTGTACTTCTTTTATTGAAACTGCCTGTGAAATGATGGAATCTGGTGGGTAGTGGGGAGATAACTAAAGCAGGGAATAACATCATTTATTCTCAGAAATCATTTAGCTTTGCATCATTTGCTTTTCCATTTCTGTTGCAAATCTCTAAAAGTTTTTGAAGAGCTGTGAATATAAAAATTATAACCCAAGAACTGACAGCCGGTTGAACTATTTGCTGAAATACTTAGGACCAGGAGGCATTTTGGGAATATATGCCATCTACTTTCTGCCAGTTAGAGTACTCTTTCACATTGAAGTATAAAGTGGTATCAAGATTCAGACAGGAAAAATGCTGAAACAATCTGTTATTTTTCTCTCTCATGTGTGCTTATGTGTTATTCTTTTTAAAATTTTAAGTCCTTTTAGGTATATTATATTTTGCTTCTTCCTGTTGGCCAAAAATCAATTCTTGTTTTTGTTTTTGTTTTTTTGTTTTTTTTTCTCTGGTACTGGGAACTGAACTTACGACCTTGCGCTTGCCAGGCGGGCGCTTTTGCCACTGAGCTAAATCCCCAGCCCCCCAAAATCAATTCTTATTACACTTTAATTCTTTAGACTTACTTGTACACAGATAAAAGCATTTATTATATAATTAGGTAATCAGAAGTTCATGAATTATTTTTTCTAATGGTCAACAGAAATTATAGGTATTATCATCCAATTTATCACTTAATTGAATGTTTTCATTAAATACCACTGTTTATTTTCTCTTTCTTTTTTATTTGTTTGGTTGTTT
>NW_004955407.1:19191954-19211922 GCF_000276665.1 Chinchilla lanigera
GTCTTTTGAGACAGGGTCTCACTATGCAGTTCAGGCTGGCCTTGAGCTCACTTTGTAGCCCAGGCTGGTCTCGAATTCACAACAATCCTCCTGCCTCAGCCTCTCAAGTGCTGAGATTACAGGCCTGTGCCACTGTGCCCGGCTCTATTATGTCTTTCTTATTGCTTCCCTAAATGTTACTTTTTGTGTGTGTGTATATGGGTGTGTTGGTTAATCTTACATGTTCATTTGACTGGGCTAGGAGTGCCCAGAAATTTGGCTAAACATTATTCTGGGTGTATCTTTAAGGGGATTTCTGGGTGGGAGTAACACGTGATTCAGCAAAATGAGTAGAGCAGATTGCCTTTCTTAAAGTGGGTGGACTGTATTTAATCAACTGAAAACCTGAATGGAAAAAAAAAGGAAAAAAAAGGCTGAATGAGAGGAATTCCTCTTGCCTGGGTGCTCTGAGCTGGAGCATCAGTGCTTTCATGCTTCAGGTTCTATCTTCGTCCTTTTGAGTTGCTCTAACATAATCCTACAGTGTAAGTGGTTTATGATGACCAGAAATTTATTGCTCATAGTTCTGCAATCTGGACAACTCAATATCAAGGTGCCAGAATGTGATATCTTTGTATGGGGCAGCTTTTCCGCTGTAAGAAAGTGTAAGACACATGACTTCTGAGAACTAATTCCAGTCTGAAACCTCATGTGCTTGGCCTCTAGTGTCTGCATTCCTACCAGTATTCTGGTCTTCTGTGCTCCAAGTAGAATCGGCCTTCAGATTCTGCTTACAGGATTTTTGGTTTTCTCAGCTCATCTTCCCAAACTTTTCTGAATACACCCAACTACGTCCTTTCAAAGGCTTTTGAACCATGTGATCAGGTATAGTCATGACAATTGTACCCACGGTACCAGTATTCTCAATCAGTTACCTTTCCTATTGCTGAGACAAAATACCTGAAAGAAGGATTGGTTTAATTTGGCTTTGCTTTAGAGGTTTCAGATCCCAGTGACCCCTATCATCCGACTGGCCCCACCATCTGTGGTATCTTCAGCTGACTATGAATATCAATGGATTAATTCACTGATGCATGTAGGGCCCCTGTTATCCAATAACCTTCCCAGGAGGCTTTTAATCCAGTCAAATTGACAATGCCATAGTCTTTTGCTGCATCAGCACATGACAAGAAGCATAATGTGGTAGAAATTAAAGGTGGGGGGCAAGCTCATTTGATATAAACCCCATCCTATGATAATAACTTTAACTTATTCATGAGGACAGAACCCCATGAGCCAGACACTTTAAAGCCCCCCTTCAATACTGTGATGATGGAAACTAAATATTAACATTAGTTTTGAAGGGAGAAAACAATCAAACTATAACACACTTAAACTGAAACATAGATTCCTTTTAGATCTTGAACGCTTTAGTCTTTTTTCTGGAACACGCACTCTTAGCTTTGTTTGTCAGATCTCTGGAGTCACAGTGGAACAACACTGTTAGTTGTCCTGGATCTTCAGCTTATAACCTGCAGCTCCTGGGACTCAGACCCCATAGTTTCCAGAGGATGTCTGTTAATTATGTTTCTTTAGAACTCTGGGTGTTGGGCTATGTCTTTGATTACTCATTTCATATTACCCAAAGCACATAGTACACTACACTTATATAAACCCTGACTGATACAAATGTGCTTTTGGAGGCGGAGCTTGCCTTCATTAAAATGATTCATGAAATGTAATCCAGCTATCTGAGGTAAAAATCGACTACACAGTTGCCACATGTCTGAGTGCATATACTATTGTATTTAACAGTTTTGACACGGGTGGGAGTATAGACAATGAGAGATGAAGTATTGATCTTGACTCTGTGGCACCAGATGAACTGCACTGTGATTTAACTGCTGAATCATAATCATGACACAAAAGATAGCATGCTTTTCATAATAAAAGATATATGAGTGATGGTGTAAGCTCATTTGCCATAGTCAAGAGCCCACGTGTGTCTTCTGAAAGTTCATGGTATTGTAAGTGGCATAAGAAATGCTGTATTAGCCAGACATGGTGATGCATGTCTGGAATCCCAATGCTCAGGAGCCCGGCTTGGGAGGATCACCACGAGTTCCAGGCCAACCTGGGCTACCTAGTGAGTTTAAAGCCAGCTAAAACATTGGGGAAGGGACTCTATTTATCATTGTTGTCTCTAAGGTTTGTAAATCAGGAAATGCATACCATCTTTACTTTAGTAATTAGTGCTCATGACCCAAGTCAAGAGCATTTGTAGTTGTTTTTACAACTGTGGTGATGAATATCTTTTCTGATTTCATTTGTGACCCTTGATATGAGTGTATGGGAAGATTGATCAAGATACTTGTTCCAATGTTTTTTGGTAAACAAAGTGAAGCCATAACTGATTCACAGAAGTGCAGCTCTGCAACTTCAGCCTTAGTGGGGTTAAATCATAACTGCATGCATGGATTAAAGTGTGACAATACACCAAACCATACAGCAGTATTTGTCATGAGTCTACATCATTGTGTTCATGTCTTGGCACAATGGTATAAGTCTCCCTGCATAAAAGACTATTTCAAACTCTTACACCGATTGTGACCAACACTGAGTCTTTTCACTTGAACATTATCTCTTAGTTACTTTTCTTTAGTTTCTGAGACAAAATACCTGACACATAAAGTTGAAAAAGAAAGGTTTATTTAGTTCAGTTTGTTGAGGTTTATAGAGTTCATAATCAGCCGGCTCTGAGGCAGGGGGCACATGGAAGAGGGGAAATAGTTCACACTGGCAGAAGATAGCAAAACAAAAAGAGCAAAAAGTTGTTGGGGGGGGACAAGCCTCTTTCTGTCCCTTATGTTGTGTACTGAGATGAGGGCGGTGCCATTCCAGTCAGCAGACTGATCCAGCAACCACCCACCCTTAAACCCAGCATTGCACACTCTACATTCAGCCACACTTGAAAAAGTCCTATCACCACATGGGGCTTTGAGGGGACATCTAGACACCAACCATAGCATTCTGCTCCTGGCCCCCCAAAGACTCATATACATCCTTTTACACAAAAGACCATTTCCAAGAGTTATCAAAACCCTAAATGTTTTAGCATTGCTGAAAAGTTCAAGTCCCAAGTCTCCTCTGAGATTTAAGGCAAACTCTTAGCTGCAAGCTCCCATACAAATGATAAGAAAGTTAAACACTTCCATCATACAATGGCACAAGATAAACATTTCCATTCCAAAAGTTACAAACAGTGGGAAAGCAAGGAATAGGATCAAAGAAAGTCTAAAATCCAGCATGGCAAACATCTGTGGCAAGATGTGAACTCCAAAAGGCTTGGATGGCTTCACTTTTCCAGCACTTCTGGTGGTTGTAGCTCCCATAACTTTTCTCTTGGGCCCACTCTACTTTCTCCTTCTAGTTTTCCTCAGATGATCCATCTTCCTGGATTCTCCAAACTTGTAAGGTCTTCACTGCACCTTTGGCGCACAGCTTCACACATTGCCCTCTCAGGGCATAGTACTTGGCCTCCCACACCTTCTGAAATATCAGTGGAACTCCACAACTCCTGTATTCTCCATGCACTTAAAACTAGCACCTCATAGATGAAGCCAAGGTCTGCTGAAGCAGAAGCAGTAACCAGCCTTCTTTCTCTCTTTTCTCTTAACGATAGGTATTGAGTGTGTGGATCACTGAGTACTCTGAATCCAATTCTGATGAACAAATTCTTAGGCTACTGTCATTCTGGAACATGGTGCTCTGGGGCTTTCTTCTCAGAGTAAAGCCTTTCACTTTTGCAATTTTGAGGCTGCAAAGGGTGGAGTCCTGCTGCTTTTTGTGATGCCCTAAGGCCATCTTTTATATTCTCCTGTTTCTTCTCAGCAATCAAAATTTCCTCTGTTCTGACTTTGCATTCCACAGCTTTACTGGGACTTCCTTTCTGGCCAAACTCACAACTTTTTAAATCATTCTGCTGGGTTCTTTGCTTTCAACATTGATCTGGCTGAAAGCCCCCAAACTTAACTATGCCACCACCTCAGGATTTGACTGCCTTGTAGTTTCTTCTACCAGATTCATTCATCAGTGCCCTTAATATCAGTCTCAGGTAAAGTCTCTGGACATGAGCAAAATGCAGACAAACTTCCTGTCAAGACATAGCACACATTGTTTGGAGTCCAGCAGCTAATGCAGTCCTTTATTCTGGGAGAAACCTGCTGAACCTGGTCTTTACAGGCTTTCTGGTCTTCTGGGCTCTGACAAGAATATACAGAGTACAGCCTAAGGCATTCTAGCACTACGTTTTTATCCAGCATCTCCAAACCTTTGCAAACTCTTCCCACAGACCAGTCTAAAGGCTCCTGAACCACATCATCAAATATTGTCATAACAACCCCACCCCTGGTACCAAATTCTGTCTTTGCTACTTTTCTTTTGTTGCTTAGACAAAATAACTGACACTCAAAGTTAAAAGGGGGAAGGGTTTATTTATCTCACAGCTTGTAGAGGTTTTAGTTCATAATAGGCTGGCTCCAACATAGAGTGGCACATGGAAAAGGGGGCAACAGTTCAAGGAGATGGGAGACAGCAAAAGCAACAAAAACAAAAAAGGGAGACAAGCCTCTTTCTGTCCCTTATGTTGTATCCAGTCTACTGGGATTAGGGAGGTGCCAATCCAATCAGTGGACTGATCTAGCAACCACCCACCCTTAAACACAGCATTGCACACTCTAGATTCAGCTACTTTTTTTTTTTTTTTGGGCACAGGTCAGCTACTTCCGAAATAGTCCTGTGATCACATGAGGCTTTCAGGGGACATCTAGACACAAAACATAACACATCATAAACATAATTTATGAAAACAGGAAATGTTTTTTTCTGCCTGAGATATTTCAACTGAGGAATCTAAAAATGCAGGTGTGAAAAAAAATTCTTTTCTGAAATATCTGATGTTCTGGGTTTGGGACTGACTTTGCTGGATTGTCCTCAGACAATTAAAGAATCAACCACATGCTAATGTTGTCCATCTGATCTCAAGCATGAGTGATGCTGCAAATTCTAGGTTAAAAATTAATGCTATTCCAGGCCAGTAAGTACAAGTCACTTGTACTGTCTAGGAGAGGACATCTTTTCAGTTCTGCTCTCATTATGTCATTTTCTTCCCATTCAAAAGGTGAAATAAATCCTTTCTGTCACCTTGACATGGAGTGGTCACAAAATCAACACTGTCCTTGGGACATGGAGGGCCCAGAAAGTAGACAAGATGACAGATGATATTTTAGATACACTGGAGAGCATTGAAGACAACAGCTTCAGTAGCATAACTATTAAGAGTGGGTATTAAATGAAACATTGAGGGAACCAATGTGCAGATACTAAGAATAACAACAGCTAGAAGAAAATGAGCTCTGGTGTATGTCTGTGAAAGAGAAAATGTGTCACTTTTAATCAAAGTGTACAGAAATTAGATAAAGTAGACTCAGAAAAATCACATCTAAGATCAAATCCCCCCCACATTTCAACTACTAATATCCTATGTCTGAGGATTTTCACCATAAATTTATTGAGGAAAATATTGGAAGTTAAAATTAGAATTTTTCTATATGCCATTTATTGTTTCCAGAATATAATTATTAGTGAATTATACAGCACAAAGTCTATAATTTTATTTTTTAGTGCAGATCCATTCTGCCTAAATCAATCCTGGCATGAATTTCATGAGTTAAAGAGTACTTCATGCTGTGGTAGGTGATTGGGTGGGGAAAATAGCATTCTACATCTGGGGTCAGAAGAGCAGAAATTTTAAAAATCAGTCTTTTATCCAGAACCCTGCCTCTGTCAGCCTTATTTCACTTTAGGAATGCAAGACTTTTTCATCTTTCTTAGAGGTCACAAAAACCTTCAGGGGAGAAAAAGTGATTGTCATAGAAAAAGAGTACTGTTAGCACGATTTTTTCCAAAACAATTATTATGCCTAATTACTTACTAAGTAAATACTCTCTAGTCCTGAACCTCAAATAATTTTCCTTAACTGCATAAAAACACAAAACAAATAATTATCACAGACTGAAGCATTCCATATTAGCTAGAGACAAATAGAAAGAAACTAACATGATTCACAGCAAAGAACTTTCATAAAACAGACATGATTAGTGAAGTGCCTTGCAGGAGATGGATGGTGGAGAAAAGAACAGAAAGGCAGATGGGAGAACCATGTGTACCTCAAAAACAAGTTCATTCCTGGGTCTGTATATCATCCTTGAGCTTCACTCTATTCTAGCTTTTGCAGGCATTAGTGCCCCTATATTTTTATCACTAGTGCCATCAAGCCAAAATATAGAATAGCTCCTGTAACTGACTTGTCAAAATTCAATATCTGGTATTAAATTCCCTTGCATTTCAATCTCACATCATCATTTTGACTGTCTTCCAAGAGAAAAGAGAAGGGGCTGGAGAGACAGAAAGAGAGAGGGAGAGAGAGAGAGAGGGAGAAAGAAGAATAGAGAGAGAGACAGACAGAGACAGAGACAGAGAGACAGAGAGACAAAGAGAGACAGAGACAGAGAGGATGCTCATTTGGTCTCAGGATTTACATGTATAATTTTCTGTGATTGCCTTTTGTAGGAGTGATTCCATCTGGCTTTTAGCTATGTGTACCCAAATCTTTGTGAAATAAGGTACTAATTGTAGCAAAGATTCACCACCTGTCTTTTCTCCTTTTTCTTGAGCCTAGGGTTTGAGGACATTTTCCAAACTTCAGTGTGGGCAGATGCAGCCATGTGAATTTTACAAGCCAGTTGTTAAACACAGAGATTATTGAAGACTAAATCAGAAAAACTTACAATGAAATACATTGCCTTTAAAGCTAGGGTAATATGTATTCAAAACTCAACGCTGCCTATTTTGCTATTATTTATAAAAATATATTTGCAGCGGCAGCTGAGCAAGAATGACGGGATCGTTTCTAGATGAAAACATAGCAGAGCTCCCATATACAGTTCTCTTTTATTTTCTGGCTGTTTGAGAGGACTCTGGGGGACAGAAGGAGAATGGAACCTCCGGTGGGAAGGACTCCGCATCTCCGAATTTTAGGAAGCAACAGAGCGTCCCTCTCCTGCCATGCGCTCGGATCAGGCTGTGAAGTGATGTGAGCTGCAGGGAGCTCCGGTTATTTAAATCAGCTGAATCTCCACTTGGTTACTCATGGACTCATTTGACATATATTATTAGAACTCTTCTCATATTTGATCCCGTACTTACTGATTTTCTAAGGCAATATCACTATCAATTTAAAATGTAGGAATGAATTTCCTGTAGCGAAGCATAAACATTTTTTGTAAATGTTTAAGTAAGTTTTTATTTGAAGATAATACCAAGACGAGAAAAGTTTTAACAACAGCAACCCATAATATACAGCTTTATCATTAATTTCTATATAGAATTAACGTTATACTCATGTGATTTTTTTTGCTGCCCTCTAGTGGACATAGTTTAAGAAGTAAAAATATAAATATACACTATATCAAGTTCTATAAATCAAGCCCTCTCTTTTTGGGCTCTATTTTTATATTTCTTTCTACTTTTAGGTGTCTGGAGGCCTTTTTTGTTCACACGAGGGGAGGTAGTCACCTCAGGTTGCTTGCAAATCCCTATCATAACACATGAAGTGCTTAAAATATGGTACCTAAAAATGTGGAGCCTGAGCAAATATTGTGATGAATCAATGAGAAAGCGCATTGAAAGTTACAGATCAGCATCCACCCCTGATGCTGTAGCTTTGATGATGAGGAAGACTCCGTTGGATCCTCTGAATAGCGGCTCTGGGATGCTCTGCGGGCTGGTACGGGGAGTGTGCATTGGGGACGAGGGACTGGAGAAGCACAAACTCAAGGCTTGCTAGGGCTGGGGCTAAGTAGCGGCAGTGAAAAATGCTGTGGCGGAGCTCATCCGTGAGGAGCAGAACATTAAGCTGGGTTTGAGAGGCAATCTGGAAATCAGATCCATAGTGCGATGGAGGAATACGTGACTCTAAGCCCAGGGAGTGGTAATGAGGAATAGGGGAGGGCTGTGCTTACCCCCTTACAAGACCCAGTTGTGGAGTCTTCTAGAATTTTACAAACCAGTTGTTAAACAAGAAATTATTGAAGACTAAATCAGAAAAACTTGCAATAAAATACATTGTCTTTAAAACTAAGTTAACACATACTCAAAACTCAACACTGCCTATTTTACTATTATTTATAAAATTGTATTTTCAGAGTATTTACACATTTTACATTTATGCAGTGGAAATACTAAATAATGTTGCACTGGTATGCATCTCCAGTTCTGCATTCTCAAATATCACTGGGTTTTTTGGTCACAGTAGGAACACTGTAAACAGGAGATTGAAGAATACTGCTCACAGGGTCTCCTCTGTCAACAAGAGCTGGTTAGTAAATATCTCCCAGCATTCTACTGGGCACACAGGTCGTATTGGTAACTCAACTATTCTTTCTTTCTCTCCTTTTCTCTTCTTTCTTTCTTTCTTTCTTTCTTTCTTTCTTTCTTTCTTTCTTTCTCTTTTCTTCCCTTTTTTCTTAAATTTCACTGCCTATGCTATATGACTGCTCTAATTTGTTTATTTGGTAAATCAAAATCACTTTGATTCTTTACTTGCTAAGATAACAGTTTTTCATGGGTCTCTTGGGTTTCTGCACACCTGCTAAGAGAATATTGATTGCTCTTTGTCTCAGAATGTCTTTACAAGGAAGTTCCTGCAGCAAATGGCACTGGAATAGAGATTACATCTCCTTCTGGAACAAAGAGTAGGTGTGTTTACTGTCTACTATCACATTTTCGGATCTCCCCAGTTGAGCGTTCCTCTCTGTACCACAACCCTTTGTGCATTCAGGTGTCCTCTGTTTCTCTTTGTGTCACCCTGTAGAGTTGAGGCTCTAAAGTCTAGTGTAAAGACGCCAAAACTCTGATTATTGCTATTGCTGTTGCTGGGGTTAACCAAGTTTTGTCTCTGACCCAGTCTGTATCTTCTGCCAGCATCAGCGAAACTGTGGCGCACTAATTTATTGGGTTGAAAATCCTGAACTCCGCCCCACCTGCCATTCTTGACAATATTTTGTGTCAGACATTGGACTATGTACTGGGACACAAAAATGAATAAGACAGAAAGGTCTGTCACTCTTGTCGAGTTAAAATATTCTGTAGGATTATAAACAAAAGCATTAAAAATAAGCCGTGAATATTTTAAAATTATCTTGGGTGAAGTGTTAAGAAAGAGATGAACAGTGGCGTGAATGTAATGGAGCAGCCCGGAAAGGACATATATATATATTGTGGGGAGGTTGTCTCTGAAAGGTTGGCTGAGTCAGGAGCTGGTTAGGACTGAGGACTGAGGAGAGCGAGTAATATAATAGGAAGAAACACTGGCGGCCATGAAGTGGCGCTTGTCAGTTGATTCATGATTGGTTGAGGGAATGGTGCAATCAAGTAGCATTTATTGATTGATTAATGAAAGGAAGAAAGCATTTTTTGAAGAAAGCATTTTCATTAAGAATATCTATAATTAGCTCCTTTTTGTTTGTTTGTTTTTCTTCTGGTACCGGGAATCGAACTCACGACCTTGCACTTGCCAGGCAGGCGCTTTGCCACTGAGCCAAATCCCCAGCCCCTTGAAAAGGATATTTTTATTGGAGGGGTTTCTTTTTCTGATCCCTCCTTTCATCATTAAGGTAAATAAGTGGGAAAGAGGGCGGGTCTTCAGGGAGTGAAAGCCTTGACAGGAGTTTCCTGTCATTGTCCTGTAATGGGATCATGTACAATTCCAAATATTGCATAATGATTTGTGAAAGGCTGAAGTTGAAGGCTGAACTTCATAGGACTGGCATTTGTGCAGAGAGCAGAAAGAAATAAAGAAGGCTGGGCAGTGACTATGGTGAGGAGAATGGAATGACTTCCTTTGTACCTGCTCTGGGAAGAGTTCTCCGGTCAGAGTTATGTGGCACTGGCAGATGGCCTAGGGTTTAAAATTTTTTTTCTCAACTATTATTCTGGAAAATTAGACAGCAAATTCTACGGAGTATGGTTACACTGCCTGTTAAGGGTTAGAATGAAGAAGTTAAGCTATCTCAAGGACTGAGAAAAATGTTTCTGAGATGAAGTTCCCGACTCTTAATTAGTGGCTCTGTGACCTCTCTACTGCCTTCATAATATGTGGAGCTCTTTACAAAAGGTTGTTAGAATAGCCTTGTTGAAGATTTGAGACACAGAAAAAAGGCAGGAAAGATATAAAAGTTCCCTTCTTATGTCTCCCACAAATGTAGTATTTGAGTATTTTGGAACATTAGATTAGCTGTTAGAATTTGTACTCAAGGTAATTTAAAATAATATTTTATACATATTTTATTGACATACATGCATATTGCATAATGCATATTTTAGATGTAATCTATAAGATAGCTATAACTGCATGGTTTTTTTGGTACCAGACATTAGACAGCCTAAGGCACGGACAGGGCATCTTCCCCTGGATAGTAAATTCAATGCCACCTTAGGAGTATGGAGTATCCATGGTAAAATATCAACAAATCAAAAGACATCCAAATTGTTTAACTGTGAGACTTTGTTAAAATGAGTATAATGCTTTAATCACATATCCTTACATTTTGCCAAACACTTAACATACATCATCATGGTCCTATAAGAACTATCCATTGCCACCTAAAGCAATTACTGTTAGCTGTCTCTTATTACAGACAAGAAGTAGGCAGAAAACCATGCAGTGAATTGTTTTAGGGCACAAAATTAGTAACAGCTAGCTCTGGAATCTGATATGAGCCCCTTGAACACCTAAGGTATGCTTTCTGAAATTCTTAAGAAATATTGTAGGTTTCCCTTTTAATTTGTGGAGAAATCCTTTCTCCAGGGCCTGTTTCTTGAGAGTCAGGGCTGATCTTGCTGACCCACGCTTCCTCTATTCATAGATCTGAAGGAGAAACAAGTTTGAGTTCTGTGAAAAAGGAGGAGAGTTACTTGTTACAGCAAAGTGGGAGTGGATTTTCCTATCCTAAAGTTTTGGTACTCATGAGGGAGTACCCTTTCTTTCAAGGTTAGGCCATTAAGAACATCAATCCCAGCATCTCTTAATTAAATGTCCTATTGTTAGAATGATAAAGTATATCCCTCTATGTTTAGAAGAGAAAATCAGAACTAAATAAATGTAATTGGAAAAAATTCAAAATTATTTCTATTTCTAAAACGACATTAAAGACCATTTCAATCTTTTGCAAAACCTAAAATAACATGTTTCTGGCTGAAAACATGAGGTATGGAAAACAATTCTGACATACTCAATTGGCAAATCACTTAGGCAGAGGAGATTTTTAAAAATAAAAATACTGTAATAAATAGCAAAAAATCTCACCAAAACCCCACATAAAATATCCAAGTTCAGGTGCTAACTAGAATATGGATGAGTCTAAGGAAAGAAATGATAGCGCATTGCTTCCTCCTGGTAATTGAGGATACCTGGTGTGCTGGCTTTCTGACATGCAGTGATCATTCTTCTCTGGGGCAGTTCTAGCTCCGTGGGTGTCAGGCCAGGTAGAAGCACTGGGCATTGGTTTGTATTGTAGATCTCTGCCCCTTCTGATCAGCATTGGTTTATTTAGGGTCAGTTAGATTTCTTTTGTGAGAATTTACAAAACACACAGGCAAGCAGACATACATGTAGGAAAAACCTTTTCTTATTATGAAAGTAATACCAATTATGAAGAGAGAATGGAAACTATAAAACAGATTTATCAATCAAGTGAGCCCCAAAGGAACTGTCAGTCAGATCAGGAAATGGAGCAATTGGATGCAACTAATGTGACTGATGCAATCATTTTTGTAATACATATAGATATCAAATCAAAGATAAGTAAAGAAAGTATTTTCAGTATCTAGAAGACTCGTATTGAAAATGAAGCCAGTGGGGTCACTTTAGCTTGATCTTGAATCTGCAGAATCATGATCCAAAATGTGTCCTGTGTCAGGTATTTTATTATAATGTCACAAATCTGATGTTTTCTTTTTCTTTATAGTTTTGGTAGCTAAGTTTAAATGTACTATATATAGTATACATATAGAATATATGGTATACATATAATTTATACAATATATAGTATAATGTTTAATAAACTACATGTATGACATATGTGTACATATATACATGTAATTATATATCAAGTCTTAACCAATATTTTAATTCAGGTATGTATCTGTGGGATTTGTGAGCTTACTCATCTTTACATACCTAGCACTATCCTGATGCTTTGCCCATTTGTAGTAATCACATATAATAAATCTGGGCTGAGGAAGTAAATTATAAACTTGTCAAGTAAGAGATCATCATTTCATTATCCTTTAAGGATAATCCATTTACTCCATTTGAACAGTTAGGCATTCTGCCTTCATTGACTTAGGGAAGGGATCACACAGATTATCAAAAACCAGGTAAAATAACCCTAAGTTATTGCAGGATGATCAAGCCTCCAATCTCCCAAGTGAGTGTACGGTGAAGGCTTAAATAAATCAGACAGTGGTAATGATTTAGGGCACCAGGAGGAACTAACTCTCTTACAGCTTCAGTATTCTCTGAGTTAGCCAAAGCCTGCTCTGGGCAGCCCATATTTATCTGGTTTTCAAACAAAGGAGGAGGATACTCAAGAAAACGGGAATTTCGCAGGACCTTGGGAGAATTTTCCCAAGTAGTAAATTATGTCAATCAGGAGAACTATGTTATCTCCAGGAAGGCCTTCACAGCAGGAGTGAGATGCCTGCAGCTGCAGTCTCCCTTAAGTTAATTGGGGTTGGAGCCAGACATCCTCAGCTGTGGCCTTCAGACAACTCACAAGTAAACACAGAAAGCCAATTGGTTAGTATTAAATCCTGCTCAGAGACACTTTGTAGTGGTCCCCAACAACAGATAAATCAGATTATTGAAGGCTTAAATTCTTTTCTAATCTATTTATAAAGCAGATTATTGAAGAGTTAAGTTCTAATCTATTTTTATTTTTGGAACTCAGTAGTAAATAATAGATTTGGAAGATGAGGTAAAGTGTTGTTTTTCTTGCTCTTAATTCTCTGAACCCCCTGAAGGTAGAAAGTTAGAGAGTACATGGGAGACTCGAAGATGGAGTCACTGAAAATAGAGGCTGAGAGTCAATGATTTTTTTATCTTCCTCAAAGGATGACAGCAACCTTAGATCAGTTTGTGGGTTCTGGTAATTGTGGGGAATGGTGCCATCGTTTGTTGGGTCTACCTTGTTTCAACTTCTAAGACACAACTGTTAAATTTTCAGGAGTTTTGGGATCTTACCAATATCACACTGGTAATGTGAAACACAGCCACAGTAAGAATTTTTCTCTATGGAAATGAGCAAGTGCTACAGACAAGTACCCTCAGCCTACCCTGGAGAACAGGTTGTTAAGAATTTATCATTTATCTACTTGCCCTGCGCCTCCCCTTCTAAGTGGAGCCTGGGAAAGTAGGTAGGCTGCTGAGGACCCTCCATTTCTCTACATTCACATCAAGTGCAGACGCTCAGGATGCATCTAGGAAAATGTGCCTTGGGCATATTCTCACGGTTCCTGCCTGTTTCTTTTTGTCATGCAGGGGGGGAGCAGAATAACTTCTTGTCATTCAAAAGATAAATAATATTTTAATAGTATATTTGAATTACCAAAATTAATGCAAAAGTATGCAATGAACAAAATTTTAAATAAAGGCAATGTTAATAAAACTGAGCTTCAGTGTCATAAGCGCCTGCCTGGCAAGTGCGAGGTTGTGAGTTCGATCCCTGGTACCGCAAACAAAACAAAACAAAACAAAACAAAACAAAACAAAACAAAACAAAGAAAAACAAAACAAAAATCCCTGAGCTTTTCCTTTGCCACGAGCTCCGGCATTTCTAGAAGGGGAATCATGCTGATTCTTCCTCATTGGCCTCTCTTTGCTCTGGGGGTGGAGGTAGGGCTGGCAGGGAGCAGTGGCTTGAATTGTTTGCTTCATTTTTGTGTGAGAGTTTGAAATAGATAATGAACTGCAGGAAAATAAAGCTCTATTTCTTGCACATGTGACTTGTGAGCTCAGATTTGCATTTCCTGTAAATCTATTCTACTGCAAGCTATTCTTGAATATGTAGTTCAATGTAAATGTCCTATGTCTTCATGTGTTAAACATTTGGTTACTTTTTGATGACAGCTGAAACCAGGGAGATTTATTCTTCAGAAACCATGTTCCCATTTCTTTAGGTGGTTTCAAATCTGCGTGTATATTTGTGTGTATTTCCAAGGGGTGATTGAAAGATATAGTGAATGTTTAAGTTAAAAATTTTATTACAATAAAAGACATTGCTAAGAAGAGTGGAATAAGTGCGTTTGAAGTAAGAGGGGGTGTTTTGAAGGGGATTAACAGCAATGTCTTTACTGTAATAATCTTTAAAATGTATATATTCATTATACTTTTTGATTACCTCTCATTGAATAAATGTTTACAGCAATTTCTATTCAAATAAAAGCAGTACAGTGTGGTCTCATCTACCTTACCAGATCTGGCACCATGAAACTTTTGGTTCTTCCTCAAAGTCAAAACGATCATGGCAGGTAAATGTTTTGTATAGATTCAAGCATTAGGCAGCCATGACAGTGCAACTAAAGACACTCACAAAAGAGGACTTCCAGAACTGTTGCAGAAAGTGGCAAAAATGATGGGATAAGTGTGCTTAGAGTGGGTATTTCAAGGGGGATTAATGGCAATGTATCTTTTACTGTAAAACTTCTTTAAAAATTTAAACATTTGCTGTATTTTTAATTACTTCTCATATAAAATTTTCTTTCTTTTTCCCTCATAATTTTATTACAGCCTACCAGTTTTTCTGGTACAAAATTAGAGTCATTAGATTGCACTTTTCACAATCCCTTTAGCAATTTGTTAAAAATGATGGACAGAATTTTTAACCAACATTTCTATGAATTTGCCCTTCACTTATTTTCTTATATCTTGGATAATGTCAGCTTTAGCCTCATGTCCTAGTCTCTGCCATTTCCAATAATGAAAGAACAAAAATACTTGACATTTTGTCATTCTACTTTTGTGCCAAGAATCTTGGAAATTGCATTGCATGTATTAGCTCATTTACTATGATAGCTTCATAAATAATGGGTTATTAAAATGTCCATTTGTAGATATAGAAACTGAGCCTTAAGGTGGTCGCAGGGCTGGTAAGTGCTGGCCTCAAACCCCTGTCTGCTTAGCTTGAGAGCCCTTTATGTACTCGCTGTACCACTCTGCCTGATCTAGTGCTCCTATGTATCACATACGGTCTGCTGGTCCCCTTCCTCCATCTTGCAGCAGATAAATATATGGGGAAATTAATAGTAGATAAATATTCATTTATATACTCCTCCAGTGCTGTCCCTGGACTCTGAGCTGTCTCCAGTAAAGAAAAATTCATCTCTTGTCTTTCAGTGAAAAAAGAGTAGGGGGATAAAAAGAACCTGGAGTAACAGCTATGTTAAAGGGGAATATTTTGGGATGACACTTTCTGGCTTTCTTCAACAGCAATAGGAAATATGTACTTGGTGGGAGTCTCTTAAAGGAATTCTTTAGCAAATCCCAAGTATGCCAAGAATCGGATCTCTGTTTCCTCTCTTTGATTTGTGGGTATGCTTATGTATTATTGTTGTTGAATCGACCTGTTGACTGCACAGGCAACTTTATTGTGACTTACAATGTCTGTTTACTGCTTGTCTCTTGGCACTTTATAGATTTTTGAAATTGCATCATTTTTCCCCTCTTGATATTTGCCTGCACCTTGTGCCCTTTCCTGTATTCAAGAGAGTGTGCTGCTATTCTGTGCTCATTGTCTGAAGAGGGACACGGAGAGAAAAGGTGTGGTGAAAGCAAATTAGTTTCTTTTCCTTTCCTAGTCATTTTTTTTTTTTTTCCTAAAATACAAAGTCCCCAGTATAATGAAAAGTAGAGTTGAAGATCTGGGGATGGTAGGGCTTCTTCAGGCAGAAAACAAAACTTTATTTATTTATTTATTTTGAAAAAGGAGGAAAACATTAACAGACAGACAACCTTTTACAAAATAGCAAAAGAACAGTACAGACAATACAGAGTTACAAAGTGCTAGGAAATTAACAATGCTTGTTGTATTACATATTGAGATCTTCAAAGTGGTTTCTCATGAAAATAGATAGAGACTTGCAATATTTATCAACCAAAGACTCATTGACAGTTTCTTTCAGCAAAGAAATAGAAGACAGTAGAACAACTATGTTAGCTATCCTGTATATACATACATACAAAATTTCTCCTCCTTTCCCTTCTCTTTTCCCACATCCCAGACTTCAGATCAATTTTTGGAATCTATGATTGAAAGGATCTATGACTTTGTCTCTAGTAAGGGCAACAGGGAACTGGTAAATCTCATCTGTGTTTTTTTTTGCGGAGGAGGGTGTATTGGTTACTTTTTTCTGTCATTGCTGAGACAAAATACCTGAAACCCCAAAAAAGAAGGAAAGGTTTATTTAACTCACAGTTTGTAGAGGTTTCAGTTCGTACTTGGCTGGCTCCAAGGCAAGGTGGCATATGGCACAGGGGCAACAGTTCAAGGTGGCAGAAGACAGCAATGGCAGAAAGAAGGAAAGAGGTGGGGACAAGCCTCTTTTCTCCCCTTATCCGCCCTGGGGTGGGTGTAGCACTCACATCACCTCCTTGTGGAGGAGTCTGTGCACAGGCTCAGGGTGTTTACAAAGTGAGGACCTAGAGCAGTAAGGGCATGTGCTCCACCCGCTAGGATGTACAACTGCTGAGCAACTTAGTTAAGCTTCTAGACTTCTCAAACCGACACAATGTATCAACCATAACAGGGGGGCTAGTTGAATCCTGACATATAATAGAACCCATCTTTGATCTTTATAATTTTATACCCTAATGATAATTTAATCATTGGAATTATACATACACAGGATCATCAAGAACACTTGGCATAAAGTACCATATTTCTGAAGAAATCACTGCATGGTATGTCTAGGGAAATGGTAGCTTAATCACACACATGTCTTACAGTCCAGCATAATCTCCAGAAGATAAATTTCAGGGGCTTCACAGAAACACAGAGATTGTGTTGGACCAGGAGAGGCCATACAGACCAGGATGAGGCTTGTCTCTATCGATCCTTTGTAGATCAATAATAGAGACAATGGATGGCAGTGTATGCCATCATACTCAAATGACACACAGAACCAGATCATTTTCTTTTGAAGTTTAGAAGCTACACTTGACCCCAGAACTTATATAAGGTACAAATCACAGGGAAAGTGACAGGGGAGCCAAGTTAACTGAGATTAAGAAAAATAACTGTAATTTTGAAGTTTCTGTCCAGATCTATCCCCAAGTCACTTATTATACATTTTATCTTTTTGAACTCATTCAAAATAATTTTATGATATGCTAACTATTTTATATGTGTAGTCTGTATTTGGAATTTTTTCTATCCCAATGAATTGTTTATCAGTTCCTGAGCAAACATTGTATTTTTCTAAATATTTTAGTTTTGTAATATATTTTATTTCAGTAGTCTATACATTCTTTGTTACTTTTCTTTTTCATATTTTTTCTGTTCATTTTTGATTTTCATTTTTTTTTGTATAGATCTTGATATTAGATTCCTTATAATGCCTTCTAGTATTTTAGTAGAATCTATTTAAAATTATATCTTATTATTGGGGATTTTCACCTTTATTGTGTTGATTTTTCCTATTCAGGAATACAGTACATTTATCACTTGCTCATTCTTATTTTTGTGCCCCTTACTAGTGTCTAGAAATTTCTCCATATAAATTTTAAAATTTTTTCTTAAGTTCACAGTTATGTGTTTAAGTCAAAGTCCCAGCAGGAAAGAGACACCAAAATTCAAATGGGATATTGGAGGAGAATTTGGTGGACTATTTTCAAATGTATGGGAAAAGGTTAATGAAGTTTAGCAAGGACAACAAAGTATCCTAGGACTTAGCAAAGAGTAGCAAGAGTTTGGCTGATACGTCTAACAGAACTAGAAGGGGCACATATAGGAAAGCCTGTGCAACAGGAGCTGTGGCCACCTGTACGTGATGTGGACACCCAGAGGGAGGAGATACCTTGCCCTTGATCTTTGCTTGTCATCTGATTGCCTACCAATGTCTTCCATTGGCCAAATCCAACATAACCCAGAGGGAAGAGACTTTTGGTATAGTATAGCATATTGGTCTTTTGAGGCACAGAGTAAAGAAGAGAAAGGTAACGGATGGGCTTGGAGGGGAAAATGAGAGATATTTACTGTACTGGGTCTTTTAATAACATAAATGACATATTTTGTCATTTCCTTTGATCTATGTGTGTGTGTGTGTGTGTGTGTATGTGTGTGTGTTGTGTAATTCTATCATCTTTGAACCCAAACTTCAAGGGAGATGATTGGCAATTAGATAAGTAGTTGTAATAAATACTTTATATTGGGAGAAAATAAAAGAGTCTCTGAGTAAGTTAGTAGATAGATATTTTTATTTATTTATTTTTATTTTAAAGAGAGTATTAAATGAGAAACAAACAAACAAACAAAGAAATAGAACAGCAGCAGCATACCAGTATCACAAACATAAACAAATCAAAGCAAGAACATTCAAAGTGATACAGGGTCTCAAGACAAAATAATACAGATCAACAGTGGTTGTTACATTACATATCACTGTCCTCAACTACATTGCTCACATTACCAGATGTAAGAATGAAAGATTGCTCAAACCATTGCAGGGAATAAGAAAATAATTCTTTAATAAAGCAGTAGAGATAATACAGAGTTTCACTAGACAAGATGGTAGGAGTTCACTATTGTAATTCCATTGTATATTGTTACCTTCATATCAGTTGCTCAGACCACCAAACACAGGCATGCACAATCGATCAGAACATAAAAAGTTGTAATTATTAACTGTTCATTTCAGTACACCATCAGACATCAATAATACAGTTATCACAGCTATTCACATATATATTTATATTTTGCATCCCTTCTTTCTTTTTTTCTTTACTCATAAGTGAAATAAATCAGACCCAGATGGGTAAACATCATACTGTCTCCTTGGTGTAGCAACCTGAAGACTAGGTAAAATAGATGATAGCAAAAGGAGAGAAATTGCTCAAAGGAAGGAACAACTGGGATGAGGGATAGCAGATAGATCTAATGAAGCCTTTAAAGAATCACAAGTAGTTCTTGTGGAAGAAAGGTTTAAACTGATACCCGAAGTGTGATAAAATGTTACCAGCAGGTGAAGAAGCCTGGTAAGAGGAAACTGGGTATGAAGGGGGCTTTCCAGGGGTTTGAATCTTATTTCAGTGTTTAGTTGCTCTGTGATCTTGAGGGAATTCCTAATTTTTCCATGCCAAGATTTTTCCCTCTGTAAAGTACCTTACAGGGTTGTTGTAATAATTAGTGAAAAAGTGTTTTTAAGCTTTTGAGTCAGTGACCGATAGAGAGTAGGTACTCAATAAATGCTACTATTATTATTTACTATTTAAGGAAGATCTGGAGTCAACAGAGAGTCAGATCCATCAAACTAATTCATCAGAAACGGGAGAGACTTTGAAATGCAACTAGAGATGCATACAAAGATAGTAATTTGCAGAATCTACAGTTTGGTGATAAATTTGCACATTGTTCTATGGGTGATGGAAAGTCCCTGGTGCATTTAATACAGGAGTGTTACATTGTCAGATGTCTGTTTTAGAAAATATTGGTCTGCCTACTTAGGTCTCTCTTCTGGGCATATGACCAAGCTGTATTTCCATGTTATTTTGTCCTTAGGGGTCATATGATTGACTTCTGATAGAGGGGATGCATTAGATTCCCCTGAAAAACAGAATCTGTAGTGTGTGTGTGTGTGTGTGTGTGTGTGTGTGTG
>NW_004955407.1:19212022-19272519 GCF_000276665.1 Chinchilla lanigera
GAGAGAGAGAGAGAGAGAGAGAGAGAGAGAGAGAGAGAGAGAGAGAGAGAGAGAATTGGCTCATGTAACTGTAGATGCTGATGAATCTAAAATCTCTAATTGGGGCTGATGGGCTGGAGACCCAGGAAAGCCAGTGTTACAGCTGAAGTCTGCAGGCATTTTGCTGAACAAGTCCCTGTGGCTTATGAAAGGGCAATCTGTCTTACTCAAAGGTTACCAGTCTAAATGCTGATTTTATCCCAAGTCCCATTCGAGGTGATATATAAAATTAACTGCCATGTGACATGTTGGGCTGCAGCGAGGTATGCCCCTGTAGGTTGAATGTCACTAGTGAGACAATATGTTGTTTATACATGTGGGCCTGATTTATTTCACTTATGAGTATGGTCTCTAGTTGTATCCATTTACCTATAGAAGTCTCGAGTTTATCTTTCTTTATAGCTGAGTAATACTCCATTGTATAAAAATACCACATCTTTTTTATCCCTTCCTCAGTGGATGGGCATTTGGGCTGTTTCCAAGATTTAGCTCGTCATGATTAGTGGTAAAATTCTAATACTTTACCAAATTATTTCTTTTTTTTTTTTTTTTGTCTTTTTGAGACAAGGTCTTGCTATGCAGTTCAGGCTGTCATCATTGTCAATCTCACAAAGATCCTCCTGCCTCAGCCTCCTGAGTGCTGGGATTACAGGCATGCACCCTCACACCAGGCAATCAAATTATTTCAGTTGTAAGATTCCAATTTCTATTTTTTGAAGAAAAAAATAGAAAAAATAGAAAAAATAGAAATTGATTATCTCAATTCATTCCACAACAGAGATAAACTTATGAAATACGATGCTCTTTCTGAGTTCTTAGTTCATTTTTTGTTTAAAAAAAGTCTTGTAACTTTTTGAAGTGATAAAAGGAGGTATATTCTAAAACAAGGTGGAGGAAAGGAGAAGTGAGACAGGTAAGGACAAGAAGCAAGTTCAAGATGATAATCATTTGGGTGACTGCTACATGGATCTAAAAGAAAACTACAGCTCTGACAAACACCTCAGAAAAACTCACCAGATGGGAGATTTGGGGAGAAGTCACAGTACACATGCCATCCTATTCACGTCTCCAAAGTCAGGACTGGCACGTAATCTGGAAATTAACTCCCAGTTACTTTCAGTTTACAATTGCAGAACTTTTAAACCAGACAAGAAAGAGTTCCAAATACATGGTGATGCCTGCTTTTAAACCAAAAACTCTGGAAGCCTGAGGCAAGAGGATCGTAAATTCAGCCCATCCTGGACAATTCAGTGACTTAGTGAGACTCTGACTCAAAATACAAAATATAGACAAAGGTGGGGATATAGCTGTGGAATGTAGTGCAGAAGCCTTAGTTTCAATTTCCAATTCTCATTAAACACATACACATAGACAGACAGACAGACACACACACACACACACACACACACACACACAAAGAAAAAAAGATATGATTGCTCAGGGAGAGAAAGGTGACTATGAAAGCACCTAGGTCAATTTCACTTGCATGCTGAGTCTGTTTTGTCAAAGGGGCTTCAGAGGGTAGATGAAAAAGAATATGCATAGGCTTCTCAAAGGACCTTTATTTTTATTCAGAAATAGCAGATTGAGGGCTCTGAATAAATTTTTTTGCTGAATAAATAAATAAGGATCTACTCATATGATTTGCTTCTTTAAATGATAAAAATATTCCTACTTTACCATCCACGAATTTTGAATCACATATAAATAAATAAATCACGTATAAATAAATAAATGTCTTTATTTATAATAGATTTCAATTATTCCTCTTTTGGAGCTACTTTATTTATTACAGTTGATGGAAGGAAATCAGGACTCTAAGTGTGTCACACACTTACTGAATTCCTTTGAGCAAAAATAATTCTGTATTATTTAGCCATAAAGGGTAAAGAATAGACCCAATAACTTATGCTGGTTAATTGGAAGTTTAGTAATATAATGATTATATTATTGGACTTTTTAGGAGGTAATTTGCATTGTAACAGTTTTTAAATTTGTGATTTGATTGATAGAGCCAGTAACTTAATCATTCGGAGAAGCCTAATACAATAACAAAAAGCTCCCCCTTAGTAGATGTGTTGATTCATGACTTTCCTCCAGAGGGCAGCAGAACTGCACAACTGAGTTCTCAAAATTTGGGATGATAATCTTAAAAAGCTTGTTCACAGATCTTCCCATGATATGATCATTCCTATTAGTCCAACAAGTTAATAGTACTTGTTGATACTTGTATTGGCGCCTTATGGAAATTTAGCCACAAGTTTAGCCAAAATGAAAAATATTTTGTTTTCCTCTTAGGTTAGACAAACCAATTACATTTGTTTAGGGCCTCAAAATGCATTGTTTTAAGAGCCAAATGTTTAAGATAGCTACTGTGGATAACAAAGAAATAAGTGCTTTTTTTTTTTATCTCTGAATCACTAGATTTTCAATCAGAAAACTATAGTGATAGTGCTTGAATATATTGAAGCCATCCTGTAAGTTGCTTGTTCATCTCTGAATGTAAAAAAGACTATAAGTGTAATAGGATATAACTGTATATATTATATACAATGATTTATAGCACATTCTCTCTCTTTGTATATATATAACAAATTTCTGGTTAGTCCTATATGGAAATTTATTGTAGAGTATGAGAAGTATAAACTACATGCCTATATTCAATAGATTTATAATCTTCCTGGAGAACCAAGACTAGCACACCAGAAAACATCGGAAACCATAAAGAGTTTAGATCACAAATGCAGATGAGTGAGAGGCATACCTTCAGGTTCTAAACAAGAGGAAGTCAATAAGAGTTAGTGCCACTGGGGAATACTAATCAGGAGGGAGATTTTTGAGCTGACTCCTGAATGATAGGTAGAGTTTGGACACACAGGGAAAAAGAAAGGGTCCTGGGAAGAACAGTTTGTATAAGGACACAGAAGTGAGGAACATGGTCTACTTCAGGAAACAAACCAGACCATAACTACAAATTGAGTAATAAAAAAATGGCCATGTTTCCAGAAATGTAACCTCTTTTCATGTCCATTGCTATGGAAACTACCAAGAGTCTATGGACTAACAAGAAGAGAAGACTGTCTCAAATAAACAAAAGACAGTTGTACTGTTAACTAGAATTGTGAATTTTACCATAACAAGTAAGCTTGATTACATTTTCAAACCTATGGAATTATTTATTTACCTATTTAGTCTTTTTTTGTCATTTTGAGACAGGGTCTCATTATGCAGTTCAGGCTGGCCTTGAGCCCACTTTGTAGCCCAGGCTGGTCTCGAACTCACAATGATCTTCCTGCCTCAGCCTCCTGAGTGCTGAGATTGCAGGTGTGCCCCACCTAGCCTGGACTAGAATCATATATTTAAAGAAGGTAGGCTCAGAAATAATGACTCTGTGTCACAATTTCCATCCGATGATAGTATTAGTGAAAGATTCCAACATGGGTGTCATGCATATATCATAGTCACTAAAAGTGCCTTTAAAATAAAAGGTAACATGTATCTTTTAGTCACCAGTCATCACTGGGAAGAAATACCAGACATGTGCAATTCTTAAAAAAGATAGTTTTGGGGCATATTTTAGGTCTAAATTATAACAGTTCTCTTGGTCCCAGATGTTTCTTATGGCTTATGTCTAGATAACCACAAAGCTTCATGTGCTCAGGTGGGGCTCTGGGGAGTGGCTGGATCATGGGTGTGTGATGCTGGGCTAATCCACTGATTGGTTTAGCATAGTTTTGGATGTAGATGATGGATTTACTGAAGATGCAGCACCTACCCTGGGTGTGGGTGGCACCAACTAATAGGCTTATAGTCTGGATGTAGTAAAAAGGGAAAGAAGAAGCAAGTATTGTTATTTCCCTCTTGCCAAGCTATGAACTGTTTCTCCTCTGCCATGCCCCTTTGCCACACTGCCCTGCCTTGAACCAGCCAACTATGGACTAAAACCTCTACAGTTGTGAGCTTCCCATCCTTCTTTAACTTGTGGATGTTGAGTACTTTATCCCAGCAATGAGAAAGCAACTACGATGAAATTCACATCCACATTATTATGGAAAATTCATTTAGTCCAAGAGTCATCAAATTCTTAGCAGTTCCAGTATTGCTAAAAGTCCAAGTCTAAAGTCTCCTCTGAGACTCAAGTTAAATTTGCCTGTGAGCCCCAGTAAAAATAAAAAAGTGAAAGACTTCCAACATACAATGGCACAAGGTAAACATTCTCGTTCCAAAAAGGAGGAATAGGGATATAGACAGGAATCAGATCAAAGCAAGACCTAAACCCAGCAAGGTGAATGTTAAATTCTATGTTTGTGTCCAATACCCAGTAGTGGTGAGACGTGAGTTCCAGAGGATTTGGGCAACCCTTTCCCTACTGCCTTATCAGTTGTAGCTTATGAGGCTTCTCTCTTAGGCTGGCTACACTCCCTGCCTGTAGTTTTTTCAGGAGATGTTCCATGTTCATAGTATCTCCAATTTATGGAGAGTTTTCACTGCAACTTTGGCTTCTCTCTCACAGATGAATGCATTGTCCTCTTAGGTTCACATTCTTGGTCTGCTAGGTGTTCCTCCGAAATCTGAGTGGAAGCCTCTATGACCCAACAACTCTTGTATTCTTCTTGCCTGAAAAACCAGCATCATATGGATAATGCCAAGGTCTACTGTCAGCTTGAGCAGTATCTTTGGTCCTTGGGACTATGGCTACAGTGGCTATGAATGCCTGGATGGCTGAACTCAGGGAAACATTTCTCTAGGCAGCCTGGAAGAGCAGGGTGCTCAAGTGCTTTCTTCCCAAAGCAAAGTCTTCTGAAGGAGTTTGCCATTTCACACTCTTGACTGAGACTGAAAAAAGTGAGGTTTGGCCAGCTTCTGAGATGTTGTCAAGCCATTTTCCCTGATGCAAAGTATTTGACTTCTTTTTGGTGCTACTCTTTTTAGCAACTAGGCTCTCCTCACTTTCTTGAGCCCAAATATTACAGGTGCTTCCTTTTGAGCCAGGCTCCACATTTTTCAAACCATTCAGCCTTGCCTTTTCTCTCCCAATTCTCACTGCTGATTTGGCTAAAAGCATCCAACAGTACTCATTCCACAGCATGACTATCCGAACTAGTCTAACACCCTTAATCTCAACCTCCTGCCACTTTTTGCCAGAGTATAATGCATATGGTCTCTAGTCCAATTTCCAGTGGAGCTGAAACTTGAGCTTGGCCTTTATTTTCTGCATTCATATCAATATTTTCATCTTCTGGACTCTGTCCAGGATTATCCATCACGCTCTGCTTATAGCTTTCTAGGGCTTCTCTAGTTCACATCTCCAAAGCTCTCCCAACTTCTCCTACAAATCAGTTCCAAAGGCTTCTAAATCGCATGATCAGATGCAGTAATAGCGACAACCCCACTCTCAGTACCAGTTTCCTGTATGAGTCACTTTCCCATCACTGGGACAAAATATGCAATGCCTTCCATTTAAAGGAGGAAAGATTTCTTTTGGCCCATGATTTTCAGAGGATTCAGTCTGTTGTTGACTACAAGGCAAAGAAGAGCGTGCAGCCGAGTATGGTACAGGAAAGGTACTGAATCTGTGACAGTCAAGAAGCAGCGAGAGAAGATAGGAGCTGACATGGAGATCCACCCTCCAAAGACACGTCTCCAGTGACCCACTTTCTCCAAGCCGGACCTACTTCCTGGCAGAAGTTTGTCACTAACTCATCAACGGTTTAAGTCACTGCTGAGCATAGTGGGTCCATGACGCAATTACTTTTCCAAAGCCTGCCTCTGGATACATGAGACATGTGGGGGACATTTTATGTCTAAACCATGAGAGGGGTGTATTTTTGTTTTTCACTAAGGAGATGTTTCTAACATTAGAAACTGGTACTAATGGTTTGTTGGAGGGCAATATTCTCTTTACTAGGAAGCCAACACATGCAGCCAAGACTGTTTTACTTGTTCCAAATGAAAATTCACTATAGAAACAAGGTTTTTTCTGTCCTTCTGCAAAATGAACATATATTGCATGAACAGACACAGTTTCTTTTATAATTATTGATGTCCTTGCTAGGCTGCTATTGTGCACAGTCACATGAATATTGTGACTAAAAATCTACCAGTTCTAAACTAGATTTCACTTAAAGTTCTAAACTGACCATTTTAGTGTCATATTTATTGACCATTTTAGTGACATATATATTTTCATAAAAATATAAATAAAAAGCAAAATTAAAGAGAACACTTGAATGAAAATGTACCATAAAGTGCTGAAAATAGAAAAAAATTATTTCTTGAAGGGCTGGAATTAGAGGCACTTAATTGAACAATTGATTTTTTTTGAGTACCTCAAAATGTGTTTTTCTAGTAGCATTTATGTTTTTCTAGTGGCAAAGTAATTCATATTTTTGGCCCCTTTAATTTTAATTTTAATTTTTTGGTGCCAAGGATGGAACCTGGAGCCTCATGTATGCTAGGCAGATGGTCTGCCATGGGACTAAGCCCTCAGCCTGAAGAATGACAATTTTTAACATTGGTCATTTAAATTATTGATTTTTTTAATATTTCAGAACAATAATGAATGCATTTGCCATGATGAAATTTATAATTTTGCTAAGGCACATTATGGGGCTGTCATCACCTAACTAGAGTGAGTTTGGGAACAATGTAAAGAAAATATAGAACCATGAAAGGTAAAGACGGACTACCTAATTTTAAACCCACTGGCCAGCTAGGTGGCCATGAGCAAGTTACTTAATCTTCTATTGCTGCATTACCTCTTATTTATCAAATGAGGATATCTATGATAATATGTTGATATTACACTATACATATATGAAGAGTTGTATGTCAAAAATTCTTATACCAGTGACTGGAACATTTGGAGCCCTCAAGCAATCTTAAGTGGTGTTATTGAAGCTGCCTTTAGTCCAAAATCTAACAATTTAGATAGTCCAAAATCCCAATAGAGCTTTGTTAATTTCTACTCTCACAGGTGCCAACTGTGTTAGCTTCCCACCGGCGTGACAGAATATCTGTGAAAATCAACTAAAAAGGAGGAAAGACTTACTTTGCCTAGGAGTTTCAGAGATTTCACTTGGCCCTGTTGCTTTGGGCAGCTCATCATGGCGCAAGCACATGTTGGAGGAAACCTGTTCGTCTCATGGCAGCTTAGACGGAAAAGTGAGGAAGTGGAAGTGACTGGGATCCCAATGTTTTCTTAAGGACACACTCCCAGTGATGTACTTACTTCCTTTAGGTTCCAGCTCCTAAAAGCTCCACCACCTTCCAGTAGCACATAGGCTGCTAAACAAACCTTTGGTACACAGCCTCTGGGGGACGTTTAAGATCCTTACCATAATACCAAGTTTAAGGCACACGAGCAAACTCATATTCTTTAGTAGTACTTGCAAATAGGAGACTTCTTAAAGATGTCAGGAAATATTCTTAACATATTCCAAGTATTTGTTTTATTTCTTTTGCTTTCTTTAGCACTGAGGGCTAAGACCTTTCAAGGCATTCAGTGTCTGTTGAGGCATAACTTCTCCATCCTCAGGTTCCAAATCTTAAAAGTACCAAGATTATTGATATTATGAACTTGTTTTAAGCATTCAAATTTGAATTTGTTTGACAAACCAAAATAAGACAAAATACATACATGTACATTTTCTGTGAGAGTGAGTTTTGGTACGTGAGTCTCAGGGTGCAATGCTATAGGTGGTGACATCCAAGTTGGAAAGGGCAAAAGGTGTAGGCACTGAGGAGCAGGAAAGAAATCTAGAAATCATTCTGAAGGACGAACGGACAAAGCTTGGCAACTGGTGAACTGTGAAATGCAAACATTTAGAAGAAGTTGGCAAAAATGATCTTAACAATTTTGATTTGAGAGAATAAATTATTTATTAAAAATGAGGATGCAAGTGTGGAAGATGAAATTCGGAGCTAGGAGAGACAGTCTAAACTCCTTTTTAAAGAGTGATACATTTTAGGGGACAGTAAAGAAAAAGAGTTATCAATGTTCACTTGAAAAAAAAATTGACATTTCTGAGAAGTTCCATAATACTTTCAAGATTGGAAAGTTTCAATAGAATACTTTTGTCCCATTAGGTTCTGTTTTACATTTAGTCTCTGTATTGGCATATTTGAAATCAGCAAATAAAAACTCATAAACTTGGAAAACATATTGGGAGATAAATGATAAGTATTGGGATTCAAAGTGTACAGAAATTGGGAGTTAGTGTAATTGGGAGAATACACAGGAGTAAACCTTGGAGAAGTGGAGGAAAACAGCTTCTATTAAAATTTTATGAAGAAAGATTGGATGTCGATGTACATATGCACGGAAATGAGGAGAGGGTTTTATAAAGGACTGGAGCTGATGGCCCCAGGGCCTCAATTTTCCATTCAAATTAATGTGGTCATTGGCCAAGCAGGATAGACTATGAGGCACAAGTGAGAATTGAAAAAAGTTTTGAAATAGTCCCCTAAAACCTGGCTGTGCTTACAGGATTGCCTAACGCAGAAGGCCCATTCGAAGTTAGAATGCATGGATTTGTGTGCTAAAGTCTGAATTATTCTCTATTTTTTTCTCAGTAGTGTGTGTTGTCCTGGGATTAGACAGAAAAAGCTCCCAGTGAGAGTAATCCAGCTTTGTGATCATTGTGGATTAAATTATTTGCCCAAATTCAAACTTATAATTCTCTCTAATCCATTCTAATTTTTTTTCATAAAAATAGTGTTTCCCTACAGACACACTTTAAATTCCCATTTTAAATTTCTGATAAGCTTCAAATTGGCTTGAAATTCCTCTCTAACCAATGGAGTCTCGATTTCTTTTTATAGTTGTTTTATAAACCATGAATACAGTTTTTGGACAATTTTTCTACCTTCTCACTTTTTCACTTTGAGAGAGTTATTGGTGGAAAAATTTTCCGTAATTCTTTTAAATGCATCAGCTCCTTTAATCTATCCATCAGGTAATTAACAATCATTATTTAATGCCTAATTAATTGTTAGATGCTAGGCTAAGGATTAAGGATATAAAGATAAATGAAGTGAGGCACTTGGCCTTGATGTGCTTCTAGAGTCAAACCGCATAGCTGGGAAGTATAGAGAAAGAAAAAAAAGCCTCTCCTTATCTGTCCCTTGTTATTGGATTGCTGTTTGCCGTGCACATTAATTGCTACATGGAATGAACTATTTCACCCTGTTCTGCTCTTGTTTTCACTGCTGGAACTGATTATTATTGTCAATACTACCTTATTCCTTTCCACTGGACTTTTCCATACCTGTGCATAAATGCTGTCACTTTTAGCATCTGCCCCAAGGTCTACTGATGTACTGGAATCCTTGAATGTTAAAGATTATTGTTAATCTATTTTGACAAAAGGGCAAAATTCTATTCTGCATCTATATACAGAAAATTCAATGTAATGTATATGATGACTGTCAACTCATATGAGGACAGCGAGTGCAGCAGCATCCCCCCCACCTCATCTACAGTTGTGCTTTCCATGGCTTTAGTTTCCTGTGTCAGCAGGGTTCTGACAATGTTAAATGGAAATTTCCATAAACAAACAATTCACATTTTTAAAGTAACTTTATAGCAAACAACTTGCATTTATAAAATAACTTTATAACATATGTTAAACTGCTCTATTTTACTATTAGTTACCATGGCTAGTCTTTTACTATGCCTAATTTATAAATTTAGCAGCCTTACTTTTGGATAGGAAAAAAGCAGTATATGTAGGGTTTGGAGCTACTTGTGGTTTTAGGGATTCACAGAATGACTTGAAACATTTTCCTCACAGATACAGAAGAGCTATTGTACTTATTACAGTGCTTCTAGATCCTGACTTTAAATAAAGTCACCTGAAATGCATGTGCTGTTTTTTCTGGAAATCTGAGCTCTCCTGCGAATTCCCAGGAGCATATGGGCAGGTCAGCACCTCTGACTCCAACATATTGTTCTCTATGGAGTTTTTCATTAATCTGCCTGATTTTATATCTATGGAGGTATTTAAAAATATAATGCATTACTTATGAAATGTGTAATCTAATCTACAAATAAATTATCCTTACACAGTCCTGATAAATAGTTGGTGGAAAATAATGCTTGCAAATTGAAAATACAAAATAAAATCATAGTTATGGTTTTATTTTATTTAATTTTCTCATACTAAGAACACTTCACATGCCATCTACATTCTTAATAAATTTTTAAGTATATAATACATTATTATTATTATTATTTTTTTTGGGGGGTGGGGTACCGGGAATCAAACTCACAGCCTTGTGCTTGCCAGGCAGGCACTGTACTGCTGAGCTAAACCCCCAGCCCCCACGATACATTATTTTTGACTGTAGCTATAATGTTGTACAGCAGATCTCTGGAGCTTATTCATTTTGTTTGACTGAAATTTATGCTTTTTGTTAATAATTCTACATTTCTTCCTACTTCCTGGCCTCTGCTAACCATTATTACACTCTGACCATTTTAGATATCTCAAATAAGTGGAAGCATGTGATATTTGTCTTTCTATGACTGGTTTATTTTGCATAAGATCCTCAAGATTCACCCACGTTGTTGCATGTTCCTAAATTGTCTTCTTTTTAAAGCTGAGAAATATTTCACTGTATGTCCACACCACATTTGATCATTCATCTTTTGATTAAAATTAAAATAATAACTTATAATTAAATGTTTAATAAATAAACAGTGTAAGTATTTGTGAATAAAAATCAAGGATTGCAAGTTGTTATATATAAAATTTTTGCCACTCTGATTCATATTGTCCTATCTCTTATTTCCTTCTTCCAGCTTTTATCTTTTGCCTTTTATTGCACTCAAATGGAAATACATTTCTCACATTGTTCCATGAATAAAATACAGTGTCAATTTTAGATGCCTTGGTTATTTTTTCAGAATCCCTGCCTTTATTTACCCTATGAATTTCATCTAGCGCCAGCTCCTCAGGTCATTAAATGTACCAGCAATAATAGTGCATGCCTGCAGTCTTAGCTACTCTGCAGGTTGAAACAAGAGGACCACAAGCTACAGCCCAACCTGGGCAACTTAGTAAGATGCTGTTCCAAAATTTAAAAATTAAAAAAAGGGATGAGAATATAGTGCAGTGTTCCTTGAGTTCAATCCCTGATACCAAAAAGGGAAATCATAAAATGTGTCTCATAATCATGTAACCCAAGTGACATAAAAAAATGGGGAAATTTAAATTATGTAATCACTTTGGGAAAAAGATTGAAGTATGTGTGATCTATGTAGTTACAAAGTCATTTGGTTAGAAGGGCCTCACGCTTGTTTTAATGTTCCTATTGTATTAAAATTTTAATACTTTTTAAGCAAGTAGTCCTGTGTTTTTGTATCATTAGCTTAGAAAATGAGTAAGTGGTTCCAATGTTTGGCATTTTTTTCTCCCAAGCTGAGCAAATTTAATCTCTTAGGATTTCACTTCTAGGTAAAAACCAACTGAAGCACATGTTCATGTTTACCAAAAGATGTTACAAAAGTATTTATATCGGCATCCTATTTCATTACCAGTGAATGGACAATAAATGGAGAAAGAGGACACAGAAAGTTAAATTGATGATCTACTGCTACAAATTATAATGGGTTGATCTCACACATTAGAGAAAAGAAGACAATAATAATAGTGGGAATCCATGTATAGGAAGTTTGACAACAGGCAAATAGTGGTTAGAAATGCGAATAGTGGTTAATTATGGGAAGAAGAAAGTTATACTAAGCAGAGGGGAGCACAATGGATGTTTGTGGCATTCTGCTAATGTCCTTTCTTGACCTGGGGAAAGGTGACAAAGACGTTAATTTGCCAAGTTGTACATTTATGTATATGCACTTTTTTGCTATATCTCTGATGCACGTTTTAAATGCACAGCATTGTGGTGTTTCTAAGGGAAATAGGCTGTATCTGTTGTGAGCCAGTAGAAACTTTCTTGAACAACACCTGATTAATTCATAGCATTAATGATTCTCTTCATTCTTTCTGTAAGCATACAAATTCCCAAGGTCCTCTGAACACTTATATCTTCTAAGTTTCTCTCTTGTGTGCTTGTTTGATCAACAAATTACTGTTTAGATAAGTGAACATCTATGGCAATAGAAACGAATTCAGCGTGCCTTGTTTAAAAAGCAATTTATTAATTAATAAGAATTTAAGGTATTTTTATGGAAATTAAGAGCCAGAATGAGGCTACGCCTTAGTAGATTTTATGATAAGAAAATAAAAAAAAACCAGGAATTGCTTACCATTTCTTACCTCTGAATATTTATATGACCTGGTTATTCTCAGCTTTACTTTCCTCAGACTCAATCTGCATGCTAAAATATGGCCATACCATAGATTTCAAGATATTATTTTCACTTAGTTTAAAAGATAAGCAGCCTATCACATATTTAGACTTCAATTCAATTGCAAATTTTAAATAGAGAAAATATGAAAGCTCAGCTTGCTTCAAATTTTCATTTCTGACCCGGTTTCAGTGACTGAAAGAGGGTTGCATAGCAATTCACACCTCTACAACAATCTTATCCTATATAACTCCAAATGCTTGTTTCTAACGCTTAACATACACACAGGTGCAAATTCAGGAAGTGGTGGGCATTTGTTCCTTAAATGCTCAAGTATAATCACACTGACTTTCTGGACAGTGAATTTGTTTGGTTTACAGTACAAAGGAAATTTGGCTAAGTATCTTATTGAAGGATAAAAGACAGAGGTGCAATGTTCTCCTATCTCCACATATAAGGAACATTAAATTTCAACTGAATAGGTGAAAGATAATTTTTGAAAAAATAATTTTGTGACATTAGCCTGTCCATTTTGAAGGAAAAATTAGTCTTTCCAGTGCACACCTGTCTTAGCCTACACAGGGTGCTCAAACAAAATGCATCAACTGGGTGAATTTAAACAGCAGAAATTTACTTCTTACAATTCTGGAAACTGGGGAGTCTAAGATCGAAGTACAGCCATATTTGATGTCTTTATCTGGGTTGAGGTCTTTATCTGGGTTGTAGACTTTGAACTTCTGTCTGTGTCCTATCATAATAGAATGGGGGAGGCAGCTCTTTGGGGGCAGTTTTCAAAGTGCTCTAGTTCTATTTATGAAACCTGTGCCCTTACAGCACCATCAGTTTCTAAAGCCCCTCCTCCTATCTTGTTACCTTGGGGACTAGGATTTCAACATACAAATTTTTAGGGAGGGACATAAACATTCAGACCATGGCAACACGAGTCATTAAGAAAAGTGTAGATAAAGTACGTAATAGCTTTACAAAGAGTGAAAAATAAGCACAGAAGCCCTAGGCCATAAAGTATAAGAGAAGATTTTGGAAATATGGGCAAGCAATTGATTTTTAAAATATGTTATCAAAAACTTAGTGGAAGTAGACTGATAATTTTAATACAACAGAATTAAAAACTTATTTTTAATTAAAATTATCGCATAACTTTGAAGACTTACAACCTATAATTTTTCAATTTTATGATTGAGGAGATAAGGGAGCCAAGTTCAAGCTGACAGGGAATTAAGTTCAAGCCAGCAGGAGTCATTTGGAGTGTTGTAGGCTAAAAGTCTTGGGTCCTAGCCTCATAGCCAGAAACCAGAAGCAGCTGACCTTCAGTGACACTAAATGCCCAGGTTTGCTGGGGTTATCTACCACCATAATAATTCTACTGCTGGCTTATGAGAATCAATCAACACAGTTCTTGGCATATCAGTTATAAACATTGATATTAATGGTCTCAGTTCACCAATGAAAAGGAATAGACTGGGAGAATAGATCAAGAAGCAAGATCCAAGGCAGGAAGGAAAATTAAAAAAAAGATATTTATACACAACATAGTTAAGATCATACAGCTAATTTCCCTTAGTTTATTGAAAAGAAAGGTTTGTGCTAATATTGCTTGGACAAGATATCATGCCTATATCTTGTACTCTGAATACTATGAAGACAACAATAAACAATTAATTATACCTCTCTTACTAACCTGTTCTGAAATTCTGTTTTATTGTTATTATCATTTTTTTCTCTTTAAAATAAAAAAGAAGCAAGACCCAACAACATGCTGAACACAAGAAACACATATGATTAAAAAAGAAATTCATGGACTGAAAGTCAAAGGATGGAAAACAATATTCCATGTGACTAGCACTTGAAAAAAATCAGGGGTAGCCATTCTATTTGCAGACAAAGTGGATTTCAAGCCAAGACTGATTAAGAGAGAAAAAGAAGGTCACTACACACTTATAAAGGGAAAAATCCAAGGGGAAGAGATAACAATCATAAATATATATGCACCAAATACCCAGCACACCCCACTAGGTAGAAAAAATATCAGGCAATGAAATTGAAGATGTAATTAAAATCTCACCAACAAAGAAATGCCCAGGCCTTGACAGATTCACTAATCAATTCTACAAGACATTTAGAGAAGAACTAATGCCATTAATGCTGAAACTAATGAAACTGAAAAGGAAACAATACTCCTAAGTTCATTACTCCTAAGTTCATAAGTAGTGAAAGTAAGCATGATACTAAAACCAGACAAAGACCCAACCAAAAAAGAGAACTACAGGCCAGTCTCCCTAATGAACAAAGATTCAAAAATCCTCAATAAGATACTGGCAAACAGAATGTAGAAAATCATCAAGAAGATTATATACTATGATCAAATAGGATTCATCCCAAGGATGCAGAGATGGTTCAATGCATGCAAAGTCAGGAATAAGACAAAGATGTCCACTGTCATAATTCTTATTCAGTATAGTTCTGGAAACATCAGCCAGACATGAGATTAGACATGAGAAAGAAATAAGAGGAATAAGGATAGGAAAGGATAAAGTAAAATTTTATTTTCAGGTGACATGAGATTCTACATAGAAGAACCCCAATACTCCACCAAAGGACTTCTAGATTTTATAACCAAATTCAGTAATGTAGCTGGATACAAAGTCAACCCTCAAATATCAATAGTATTCTTGTACACAATAAACTCACTGAGAGAGAAATTAGGAAAACCACACCATTCACAATAGTATTATGAATGAAGTACTTAGAAATCAAGCTAAAGAAGTAAAAGATCTCTACACTGAAAACCACAGTACTCTGAAAAAGGAGATCAAAGAGGATATCAGAAAATGGAAAGATATCCTTTTTCTTGAGTAGGAAGGACCAATATAATGGAAATGGTCATACTTCCAAAATTGTTACACAGGTTTAATGCAATCCCAATCAAACCACCAAAGGATTATCTCACAGAAATAGAGAAAACAATCCTAAAATTTATGTAGAAACAGAAGATACCTACAATAGCAACAGCAATTCTGGGCAACAAAGGCAAGGCAAGGGGCATCACAACTCCTGACTTAAAATTACCTTACAAAGCTCCTTGATAAAAACCACCTGACACTAGCAAAAAAAAGATGTGGAGAGATAAATGGTTATGAAATTAGAATGCCCAATAATGTAACAATTTGATTGCTTTCAGCTGAACTCCTTTGACAGGGAATTTAATTTCACTGGTTTCATGAATCCTTGAGTATAGTGTTAGTGGTGGTTGAAATAGTGATGTGCTGGAGACATAACAACTACTACCTCTAGGAAATCATTCTGGAAGGAAGTGACATCCTAGTTGTGAGTTGTAATTTAGTGGCAGAATAATGTTGGGCAATGTATCACCCTGAAGAAATTTTCCAGCTTGAATTGTTTGGGCAAGAAGAGAAAAAGCATATATATATATTCTGGAAATGCAACCTAACTGTCACACTGTTGGCTTTTCAGAGTTATATAGTAAATGTGAATTTGACTAAAGAACTGCTAGTTGAAGATTATGGAGTAGAGCTGTTTTACCTCAATTTTATTCACTCAGAAACTGGCAAAGAAACAAATCCAATAAGAAAGTGAATGTCTGCAAGAGGGTAGGGAGAAGCGGGGAAGTGGTGAAGTTCTGAACATTTAATGAAAAAGGAAATGGCCATGATCCCATATCCTGAATTTGTCACAAACCTGCCAAATACATGGGATATAGGCTGGAAGGAGACAGGTCACGCTTAGTGCTGACCTATTTCCTCTGATCTTTAGCAGGAAATTATATAAGTTAATGTAACAGTCTTGCAAGGGCTATCCAACTGTTACTTGATTAAAGTAGTGTATGCCAGGAGATAGATGAGCAATCATAAAATAAAGATCTGAATTTTAAAAGGGGAAACATGATGGCAAGTCATTTCTCATACCTAAGATCTAACTCCTTGTTAAAGGAAAAGGCTGGAGGAGGAGCCAAGTGGGTAAGAGGTATTTCCAGATAACTCAGAGAGCCTGAGGCACCTTGACTTCTTTAGCAGAGAAACTTGCGGAGATCTGTACTCATATCAAGGAAAAAGGAGATTTTGTGAAACAGTGACTAAGACAATGCCTGAATTGTAATTTGGAAGAGCTTCACTTCATTCTACAATGAGGAACATTCCCCAGAGTGAGGAATATTCTTATATAAAAATGTTGACATTATTCAAATATAATTTGTAAGATGAAATGGACCAGCTTTGGGATACATTTACAAAAAGAGGATAAATACCCTATATTATAAAAAAGATATGTAATATCACAATTATTATTAATTTACTATCACCTTGTTTTGAAACTCTGTATCTTTTTTATTGTTTTCTGTTGTTTTGGTTTTGACTTTGTGTTTGTTTTCTTGCTTTGTTTTTTTTCTCTTTACAATAACAAAAGACAAACCCAAGGAAAAACAGGCTATGGAAAGATATCTTCCTATATTAAACAAATTACAAACAATGTGATATGAGCTCTTAAAAAGTTGAAGAATATAATCTTTCAAAGAAAAAAGTGTAGAAAAAAATCACTGGAGCCGAAGAACAAACTGATAGAACTTGAGAATTAACTGGATGAGAAAAATCAAAATATTACAGAAATAAAATTATTGCCTCTGGTTAGGTTAGGTGAAAGGCCTATAGTTTTATCAAGAAATTCCAGGTATGCTAGACTTGTGTGTGTGTGTGTGTGTGTGTGTGTGTGCGCACACACACACACACACATTTCTTTAAAGTCATCTAAGAGCTACGGATCTAAGAAGGATAAAGGAGTCAAAAGAAGTCTAAAGATTGCAGGGGACAAGCATTCCTATGTTGTTATGTATAAGATAAACCTGGATTGATTCCATATCTTGAGCAAATTACAGTGATTGCAGGCAGGGTAGGCAGAGAAACAAGATTTTTATGTATTAGAGAGAAACTAGTCATGGTTTGGTGAACCACAGGGACAGACTTTAGACTGGAAGAACCCTAGTCTTTTGCAAGCATGTCTTTTGCATAACAACTTTGTGGAATAGGCCTCAAACTGGAGAAAAGTCTAAAAAGAAATGTGAAATATCACAATTTTGAGATCTCATTGTCTTTTTTTTTTTTGTCTTTTTGAGACAGGGTCTTGCTCTGTAGTTCAGGCTGGCATTGAACTCACTTTGTAGTTCAGGCTGGTCTTGAACTCACAATGATTCTCTTGCCTCAGGCTCCCGAGTGCTGGGACTTCAGGCATGCACCACCACTCCCAGCAAGATCTCATTGTCTTGTATTATCATGGTTGTACAATCTCACAGTCACAAATATTGTGGTGTGTTAAGGTATTTTTTTGTCATTCAGAGCCACAGGCTTTAGTGTTTTTTCACAATACACGCATAAGTGTGTGCACACACACAAAGCATGACAAAAGGCTTCCTGAGGGACAGGCCATTGAGTTCAATCAGAGGTAAAGGTCTTTGGAAATATGATTATAGTGGGTTTCCTTCGGTGCGACTTTAGAAATAAGACACCAGAAGTCTCAGCAGATCTCTGTTTTCTTTCAGCCTAGGCTCTAATTTCCTGTCCTGTTACAGGCCTGATAACTTTGATCCACTGAAATCCACTTGGTATTAAGCAGGTGGGTGGACTCAGTTCAATTATGGCACCTACTTTGAATATGAGGCAAAGATCTCCCTTAAGAAAGGCCTAGGGGCAGAGCACCATCAGACTTTAATATGGAAAAACTTTAATGCTCAAAGACCATAGAATTTCAATACTTTAAGACTAAGACTAAGACTAAGTCTAAGACAGCATGACTTCAAATTTCTAAATAATAAAAGACTATGTATACACATATGCATACACAATCCAGGTATTAGATTCAGCAGAGAGATTTAAAAATAACTGAAATATATATTAAAGAATTCATAGGATAAAGAAAATATTTCAAGAATCACTTCAATATCTAAAATAGAACAAAATTAAGGCAATTTAGAATAGAAATAATAAAATGTATTTGAAATAAAAAATATTTTTATTAGATTAAGCAGAAAAAAATCACTAAAACTAGTTAACAGGTCAAAAGAAACTAATATAAATCACAGAGAGAAATGAAAAGATCTAACAAAATGAACAGAGCTCCAGTGGTGCATTGAAAAATTGCAAGTAGTTTAACATTCATATGATAAGAATATTAGAAAAGAGAGAAAATGACACAGACAACATGTGAAGTGGTGATGATCATATATCTTTAAAATTTTAGGAAACATGTAAGAACAAATCCAGTGAACAATACAGAAGGATAATTATAAGGAAAACTGTTTTCACTTTAGTCATGCTTAAATTGTTAAAAGACGAAGTTTAGAGAAACATCTTAGAAATGTTCAGAAAAATAAGGCATGTTACATATAGCATAGTAGCATAAGAACAGCAGTTCCCTTTTCTTCTGAAAATTCAAGATCTGAGGACAATGGAAAATCATCTTTAAAGTGCTGAATGAAAAATTTCATTTAATTTGGAAAAAATACTTTTAAAATGAGACAAAATATATACATAAATGAGACAAAATATATATGTTAGGATAAAGGAAATCCAAGAGATTTTCTTTGCCAGTAGATTTGCCCTACAAGAAATGCTAAAGAATTTCTTGAGGTTGAGGAGAAATGATAACAGATAGAAACTTGGACCTAGAAAAGAGATTTATAGGCACTTATGTGAAGAATATGTGATCATTTTTTTCTTTTTAAGAATATTGATTGTGTAAAGCAATTATAAAAATAATTATGTGATGTATATGGAAGTAATATAAAGAATGGGAGTGAAGTAAATGGAATTGTAAACAATATTAATTAAATGTATAATGTTGAAGTAGACTATAATAAGCTACCAAAGCATATTATAGCCCTTAAAGTAACCACCAAATAAACCCCTATAGCCATAGCTAAAATTCAGTTGAGAAAATAAAGTACTATAAAAGCTCAATACCCAAACCAAAATGAAGCAGAAATAAGGACTAAGAGAATAAGGACAAGATAATGAAACAGCAAATAATAGAATAAAATCCATTTATATCAATAATTACATTAAAGGTAAATGGACTACATTTGTGATTAAAATATAGATATTGTTATACAGTTTAAAAAAGCAAGATCACATTATATACTATTTAAGACACATAATTTGAAATGAAAAGGATTAAAATAGATATATAGCATGAATGGTAAGCAAAAGAAAAACAACTGGTCCCTAAGAGCAGACAAAGTAAATTTTAAGCCAAGGAATATTAGAAGAAATAATGAGTGATTTTCGTAATTCACTAGGAAGACACAACATTATAAATGTGTATCCACTTAATAAAAAGGTTCCAAAATACATAATGCAAAGACTAGAGCTAAATGGAAGAAAAGATAAAGCCAAAAGCCCTTGGAAATTTTAACATTCTAATGATGGGTAATTTTGTGACTAGTCAATGGATGCCCAGATATTTGGTTAAACAGTATTGTTGGCTATGTCTGTGAAGGTGTTTCCAGAATAAATCAGCATCTGAGTGAAGCACATACTCTCCATGTAGATGGGCAACACATCTTCTGAGGGCCTCAACAGAGCAAAAAGACTGAGAAAAGGGGGGTTTGTTTTCTCTATCTGACTGCTTGAGATGAGACATTAGTCTTTTGCCCTCGGCTGGACTTATGTCATCAACGCTCTTGGTTTGAGTCTTTTGGTCTTGTAGTAGAGCTTAGACTGTAGCCCCCCTGTTTCTCAAAGTTGATTACAACTCACAGCATTGGTTTTCTTTGGTCTCAAATTTTCAGATTTAGGATAGAGTTATATTAACGGCTTTCCTGGGACTTCAGTTCACAGATGCACATTACAGGAATTTTCAGCTACAATAATTTCGTGAGTCAGTGCCTTTTAATTTGCCTCTCAATATAAATAGGGATAATCATAAGCAGTTTTAACCCATTCAAACTGCTATAACAAAATATCATAAACTAGATAGCTTATAGATGCCTGGTATTTACTATTGACTGTGTTAGAAACTAATGAGCTTAAAATCAGGGTGAAGGCAGATTCAGTGTTTGGTGAAAGATTGTCCCCTGATTCCTAGACGATCCTTTTTCCACTGTGTCCTCATATGGTGGACGGAATGAATGAGGTCCCTCGAACTTATTTTTTTTTTTTTTTTTTTTTTTTTTTTTGGTTTTTCTCCGGTACTGGGAACCGAACTCACGACCTTGCGCTTGCCAGGCAGGCGCTTTGTCACTGAGCTAAATCCCCAGCCCACCTCGAACTTATTTGGTAAGGATGCTAATCTCATTCAAGAAACCTTTACCCTTATATCTCCCAAAATCTTCACCTTCTACTACCATGGATTTGTGAGGTAGGATTTCAGTGTATGAATTTGTGAGTGAATGGAAACACTAAGACCATACACAGAGATTCCAAAAGTTAGAATGCTTCAACTTATACTTTTGGACTTCCTGATGGTGCAAAAGCAGTACACATCCTGTAGAAACTTTGAATTTTGATCTTTTCCTAGGTTGTCAAAATGCAGTATAATACTCTGTTATGGTGCTGGGATGGAGTTAAGCTGAAACTCTCAGTTGACCCTGTGATCATTATGGTAGAAAACCAATACTCTATAGTGTACTGTGTTGCTAGGCTATCATGTTTGATAGGTGAGGTATATGAAATGCATTTTTCCTTATAAAAGGTTTACTGGTGAGTAACCCCAGTGTCAGTAAAGGAGTATGCGTGTGGAGTGAGTCCAATCCTATTGGCTGTATTTCTTTGGAGAAACTTGACTAATATATTCTATTTCTGAATAACTGATAGAGCTAGGAGACAAAATATCAATAAGTCTAGAGAAGATTTGAGTATCACTATCAACCAGTTTGATTTAATTGATATTTATAAAACATTAATCCCAATAAGTACAGAATGTACATTCTTTTCATGTGTGCCTTAAGTGTTTGCCAAAACTACATACAAGGGCAGAAAATAAGTCTCTGTAAATTGAAAAGGATTATAGTTATGACCTATATGTGATCATAGAAAATTTAATTGGAAATCTATAAAATGAGATAATCAGAAATCTTGCTATATTAGAAATTAAACAATACTTATTCTGAACATGACATATTTAACTTTATCAGAAGAGAAATTGGAAAATTTTTTGCATTGAATGAAAGTGAAAATATAGCACATCAGCTTTTATGGGAAGTAGTAGGTTGGCTGCATTAATATGCTTCATTCCTTTGAACACGCTCTTTTTGCAATATGATATTGCTCCTCCTCCCTCCATAAGAGGAGAAGTTAATTTGCACCTCTCCTTTCTGGCTTGGCCTTGTGACTTGCTTTTCTTAGCTAGCAGAGCAAGGCAGAAGTGATGTTGTAAGACTTCTGATCCTAGGCCAAGAGCTTCTTTTCATCACTAGAGATTGTCATGAGAGGAAGCTGAAGCCGGTTTCTTGAGGAAATCTGAGATGGAATAAGATATGCAGTGGATTGTCAACACTAGCCACTAAACATGTGAATCAGATGACTATAAACCTCTTGCACATCCATGCCTTAGTAATCAGCTGAACAAAGTGTCTCATAGAAGAAGAACCACTGATTTTAGCTCAGCTCAAATTATTGTTTCACAATATTATACACAAATAAAGTAGTTGTAGTTTTCATGCACAAAATAGAATTGCTTAATATATGGTACTAAATAATGGATACAGAAATTGATGCCTAGGAGTGGGTACTTCTATAACTAAACTTAAGGGATGCAGCATTGGTTTTGGTACTGGTCTGCAATTAGTAGCTGAAAAGTTGCAGGGTATGCAGTAACGAATGGAATTTTAGAAATCTGAGGAATGGTGCCTTGTCTTATGTGTTAGTTGAATATGGTCAAAATTCTGTCCTGAGATAAGTTATAAAATACGAGGTATGCCCAGTGGACTTGTGGTTCTGTGAATAAAGGTTTTCAAACAAAATTTTGAATTTAGCAATTGGCTTTTTTTATCTGTATATGACAAAGTGTGGGGACAGAAAGAGTAAATAAGAAAAGTATCCAGTTTACAGGCATAATTTAAAGAAAATAAATCTCAAGGTAAAAAATAAAATATGTGTCTGTTAGACATTTTCTTAAAATCTCAAATATTTGAGACATGGTAGGCAATGTCAATTATAAAAAAGGGTTTCAAAAATTGTGAAGAATGACTTAAAATTTCCTTAAGGTATAATTTTAGAGATGGAAAAGACCAAAGATATAAAAGGGATTATAAGATATGTTCTACTGAGAAATATAAAGGATAAATAAAATATTATTGGTAAACATAAAAAGAGAATAAAGAAAATAGAATAGAAAATATATTCAAAGATGGTAGATTCCTGTAATCTTAGCACTTGGGAGGCCGAGGCACCGGGATTACTAGTGTGAAAGTTAAACTAAATAGTCAACTTGACTGATATAAGAGCCATCTCAAGGATGAGTAAAGCACACTTCTAGATGTGTTGGAGTGGATCATGGAAGTGTGAGCTTAAGTACTAATTCCAGCCCCAGCTATCTTTCTCTCTGGTGCTGTTCTGTTTCTCTGCTGTGCTTCTGCCCACCATGAAGTGAGGAGCCTTATTCCACCACGCTGTTGCATGGTGTTCCTGCCTTACAGCCAGTTGACTCTTGACTGAAACACCAGAAACCATGAGTAAAATTAAACCTCTCCTCCTTGAAATTGCAGGTGCTGGGTATTTAGCCTTGGTGGTGGGAAAGCTCGCTAATAGAGTTTGAGACCCTGTCTTAACCCCGCCCTCCATAAAAACCCAAAAAGTATTTAAAAATTCAGTTCTCTTGCCAAAGGAAAATAAAATATTTTTTTTGTTAATTTATTGTGCTGAATATTTTTCTCTATTTAAACTCTTTCAGTCTTCTCAATGTGTACTTGACATTATTTTTATAACTTGTCTGCTAAGACATTCTGAACAAAAGAGCAATTTTCTTCTGAGAAATATGTAGCCTACTCTCTTGACTAAAGAATCAACTTTCTACCAGTTTAAAAACAATTAAAATTCCTTTTTTCCTTTCATATCAGGTTACTTGTCTGATGTCATGGATTAAACATTGTCCTGCAGGTTCCCTTCATGATTGTAGGTGGCATTCACTGAATGATTAAACAGTTAGTCTTGGTTTCTTCTTGCTTATCTCTGATAAACTTTACCTTAGAATACACCCTGAATTAAGTGTTTTTTTTTAGTGAGGTTGTGCCATCATTGTCATAGGTCTAAATCTTTATGGTTGTTCTACTCTTTTACTTTGCACTCTTACAGCCTGACTTTAAGATCCTCTGTTCTACTGCCTCTCTTTGCTCTTAGAAACTTACCTTTACTCTTCAGGAGAGTGTTAGGTAGCTTTAATTAAAACTCTGTCTGGAAACTCTTTAGACCAATGTCAAGGGATGGGAAAGCAGATGCCAGCAGCGCAGCTTATCTTAGGGTTGCTAAATAAACTTGAGAATCACATAATGAATGGATTTGATATTGCACATATGATTCAGACTAGCTGAAGCTTTTAATTTCTCTCAGAAATAACATGTTTGAGGAAAATTCATTTGAGTTTTGAGAATAGGGTTTTATAAAATCCTGAAGTGCTGTGTGGCAGGTCAGGAGATTTGGATGCCAAGCCATGCATGCTTACTTATTAATTCTATGGCTAAGTTGTCTGGGTATTCATTTGTCAAATAATTTATGGAGCAATTCTGAGAATTAAACAAGGATAACTCATAAAAGTGCTTCAGAAATATATTAAAGAAATCCAACTAGCTAACTGCATGCCTTTGATCTGGGAAGAAGATTTTCAAGAGTTTGTACAATTGCTGTAGAATCTTTTTATATGTACTCTTGGAACTTGGGGGCTAGGAGTATTTGAATCAAAACAGAAATACCTCCATCCTCTTAATCTTCTTTATATCATCTTCTTGTCTGTTTGAACTGTTATAACAAAAATATAATAAACAGAGTGTTATGGCTGTGTCTAGATGTTCCCCCAAACCTCATGCAGTCATAACAAGGGCTTTTACAGAGGTATCTGAATCTAGAATGTGATGCTGGGATTGAGTGTATGTGATTACTAAATCAGACCACTGATTGGTTTGGCATCCATCCTAAACCTGGTAGCCTGGACAGAATATAAAAGAGGCAGAAAGAAGCTGCTAACGTTGCTTGGACTTGGTGCTTGCTGTTTTTACCTGCTTGCTTGCCATGGACTATTTCTTTTCTGTGAAGCCCCTTTGCCATGCTATCTTGCCCTGGAGCCTACTGACTATAGACTGAAACCTCTGCAAACTGTGGGCCAAATAAACCTTTCCTTCATTACCTTTGGGCATCAGATGTTTTGTTTCAGCAGTGACAAAAGTAACTAAGAAAATGGGTAACCACATAAATATATTAATTGCAGTTCTAGAGGTTGGGAAGGGCAGGATCAAAGTGCTGGCAGATTAAGTCTCTTGTGAGGGCTTTCTTCTGCATTCATACATGGCCATCTCCTTGCTGTGACCTTGCATGGCAGAAAGGGTAAGGAAGCTGTCTTCTAAAGTCACTAGTCCCAGCATGAGGGTTCTGCCCAAACCCTTTTCAAATAGGATCACACTGGGGACTAGCTTCAATTTATGAGCCTTTGGGGGAATAAAACTATTTATTCTATGACAAGCAGAAATGCTATGGTCTGGATTTGGAATGCCTTCTCAAAACCTCATGTATTCAGAGGTGGGACTTGTGGACAGTGATTGGATCATGGGGCTGCTATACTTATTAGTGAATTATTTAATCCACTGGTGAATCTATAGCTGAATGTGCTGTTAAGAGCTGTGTCTGGTCTGAAGAGGTGGTTCAATGGGAGCATGACCTAGAGGGCTATATTTCCCTTTCTGTCCTCCTTTCTCTCTCTGCTTCCTGGTCATCATGATGTAAGCAGTTGTTATGGCTTGTGTCTGAATGTCCCTCCAAAGCCTCATACAGTCATGCGGCAGGATTCTAGAGTATTTGATTGATCCATGGTCCAATGCTGGGATTATGGGTGTGAGAGCTACACCCACCCTGGGGCAGGCAGACTGCATACAATACAAGGGAGGGAAAGAACCTTGCTCTCTGCAGCTCCTCCCTTTTTGCTCTTGCTGTCTTTGCTGTCTTCCACCGCAATGAACTATTGTCCTCAGCCATGTGCCACTCTGCCTTGGAGCTAGCCGTGTATGTACTGAAACCTCCACAAACTGTGAGCTAAATAAATCTTTCTTTCTTTAATTCTGGGTGTCAGGTATTTTGTCTCAGTAATGAGAGAAAAGGAACCAAGACAGCAGCTTTCCTCTGCCATGCCCTTCTGTTGTGCCATTTTTTCCTTAAAGACAACAAACCACACATTGAAATACTGAACCAAAATAAATCCCTCCTCCTTCAAGTGTCAGGTATTTTGTCCCAGCAATGAGGAAAGTGACTAAAACAAGGTACTTAAGAATTGTTTTGGTTTTTCTCCATAATTTACCAACCCCATCTTCCATCCAGTAAATCACTATGCCTTATGTGTTGCTCAGGTTTCTCATTGCTGTGGCAAAATACCCAACACTCACAATGTAAAAGAGGAAATTGTTTATTTGGCTCATGGTTTCAGAGATTTCAGTGCATAGTCAGTTTGTTCCATTGCTGTGTGTGTGAGGTGTGGCAGAACATCACGGTGGAAGGGCATGAAGGAGGAAAGTTGCTCATTTCATGGTGGCCAGGAAGCACAGAGCAGGTGAGGAGCATGCCAAGAAGGGGTGAGAGACCAGGTATACTCCCACAGTTCACATCCATGTGCTCCACCCAGACACACCCAGAAATGTGCTTCATAATCTAGGCATCTCTCAAGCCAGTCAAGTTGACAGCAAAGCTTAACCATCACACTTTATCAACCATGTCTCACATCCACTCTCATCTTATCCTGTTCCATTCCTAGCAATGAAATCAACATTGAATTCTATAAATTTTATATTTAAAATCATTTAATGCTCACACACTTACTTAGGATAAATTTCAAATTTCTTTTCTTTTGTACTTTCTGTTCTTGTTCTGATTCCATCTTGTCTTCATTTCTCTTTATTCTCCTCTATGCTTTGTTCATCAGACTTTAGGAAATCACAAGTGTCAGAATGTTATGGTGTTGTGAAGGAAATTCATCTGGGAAAAGGACCATGAATTGCAGGAATGAGACATGATTTACTTTGTGTAAGCACACCTCAACAATCAATTTGGATATTGACTTATGTTCTATAAACCAGAATGTATTTATCTTCTAACTGCAAACCTCTAAAGGGCCCAAATTATTAAAAATAGAGGAAGAGAAAAGAAACTGAGAGCCACATTACAAAAATAATTTAAAAAATATTTTCACATAGGCTTTTAAAATCTAATTGAATAAAACTAAGCAGTGTGAGAGACCTAAATATTGTCTATGAACAAAATGTACTGGGCTTGAGAAAATCTGTTTGACCTTATCCTTTAGGTAGCTAAATTCTTACAAATGTGCTACAGAACTTGGATTTTCAAAAAGCTGTCTGATTTAATTTTTTTTGTGTGTGGCAGAGAAATGCCTTCATCAATTAGCACAGATTGTTATTGATATTTCCAAGAAATGTTACAACTTTTTTTTTGGCTATATACTCTAACATTTCAACAAAAAGACCAGGAATGTCTTCCTTATGTCTAACCAATGTCTCTCTTTCGCTCTTTTTTACTTTCAGTATTTCCTGGGTCAAGATGAATAACAATATGGCTGGTTTTTGAAAACTATAACACTTGTCATTAAATTTCTTAATAGGTGTTTCTTTTTCCAGAATAAATGATCTCAATGTCTTTAATCTTTTCTCTAAATATGAATTTTCCATTTTGTTGTTACAAGTTGATTTTCCCTCCCTCTTCTCGACTCTCAAATTCCTTCATATTCTTTACAAATTCAGAGACAAACACTGGATACAGTATTCTACTAGGAGGAGACTATTGTCAGAAAAGTAGAATGTTGCTTCCTGGCTCTTGGTTAAATTACGGTACTGTTAATACATTCTGGTATTCCATTTCTTTTCTTTTCCTCTTTCTTCCAATAACATTATCTTCAAAGACATTTGTTCAGTGTCTCTGTGCTGAGCCAGCTTGCAAAAGCGTCAAAAGAAATTCGGATGTTCATCTGGTCCCATTAGATACTTGGTAGGAGACAATATCTAGCATTGGGAGCCAGAGTGACACAAATAAGGAAAACAGTAAAATCAAAGTTAAAAATTTGTTCTCAGTGGAAATTTGTGAGAAAGGAGCTTAAGATGCTGATTTTTTAAAAAAACTTGCTGGAAATAAATACAAGGAGAGAACAATATAAAAAAATCAAATTTATAAGGCATTGGCCCTTCATTGAAAAATTCATTCACTTTTCTGAAACACACATGGGTCTTTCAAATGCTGCATCAGGGTTCATTAGAAGAACAGATTTAACATAAAATATATATGTTATATACATGATTTACAAAGTAGGATTACAGTGGCCACCTGCAGAGTCAGAGGTAAAACAATTCAGAATGGCCATGTGTGCGCTGGACAGCTGGAAGATCTGGTTGAGAGTTGAAGAGCATGTGGTCACCTTAGAGTCTGGGAAAGCTGATGGATCTGCATTGGAACTCTGCAAAGTGTATGCTGGGATCCTGGAGGCACAAGCCCAGAGGTGATGGTAAGGACCAGAGCTCCTCAGAAGAAACAAAAAGGAAGACTTTTTGTTCTTTCCCTTTTTATTCCATCCATGAAACAAGATTATTGGTCAGTGCCACCCACATCCAGCGTGTTTTCCCTGCAGCCTACATATCAGTAATCTATATACTTCCAGAACTGCGGTTCATGCATCCATTAGGGGGGCTTTCCTTAATCCATTCAAGTCAACAGCACAATTAATCACCCAAAGTGCTAAGCCAAAAGAGGCTTTTTAATTTTGTCCAGAGTTGTTCAGTGTATTTCTTCTGCCTTGTTGCACTATTGGAGGACTTAGCCCATTTTACCTGCCTTCTCCTATTGATGCTCTTCTATTTCATGTATAATTTTCTTCTTAAGTCTCTTTATATTGCGCTTTCTACTTTGTCGCTAAAGGTAAAAACACAAGGTCCTTTATGCTAGTGATGTAACGACCTTCTCTCAAAGGAAATAGGAAATGAAAAGATTTCTGAGAAACAGAGAAGGTACATAATTTACTAAAAGCAGTCACTGAAATGAGAACGGTGTGCTACAAAATATGTCTTCCCACGTTTCTAGTCCTGGACATCAGATATTCAGAATCTCCTGCATGTTTCTGACTACAACCTTAGAAGTAATTAAAGCCTGGTCATTGACTGAAAATTGAACAATATTGAATCCATGGCCCAAGCGGGAAATGTGTATATTTCTTATGTTTCCCAGTCAATTTTACTCTGTTCACTAAGTTTTTGGTCTAATTTTCTCAGAATTCCCCAGTGTTTATAGATCATTGATAGTATAAGTACATAGCTTAAGGAACTATATCTTCTAAATCAGCAAGTCATTTGGATTTCTGAAAAGATTTATACTGTACTCTGACTTTTGATTAAAATCATGAGTTTTGATCATGGGTATTACCTTGGGAAAGTTCTCATTTATCAAATAAAGAGGAGGTAGATAAAAAAGAGAAATGACCTAAGAGTCTATGATACTTACTACAAGTAAGACACAGTCTAATATAATAAATAATATGTCACATAAAATTACTTCATTTTTGTTTTTTTATTTTCTAAAAGTTAGCAGACTGAGTCAATTGACATTTACATTATTATGTACAGAAATTAGGGCTTACAGAAAGAGAGACACAATTTTTTTTGTTTTTTCTTGGGACAGTTTGAATGTTATTTTGAAAAGGTAATTATTTAAAAGGCAATTCAGCATTCTAACAAATATATTCAGTGTAATCATACTTAGAATATTTGGGAAGTTGCAATGCAATCACTGTCCTTTAAAAGATACTAGTGGCTGTACTATAGAGGATTATCTAAAACTGCCCTGCATTCAGCACTGATGCCATCCTTGGAGAAGGGTGAGGAGAGGACAGAAGAGCAGATGATCATGTGGTGAAGTTGACAAAGAAGTGGGGTGTGTGCAGTGTGTGTATTTCTTCTTTAAGGTGCTGCTGCTGGAGCCCTGTAACAGCACTGCTCTATTAGGGTTCAGACACAGTTTGTTCTGTGGTGTTGGGGCCTCATTCTTCAACCAGAGAGGCCTTAGAATCTCGGACCTGGAAGATCAGACTCTGGAACTGGAGGAAACATGACATTTTTTTTTTTTTTTTTGGTTTTTCTCTGGTACCGGGGACAGAACTCACGACCTTGCACTTGCCAGGCAGGCACTTTGCCGCTGAGCTAAATCCCCAGCCCCAGGAGGAAACATTACAAACCAAATACCTCTTTATATATAAGACCAGTTGAGCAGGGGAAAAAAGCAAATTCTTTTTCCAGGGTTCCATCACAAAACATTCCAAAGAGAGGCATAGAATTCTGATCTGTACATCTAGTCAAATGGCTTTTCTCTAGCAACTAACTTGGAAGTTTCACTTTGTATGAATTACTGTTTTAGTAGAAAAGCAGGTATAACACAAGATATCCAAATGTATAAGAAATTACACGATTTGCTTATGATAGTCAGCCAGAGAGTTGAATGAGGAAGCCTGCAGAGTGTCTGCACACTGAAAGCTGAAGGTTTCAGTCCGAGGTCTGTAGCTCACTGCAGTGTTGCATGAAAGTCTGTGTCAGGAAGTCAATGGGTGTGTGATGAAAGGCTGAAGAGTCTATATAGGCAGGTTGAAGGATCCAAGGTGGAAGTAAAAGGCTGTGCTAGAAGCTAGAAGACAATGTCCAAGCTGAAGCTGAAGACAGGTGCTCCTCCAAAGAACAGAAGCCAGTCTGTCTTTCCTCATTTCCCTTTTGTACCATCCAGGTGAGGAGCCTCCCTAGGGTGTGTCCTCTACACCCTACGGTGCAGACAGTCACCCTAGGGCAGGTCCTCTATACCCTAAAGTGTAGAATTGCTCAGCTGACTTAGTTAATCTTCTAAACTTCTCAAGTTGACACACTGAATCAACCATTACACACCTGTTCACTAGTGATAAATATATGCATGAGGGGATAAATATGAATGCTGATCATATTTTCAAAGAAAATATTTCCATTAGTAACTGATTTTTTTGCATACATCTCACCTCTGAAATAAAGCCTTCTTTAAATAATAACAGGCCATCCTGATTATTCCTTTGAGCTTATTCCCCATCAGAATTGGTTCTTCCCTGCATTACTACACTGTGCCTTAATGTTAGTAATTATTATCTGTTGTTTTAGATATGTACAGTTTACCTTCTTGAATAAGATTTTGGGACATAAGGTTGTGGGCCTCCTACCTTTTTTAGATCTCCCATTATCTAAACAATATTAGATAATGAAATGATGCAAAATATATCCAATATGTATATATTGGATAAAAGATACATATGCAAGTTGAAAAGTAATGGTTTACCACTTTAAAATTAAAAAAACTTAAGGACTTCAAGTTGATATTATCTACGTGGGTCTAGGGATGTAATTGTAGTGCTCTACCTCTAAGCAAGTGATAAAGCACTTACCGAACATGTGTAGTACTTTAGCCCTTATCCCTAGCATTCAAAAACAGAAAAGACATTGTGTGATCACTTTTGCTTAAATATCAAACTATTTCTATACTTTTTATACTGTGGGTAATAAACCATTTTATCTCCTATTCCCTTTCAATTCAAGTCCTCAGACCTTCCTCTTAGGGATCCTTGTCTAGGTATTTCCATGTTTACGTTAATAAAAGGTTAAGGCCCAGCAAATGAGTCTTCCTAGGACTTATATATCACAAGTATTATTGGTGTCCAAGCTGCAGAATAATTTGACCAAGTTGTCAAAAACTGTCTCATATCTGGTCTGAATGTTTCTGTATAAAAGCTGTGACTAATCACTGCATACATATTTTAGTTTCTCAGCCAGTGTAATTGGTTTAGCTCTTCAGGTAAAGTTACACTGGATGATAGATTGAATGGCTCCTTGAACACCAATATGTGCAGCATGCAACAGTGCTTTCAGGGGTCTGCTGATTGCTTTGGCTAACTTCAATAACATTTTCCCAGTTTTCAAATCCCATGATTATTTTCTCAGTCCCCACCTTCTCTTTTCTGAGACATTTGAAACAACTGACTGCTCTCTGTTTTGAAACTTTCCTTGGTATTCCAGAAGCTACTCTGCTTCGGTTTTTTTCCTCACCAAATATAATTTCTCACTTTCCCTCATCAGACTCTTTTATTCTACTCTCTCTTCAAACTTAATGTTTTACAGAATCTGTTCTTGTGGAGGAACACCTAGGCAATTCTCCTTAAAAGAGGAGCAATTGCCTCTGTTTTGCCTGAGCCTGACCCTATTTCTGTGTATTGGTATGTACTGAGCTGGCTAGGACGTTTTCTTATCCCTTAAATTGACTTTAAGCAGTGCATATCGGTCTAGCCAAGGTGCTGATGGTAATCTTTGGAGATGGCAGGTGTGTTTCCCTGACCTGCTGTTGCTCCCTCAAGTGAGCCAGGACGAGGTAGGATGTGTGAGCCAATGCTCCATGCTGTCAGCAAGCCTTGAGAACAGAGGCTATGCCTTCCTGGGGCTTCAAATATTACATATCAGAGCTGAAGTACTGACCCCAAAACATTAGATACCATCTCAAGTGAGTTATGCAGATTACTCTGTCTGCATATCATTCTTTATGCATATGGCAGAGGTGATTTCAGGCCTCCTACCTGCTCCAGCTCATGGTACTCATGTATTTCCCCCCACTCTCACAGTCACTTATTGTCAAGTCACTCCCTCCTTCACAAAGGAATAAAATCTGGGTTTATAGGCCTTTATTCCAGAGAGCCATCATCATGGCTGGACTTCAGACCCCTTGGCTCCCCGTAACTACAAATATGCTTTAGTGTCTTTATTCTCTCCACGGGTTGCACTGGAAGTGGTAGATTGGAATCAACTTGCTTGAATTCCAATAACTTTCCATGGTATTACACATATAAACTTCCTGGGCCATGAGGAAGACTGGGAAGGACTCTCTATAGTTCTTGGTGTTTGCCTTGTCCTACAGGATAATAGATTCTTATATTTTCCATGACTTTTACTCATGCCTACACATGACCAAAACCATATTCAAACCTTTCCTTCAGACCTCACTTCTGCATTCTTTCAGCATGACCTATTCAGTCTCCCAGACCCCAGCGCATTTCTCTTTATACCACTCATGTCCAATTAGTCTTCAAGAGGTAATAATTGTTTATATCTCATAAGTGCATATTTTCTTTTCTTCTGGGTTTACTTCTTACTAGTATTAATTCAAATTTTATGTTTCACATCCTTCAGTATTTCAATAATTTTCAAACTAAAAAACAGTGTATTTGTTTATCTGTCTTCTTTACAAGCCTCTGAGCTTCTAGTAAGGACTATACTTTTGCCTTGTCTACTTCCCAGTGATTTAAAAAGTTTGCTACTTGAGATGCTCTATAAATGTTTGTTGGCAAAGCAGGAGACTACCTGGATGCTCATATTTTTGGGGCGCCTCTGTCCCTTTGCATTGGACTTTAAGGTCATTGTAGCTTGTTCTTTGACCACTTCTTTTTGCCTGAAAATTGAGCTCGTGATCAATTCAGCCAGTGCAACTTGAAATCAAGTTTGGTCCACAGTGAGAATCTTGTTGTAAATGACCAGCTTTGAAAGGTTCCACTGGGAAGGTAATCAGTCTCTGCAAGTGAGGACATCTTGCGCTGCTGCTTTCCAGGAAGCTGCCAGATGGCTCACAGAAAAGCATCCTTAGTTAAAATTCTTTCAGAGGTGTCCTGGGAAAATGTTTTGGGCAAGTATTCAAACAAGATCAGTAAGTAAAACACTGGCTAGGGAAAGGACATCATTTATCTTACCGATCCCCAGCTGATCCTTTGCTTGCTTCTGAGCAAAGACTAATTTATTGACTTATCACATTTCCTAAACTCGGATTGTTAATTCTTTAGGGGAATTTCCAGTGAGCAGACTATGAACAAATCTCTTAACAGAACTTTAAAAATACATCTGAGAGATAGGATCATGTTGCAAATATGATTTTCACTAGAGAAAGACTAGTAGATGGTAACAACATGGTTCTGAAATCTAAAAAAAGCTTTGAATGGGAAATACTCAGAATGTGAGAGCTCATGAAAAAAAGGAAAAGGAACAATAGTGAATGAACTTATATGGAGAAGAAAGCCTCTAGTATTTGCTTCCCTAAGGTTTTAATTGTATCTTTTTCAGTCTCTAATATGACCACATCAAATAAGCTTGGGATGTTAGAATTGGAAGCAAGACAAATTCACTTCCTTAAATAGAAATTTCTAGGAATTCTCCTTGTCCCTAGTAGATCAAAGAACACGAACAAAATAAAAATTCTTCCAATTTCAGGCTGGATCATAGTAAAGATCAATGAGTGTCTACGGACCTGTTTTCAAGGGCATAGAAATGTTGAAATACATTTTATTGAAATTATGAAGTCAAGAGCATGTGCCATCTGAGAGGTACAGCCTAAAGTTACAAAAATGATGCAAAAGCTTAGCATATGAAAACTCTGCTTTTTTGGACTTTGGAGCATATAAATAGCTAAGTAATTCAATAATAGCTAAATAACTTTTTTTCTGATAAATTGGATTTCTGCTCTGCAATGTAAAGAATTAAGGATGTAATCAGTTCCTTTCAGTGTGCTGAATGAGAGTTCAGGTTTTAATGCATTCACATTTTAGTCTGAAAGGCAGACTTATCATGAGCTGAAAGTGGATTTGGGCAGTGATTCTGATCCTGAAACACGGATTCTCCGGAGTTCTCTTCTAGGAGTCGGATGCAGATGGGCAAGCTGACCCTGAGGACGCGTCTGTGCTGATTGGGGCAGGGTGGCTCACTGGCCATCTGAACAATTACGCTTAATATCTATGCCTGGGAGTGGAGAGCTGCTTTATTGCCAGATGTGACCATTAAAGAGGCGTTCTCAGAAAAATAGTGGGGAGCCAGCGTGCTGATAGAATAAAACTCTTCCCTGGAATATAAAAACTTTGAGAAAAAGTTACATTATCACGAATACAATGAGTAGTTGATAAATCCAAGGAGAACTGTTAAAAAGTAACACTTCCTTTGTGTAAGGAACACTAATTCTTCCCCAAAATGTTGACAGTGAAAAAGATTTCCTTCATTCAGTCTTGTATTCAAGTTGGATATGACGGTGATCCCATTCTAACATTCATGGTTATTTACTTCATAGATCATGTCCCAAAATGGAGCTAGTTGGTTAAAAGTCTCCTGATTTTATCCTTTTTTTTGGTCCTGTGGAGTTTACTGGTATTTAATAGAAAAAGCCAGATTGAGAGAACAGTGAGAGGAGATAGCACCATGGTAAGCATTATCTTTCTGCCTGGAGAAAGACCTTTTTCCCTTTCTGTGGCTTTAGTGTCCCTGTCGTTTTAAAGCTGTCCCTGCTACTGAGGTGGAGGTGCCTCCTTCTCTCTGCCCCCTCACGTCCCTGCTGTCGTTTAACCCATTCATGGCCCTTTACGTTAATGCTCAGAGGAAAGCATGAGAAGTAAAGGGGTTGGGCTAAAATAGAACCAGTTTGTACTTCATCTCTTGATGGCTTTTATTCTCCTATCAATAGAAACAACTTGCCAAAAAACTGCATATGTACACAGCTACCAGAAAATATATTCGAAGTGCATAATCACACCCTGTTATTTGTCTTTGACTATGAAAGTATTTAATCAAGGGACTTGTTAAATTAGAGATTGTACAAATTAGCATAACATTCATATTTTAAAATTTCTTTTAGACAGAAAAGCTACCTTTGGAGCTGAAACAAAATTTTAAAAATTATATTATGTATCAAATCTACCTTATTTAGAGCATGATAGATACATGTACTTCATATTTTATGTGAATGACCTGCACTAGCCAAAAATTATCTAAGCAGAATAAAAGGAAATTCAAGGTAGAAAAAAAAATCTACAGAACGAGTTGGACACATGAGACACTACCATGCACACATGGACACCATACAAGAAAATGCATGAAGTAAAGAGAATTAATTTATTTAGTTTCTGAAATAAACAAGCCTCTGACTTAGCTTAGTAACTTAGTGAAGGTGATGGCTGTGCCATAAAGGAGAATGAATGTTTTCTGGGAGTTTGTAGGTATATATAACTGTGGTGAGTAATGTTGTCTTTTATGTACAAATTGGGTCCAGTCTATTTCAGTGTTTGTTTGATAACATTTTGTTTTAGATTATTTCTTTCTAACAGACAGAGTTTTATTTTCCAGACAAAGAGTTTCTGGTTTAGCTATCAGTGAGTACCCGTACACGTTGCCAAGTTCTCCCCTCACTTTAAGGGCGAGCATTGTCAGTGACAATTGTGAGTCTGGGCATCTTAGATAGCTTCTGCTTTGCTTTATCTATTTCGCGTTTACTTGATCTATATTGATCGGGGTAACCAGGCAGCTGCCAATTATGATTTTTAACATGAGCCATGGTGGCACAGATGCGTTAGGGAGGAAACCCTGGTTTCTCTCTGTCCTATTTAGTGCTTTCTTCCCTTACAAGCAGACAAAAGAGAAGCAAGAACATCTGGAAACCATCAGTAAACAACAATTGGGATATTTCTGCTTCATTTAGACTTGACATACTTCAGAAAAGACTGTTCATAGAAAAATTAAATTTACTTTTTAATTCCATCTGGAAAATCCAACTATTTGATACCTCTAAAGCCAGGAATTTTCCATTCCCACTGCCCTCTCCCTAACTTAGCAATATTTGTTCCTTACTTCCCTCCCTCCTCAAATGTACACATCTGGTCTTCAGTCATAAGAATTTTCTTCTAAAACTTGGAATGGGTAATCCTACCACTTTCCACTTCAGAAACCTCCGAAGTGTGCTAGCAGTGTGCTGAAAATAAATTGACCTCACTGGTTTCCAATTTACTATACTTCTCCTACTGGGATCAGTATGTGGTTTTTACCTCTCTTCTCTCTTCACAGAATGTGTCGGCCAACTACAGACATTTCACTATTGATATTTTTCTTGCTGTCTCCCTTCCTTCCCCTTCTTTCTCTTCCTTTTCTACCATTCTTCTGCTCTTTTTCCTTTTTCTCCTCCTCTTGTTCTATTAATCATCAATATTTTAATTTATTGATGGATTAGTCAATCTCTAAGTGCTACTTCTATCACTCCATCTTTTATTGCAATAAATCATTGCTTCCTTTATTCATACCCTGATACTGCTTTTGTTCTACTTCTTGACTTACAGATGTCTGTACATCACTTTCTTATGCTGGGTCATGGAAGTGTCTTGAGCAGAGTCCCCATCTCATTTCTTACTTTATCTCACAATACCTAGCATAGGGGTCTGCATCTAAGAGGAACACAATAAAATACAAGTCAATAAAGACAAAAAGAGTGAATGTATGGATGACTCCAGACACTTTATTATAAAAAGAAGAAAATGAGTTAAATGGCCAAGATATCTCAGATTTAGTATTATTTAACTATTTTGTTGAATGACAGAGCTGTAAAGGCTATGAAGAAAACCGAGGTTAAAAAACAAGAGACATTTTGGCAACAGAAAACTAGACTGAGTGCATTGTGGTTCTGATATAACATAGAAATTCCTATATTTTCATATATACCACAATTAAAATATAATTTCTTAAATATGCAGAGAGACTGAGTCACACACATTGTTAGAATGAATGGAAAAATGATACAGACACTTTGGAGAACAGTATATAATTTCTTAAATATTTAAATATTGTGTGTTGTATGAAATCTAGCTCTGCATATCCAGAGTCACTCATCTGGTGGAGATTTGATTTAAAAAAAATAGCTGATACTCATGGTGTCAGGCAAATATTTTAAGATTTAGGGTCACAAGTCAAACCTTGAGTGAAATTTGGGGATTCCCAGCAAAGATTTTGCTTAGTGTAAGCAGTGTAATAAAGACATGATTCTAAATTGAGGTGTAGTATTAAGACAAAAAGGAATTAAAGGAGATGGCTTGTGTGGGACAGGAATTAAGAAACATTGTCCAGCTCTTAGTGTTTCCAAGAGTTTGTCAGGCATCTCAGTTGACTTATTGAATGGCAATTGATTGAATTCTCTTTTGTCCAGTTATTTTTCAGATCTCTTTAACCACATGAAAAATTTCAAAAGCATAATTATTCAAGAAGTAGTAGGGCAGCTAGAAGCCAGTGAACTGACTGCTTCATTTGTTGTTTTCCACATGCATTTAAAACTCTAGAATCATCTTTTAATCTTTTCTCATCATTTTTGGTACAGTCAGTGTAATTTTCTTCATTGAGAGGCAAAAAGAGCTCCATGTAGATTGCTTAAACAAGAGGCTCCTTTTTACAGAGACTCTGGAATGACTCTCGCCCAGACCTCTATTCTACTCATTTCCTTTTGCTTCAGTGTCTGATGATCTGACATCCCAACAGAATTTTGCACACCTGTAGTTCTAGCTGCTCCAGAAAATGAGGGGAAAGTGGTCCACATGGGACAGAGAGACTCTATTTCAAAAGCAAATAGTCCCAAAGAAATTTTACCATCAATGTGGTAGGATTTATTTTCTTCTGCACTTGAAGAAAGTTTGTAGCCTCAAATAATTTTAACTCAATTTGATGATGAAAGCTTTGACCCTGCAATGACTGAGGCATTTCTGCCCAAGAATGGGTACTAGTGCAGTACAGGACAAGGTCGTTAATGATACAAATGTTAATGTTAATGATACAAATGATACAAATGAGGCTTTTTTCACTGATTTCAATCTACTATTGAAAAGAAAATCATGTCCTTTCAGTATTGCATACTTTAAGGACAATTTTTTGTCTTCTGGTCACATCCTTTCAATACACTTTACTTTGTGAAAAAAAAATTCCCTTTTACTAGAGATTGAATCCAGGACCTTTGCACTGCTTTATATCTCCAGGTCTTTTTATTTTTCAAATGTTGAGACATTTTTCAAATGTTGAGAGCAAGATAACTTGTTAATTGTCCATGATGGACTTGCACTTGTGATTCTCTTGACTCAGCCTCCCTGACACAGCCTCCCAAGTGCTGGGATTATAGGTATGTGCCACAATGCCCAGTTTGAGGAATCTAAGTTCTAGCTTCAGTGTTTTTATTTTTAGTTTTTCCCTAGAAGCTTGGTTTTTCTTATGCAGATAGGGAGTCTAGTGCTTAAATCTGTAAACATCTTTGAAATGAAGGCGCCTAGTGGTCTCACTGTGTTCTTCAAATGCTTCCTGTGTAGTAGGAATGTTATTTGAGAATGTGCTTGCTCCTACTTGTGAGTGTACCTCTCCTTTTAATAAGAGTTACATGGGGAAAGGAAAAGGAAAAAAAGAAGAGCAAAGATGGTATATATACTTTGTATAACTAGAGTCTTGCCCCAAGCAGTCCCTTATATATTTCTACATATTTCTATTGGTCCAAGGTCAGTGAGTCAAATCATCAACCTACTGATAAAATATTTGTTATATATCCATCATGTGTCCAATAATATCCTTTTTTTCCTAGGGCAAAATTATAGTAGGACTAATGCTTACCTTGTTGCTTGACACATTAAATTATCACTTAACTGTGAAGTTTCATCAAGATTCCTTAGAACCGATGAATGTTCCAATGGTCCACATTAAAACAGTATTTTTTGGCATAGTTGTAGAAATTTTGTCAAAATCTCCAAATAATCCAATGTCAGTATTCATACCTTAATATTTCTGTCATGAGACCATGTTATCTTGTGTTTAGATCTGCTGGGAACCTGTATTTTCTCCTGCACTTAACAGGTTGTGTGTCTTAGGCACAGGAGAATGACAGAGCTCCTGCCTTTATATATCTGTCCTTCTCAGGGGCCTCTTCACAGTTGGGTTCTGTCAGCTTCATCTGCTACTAAGGCTAAGGACGTACCCATGTTTCTGGTCATTCATCCTTTTTTGTTAATAATATGCCTTCTTCCAGTTGTTTACAATCTCCCCTCTGTATTTTATGTAGTTCTGTACAAATTTCAAATATGCAGCATATGTAGTAGTATTTACTCAGCACCTTGTTTTTTCTTCTTTTGAATGAAAATTTTTGGGATTGATGAACTTCTGTTTTCAGTTTATTCCAAACTCTGAGAAGCACAAAATTATTTTATCTCAAAGTTCTTCCTTTTAATTACATTCTTCTTAATTATTCTTAGTTTAGGGTGAGACACTTTAGGTTCTAGAGTAACTTTCCCAGTGCACACAGCGTAACGTGACCCTCTGGAAATTCACCTAGACAGGTGTGAACCCAGTGCTGTTTGATTTATAGGAACTTGTCCTTTTGGAACAGATAAAAATAAGGCACACATTCATGGACTGAGACAAACTTTCCTGTCACTTGTCCCTGTAGGGCAATTAGGTGCTTCTGAATCTCCAAAGCAGGTAGGGATCCCTGCAGCTCTGGGATGGCCACTGATCCCCATTCCTTTTGCCTGTTTCTTTACACTCCTCACTGCTGCCTCACATACATTCCTTGTTTTGTTTGGATTTCCTTATATACTTGCCAGGACATTCTTCTGTCTTAACTCATTTGTGTTAGTTTTTTTTTCTTAGTGGTAATATGGACCCCATACTTTACCTGTTGAAATCTATTGTCAGCTACATTTCACTCAACCTTGATTCATACCAGAATGTCTCCAACTGCAGGAGGTGGCTTAAATAGGAGAACCACTCCATCCCCATATCCTGGTTTTCATAAAAGTGTATCCTCAAGCCTTGTTTGAAACATGGAAGCCATCAATTATGATATACTATTGGCAGTAGTCTTCATGTACTGTTTGTATGCTATTGTTATCCATATTTCACACACCAATGAAAGTGTAAATCTGATGAAGAAACATCCATGTCTGGTTAGTATCTGAATTCTCTTGCTCTCTGTGGTGTCAGTCACAGTGACTAACACAAGGCCTACACTCTTAAGCATTTACTGAATGGTAACCAATGGGAATAATGCAGGGTCATTTGGAATTTCTCATAATACAAGGCATTTCTCTTAGTTGGAAGAAGAAATCTTCATTTTATTCTCATTGTTGATTTTCCTGTACTTGGAATTTTGCCTCTTCAGAGCTGAGTGGTTGTGTTACTGAATGTCTTTCAACTGTAGAAATCAAAGGGCCTTTGGGGATAAGAGCTTCTTTATGCTCCAGGCTGAAGGGTTTGCTAGAAGACATGAATAGTTTTCTTGTAACTTTTGAGAAAATGATATATTCCAGAAATGTGGACACCTAGGGTATCTGCTTAGGTTGTTCCTTTCAAGAGTATTAATTTATTCTTTTGCTCCACATAACTAAACAAAGCCATTGCTTCCCTGAATTCTTATAACTTAGAGGTTGAGAAAAATAAGTTGCTTTAAATGACAACATCTTGAATAACTTTCTTCTCATACTCACTTCATCATGAATGTTCATTTGCAACTTTAAGTTAATTATCAAAAGAAAAAATAGTGACTTCCACTGCACAAATTACAGCCTCAGAGAACTTTATGATTACATAGACGTTAAGTGGTAAATACTTATATTGATATTTTGAATTTTATAAATTTGTGTTTTGACATGAGGAGAGAGTAGAGTGCACATATAGTACAATAGAAAATAAGAGAAGGAATGTGCTAAAATCACAATAAGAATTCTATTTGAAATAGCTATGAATATGAAAATGTTGTATGCAATAAAGTTGTAGGCAACTAACATAACTAGTGATTTTTCAGCTTAAATGCTGAGTTAAATTTTCCTTAGGAAATGAATATTGAATTATATTGCATTTTGAGGAAGTCTTAAATTTTCCATTAATGATAGTGTATAAAATTTTTATGAGAAGGTAAAAGTAGATGTTAAATAATTTTGTGAGCAGTTTACAATAAATGCAAGAGTGGTTTTTCCTTTATTTGTTTTCTAAATCTTGGAGAAGTACTATGATATTTTAAACACTAGTACCTAGTACTTATAAGAGTACTTCAAGCTATTAATATATGAAAGCTAAATTGTAAACTTTGATGCCTTAAAAGTTGATGCAACTTTAAATCTTTTAAATATTTTAATATCTGAAGAATTATTAGGTTATATTTATTGGATCTCAGATAAAAAGCTTATGGGTAGAGGAAACTCCTTTCTGTTTTTTTTTATGTTTTCGTGTAGGAGAACATCTGTTACAGTAACACCATGGGCCTCTTCCCTTCCCATTATTCATTTCAAAACATGAGAAGAAAGGAGCTTTCTGACTGATGGGTGAGAGCTGGATTCAGTTTCTTCGCTGACCTCTGAGATTTTACCCCTTCTTCCTCTGCTCATTGCTCTGGGCCAGTGTGAGTGATCAATCTTGCTGCTTGTTGCAATTTCTCATTCTGGCAGCGCCCCCCCCCCTTTTTTTTTAAAAAGAATCTCCATTTTGAATCTTTTAAAACTTTTTGAAAAATAAGTAATGATGGGGTAGGGAAATAGCTCAGTGGTACAGTGCTTGCTTAGCATGTGCAGTGTCCTGGGTTTAATCCCCATCACTGAAAAGAGAATGAGAAAAAAACCTAATGTTTTAGAAGTAGCAACAATACAGATATGACGAACCATAATAAATAATATAGTAGGGAATCAACTATACTGGATACTGATTACCTCCCTGGTTTTAAAATTTTAAGTTTAAATATAATTTATTCAAATGAAGGTATCAATGTCTTCTGACGAGTTATCCACTGGAAAGGGAAATAAATACATGAAAAATGATTTTGTTAAAATTGTTTTTATTAAAGTTAGTTTAGTCTTGGTAGGCCTTTGAAAACTATTTTGGCAAAAGATATATCAAAGGAGGTAATTCCCTGCAAACAACACCTTAATCACTAATGAAAGGCTCATTAATGAGTCAATATACGTGGAAGATGAATTACCGCAGAACAGAGATTGCCAAAAATGAAATGATTTTATAGGGAAGATACAATACATTACTGCTAAGGTTGTTAAAATAACATTTTAATCTATACATAGAGAGCACCTATTCTATTAGTTGTTCAAGACAATCATTTGAAACTGTGTTTGTAAAGAGTGATATATTCTTTATGTTGTTGGTTAATGCATAATATATGTTCAGAGATCATAGATGTCACTATTCATAAAAGTTTCTCCCTCAATGTTATGATTTAAATATGAAGTCACCCCCAAAGACTCATGTATGGAGAGCTTGATCCCCACTACGGCAATGCTCAGAGCTTGAGAGGGGGCGGGATTTTGATGCACCAGTGTCCCTGATGGGTTAACTGATTGGTCACCTCACAGTTGAATGCACTGTTAGAAAGAGGGACTCAGAGGAAATAGTTACTGGGGCTGTGGCTGTGAAGGGTGCGTCTTGTTTCCAGCCCCGAATCTCTGGGCTTCCCTTTTATTCAGCTTCCGGTGGCCATGAAATGAGCAGCTTCCCCTCACCACACCCTTTTGCAGTAAAGCTGTGCCTCACCTCATCCACAGCAACCGGAAACAGCCGCCTGTGGACTGAAACCTTGGAAACTATGAATCAAAATATTTTCTCTTTTAATGTGTTTTTTCCTCTGGTATTTTGTCATCGTGACATAAAAGCACAATAACTCTGTAAAAAAACCCCAATGAGATCATTATAGGTGCACCCACGTTTATAGCAGCACAATTTATGAAAGCTACATCTGGAAAAACTCCTATGTTCATCAGCAGATGAATGGATAATGAAAATGTGGTATTCATATACGACGGAGTACTACTCTGCCGTAAAGGATAGACTTGAATCATTCGTAGGAAAATGGTGCACTTTCAGTGCTTAACCTTAAGTGAAATAAACTGGAAACACAAGTTTAAATACCACACTGTTTTCTTATGAAAAAAACCCAAATGGAAAACAAGGAGCATGATGGAGGCTAGATATCAGGAAATAGGAAGAACATGTTCCAATGGGAGCAGGGAACAAGGGACGGGTGAGGGGGAAGGAGGGAAAGGAAAAGAAAGCTAGAGAATCAAGAAAAAATGTAAACAAAAATATTGTAAATGAGGGGAAGGGTTAAAGGGAGGGAAAGAGAATGTAAAAAAAAAAGGAAAACTTAACATATTGTGAAAACAGGCAGATGTGGTTGCGCACACCCGTGATCCCAACACACGGTTGGCTGAGGCAGGAGGATTGCTGCAAATTTGAGGCCAGTCTGGGTTATTTAGTGAGTTCAAGCCCAACCTGAACTACATAGTGAGATCTTGTCTCAAAAAAAAGCCCCCTAGAAAGGAGAAAAAGAAAGAAAGAAGGAAAGGAAAAAAAAAAAAAACATATATGTATTCAGGAGGACGGCTGGGATAACTATACTGCTGATGTCTAATGGTTTATGGAAAGGAGCAGTTAATGCTTTATTTATTTTTTGACCAATTGCATGCTTATATCCGGTAATCTGAACAACTAATTTGAAGACAACAATATGCAATATAACAACCATTGTTGAATTCCTATCATCTTGTTTGTTGAAACTCTGCATTGTTCATAATTTTTTGTTTTTATTTTTTATTCTCTTTAACAGTTTGATCAATCTTGCATTCTTACATCTGGTAATCTGAGCAACTTCGATGAAGATAAAAATACGTAAGACAATAACCACTGTTAATCTCTATCATTTTGTTCTGAAACCCTGTATCAGTCTTATTGTTTTGGCTTTGTTTTGTTTTTGTCTATGTAGTTGGCATTTTGCTATTGTTCTTTTTTTAAAGTTCCCTTTAAAATACAAAAGCCCCCCCAAAACAAAGCAAAAATAACAACAAAACCCCAAAAGATATATTATAGATACAAATTTCCTATGATTAATGTGATTAATATGTATGACAAATATGCACTAATAGAAGTATAAAGTTAAAAAAGAAAAGCAAAAAATAAGAAGCAGTAAGCTCATGAAATAAAAGTGTGAACCAAAGAAAAATGTAGAAGTAACACATGTACATCAAACCGAAGGTTTTTCATTGTGATTAGGAAACCATATAGCTTTTAAAAAATTTTCAGAAAGCCTTGCAATGCCTGACCCCTGCCTATTTTCCTACATTAGATCATGTTATTTTTCTTCCTAAAACATCACATTCTTGGCAGACTGACCATTTTTCACTTCCTCAAATCCACTTCATTGTTCCTATCCTCAAAGCCTTGAATCTAATGTTCCCTCTCTCATATTCTGCAATGACCTCTCTCCTCATGACTTGGACGCTACTTACTTTGCAAGGACAGGTGTTATCTTCAACGTCATTCATTCCCTCCACAAGGCTTTCTCTGACCACACTCAAACCCATGCCTCCGTCCCTACTCCAACATCTGAGAACCTATGGTTCCTTCATCAAATTGTATTATTAAATGTTAAGTTGCATACAACCCCTTAAAATCTACAGTCCTTATTAGAACCCTAAAGAATAAAGTCAAAAAATATTTTGTTGGTGAAAGCCCAGTACAGTATAGATTTTAAAATAATTTTGAACAATTAAATTTGATGAGTTGTATTTTCAAAGAGACTATCCATGTCCTATTACATAAAGTTTCTATAATAGATGGGCTTTATTAAGCTTGACAGAATAAAATTCATGGAAGAAAATATACAATTTACTTACTGTTTTTTTTAAGTTTCTGTTCTTTTAGTTGGATGTTTGAAAAGGAAGTGGTTAGATAATTGGTCCTTTTTATTTTAATCAAAGTAATGTATCATTCCAGGAATCTCTGACCTAAATTTAAGGCCAAACGTAATAGTTACACTCATCATTCATTCCACAAATACTATAATGAGAACCTTTTCTCTGCCAATAAGAAACTGGCCAATCTCTGAAAGTTACTTTTCATTAATTAGTTCATCTAATCAATTTACCATATTAAAATATTGGGATGCCATTAATTATTTCTTAACGGCCTACTAACTAAGATATTGTCAGTGTACCTTCTGCATTATAATATTCTACATTAGAATAGGGCAGATTATCTGCATTTGTTCAGCTTTGACTACTATTCCCCATTCTTACTTATTTCTTTTGCAGTTTATATCCAGGATATTTATTTCTTTTTTTTTGTTGTTTTCTTTTTTTCTCTTTCCTTCCTTCCTTCTTTCTTTTTTTGAGAAGCATATCCTTTTCTATTTTATTAAGATAATTTCAAATCTTAATTTTGCCATTCAGGCTGTAAGCAGGTCAGTGTAACCTGAAAAAAATAAGAAGACTGTTGTCCTTCATCAGTGGCATTAGTAAGCAGAGTGGTTGTATGACATCACTCTTGACTTCTAGGGAATGGTCCTTGGAAATGCTTTTCGGGCAGATTTAGATCATTGCTATTAGTGTCATCACATAAACCTTTGCTACTTCATGCAGCTGCCTATCTGCTCACTGCAGTGTTTTTAAAAAATGAACATCTTTTGCCTATTATAATCTTTTTTATTTTAATTAGGACATGTAGATATTAATAAAGGAAATATAAAAAAATTCTTCTTCTTTGAAAAAATTGAAATGAGGTTTTATAACAAAATAATTAGTGTTTCTTGAATTTAGGATTACTTTAAAGGAGACCATAGGAGAGGGAAAGAAACTGGATTTGGCATTTTCAATGTGCTTTTAAATTTATGAAATCATTCATTCTTCATGATAGTCTAGTCAGAGAGATTGCAGGCTTCCAATTTATAGACAAGAAAACTAGCCTTTGAGACGATCAATAAACTTGTTCAACCTTTCTCCTTTTAATTCTTTATATTTTGTCATTTTACCTCTATTAAAGACGGCAGGAGATGATCTCCAAGAACAGACATTGAGCACTTTATTCACTGTAGAAGTTAAATTCTTTCTTTCTTTCTTTCTTTCTTTCTTTCTTTCTTTCTTTCTTTCTTTCTTTCTTTCTTTCCTTCTTTCTCTCTTTCTCTCTTTCTCTCTTTCTCTCTTTCTCTCTTTCTCTCTTTCTCTCTTTCTCTCTTTCTTTCCTCATCAGGGTTCAATCCAGTGTGGTACTCCATATTGTCAGGCCTTTAAAACTTTTTTATTTTAAAACAGAATCTCACTAAGTTCCTGAGCTGGCCTCAAACTCATAATCCTCTTGCCTGAACCTCCAGAGTACCCGAGATTACCAAGTATGTGTTCAAGCAGAGCTTTTGTTGGCTTTTTAAGTTTTCCTAAAAAGATAAGTGAAAGGCAAGTTGTAGAAAGGAAGTTTTGCTGTTAGGATGGCTTTACTTGCTATTGCTAGCATAACAAGCCGCCATACATTTAGTAGCTTAAAAGAACTTGCTTCATGATCTTGCAGTCCTGTAGATCAGAGGCGCAAGTTGGTTTCTTGGGGTTCTGGACTCGAGATCTTATCAGGCTGAAATCAGCCTCTGATCTTTTAATAGGAAACTCTGGGATAATCCTCTTCTAGACCCATTTGTGCTGTTGGCAGAATCCAATCCCAGATTCTGGCTGAAGGACTGAGATCCCTTTTTTTTCCTTGGTGGTTATCAGCAGACTACCAGCCTTAGGTGCAACATGAATTCTTCCTTTCATGAATGTGATTACTACACATCAGATCCAGCAACAGTGTGCTGAATCATTGCACGTGGGATCTCCTTTACCTTCCTCTTCCTCTTCCAGTTGCATTATATTCTTTGCTTTTAAGGGATCATGAGATTAGATTGGGCCCACCTTCCTAAGCAGGCTAAACTTTATTTAAGGCACATGACTTCAGTTACATCTGCAGAGTCCCTGTTGCCATATAATATAAAATATTCCCAATTCTAGGGATAAGGACATAGACATCTTTTGGGGGCCACTCTACCTGCCATATACAGTGGAAGAGGGAGAAACTTTTCTCTCTTGAGATATACTTAGAGAAATTATTGATACATTTTTGTATCAATAGATAAAGTTGACTCTTAAGTACAGGAGTCCCTGTTTAATGGTTATTTTCCTTTTTAGTTTGGAATACGTGGGCAAATACATAGCCAGTAGAGTTTAGGGTCTTTTTATTTCCCACGTCTGAAAATAAAATATAGCTGATGTTATTTTGATTTCTTAGCTCTAATTTATAACCTATTAAGTATAATTATATATAAGTTAAAGTTTTTTTTGCTTGTCCATTTGGGATACTTTTTCTTTGATCACTGCTAATTTTGCGTTGTTATGGCTTTATTTGGGTTGCTATGGTAACTATCATGTTTAAACACAGAGAACTGGAAACTTCATTTCACTCCTAAAGATCTGAAAATTGAAGGAGCAGAAGGTTGGTAGTAATGAGTTACAAATGGTAACTTATAGTTCATCTGGAAATTTATATCTTTCCTTGAGGAATTAGGCTTTATATTGTTTTGCAAATGGTTTGGGCTTTGGAGGGGTGTTTTGATTTTTAGGAAACACATTAATTATAGCTTCAGCTTAAAGGTCACTTAAGCCTTTATGCCACTTTCTAACTTCTTTGAAATAAAAATAGCCGCATTCCTACTCTGAAGAATGAAGTGGCTGAAGGTTAGACAGTGTTTCACTGTGACGTGAGGGATGCCTCTGCTTCCCTCTTCCCCAAGTGTTTTAGTCCATGGTTTTGGTTCCTGCTTCAGTACCAAAATATTGACATAAATGAAAAGTGAGCACTGAGTCGCTGTTTGGGGAATTGTCTCCTCTTTTTCTTTCTGTACTGACGTTAACATCACCCATTTCATCTTGCCCAGAGACAAAATCTGTTATATCAATTTTCCATCTACATTTTTCTTGAGAAAAAATGTGGAAGACAGCTGTTTTAATGTTGAAACAGATCTAATTTCTACTACATCTCTCCTCAGAGATTTGGGGAGTTTGTTTTTAATTCTAGCTGATTAATTTAGAATAAGACAGAAATGAACACTACTATCTTTATCTAATTTTCTGACAAATACATGGTTACCTAGGCCTTCAATTAAGCAGTAAAAACTCACTCTCCACCTAACAGTGCAGAATAAAACCACCACAGGGTGAACTCCAGGGTTTACTAAATTCCTGCTGTGCTCTTTTGCTTGACTAGTATTTTCATCGATTAAGAATTTGAAACAAAGTATTCATCCATGTAAATCAACAAATCTGAGTAATTTAAAAACTTACACCCTTAAACATTTTTGTAATTTACATACCAGGTTGGGCCTGATGCTGAGAGGGTCAAGAGGAAAATTTTGCTGCATTAAATTCCACTGCAAGAGTCCTGCCTTGGGAGAGCAGCTGCAATCCTGAGACTTCAGGGCAATTTGTACATTCACTGTATGACCTGGTTGGAGAAAGAAAATAACAGTCCTTGTGTACTTCTTTTTTTAATATTACCTTTTTTTTTTTTTAAATTTTAAAGATCATAAAACAATAACAACAACATAGACCAAAAAAGCAAAAACAATAAAAATGATACAGGGTTTCAAAACAGAACGATAGGAATTAACAGTGGTTTCTTATATTACTTATTGTTATCTTCAACAAAGTTGCTCACATTACCAGATGTAAGAATGCAAGATTGATCAAACCATTAAAGAGAATAAAAGAATAATAAAGAAACACTATAAATGATGCAGAGCTTCACAAGACAACATGGTAGGAATTCACAAATGGTTGTTATATTGCATATTGTTGTCTTAAATTAGTTGTTCAGATTACCAGATATAAGCATGCAAAATTGGTCAAAAAATTTAAGCATTAACTGTTCCTTTCAATAAACCATTAGACATCAGCAATATAAGTATCCCAGCTCTCTGAGGCATCTGACTGCTCTCATCTCATTCACCCCTATGGATGGAGTCTCTGAGTTACATTGGGTGTGCATGCGACTGCATGTAAATGCCGGTGTTGAGGCCACAGTAGGGACAAACTATTCTCTCTGTGCCGTTCTTCACTGTAGAAAGAATGAGGGAAAAGCGTGGTCCCACAGTAGGCCAGATATTGTTTAGAAGCACGGTCCATTCCTGGTTAATATCTGTGTGCCCTAGAATAAGTCTCAACTTCCATGTTAAATGGGGATAATAATTCTGAGCACTGCAGATAATTTGTGTAAAACACCCCACCCATTTTCAGCCTCATTGTAGACCTTTAACAAATAATAGTTGTTATTGTTGTTACTATTATAAAATTTGACATGTAGCTATATTTAATTAACATATTCTATGTATTGGAAACTCACACACACAAACACATATGAACAGAAACAAAGGAGTTACTTTTCATTATCGCTTAAGAAAATATGATTAGAGCTGCACAGTGCAGGCGCTTTAGCAGCAACCTGGTCTCTGAGCATGCAGGTGCTCCGAGAAGGAACTGTCAGAGCTCCGCTCTATCTTTGTGGCTTATTAATCTGCTACCATGGAAACAAGTATTTAATTCTTTTAAAAAAAAATCCTGAAAATGGCTTTAAACAAAGCCCTTTTTCAAATAACATGTTGTTGGGCAATGTTTCTTGCTTATTTAAAAAAATATGATTTCTAAGTGACTAACCTCCACTTTGGCACTCTGCTTTAGAGTTTCCATGGAAACAGAACTGACAGCTGAGGCTCTTGTAACTGGTAGGGCTCAGGTTAAATCTTGCAAATGTCAATTGTCCCAAGGCATGTGAAGGAGCCAACAAAAATAAGAGTGAGCTAATCTCCAGGGAGAAGGGAGGAAGGATAAATCAAACCTTTACAAAATTATGTACACACAGTGTGGCGTGTTTGAGAAAAGCATGTGCTATGGGTAGGCAGAGAGATTCATGGGTATAATTCAGGTTAAAAGTTATGTGGTTTTTGCCTCATACTAAACAAACACCAATTTCTGAGGGGCCAAGTTCCCCCTTTGCTATATATATTTGTTACACCGAGTTCAGGATGCTTGAAAAGGCTAAAAGGCTGGAAGGTTAGTAAAATACCACAAAATGGTTGTATTACTTACTAGCATAAGAACTGTGAAAAAAGACCAATTAAATGACAATGTATAATAGTCAAACTTAGATGAGTTCGTATAACATAGGTCCAAATATTTCTTTAGAAATGTTTCATTTTTATTTTCTTTCGAACTTTTCGTTTTTAAAGTACTGAATATTGAGCCCAAGGCCTCACACATGCTAGGCAAACACTTTATCATGAAATTACACTCTTAGCTCTGAGCTTTTTCTATTTCTTAATATTTAATAAGCGTATTAGAAATCTTCTAGTAAATAGGAAGCTAATTTTCACTGTCTAATTTTTGAAAGATTTTCTAGCAATTCCACATTAGAGGGAGAAAAATTAGAATTTCACTTTTTGAGTTTCTAAAACATACTGTAAAATGCTGCCTATCCTTCCGCTGACCCCATCATTTAAATAGTATGTATTTCTTGGTTTGTTACAACTCTATGAGAAGAGCTGTTGCTCTGAGTTTGTGGTTGGTGGTGATCATCCAGTCTAAACCACTCTCATTCCAGATCCTTTACTGAAAATACATTTTTTAAGTTATTTGGGTTCTATAGGTATTTTTAAAGTGTTCTATGTGAATATCTTAAGAAGTTTCCATCCATGAAGGTTTTAAAAAGAAAACAATAGATTTAGCTGAAGAATAAGTTGGCCTGGCCACAGATGGTGGAAGCATCTGTGACCTTGTAACTCTTGCGTTCTGCAGGCCTGTGAAACCAGCATCACATGGATGATGCCAAAGTCTGCTGCCAGCTTGATCAGTAGCTGACCTTCCCCCTTGGATCATGACTGTGGTGCCTCTGAGTACCCGAATGCTTGAGCATGGTGAAATGACTCCAGGGAATCAGTTCTCTACATGGCTGTTATGGTTTGTGTCTGAATGTTCCCCCAAAGCCTCATGCAGTCATGGGCAGGCTTCTAGAATTTATGATTGATTCATTGTCCAAAGTTGGAATTATGTGAGTGTTACACCTGCTCTGGGGTGTGTAGTTTGCATACAACGCAAGGGAGGGAAAGAGGCTGCTTGCCACCACTCCTCCCTTTTGCTCTTGTTGCTTTTGCTGTCTTCAGCCACCATGAACTGTAGCCCTCTGCCATGTGCCACTCTACCTTGGAGCCAGCTGATTGTAGACTAAAACTTCCACAAATTGTGAGCTAAATAAGCCTTTCCTTCCTTAATTTTGGGTGTTCAGCATTTTTGTCTCAGTAATGAGAGAAAAGTAACCAAGACAATGGCCAAGTGCTCTTTTCTCAAATAAAAAGCTTACACATTTGCAGGCTTGACCCTATGATAGGCTGATTCCTGAGATAACTTCAAGACAGTTTTCTTCTCCTGCTTCAAGGTACTTGCTTTCTTCTTAATGGCAGTGCTCTCTTCAGCAATCACATCTTCTTTGGTCACAACTTTACATGTGATTCTTTTCAGGCCAAAATATAAGCTTTTAAAATATTTCTGCCTTGTTGTTTGCTCACAATTCTCCCTATAAATCTAGACAAAAGAGGTCAGTAGTACCAGTAGTACCATGTGCCACATCCTAAACATTGGGTTGCTTTGATTTTTCCTCCACCAGATCAGTTAGTCTACTCTCTTTAATTCAACCTCATAGAAAGTCTTAAGGCATAGAGTGTGACATGAGTGACATCTAGTCTAATTCCTAATAGAATACTCATTCCATTTTAAAATCTCATAAGAATGGCTTTACTGTATGCATTTCTATCAGCATTCTGGTCTTTTGAGCTCAGACCATACTTTCCCATTTGTCTCTGCTTATAGGATTTTAGACTTTCACTTGTTCATCTCTTAAAACTTTTCAAAACTCCTCCAACAAATCAGTTCCAAAGGTTTCTGAACTACATGGTCAGGTATAGTCACAACAACATGCACACCTCTAGCACTAATTTTCTGTATTGGTCCCCTTTTTCACTCCTGGGACTAAACACCTGACACCTGAAACTTAAAGGAGGAAATAGTTTGTTTGTGTCATGGTTTCAGGTGTCAGTCCTTGGTTGGTTAGCTCCAAGGCAGAAATATCACAGAAGAATTGTATAGAATAAAGCTGTTCACTTCAAGGTGACCAGAAAGCAGAGTACATGGGGAGAGTGCTAGAGAGAGAGAGGCACCAGGTACAGTCTCTAAGGTTATCCTCCTTCAGCTACCCTGAAGCACTCAGAAATTTGCTTTACTAATTTTAAAGCCAATCAAGCTGACAATAGACGTTTATCATCACAATATTCCAGCTGTGAGACTCTCTGTATACATCTGTTAAATTAACTTGATCTATAGGGTACTTTAGCTGTGATGTTTCTTTGTAGATTTTTTTTGTCTGAATGATCCTCTGTTTGTGAGGCTGGATTATTAAAATCATGTATTGTAATAGTATTGAGGTCTTTCTGATCCATTATGTCTAGCAGTTTTTATTTTAAAGCTTGGATCCACTGACATTTGGTGCATATATATTTACATTATATTTTCTTGGTAGGTTGTTCTTTTTATTAATATGTGGTAAACTTCTTTGTCTTTTCTGACTAATTTTGACTTAAAATGTGCTTTTTATATTAGTCATTTCTTATTTCTAAATGACACATGCAACTCAAAGAGATGCTTATTTTGGTTCCCATTTTAAAGAATTCAGTCTATGGTTGGCTGGCTCCAAGACAGAAATGGCATGACAGCAGAACATAGCAGGGGAAAAGTGCTCAAACTATGGAAGCCAGGAGGCAGAGCAGCAGGGACAAGAATACACTCTTCCAGGTGATATCCCCAGGAACCCTCCTCCAACCAGCTCTCCTTTACCCCAAAGGTGCTTCCTTTCTGGTGAAACTGCAAATTTTTTGAATCTTCAGTTTTGCGCTTTACTTCTGATTCTCACTATACATCTGGCAAAAGCAGCCAGCGGTATCCATACTACCACCTGGAACGTTAGACTGCCTTGAAATTTCCTTCACCAGGTTAATTAGTTCATTGTCCTTAATCTCATTCTCCCATAGAGTCACAGAAGATGGGCAAATTATTGACAAATTTTCTGCCAGAGCATAGGCCATATGGTCTGTTGTCTGTTCCCAAATGAAACCTTTGCTCTTTGAATTTCTATCAGCATTCTAGTCTGAATTTTCACCAGTAGCACACATCAAGCCTTGCTCATGATCTTCTAGACCTTCTCTAACCTATATTTTTAAACCTTTCCAAATTCCTTCTGCAAACTGATTCCAACAATTTCTGAACTACATTGTTGGATATATCATAACAATGTTCCTACTCCCAGTATAATTTTTTGGGGTCTTAATCACTTTCCTTTTGCTGGGACAAAACACACAACACTTGTAACTTAGAGAAGGAATGTTCATTTTGGCTGTAAGGTTTCAGAGGATTTTGGCAATAATTGGTTGACTCCAGGGCAGAACAGCATGGAGAGAGGGAATGGTGGAGAAAAGCTACTCACTTAATGGTGTCCAGGAAGCAGAGAGACAAAGGAGGGAGCCAGAGACAAGAATAAATCTTTCTAAATCATGCCTATGGTGATCTCCTCTTCTGAGCAGGCTTGCCTCTAAACATGAGATTTTGGGGGTACATTTTAGATTTAGACCATGACAGAGAATTAAGACTATATGCTTTCAGTTTTATTATTGAACTGCATGTATAATTCCTGTAATTCTATTGAGTGTCTTCATGTTTGATTTTTTCTTAATACTCATTTACTAGCTTATTCGTCATCTTCTGTTTGTAGAACTTTAAATTTCTTCTATAATGCTGGCTTTGTGGTTATAATTAACTTAGTTTCTACTTATTTTGGTGACAAGCTGAGGCCACAGAACCACCTTAGTTTTTGTTTTTGTCTTTTAGAGACGAGGTTTTGCTATGCAGTTCAGACTGCCTTGAACTTACTTTGTAGTCTAGGCTAGGCTGGAACTCTGCGTTATCCTCCTGTCTCAGTCTCCCGACTGCTGGGATTATAGGTATGTGCTACCATGCCTATAAGAAAGGTGAGGCATTCTTAGAGAGTTACCTTCTCTTGACAAATTGTTCTGGGCTTGGATTGTTAAAGTGTTGGAATTAATTCTAAATGGACCTTGCGGTATAGTTGCCCTGTGATTTCTCTGACTGTGATTGGTGGGTTTTGATATAGCTGTACTGTAGTCCAAGGGATCCACTTTCCTGGAAACAGAACACTAGTGGGTTCCCTCTGTGGCAGAGAGATGTGTTGTAGGCAGCAGAACAGTGGAGTGCTATCTATGTGGTTATTCCTTCAACTTCCTAACAATGTTCTTTCTACAAAAATACTGGAATAATCTATGCCAGAAACTCTTGTACATGCAGTGTCCACAACAGTTGTGTTATTTCTCTCTGCTATTTAGGCCTTCTCTAGCCACACCTACTTGGGTCTGTGCTTTCAGGAAGGACATTTATCTCCCTTATTCTTTAAGTTGAAGTATTTGCTGAGTTTTGAGCAGGGCTGGGTTGTGGCTGGAGTGAGATGTAATTTCTCTTATCTGAACTATAGCTGAAGTTCAGCAGCAATTCATTCACTTACCATGCTCTGATGCGCTGGAGTTGATCCCCAGTTTCACTGAGAAAGGAGGAAATAAGCAGCAATAACGACCACAACATAAAAACAAACCATCTACAGAAATGCAGTAACACTCTTTTAAGACCTATATGAATCACAACACCAGTGATGAAAGTTGTAAAAACCATTATAGAATAAACTAAAATGTTAAAAGTTAGTGAAAGTAAAATTTATCACAATAAAGGGAAATGGGGCAGTAGAAGAGAGGGGATAAAAAGCCATTAAAATATAAAGTAAAAAGATAAGAAAGAAATTAATGAAAATATAAGAAATAAACATAAATAATAGAAGAGATGAATGAAAATAACAAATAAAAGTTTAAAAACAAGAAAAAAAAGGTGAGAAATTGTTCCCAATTGAGATATTTGGATTGGAGACCCTTCTTCGCAGGTGTGCATTTATTCTCTCCTGCTGCCTTTATTCTCTCTTACCACAGGTCCAGGATCCTTTGGTGCTATAGGACCTATGCCAGCAGGGTGGTGGACACAGCCTGTAGACCTCAGAACATGTGCCTTGGGGGTATGACCGGTATCTGTCTGGCTGTAGCTCTCTAACTTTAGACCATCAGAACCATTATGAGCCTACCAGGTGAGCAGGACATGTTTAGCCTCACAGACCCCACTCTATATATCCAGTGGTGTGACAAATGTCTGTGTCATGTCAGGCTGTCTCACCAGCAGAGGGCTGGGATATGGCAGATGTCCAGGCCTCAGCAAGCATCTCATCAGCAAAGCATCAGTGTTACACGGTCCACACCAGGCAGGTAAGTGGTACACACTCAGCCCATGGGATTAAGGGCTTCAGTGAGCATGCCTGAGACCTCATGGCTTTCCAAGCTGCTGTTTACACTTAAAATACTGGAGAGTAGGAAGAACAGTCAAATCTCTGAGGTCTGTCCTGGGTAGGGCTACACAGGAACCAAGTGATTTGCTTCTCTCAGTCTTGGTACTATTTACATCTCAGACATCTAATCTCAGTCACATAGGATGAGGTTGATGATTACTGTGCCCTCCTATCTGTGTCACTCTCTTCCTCACTGCTCACACCTCTGGGATGAGTCCATGACAGACACTGTCCCCGGTCAGTACTTCCTGTGTAGGCTTCTCCCACCTAGTCAGTGCGGCAGGTTGTCCACAGGGACCTTAATTTGTGACTGTCCTGAGTCTTCTGCTCCCCAGAATAGATCTGTCCCTAACAACCACGAACTGCCATATGACCACAGCCCTCTGAGAGATCTTGGGGTACTGCATTAGTTTCTTCTCCAGAGCAAACTTACCTTGCAAGGGAAGTTACTCTTTAAAATAAGAAGCACTGATCTCTTCTGTGGTTGGATGGCCAGTCTTACTGGCATTGATTGTATTGTCTGGCAATGCTTTTGCTTGTAGCGACTGGCACCCTCCCCCTGAAGTGGGGCCCTTGCAAGGTGCTTACCACGTTGTTCTTGGTGCCCTTTCTGATTTTTCCATGCTCTTTGGTTTCCAAACACTTCTTTGTTGGTTCTCAGAGATTTTCCTCACTTTTTTTCCAGTCTTATGGTCATGTGAAATCCGGTTCTATTCTGCCATCTTGACACTTTTCCTCTAATTTTTAAATTTATGTTTTAATTGATCTTTAAATATTTTGATACAAGACTAGAAGCATAAATATAACTATTTCTTTCTAGGAAATTGAATTCATGTCTTTTCATTAATTTGAATACTTCCACTGTCATTTACTACATCTTTAGATAGTTATATATTTATGGAGTTTATTTTTTCCTGTTGATGTGTGGTCTAGGTGGCAGCAATATTGCATTGTTTATTATATCTTTACAGCATATCTTAATACCTTAAGAGGGAAAGTTCCTCTCTACTAGTTCAAAATTTTTAGACAAGATTGAGTCGTATGATGTAGTTTTAAGAAATTTTCATTAAGATTTTGATTCATATTGCATTAAATTTATAGGTCTGGAGAAAACTGACTTGTGCATAATATAGACACTTCCTAGCCAGAATCATGGGTATTGCTATATCTTTTCAACTCTTCTTTTATGTTATTTAGTAGTTTCTAGTTCTTTTCCCATAAATGCTACATTTTACTTTATTGTCCTTTTAGCTGCCTTTCTTCTTTATTGTAAGAGTGTTACTTTATGGACAATTCCTGGACCTAACATTAAGGTATGTGTTCCTCCACTCCAAATGTCTCATATATCACTCTGGGATTTACTTTTTATCTGTGTTAATTTCTCCAATCAGTAGCAAATCCTATCATGTCTGTATTGCTTGGAAGTTCCCATAGAATAACATAGTCAAGGGATGCTGGCATTCCTACAGCTAGACAGAGAGAGAATTGAATTTTTTTTCATTTTCTGTCTAGTTTTCAATTAGTTACTGAGATAAATTGTTTTGGCTTTTATATTGCCATCTTATGGTAACTATGGAGTATCAATTAAAGAACAGAGAAAAAGGCTCCAATGACCTAAAATATCCTTGCCACTTGCTCTCAGGAGAGGCTGCATTCCACCATTACAGGGTCATTCTTTTGGGCTAGGACTTTGTCTCCAACAAACTAAAAATAATTGTTGGAGGAATAATCTCTTGAACAACTGTCGTAATCAGTTTGGGCTGCTACAACAAATTGCCATAGACCAACTGGCAGAACCAGCAAATGTTTATTTCTCAAGTTCTGAAAGTTGGGAAGTCAAAGATCAAGGTATCCCCTGATTCTGTGTCTGGCGATGGCTCATTTCCTGTATGCAGTTGGCGCCGCCCTGCTGTGTCTTCATACGGCAGAGAGAGTAAGCTCTCTTTTCTCTTGTAAGGGCACTAATCCCATTCATGAAAATCTGTTTTTATGATCTAACTGCCTTGTATTGTCCTTATTTCTTAATTCCATGGGAGTTTTTTATTGAATGAGGGTGAGAATTTTAATGTATGAATTTGCAAGTGATACAAACATTCAGTTCATATCGACTGTTATAATCTAATAACACTTTAATTATTGTATGCCTATATGGATTGCTACATGAAGAACAAGATCTTCAATATTATAAAAACTAGTTATGTAAGTTTTAATAGTGTGAAGGTGCCAAAAAATAGGTGCCTAGAAGGGTACACCATTGTAATGGTCCATGGGTGGGACGTTAGAAAATGACAAAGAAAAATATGTCTTCTTTTGGGGAGAAAGAATATTAACAGGAAGTTAGGGGAACTCAGAAAACAAAACTGCCATTTTGTCTATAGTTTATCTTGCCTGATAGTGTAGAAAAATTGCATGAGGAATGGGGGGAGGTGGAGGTTATAGCTGCTTTTCCTGTAAGATCCATTAAGATTCCTTCCCAGTAGCCCCATCTCAGCCAACAGAAAGTAAGGTTATTGGTACTAAAAAGCAACCCAGCAGCAGGATTCCTTCCTTGGACAGAATTCTACCATCATCAATTCAGTCCTTTTTAGTGACACATGGAAACAAACATTCAGGTCAGAACCAGTTCTTTAAAAATTAATCTTTTTCCCCAACTGTAATCATTAGAATATCATTTAAGACTGCATTTTCTAATAAAATATAGCCACTTTATTCTACCTAATATGTGGCATCATTACTGATATGAAAAATTTTAAGAAATCAAGTAGCTACATTTTATGTGCAGCACACACAGCTGCCATTTGAAGCTCAGCTCACAATCAACTTGATAAGTCAATCAATTTTCATTTTTGTCCTCATCTCCTAGGTAACCAGAGCATCCATCCAGACCCTTGCCAGGGGAGAACATTTAAAAAGTAATATGTATTCATAATCTGCTTTCTTGAAACACTGACTTCATAGAAAAGAGCTACCTACGAAGTGTTTTAAATCATAGTAACATAAAATTTTCTTGGATTCTGGCAAGAGAGCTTGAGGAAAACACAACATGGAATACAACATCATTATTTCAGTCTCTTGTGATCTATCAGGAATGAAAATTGCACCACCTGCTTTGCCTATTATGTATTTAATGTGAATAACTGCTGGTGATTAAAACAAACTGTAAGCCATCTGACATTATACTTATAACCTATCCTGTGCTTCATGACTCTGAGAAAGATAGGACTTGAGGGTGCGTGCATTGGGACAAATCTTTTGATACGAGTACAAGGCACTTAGCCTCAAAGGAAGTCATTTATCTGCCAAAAGCCATCTCTAAAAGAAGGCATTGTAATTATAAAGCTGTATTATTGGCACAGTGCAAAGTATGCAGAATTCTAGCAGTTACAAAAGAAAAATTTCATCTTACCTGAATCCTTGTGGTGTATGAAGTCATGAGAAAAATAGAACATTTACTGCTTTTAGAAATGACTCACGTTCAGGAAGTTATGGATCTTGCTTGCCTTGTTAAGAATGTTCAAATCCCACTACTATGCAGGCTTCATGTGCATTTGGGTCTACCTCAACTATAACAGCTAACTGGTTTGTGGGCCATTATTTCCTGTGGGAAGATTTAATCCACACCCTGTAAAGGCTCAATGCTAAAAATAGATACATACGTTAGAGACTGATGTTTTCCAAATATCTGTTAGAAGTATGAAAAGGAAAAATCTTGAGATAAAATAATAAGAATTTGAGGTTTGGTCTATGACTTTTCTCTGTCATAAATACTTTTGCTTGAATATTTTGAGGGATTTGGAAACTATCTAAGGTCCTGGTTCTGATAGTGGCAAAGATGGGACGGAGTTCTTTTTATGGGAAAACTACTTGCCAGAAAAATCTGTTCTAGTTCTCTTTGGGTGTTTTGTGGGACCATAAAGGAATGACTGATTTCCACTTGTGTCTCATCTGGAAAATTAAGGGTTGATAACTAGGTCACTGCATTTCTGCCCACTTCAAAATGTAATGGTTTTATCTAGTACTATGAGCACTTCAGGAGTTTATTCTTACCCTCACATACATACATGTAGATTATATTTATTTAAAACAGTCTGAAACTCCAAGGGACATAAAATCAGATACTTAATACTTAACAAGATTCATATTAGAAACTGAAAGTGTAATCTGAATAGGACAGTACAAAATAGAATAAAACTAAAGCCAAACAACACTGTATGTTTAGATTTGACTCTACCTGTCAATTTTATTTACACTGACCTGCAGTGAAAGAGCCAATAAGTCTGAGAATTTTTCAGCTAATAGATGAATCATGTGTCACATAGCTCAATGATCCTGAGGTTATTTACAATTCGAGTAAATACATCTCATTAAAAAAAAACAAATGGGTATTATAGACTAAACAGTCAGTAGTGGCGTTTACAAACTTGTTAGGTAGTTTCCATTCCTGAGGGGTTCAATAAGAGCTCAGTGGAAGCAGTTAAAACATCTCTGGAAGTCTTTTGATTCTTCTTGGTAAACATAACGTGAGCCAGAATCTTTTTGCTAAACATAAAAACAGACAGTGTGCTGATTTAAATTTCAGAAGAATTTTGTCTTCTACAGAATTCTGAGGGTTTCTTTTGGTCCTTGTTGAGAGAGATTATAATCAATGCATAGGGTTTCAAGAAGTTTTATGTCAAGAACAATTAGATCTCCTAAAACAGCTCGTGAGGGGCTGGAGATTTAGCTCAG
>NW_004955407.1:19272846-19274635 GCF_000276665.1 Chinchilla lanigera
AACTGTTTCTGTCTATATCTGTGTTTTTCTGTATGCTGTGCACTTTTCTCAGACATTAACTAAAATTAGCTGTAATGTTTGGGAAAAGACAGTGAAAATCAATATAGGTTGCATGTTTTGAAAACAAATTATTATCCTGACAAATGTGTTTATAAATCTTTTGTGTTCTTTTTTCCTGCATAGAAAATGAGAGGGGTTATTTTTATCTAATATTCTGATATAGAAGACCATTTAGTTATGTTTTTTGAACACTACATACTAATATTTCTGGTACAATTTCAAGTATTTAAAGTAATTTTTAGTTTGCATTAAGCACATTGATTCTAGAAATATCAATTGGATGTGAAATTGAACATTAAAGCTAAAACTTTTAAAGTTTTGGCCCTTTTGAGAGAATCACCTTAAATACAATCATATCTCTTATGTACCTGGGCCCTTGTCTCTATGATCACAATCGCTTTAATAACCTCTACCCGTCCTATAACTTTGGGTCATTTCCTTCAAATTTAGAGTTTTGAGAAAGACATCTACTCCTTTATGTCTGAAGTGAGAAATGACATCCTGAATTCTATTTGCTTTTGCAAATTTCCAGATGAGATGAAAATATTTAGCACCTTTAATATTCAAGATCTTTTGTATTGTTGCTAAGCATACCTCTATACTGTGATCACTGGGTTATTTCACTCGTGTATTCAGTATCTGCTGGCAGGAATGACATAATTCTTTGCATGTGTTATGTGGTGTCTACATGAGTGAACTTTTGTCCATCATTTGATTTTCTCTGCAAAGCCTCTTTTCATTTGTGGTCACGTAAGGGTTTAACTCCAATGCCATCAATTATATTAAGGTTTTCCTATCCTTCAAACCAGTAAAAAAAACTTTGGTTAGATAAAAACAAATTATCAGTTGAAGCTTAGATGTAAATTGTGGTCTAGGGAATAGGGGAAAATGAGACTACAGCAAGCGTACTGGCGTGAGAGAGAAAAAAACCTATAATATTTGTCCTTCAGAAATCTGTACCTCCCTTAGGTATTTATTTTCTTCTGGCCTATGCGAAGGTTGTCTATGTTTGTACTTCACCCTTGACTGTGGACATACAACTTGAGGGCAGGAGCCGTGTCTGATTATGTTGGAATCCTGCACAGGAGCTATGCAGTGGATGAGCAGCTGCTCTGTCCAGTGAAGCAGGCAGTGAAATGAACTGAGACAGAGAACACATGTGCTAAGTGGCATTATGTGAGCTAAGAAACTCAGTGAGGCCTGAGGAGAGGGGATTAAACAGACTCTTGGGGACCAGAAAATCATCTCAGAGATCAGAGAACCGGGACTTGAAAGAAGAATGTAGTTTTTGGCAAGTCATAAGACCACAGAGCATGTTGTAGTTTGGGGTTTTGCAAAGAGAAACAATATAATACAGGGCACATATTTTACAAGATTATTTTATAATAGTCACCCAAAGAATCATATGAAAAGAGTGTGTAGGAAATCTGTCCACACACCAATGACCAAAGAATCCAGTTGAGGGCTTGTATCCCATGGTAATGTCCTACATGAGTCCAGCTGAAGACCTAGAGTCCATAACAGTGTCCCCCACGAATCCAACTGGAGGCCAAGAATCCATGACAATGCCTCATACAGGCCCATTTCATGGATCTGTGCCGGGAAAGCTGAAAGGTCAGTGGTGGAAGCTAGAAAGTCTGTGCCAGCAGGATGAAGGATCTGTGCTAGCAGGCTGAGGGATCTGCACTGGAGCCAGGAAGCCATGCTCAAAGTAAGAACCAGAGCTCCC
>NW_004955407.1:19275135-19281937 GCF_000276665.1 Chinchilla lanigera
TTTAATATGAAAGGCTTTTTAATAATGCACATCTTGAAACAACACTGGAGTACTTCCTAAATTCATGGACCTGGAGGTGTGTAGTTGCAAGCCAGCTGACTACATTTGCAGAAATTAGGGAGAAATTCATATATCTTTGGATAAGACTTCTGAGAACCCTGGAAAATCTGAATTTATATGATTCTTGCTATACCATCCTAAAGGAATTTAAAGGAATTTAAATTTAAAAAGTATTAGTGAAAAAATTATTCGTGAATTTTTACTAGCGAAGTGCATATTTCATTAAAATATCAATTTCAAACTTTGTTCTTGTTTTGAATACGATTTTGGTTTGTTGCCCAGGTTGGCTTTGAATTCCTGGGCTCAAGGGATCCTCCCGCCTCAGCATCTCAGGTAGCTGTGACTACAAGTACACACCATTGTGGCTTGCTCATTTGTTTTAACTAATGGAAAACTCATACATTTTATTCTGAGAAAAGAACATAAGAATTACTCTGATTTCCAGAGCATTTGAACTTTTTAACAACAATTTTAATTTTTTTGCTAACCTTCCTTTAAATCTATACTATGGAACTAATTCTGCTTTATCTGAAGAAAATCTTCAATCACATTCACCTTTCAAGACATTTCGTTTCAAAAAATTGTATGTCTAGATACAATCAATACATGTGATTATATTTCTAGCTAATAATCAAAACTTTATTCCTGATTTAAAGCCAAAGCTTTTCCCCGCTCTGGGTGAAATCAGCTGCAGAACAAAACCTTGATGGGGTGAGGGTAAGCTCAGTGGTAAATCACTTGCCTAGCATGTGTGAGTCCTTGGGTACAATCCCTAGTACTGCAAAACAAAATAAAACAAACAAAGAAGCAAACAAATCCAAATTAAAAAAATCCCAACCAAACAAAAAATTTAAAAAAGCCTGCATGGAAAGAGGCAAACACAGCCAACCTTTTTTCTTTCTTTACATCTTGGCTTCTGTTTCTCTTTCCTTTTCTGCTTTCTTTGTTTCTGGCTGTACTAGGATCATGCAGAGGAAAGGAACAAAAACTGACTCCGTTGACTAGCACTGCCGTGAGCTGATACAAGTATTCTCTGGGCTTAGCAGGTGTTGGGTTGTGTGGAGGGAGGCTGTAGGTCCCTTACAGACCTTCCCTCTATCAGGAAATCTCTCACTTGCTGCATTTTGACCTGTATGGTCAACCTCTTCCTTGGTCATGCCAAGAAATGTATCAGCCTTCTGAATGGGCCTTTTGCAGTTATTTTTTTCACCATGGTTAAAGTGAAGAGAGAAACACTCCTCTATTTCATCTATTCCAAAAGAGAAAAACAGCCATGGTACTCCAACAATTTTTTTTTTTCCCCCAAAGATATTCTCTCTCAACCAGTTTCAATCCCTTAAACAGTTAAAGTAGTTGATGGAATGAGAGTAGCAAAACTGGACTTTGACCATTTACTTTTCACATATGATATTGTTCTGATGCTCCAGAAGCAGAGAATGACAAACTTTAGAACATGAGAGTAATTGAATTTCTAATTGAGAACCCTTCATAACTGAGACTGCCTTAACAACCTTTAATCTGAGAATCATCTTAAGCAAGCCACAAAGACGAAATTCTCTAGACACTTATTGAATGCATAGTACAATGTGTAACTTTGATCCTTGTCTTGCAGAAAACATGTGACTTCAGTTAAGCTTTAATAATGTCATCGTTCTCAGGTATTGTAGGGGTGGGGAGTGCTGGCCTGCTTGTCTGTCTAGTTTCCTGAAGTCCTGTGTGAACTTTGATAATAGCATTTTGCAGAGCTGGGCCAGATGTTTAATTAGCTACTTATATTTGCTATCATTTTTATGACTTGTCTCTCCCAGAAATTCACTTGTTTACCTCTATTTTTAACATAATATTGTTCAAATAAGGGAAACACATTAGTTATTTCATCCTTCTGAACTTTAAAAACTTCCTTGGGAAATAAGAAAAAGGTTCGCCTGATTTTCCATGAATTGTTTCTCCTGGTTCCATGTAGAAACAGCTTCCTTAGATTCCCCACACCAATAATAAATTGTTAAAGAGATCTCATGGGCAAGAGGAGGAAAATATGGTCTGTTGACAGCTCTGTAATAAATACTCATATTAATTATGAAAGCAACATGGGTAAAAGTTCAAAATCCAACCTTGTTCTCTGAATGGCTTTTCCCCCTGAAATAGGGGAAAAACTTTCAACAGTGAACTTTCCCAAAAACAGACTGTAACCTGATCCTAAAGATTAGTTTAGCACATTGCACTTTTAGCTTTGCTTTCGAGAGAGGAAAAAAATGACAGGATCTGATCATCATCATCATCATTATCCAAAGCATGATGGGGTCACATCCTGGTATGGCTAGGCAGGGAATGAGTGGTTATTTTAAGCCCTAGGCATGGGCCACCTCTACCAGGGAAATGGTTGTGGTAGGAAAAGATTTACAGCCTGAAACCAGAGAGCAAATTCAGCATAAAGTAGAATTGGAGGAGAGAAAAGAAAGAGAGAAAGGAAAAAAAAAGCACCAAGTGATGTGTAGACTGAGTTAAAACCAGAAGACATTTTCTGTTAGTGGAGGCAGTGTATGAGAACGAGGGGCACTTTTTCAGGGAATATTGGTAAAAAGCTGATAATATTTTAGGCCTCAGTTTTATCGGTCTTCCTATCTACACGGGACCCTTTCCTGTGGGTGTGTTTAAAGAGCCCACAAGGCTCTAGATAAATGGTCTGTAAGGATGCCTTCCTCTTTGCTATAAATACAGTATAATGACATGCCTCATTTGCCAGTTAAAACCATAATGGTTTATTCAGATCCATCATGCTAAGGGTTACTCAGGGACTGTTGAGAAGACACATGTTTTTCCTGCCAACAAATGCATTTAGTCCTCTTGCTACACTGTATTACACTGTGATTTGAGGCTTCTTTATGAATTGTTAAGAAACTCTAGATAAGGAAGAGAGAGTTCATAGCAGACATTATTCTGATCTCTCCCTTTATTATTTCCAATGATCTTATCATCACACCCTTTTGCTTTGCAGTAAACAAAAGTAAACAAACAAGTAAAGCCAAGGAAAAGTTCCTAATTAGAAAACAGGCCACTTTTGAGTAAAATAGCTGAATGGAGTCTATTTTCCATGAATATGTAACACATCAATTTTTGTTTCAATCTATTTATTAGACACGTCAAGTTATACGAACTACATGTTTAAAGGTCAATACACAGACCCTTTCTAAAAGTGATATTTACAAAGCTGTTATTTAAACCAGGATAGAAACAACTTCTAAAGTCAGTCTTAAAAGATATCAGGAAGTGCTGGGTTCTGATTCCCTTCTGTTTCTCAGCCTCCTGGGTGCTCCACCATGCCTGGCTTGTTTTATTCTTATATTCTTTGACTAAAAATTTAAATTTTAAGTGCTTTTGTCATATGCTTGATTTGTCATATGACTTTGAATTGAATACAGTGAGCTAGCTACTCTGAGACAGGAGGTACCTGTACAAAGTTGTGACCTTTAAGCAGGTTACATACATACAAGTTGCCCAGCACTTGTCCATGAATTCACCTTAGGTGCTTTAGCCCGACCAAAGAAGAGCTCTCCATTTTGACTCTAACTCCAGCACGCGGGCTTCCATGGGCCCCATAGTCTTGTGGGACACAGAACACCCTCTCCTTTCTACTCTTGGCTGTTGACAGAGATCACTGATTGTAGTCTGATGGATAGAGAGATTTTTGGGTACCGACAACACAAATATCTTTGACACTGATGCACTCTTCCACTGGGAACAGAATGCTGTTAAAACCAAGAGCCCTGTGTGTCCACTTTTACGAGCTTTGTTTAGCTCCCTATGCATCTCTTTTCCATCCCACATGGGCAGGAGGATTGACGCTTGGGACATGTCAGACTTTCTCCAAATGTTGAATAACATTTGATAACAAGCCTTTTTGCAAAGACCATTTTCATTTAAACTCTCTTGAAAAAATTAAGTACTTTTGATACTGTCTACATTGGCATCACAAGACTTAAGAAAAACAGTGAATTAATAATCTAAAGCATAATATTAAAAATGAAAGCTAATGCTAATTGATTGCTTTCTAAGTGATAGGTAGATTGTTAGGCACTTCTGAATATTGTTCTATTTGCTAATACATGTTCATTTAATAGTATATTGCAAGAGTGTTATTTATTCTATATATAACTAAAAAGGCAGAAGTAAAAGTTCTTTAATTCTGCCTCATAGAGGAGTACATAATTTACTAGCTAAGAGAAATGTTTTATTTATTGCATTTTTCTTAGATAACATAAATAAAATTTTAATAGCCAAACCTCAGCAAAGCATTATTGATATCAGAAATGGAAATTACATTCTACTATTTTGATATATTTTTGCTGGTTTGAAGAGATGTACTTAATCATATGTATTTTAATCACTTATTATGCTTAATGGATATTGTAATAGACAACACTCTCTTGCAATCAAGAATGATCCATAAATTGGTTTTAAAAGAAAGAAGGGCTTAGCCCGTACTCTGAGTGGTGTCAAAGGTCTAAATCAATATATATTAGTTTACTGTACTTATCTTACATTAAATTTCCTCAAGGATTAAAGCACAAACACCAGTAATAACAGAAACATTCTTGGGAGGACAAAAATAGAATGCTGTGAATATTATGCTTGTCGATGTACATAAAATATATACCCATAGCTTGTAGGAAGTACAGCATTTAGTAATCTGTATTAAATGGAAGTGAGTGGCCATTTAAGGACTATTAAATGTTTACAGCTGATGTGTTTATTCATTCGTTTGTTGTACAATCCACCCACATCCAGAGGTGTACCACTCCTTGTCCTTGCCTTTTTCTTCTCTCTCTCAAAAAACACACAAACTCTTACATAACCGTACTTTATGAACACGAGATCCCATGCTTATGACTAGACTTTAATGTGGAATACCTATTTTAAATTCTTTTTTTAAAAGCAGCTTTCTTTAAACATATTACAATTCACCTATTTGAAGTTTCTAAGCCACTGTTCCTTACTAGGTTCACAGATGATGCAGCTGGCTCCAGGTTGGGAAGCTGGGTATAATTAACAGCTTATGGGGACCATGCTCACCCTAGGAAATATGATTTTTCTATTCTAACTTCTCTTCCCCCTTGAATAGCAACCAACAAAGTCCAAGATATAAACTCAGTTATATCTGTTACCACCAGTGCTGTTTGTGTGTTATGCTTCCCCTGTGAGGGAGCACTGAGGGATAAATAAAATGAGGATAACTCAGTTATATTTATACTGATATTTACATTCTATATAGACTTAGAGCTTAAAACTTGAAGGAATAAAATTACTATTCTTGTGCAAAACATACTTTCCATTCTGAACTTAGAATGAGAGTGAATGATAAAAGTTAAAATGTTAGCTTTGCCCCTACATTGTCTCACAAAAGGTGATCTTTCTATTAAGAAATATCTCTTGAGAAGATTTCAGACACATCCTTGGTAGCTCCTATTACTCAAAATTTCACTACCAGGAAGTTGGTGGCAGAATTATAATGTTGTCTTCCGTCCACTCTGCCTCCCTTGTGCAATTTGGCAGCCTCGTGAAGCACTTAAGGCATTTAGTGTCTTCAGTCTGACACTTCAAAAGTGGTCATTAGCTTACAATTCTTGGCTTAAGGTCACCGATAGAACTGCAAGTCTATAAGTGAATAATAAAGACATGTTTTCTTTTTAAAATTTGGAATTCGGTAGCATCTTTAAGGAGAAGTATTCTGTGTTGATGAAGTGAGATATAAAATCAAAACATTTAGATTTTACAGCAAATGTACCTAAGTAGGTTTTAAAGTATATTTTTCTAATTGAATTAAAAATTAATAAAAGAAACAAAAAGAAGAAAGTGTCATGACATCTGAAGGGCCCAGTCAAAAACTCATGGTTAAGCATCATAGAAACCAGACAAATGCTAATCTGATGTGGGCTTAGAGCTCATTATACCCATTTGGAATAACAATTTTCTAAGAAGGGACAATTCAAATACCTATATCTGTTTGGAAAATATGAACATTTCTCAATGAACTGTTTTCTGTATCCATCTAATATGTTTATTGTATGCTTAATTATGAGTCAGGCAGAGGACTACATACTTAAGATATTACACTTTTATCAAACAGCTTACTATTTGCACTGATTTGTGCATACACACTGTTTGAGTTCAGATCTGCAGGTATTACATCTTCAGGTTTTGATTAGGTGCATGCCTTTTGATCCGTATTTCATAAATATTGATGTGAAGAAATTTAGAAATGTTTTGACTGCATACGTTGTGTCAATTATCTGAAGTACTCTGTTGTTCCTAAAAGAACTTGGGAGAATTCCTCATATTGAACTGCTATACTTTTTCTTTAGACAAAGTTACAAAAAAACAAATGAATGAGGCTATCCTGGAAAAGAAACTTCCTGGAAGCTTTTGCAATTTATAGAAGAGATATGGTGGCATCAAACATATGACTTAACTACAACTTTTAAGTCTTCAAAGTTTTTGTATTTCCCATATAGGAATTGTGTCATCCAATATTGGATTGATCTTGGCCCAGGCAAAATCTTAATATGAAGTTTAGAACTCTTAAAAATAGAATAAGTTCTTGGATTTTAAAAGTCACAATCCATGCAAAAATCTTTTAATTTCTTATACAAAGTAAGTGCATTTATTTCAAAGGAAACAATTATGTGAAGTTATTGTTCCAGTAAAAGATGTTTTGCTAGAGGTATTATGTTTTTATTTTAAAGAT
>NW_004955407.1:19288202-19297217 GCF_000276665.1 Chinchilla lanigera
GCTGGGAATCGTGGTGGAGAGGTATTATGTTAATGTGAGAAAATTTTACTGTTTTCTAGGGTTGTGATTTATTTCTTTATTCTTTTCCTTTTCTTTTTCATTGAGGTCTCATTGATGTATGAAATGGACACATTCAATGTATACATTTGATAAATTTGGGCATATGCATATACATTTGATATCAGCATTGTAATTGAATTTTAAACATATCTATAACCTCAAAAAACTTATTTGCATTTTGTGTATGTGTTTTCTAAGGGTCCTTAACTATTGCTGATTGTATGTATTTCATTGTACCTCAGATCTACAGAACTTATTCATTTTGCATAACATAAATTTTATGCCAGTTGCAGAAATCTTCAATTTTCCCTCTCCCTTAGCTCCTGGTAACCACCATTCTATAATCTTGATTATTTTATAGTCTTGACTATTTGAGATACTTCATATAGCTAAATCATATTTTATTTTATATAACTCTGTTGGCATATTGGTTACAGATCAGTGTCATAAAACTAGCAAGCCTACTTACTGTTTGAAAAAGTTCAATAAAATAGATGAAATATCCCAGAAACATGCTTGGATTATTCATGTTTTTGAAGTAAACAAACAATGTTGGATTTCAATTCTTACATCTGATAATTTGAGCAATGTAGTTGAGGATAGTGGTATGCAAAGTAACAACCACTGTTGATTTGTATTAATTTGTCTTGAGACAAATTAATACAAATCACTTTGAATGTTCTTGCTTTGATTTTTGTTGTTGTTGTTGTTGTTGTTTTTCTAGTACCAGGAACCGAACTCACGACCTTGCATTTACCAGGCAGGCACTGTGCCGCTGAGCTAAATCCCCAGCCCTGCTTTGATTTGTTTATGTTTGTGATACTGGTATGCTGCTACTATTCTATTTTTTGTTTGCTTGTTTCTCATGTACTACTCTCTTTAAAATAAAAAAAAAATGGATTTCAAACATATTTATTACTTAAAATTGTTATGAGAAAAGAAAGATCAGCAAACTGTTTGGTATGTTGCTTTCCTAATTTTTAGTATACTGAGAGATAGATTGCTTCTCATCTTTTCTAATCACAGACAATGAAACTCAAATTCTAGTTACGTTTCATGAACACATTTTTTTTTCAGTTGAGTAGTTTAGGTTTAATGGGCATTTGCTTGTTCATGGATTTTAGGCTATATGGCTGAAAATATAAAGTTTATGCTGTATGCAAGAAAGAATTTCCTTTCAGTGTCCTTCATTTTGAACTTGTGTTCAGCAAGTATTTCATTTTAAAGGAAACTAAAATTAAAACAAGGGGATATTTCATTTTGGATGCATAAACTCAGGAGTCAAGAAATGTTTGATATATGGATAGTGAAGAAAATTAATTGGGTTATAAAAATTACATAAATCATATTTTACTTTAAAATGACATGTATAGTTCAGCTGTGTAATACAGCATAAATTAAGGCAAATGTTAAAAATAATCTACAATTTAAATACTCTGTTTATTCTTAATGCAATATGGCTGAAATTCACAATACATTGGAAGTTTTGGCTGGCTTCCCTTTTCAAAAGAACAGGATGTGGGTCACAAACAGGCTGAGGGAATGGGTAATGGTCAAACAAGTCTAGCCAAACACACAGACTTGACCTACATTGTTTTGCAATCATGGCCATGTTCAAATTCTCATATGGCCAACTTGGACCATTCACTGTCAAACTCATTACAAAGACAACAGGTTCAACTCAGGACAGTCTCCTTGTGGGTCAAATATGTGAGCAAGTAGGAAGTGGGAAAAATCTATGGGTAGAACTCCTGACATGTTTTGGCAACTTATTTGCTTCTTTATCTGTGTCTCCTCTTTGAATTGTTCACGACGATGTCACTGATCCCTTCTCAAAAGCCTAGCCTTCAACATTCTTTTTTTTTTTTTTTTTAAATCTTTTATTTGAGTGGGAGTCTGCTTTTTCACAAACACACTTTGCTTGTGCTGTCTCTCTCACTGGTAAAGTCTCTTAATAATGTGAATTATTCATGGGCTGTATAAGTGGAAAAATGTGACATTCAAACCTAACTATTACAAGAGAAAAAAAAACATTTAAAAACAAACTTGATTTTTAAAAAAGCCTAAGTTCTTAAGACTTTTGAATGCACCCACTTATGTTTTTAACATTGGCATTATGAATGATACATCAAATTTTGACAGCTCTGTTTGTTGAAGCCAGGTGAAAAACACATAACAATTCAGTTTTAGCTTCAGGAAGAAAAATTCTCCTTTGGCAGGTTAAGTGAAAGCATTTACAAGAACCACTTTTTAATACTTTTGAAAGACATATTGAATTTTGAATATTTACTTAAATATTTTAGCAACAGAGCTGTTGGAGTTAGTAGAATATTTAAAATAAAAAATACTTAAAGAGGGTTTTCCTGATTTAATATCAGTTTTTGTGTTTACTCTGTATTGGGGTCTGTGGCAGTATAGATAGGTATACGAGGGGAAACGTTATACTATGTAGCTTTGTCCAGACATTTCATGTTTTTCTTGAAAATTAATGAGGTGATAGATATCAGAATTTTGGGCTGGTAGGTTGACTGAAGAAAAAAATGCAAAATAATATTTCTATTTTCTCCCATTGTTTTCATCAGAGACAAGTACAGCTAAATAATTGTAATTAGTACAATAGTCTGAGTAGATAGCAATACATGAAAAGAAAGGATAAATGCATAAGAAATAAGTGGATATTTTATGGTAAAATGGGTAGCATGGGCTTTAAAGATGCGGATGATGGAGTTTTTTTTTTCTATTTGGTTTTAGGGAAAATATAAAAATGTAATTTTGCACAATTATTATTTTCTCTTACTGAAAATTTCTCTTTTTGCCCTAGAGAGGAAATTTATTCCAGATAGTTATGTTCATTACAGCTCTTGCTGAGGGGCAATATTTTTATTTTTAAAGGATCCACTTTTTATTCTCTCAAGATGAAGTTTAGTCCTCAGTTCTACGTTTCACTATAAAGAAATCATCTGCTGTCTTAATATGTGCCAGAAAATAAATACAAGTCAGATAATAGGAAGTTTTCTTTCCTTCTTTCTCTTTAAAACTGTTTCCAAAGACAATATTTTTTTGGTAAAGCAAGTTTACCAAGAAAGATTTTTTTAAACTTCAGAGATGTGATGTACAACAGAGTATACTGCTCTACCATGTGATCATTTTATGGAGTTTCTCAGGGCGTATCTGTTTCTTTTTTAGAGAAGACTACAAAAAACAGATTCAGTTCACTCAGCAAATATCGAGAGTACATTATATGTTGACTTCTTTTGGGTGCATCTTTAATCTTTTATTTTTAAATTGAAGTAAAGTGATGCCTTTTAATCTGACAAATGTATTTAATTCTGTATTTGAAGTGCATGCGTGCAGTATCTCCTGTGTTTTGGCATGATGAAGACACAGAAGAGACTAGCATAATCAAGAAGGATTAGTGGCTGGGCATTTGGACACTGACTGTGTGAGTGTTTGGGCGTTGATCCAGTATCATTACAATGTGCCCAGACACCAAAACTAAATGACGCCATGATTCTGATCCCCCGATTCCATCTGTCATCACAAACATTCTTTCATTAATGTATCATTTTTCTCTTTTACTTTTTGCTTACAATGTCTATGACAGGCCCTTCTTATACCCTTATATTTATTAGCAGGCTCTGATTTTCTCACTGTCAAATGGGATTCTAGAATAAACTTTCTAGCGCATTCCTACACATTTGCCCCTTGTCTGCTATAAACTTTTGAAGAGTACTTCTTCTAATACTCTTACAGGAATTTATGTCAAGTTTATTAATTCACCCAGGACTATTAAATATCTTAATTAGGATAATAGAAGTGATCAGAAAATTGGATATTTGAAGAAATCAAGATTTTAAAAATTTAAGCGATGAGTCCAAGTTTATTAATTACTAGGAAAATAACTATTGAAACTAAATAGAGACCTTGAATTTAAAGTCTAAGTACTCTGTCTTACTACACAATGGCTGGCACTGAATTTAATATTTTCTTCTATATGTGAGTGCCTGGAAGTCAGAGTATGAAGAGACATAGAAGGGAATTGCAGTGAACTGGATCACCAAGCTGAAATATTTGTAAAAAAAAAAATTGTCTGCTTTGAAGCTGGTGTAACATTTTGTGGCAATTAAACTGTCAACTTTACTGACTTGTGATCCACCAAGGGATTATTAAAAAAAAACACCCCTGTGTGTCTGGGTGACTCATGGAGGTGTGACCTTGAGTACTGTTTCTGATACCTGGCCCCGTTTTCAAAGTGCACTGTTCTGCTCTGCTTCCTAGCCACAGTAAAGCAGATTTGCTCCACCAAGCTCTTCTACCATGATGTTCCTGCCTTGGGGCCAGATGAACACAGACTAAACTACCTTAAGCTGTGAGCCAAACTTTTCTTCTTTAAATTGTGAGTGTCGAGTAGTTGCTACCAGCAACAAGAAAATGGACTAATACAGCAAATTGTACCAGAGAAGTGGGGTCATTATTGTGAATCTACCTGATCATGTGGCTCAGAAGCCTTTGGAGCTGGTTTGTGGGAAGAATTTGGGAAGATGTGGAGATGTGGTCCAGAGAAGCCTTGAAATGGTATAACTAGAGACTGATGGGTGGTTCTGGTCAGAGCTCAGAAGACTATAATGCAGATAGTAACAGCTAGGCTCACAAGGTTTCAGTTGAGGACTTTCTTGGGAATTGCACTAGAAGTTATGGATGCTATATTCTGGCAAAAAAATGGTTCATGTCCTGCTTTGTGAAGGTTGGATTTAAGGGCTATGGTCTAACTGATCTGGTGGATGAAATTTCAAGGCAATCCAACATTTAGGCTATGGTACAAATACTACTGGCTGCTTTTAGGTATGTTCTTAGGGAGAATCTGGAGCACAAAACCCAAGCAGAAATAGTTTTAAAAATTAATTTTTAGCACAAAGGGAATCATATGTAGAGTCCAAAGGAGAGTGTGATTGCTGGAGAGATTGTCCCTAATGAAAAGAAAACAAATACTTTGTACAGACACATGATGAAAGACACTTTGAGAGAATATCCAGAGTCAGACAGCCCCATTCTTTTCAGGCAAAGGGTGCAAAACTATTACCTTTTCATTTGAGAAGAGAGAACCTTGACCTTGTGCTTAAGAAGGCCTATGTAGGAAATTGGTTCTCTGGGATTTATTTCACTGAACTCGGCTGCCCAGGTACTCAGTGGCTGCTGCAGCCAAGGTTTGAGGGGGCCTGAGTCCTGCTTATTCTGGCAGTTGACTTTGGCACTGTTCGTGTGATGCTGGTTTTACTGGATTCAGAAATGCAAAGTTGTTGGGTAATGGTGGGTTCCATCCCTAGTTCAAAGGAAGGCCTCAGAGGCCAGGTAACATGTCCCTGAGAGGTGAATGTTTGGAATGATGAGAATGAAGTCAAAGTTGCAGTGAAGACCCAAGAAAGTCAGGCAGGCCAGGGTTATGGACTGTCTGCTGAGGAAAGCAACAGGCAACAAGTAGAATCAACCCAACAGAGACAACATGAGCTGAACTGATTGGGACCACCCAAGCCTTTTGGAACACATTTCTTACCCTCATGCACCCTAGATGCCAGATGTTGATCTACAGGACTTGATCTACAGTGCCTTGCTGAGTTTTGGCCTTGTTTTTGGTCTGATTCTTTTTTTATCCCTCTTAGTCCTCCATTTGGAATGGAAATATTAACTCTATATGAAACTTGATTTTTGAATTGTATAGAAGTTTATAGTTAAAAGTTTGCTATGAGTCTCTGAGGAGAATTTATACTTGGACTTTTGAGCAATGCTAGATCTGTTGGGACTTTGGGGAAAATTTTTGAATTTTTGGTTGTATATAGAATAGTTATATCAAAGTTAATGGAATTGCAATCACATGTTTGGAGATTAATCGTGGTTTAAGAAGATATGCTTGGGTGTAAAGTTAAGAAATAGAATATGACTGTTAGGCTGGACTCTCAACCCAGCTGACCTGTGACCTCCCGGGGAATTCATAAGGCACATTTCTGGGTGAGTCTGCACAGGTCAGAGAGGTGTGAGCATGGGTACTATATCTGGTTTCTCATCTCTTTTCAGGGGCTGTTCCTCTGCTCCGCTTCTCAGACACTTTGAAGTGGTCAGCTTTGTTCCACCAGGAATGTTGGTTATTTTGTACCAGAAAGAAGAATGATAACACTATTGTTCAATCTTAATTACACCTAAAATGTTGCTGGAGTGCAATGGTGTTCAATAAATAAATGAACGAAGAAGTTTGTTAAACATGATATCCAGGGTATGATTTCAGTATAAAAGCTTGTTGGAAGTTCCAGAGACTGTTTCAGGGAGTCGGAAAATATATATGAGCAACTGCTACTGTGGGAATCTGATTAGTGTGAAGTTATTTGTGCTGTGTTAAATTTTCTATTTATTTGTCTACAATAACCTGGCAACCTCATCAAATGTGCAGCCTTCATTCATTTATTTTCCTCTTCCGTATCGTGTTCTCTTGTCAGTGTTTCTTGGAATCACCTCTCAAGTAAACAGCTTTCATTCAAATCTCTGTATTTTCTCTGGGATTTCTAACTAAAACAAGTATTAAGGGTAAAAATTTAACTTTAGTTGTTTGTTCAAGTCATTCAAAAGCAATCCTAATGGTCCTCCCCCAAGAATTTCCTTATTGCGTAGTATTGCCTTTCTGATTAAAAATCCCTGTCATTCTTTGTCTGCTCTGCTGGTGGCTTTAGAACTTATTTTTACTTCCAGTTTAGATCTTTATAAAAATTAAGGATGATTCTTGCCCACATTGATGGAATTTTCGAGATCTAAGTTATGCAGGAGTGTTTGTTTTGTTTGTGTTCTCTATTCTGGACCTGAGATAATGTTAAGTAATGCAAAAATATTCTTGATTACTGATTTTCTACTTTGCCTGATATGGCTAATAGGACAAATTACTAGCACTGGATTCTCATTCAGTTTGATTTTTGGGATGAGTGTAAAAGGATTTGCCCAAAACATTCATTGAGGCTCTATAGAATAAGCTGGTTGATTCTCATTTCCAAAGGAGTTATTCTTGTTCCTGATAGTATCACTCTGGTGATGACAATGCTGTGTATTTGCTATAGAAGCTAGTAATAATTGTTAGTAGTCATCTTCTTGCAGGTTGATAAATGAGCATATCCTAAGAATGCTAATTTCTGATATCTCATATTATGTGATTGTATGTTTTGTTTGTTAAAATAAGGTCAAGTGGAGATGAATTGTGTGTAGATTCTGGCATACTTGCTTAATGAAAGTGAGTGAATATTGCTAATCATGTAAGAAAGACATATAATTAGTGAAATTTTTATATTATAGGGAAACTTTTGGTTCATAACTTGTTATTTGACCAATAATATACCAGAACGTTTAATCTTCTCTTCAGTATATTTTTCTTCACCATCTGCCTGATTCTCTTTGGAATATAACAATCCAGCTCCTGCTGAGAGGTGTAATGAGCTCAGTTAACACACAGTGCAGGTTAATTCTGTTGAGCAGACTGCATAAGCCAGGTCATGTTACATAAGCCAGGTCACTGTTAAACAAAGTGTAGATGTCTGTTTCAAGTCAAGCATGGATCCTAGCTCAAAAAATGTGTTAAAGTGGCTATATTGGTGTCAAAAGTTCATATTTTTTTCCTGTTATCAACAGTCATGACAGAGTCATATGGAACAGAGTAAGGGGTCCCATATATAGGAAATGTGATTTATTTAATAGATGTGTCTTAATTATTTTACTATAATAGTGTGGGTAGTTTACAGGGAAAATAAGCATATGATGCACAGCCTTGGGGGCTGAAAAATCAAATATCAAGGTGCCAGCATCTGTGAGGGCCTTTGTGCTGTGTCATGCTGTGGGAGAAGACAGAAGAGCAAGAGTACATGAAGGGGAGGGGCACTGAATTAGCATTTATTAAGAAGATGGTCCAATGGTAATAACATTATTAATAAGAGCAGAGAGTTTGAAGGTGTGGCCAAAGTTTAGAATACAGACAACATTTTCAACTACAGAAAGGGGATTGAATTTTCAGTTTAAAGACAACGTATTATGGAGTTTTGAACAAAAATTTGCTATGATTTTTAAAACAAATTCTTATTCTGGTTGCTATGCATAAAATAGACTGTGACCAATGAAGAGTTAAAAAGCTGAAAGCTTACGAGTTGACGTGCTGTTGAAACAATCCAGGTAAGAAATGATGACGTGGATTAGAATTTTAGTATTAGAGATAGCAGTTTGGTAAGATTTGGAAACTATTTTAAAGATAGAGTTAGTAAAACCTATTGACATTGGCTGTGAGACATGGAGGTGAGAGTAAACAGTACACGCAAAGAAGGTTCCTAGATCTTTTGAATTTTGCTTTTGGATAAATGCAGTTAGATTTTCATAAGCTGAGGAAGACTCAAGAAGAGTTGGGCTGTGGGGTAGGGAATGTAGGAAACTATTTGGACTCGTTAGTTTTGAAATGCAGGCATCTCCACCACAGACCCATACTTAAATGTCAAGAGATGAGTTAGAGATATACATTTGTAAGTTGTCAGGATAAAGGAAGCATTTTTATGAGGGCCTTGGATGACACTGGTTAGCTTTGAATGTAATTCAAAAAGACTAGAATACTGGACACAGCACTTAGAGATCATGTAAAGAAAGAATAAATTCTAGCAACTAAGAGTGACAAGAAGCAGCCAGGGAGGTGAGAAAATATCAGAAGAATGTATGAATCCTGAAGATCAATGACAATCAAGATATTCCTCAGTTTGGGTTTAGTACCCCAGGCACATGGATCATTAATTGATTGGTACTGTACTCACTGCATAATTTCTTAACTCAAGACCACCTTCTCAATTCTTTCTGGACTGAGAATAGATAGCATAGAGTTGTTCTGTTTTGCCCTCTGGTGGAAAGTAGACCAGGCCACTGATATAGCTGAGCTATATCCCTGACCCTCCA
>NW_004955407.1:19297324-19346059 GCF_000276665.1 Chinchilla lanigera
AACTAAAATATATGTATATTTTAGTTAAGTAGGTGAATATATGTGTTAGTTCTTCATCACTGTGACAAAATATCTAGGTTAAATAATTTAAAGTTTTATTTAGGCTCACAGTTTGTTTATGGTCAGCTGGCATCAAGGAAGAAATATGGCAGAAGATCTTTGTAAAGGAAAGTTGGTAGCCATAAAGTAGAGGGGGGATGGGAAGAACCAGAGAAGACAAAGCCAGGGAAAATACATAATAACCAAAGTCATACCCCCAAGACCCACTCTTTTCAGCTAGTCCCCACTTTATAAGTATCCATTTCCTTCCATAATCTTGTCAAATTATGATCTAATCAGCATGTTACTCCACTAATGAAATTAGAGCCTGGTTCAATGTTCACAGGTGGCCTTTTTAGAAGGTGATTAGAACATGGGATTGCTAACTTTCATGGATTAGTCCACTGGTGAGCTTATAGCTGAATGTGCATGTCTTTGAAAGGTATATACTTTCTTCTCTCTTTCTGGCTTCCTGCTTTCTGTTTCTCAGACACCATCAGTTGAGCAACTTTCCTCCTCCATACCCTTCCATCATAAAGTTTCTCCCTTGGAACCAGCTAACCATGGACTGAAATCTCTGATATCATGGGCCCAAATATACCTCTTCTCCTCTATTTGACATTCTTAGGTATTGGCTCATACAAATGAAAATTTGACTAATACAGAATATTGGTACTAAGAAATGGGGTTATTGCTGTGATTTTACCTGACCATGTAGTTCAGAAGTCTTTGGAACTGATTTGGGGGGAAAATTTGAAAAAGTTTGGAGATATGAGTGAGAGAAATGTGGAATGCTGTAAGCAGAGCTTAATAGCAACTCTGATGGGAGTTCAGAAGATCAAAATACTGATAAGAATGTAAAAACAGTAATGACTGCTCTCATGAGGTGTCAGTTGGGAATGAAGATTCTTTTGGGCATTAAAATAGAGGTCATTTATACTATATTTTGGCAAAGAGTTTGTCTATATTTGCCCATGCCCTAAGACTTTGAGTTTAAAAGTGGTAGACTAATTTACTTGCTGGAAGTAATTTTAAGGTAGCACAACATTCAGGCTGTGGCATGTGTACTGCTAGCTACTTTTAATTAGAGTTGTATTAAGAATTAGGAACAGAAGTCTGAGTTGAAAGGTCTGAAAAACTTTCAGTTTGGTCAGTAAAGAAGCATGTATGAATCTGAGGGCAAAGAAGATATGATAGTTGGTGAGATCATGATTGTGAAGAAGTCAATACTTTGAATAGAAAGAATAAGAAATGATGCCTTGAAGGCTCCTAAACTGACCAGATTACATTTGTCATAGGCTCAGGAGTGTAAAGACATAAGCTCTTTTGAAAATCTTTGCTTTCAGAGTGGAAGCAAATAAGCCTTTTGAGGGCTGGGAGCAGAAAGTCTTTGCTGTAAAATTCCCTGCTCATGCAAGGCCAGGGAGGTGTTCCCCCTATGTTCAGCCATCCAGAATCTCAAGGGCCCCTGGAGTTGAGGTCCAGAGTGTCACAGGTATTTCTCATGCTAGTGGCAGACTTTGTTGTCATCCATATGATTCTGGTTTTGCAGGCATACAGAATGCAAGAATTGTGGGGTCATGGTGACTTCCACTGCAATTTTATGTTTAGAAATTAGAGTGATATCAACTGTGTTAATTGTTTTTTTTTATTCCTGGAATTGATCTCAGAACCTTGTTCTTGCCAGGAAGGCAGTTGTGCTGCTGAGCTATATCCCTGGCCCTCCACCTCAATTTTAAAGGAAGGCTTTGGAATCCAGGTATTGTATGACACTTTCAGAGTCTGCTGGAAACCTCTGAAAGAGTAATGAATGAAGCTATAAGAGTGAGTGTGAAGCTGCAATGAGGTCGCCAGGAAGTTGGATTATCAGGAATGTGGAAATTCTTCTAAAGAAATATGTAGTCAATGAGCATAGCCATCCCAGGAGAGAAGACATGTAGACTACAACCAGCAGGGAGATACAAGTGTGGCAGCTAAAGCCCTTTGGAGCTCGCTTGTCATTGCCATGTGTCCTGCACACTTGACAAGAAGGTATAGAATTTAATGTTTTCCCTCCTGGGTTTGTGCTGGGGTTGATCCTATTTCTTTGCTTTCCTCTATTCCTCACTTTTGGAAGAAAATGTTTATGCTCTGCATTGTATGCTGGATGTATTTAACTTTATGATTTTTACAGGTGCTTACAGCTAAGAATTTACCTGGAGTCTCAGAGGAGACTTGGACTTGACCTTTTGAGCAAAGCTTGAACTGCTGCGACTTTGACAACTCTTGGATATGACTGAATACACTTTGTGCAATAAAATGATCATGAGCCTTTTGAGAGTCAGGGGCAGAATGTTATGTTAGTACCAAAAATCTCTTCCAAAAGGCCATATGTCCAATATGAGGCTTTGGAAGATGATTAGATTATGGGCATGCTAACCTTCTGAATGGATTTCTCTACTGATTGATTCATAGCTGAATGTACTGTTAGATGATAGGATATAATTGTAGGAAGTAGGTCACTGAGGGCTTACATTTGAGGGCATATCCGTTCTTCTTTTCATAGTCCCCTGCTTCCCAGAAACCATGACTTGAGCAGCTTTCTGGCTCCATGTCCTTCTGTCATGATATTTTTGCCCTGGAGACATCCAATCATGGACTGAAATCTCTGAAACCTGAGCTAAAATAAACTTTATTTCCCATAAGCTTCCTTCTCAGGTATTTGGTCACAACTATAAAATATCTGACTAATACCAGGATCATATCATATCCAAACCATAATATTTTGTGATTTCAGAGTGGCAGTATTAATAACCACAGGTATAGAAGGAGATGTTCAGGAACTGTATGCTAAATCTCTATGTTTACTCTACTTCCTCATAGTGGAGAAAACAAAACCACTTCTCCATGGATGGTATGGGGTATGAGAGTGTACAATATTAGAAGAAAGAGAAGTAAGTGATCCCCTACGAGAAAAAAAATATGGGTTGAAACCTGGGCTTTTGCATTGAGTTAAATCCCAAGACTTTTTTATTATTTTCAATTTTAAAACAGGGTCTTATTAAGTTGGTAAATTGCCCAGGCTAGGTTTGAATTTTTGAACTTTCTGCCTCAGTCCCCACAAGTGCTAGGATTATAGGTGTGCACCACCATACTTGGCTAAACATTATTTTTAGAAGCATTGTAGGTTGAATGTTTTCTCCCTCCAAAATACCTATGTTGAGCTTTGAGTCTTAATGTGGTAGTATCTGGAGACTTTGGGAGGTAATTAGGTTTAGACAAGATCATGAAAGTAGAACCCCTATGTTTGTGATTTTTGCCATTATAAGAAGAAATATAGAATTTGCTTCCTTTCCTTTTAAGCCATATGAAGATACCAGAAGTTGGCCATAAATTAGGTCCTTGACAGACACAGTATTTATTGACCTATTGATCTTATACTTCCGACCACCCAGAACTGTGAGAAACAAATCTGTTTTTTAAGCCCATCTGGTGGGTAATGGTACTTTGGTATAGCAGTCTAAGCAGATGAATGTAAAAGTTTCTGTCAAGGTTACTGTATTATATTATTGGGGTTGTTGTTGACCGATCACAACAAACTTGGTGGGATTAAGCAACAGAAATTTACTCTCACATTTCTGGAGGCCACAGGTCTGATCATGATTTCAGCAGAGGTCTGCTTCATTCGAAGGCTCTGGTGAAAGTATGTTCCTTGCCACTTTCTGCTTCGGGTGGCTCTAGGCTCTTCTGGGGCTGTGGCTGGGTCATTTCCACCTTTGCTTCTCATCACAGTGCCTCCTCTATTATTTCAGATTCTCTTCTGCCTTTCTTATCTGAGAACATTTGTCATCATAAGAAACACATATACAGGATATTTTCATTTTAAAATCCTTAATTACATCTGAAAAAAGACCATTTTAGTTTTTATTACAAGCAAGACCATATTTATAGGCAATAGGGATTTGGGGTAGATCATCTTTAGGGGACCATTTTCTATTCTGCCATAGCCTGCGTTGAGGACTACTTCTCTAAGATTTGGACACCTTGAAGATGGTTACATAGATGATTTTAAGGAGAAAAATAAATGTTTTGGAATCTAGGTTTGCCATTCTTCAAGACATTTTTTCTGATTAATTTTAATAGAGTTGTTGGCTCTTCATGAAACCCTTATTGCTTATCATTGCATTCTTATCGCTTCATTCTTTCAAGATGGGAATGCTTTTTAAAAATTTAATATAAGGCTTCGTTAACTTGGTCTGAAATACTCTTAGTCATTGCACATTGTTTTAAATTCTCTAACAGACATTATCTTGCTTAGTTTGCACAATAGCAGAGACTCTTAGAGGTTAAGGGCTCAAAGTCCTTTGGATCTCCTTTTCTTGTTTCCAGCTCCAGGACTTTCTCAACTCCTCAAAGAAAGCAGCTTGGAAGGGCATGATGTGTCAAGGGGAAAGAAGGCATATATTAAGCTGTTGATGACTGTAGTCTAAATGCCACCGAAAGAGAAGATTGAATGATAATGATCCCATTGCTACTTGAGAACACAAATGGTTCATAGCTAGCCTTGGGGTGGCTAAGAACACTTTAAGGGTAGATAACCCATCTACTTCCCCAGTGTTCTTGAGTCTAGCTTATGTCAGGACACAGGTGGGTCTGGTTGCTTAGCTGCAGCAACCGGCTGGGACCAGCTGGGGAGAAGGGGTGGAACTGGATCACTACAAAGAGATTCCCCAGCTGGAACTGCTCTCAAGAGGAGGTGATGTGGGAGCGAAGCTGCTGTGAACAACTGGGTGGCCAGTTGGTTGTGGTATGTACCAGACCGAGAGGGATGCTGTTTACAGATCTGGTTCCAGCTGGTAGTTGCACGGGATGCAGGCCACCTGCAAAGGTGGAGGAGGCAAGGGTGGGAAAATTATAGTCTGGGGACCAGCTTGGGTAACACAAAGGATGTCATAAACCCAATTATAATGAAGAGCAAGCGCCAAGATATGTGGAATTCTTGGCTGCATTTAGTGTTGGTCATAAAGAGGCAGCTGGCTGGGGTGTGTATAGTGTGTAAGACTATTTTAACCTTGTTCCTTCTTTGGCACATGTTTGGTAGAAATATTTTATCTCCCTTTAACTATTTTATCCTCCTTTAACTAATTTTTATATCTCCCTTTAACTAATTATAATGTTAGGGGAATCACAGGATGAGTTTTAAAACAGTAGCTACCATTTATCTTCTATATGGTTTTAGTATTTTTGATCCAAATATTATAAATATTTTTATATTTCATTTCTCTTTCATACAGAGGTTATGAGGATCAATAAAGAAGTATATAAATGGCTTTCCTGGAAAGAATTGCTGTATAATATAAACATGGCTTGGAAAGAAGTTCAAACAGCATGGAATGGCTGATTTTGAAAGCATGAAAAACTAGTAATTAGTTATGGTAAAAGAGAAGAAAGTAGACAGCCTCAACCCACGAGAATAACTTTGGCTGCCTTGAACTCTTTATTGTGTATTTGGTTACTATGCTAAAAGTATTAACTGGAGATTCTGACATGAGTGTTTTTTGCTGTATTTCTGTATAAATCAATCTCACTACCTCTTTTTTTTCCAATTAATTTAGTTTTAGAGGAGGAGATTCAAAACCTAACACTTAGAATGTATTTTGGAAACCCTTCTCATCATGGTCTCATTTATTTGCCTGGACACAACCAGTATCTTTTTCTTGCTTTGATTCTAATTTTTATAGTCTGGTATATAAAACTGTGTGCATAACAGTGATAGAGAAAAAGTAAGGCTAGTCACAATGCATGAATTTTGATCTATAGCATTTAGTAATTCAGATGAAATAAGATTTCTAAACTGGGTTGTTTAGGATCAAAGAATTAAGAGAACATAAAAACTGAGAACCATAAAATTTCTGAAAAAATTGAAGGGTGTCCTCAAGGGGGGATATTTTACCTTTTTTGGTTCCATGCCTAATTGAAAGGGGAAAATCCTGAAGATAGCCAATCAGATGACAATATTTTTCTGGAACTGGCATTGTGTACCTCTGCTTAGGGAGGAGGGTAGTGGCCAAATTCTCTGAATCACTTCTTACCTCATTCTTTGATGGGATCATGAAACATTTTGCCAGTTTTTGGAAGACCTATTGGCTGAGTATCCTTCTCCTAGCAAAATTCCACATCAAGCTGTAATCAGGAAGTTTATTTGGCTAACCCATAGAGGATGGTAGAGTTATATACTTTATCAAAAATATTCCTTCTTGCTGCCTGTTTTTCACTACTTCAGAGAATTTACATTATTAGGTAGAATACAAGGCTGATTAAACAGAATACAGTTAGAATTTAGAGGAAAACTTTCTCTCTGTTTTTAAAGGTGTGTTGTCCTTAAATTTTGCTACATTGGATTCAGAAAAGTTAAATTTTAGATTCATAGCACTTAGCTGCATACTAGGAAAAAAGATTTAAATATAACATTTATAGTTATCCTAAAAATTGATCAAATAAGATGCAAAATATCAAAACTGTCTGGTTCAATATTAATTGTTTGGTAAGTTTAGTCTTACATATTAAATATGTTACAAAATTTTAATGGTACAAGATATACCCACAAGTGGTCATATTTTGCTTTATGATTATTAACAAAGAATTGTGATGGAAGAAAAATAAATGGTATGGTAGAATCTTCATGAAAAACTTTCCTTTATCAAGAATTCTTCCGGCTACCTTCTAATTTTTATAGAATTGAGTATCCATACTTTATAATATTTTTCAGAGGTAGAAGTAAATGAATGATCCCCCATTTTGTAGTTTTTAATTGTTTCATTTTTATAACTTTCATGACCTTCTAATACATGGTATAATTTACTTTTTAAAAAGAAGTCTACTAATTTGCTAGAATTGCCATAGCAAAATCCTACTGATTGGATAATTTTCCCAACAGAAATTTAATTTTTCACAGTTTTGGGAACTAGAAGTCAGAGATCAAGGTGCATATCAGGTTGATTTCTTCCCGAGGCACTCCTCTCCTTGGCTGTATATGCTCACTTTCTCCCTTTGCTGTCATATTATCTTTTCTCTGTGTGTATGTGTCTGTGTCCAAATTGCCTCCTTATAAACAATAGTCATATTGACTTAGAACCTGATGTAAAGACCTTATTTAAACAGCATTACCTCTTTAAAGACCTTATTTCCAAACAGGACCCTATTCTGATGTATTGGGGATTAGTATTTCAATATATGATGTAGGGGGATAGTTGTGGGGGGGATAATTCAGCCTAAATGAACTGATTTATCGTTAGTCACTTTAACACATGTCATGTGAGGTTAGAGATCTTTGTCTATTTTGTTGACTTTATATCTTAAGAATCTATGTAAATGTCTGGAACTTATATAGACAATCAATTAATATTTGCTGAATGGATAGATGAATGATTTAATCAATGAATGAAACAAATCAAGTGACAAATACGTAGACCTCAGAGTTCTCTGCATATAACAGATGCTACATTTGCTAAGATCATTTGTACTTGAATTAGTACGATTTGAAGAGTCTTAGTTATGCTTATTGTAGCATATGGGCATATCAGTAACATTTGTGGATAAAGTCTGTAATTAAAATAAGTAGCAAATAAAATGTATTAATGACTTCAAGAGAAAGTAATGAAATACACATCAACTGTGGAGGAGAAACAGGAGCAGTAGGGGTTCTTTCAAGCCAATAAAACTTTAATGGCAAAGATTTGTAATTAAAACTGAAGTGAATTTAATCTTTCTTGCTAATCACTCCTGCAGCGTTAGCCTATTTTCATCAAACTAATTGATGGCAGATGGAGCAGACACATAGTGAAGGTATAGCTCTACTCTATGGCAGAGTTATAACAAATGTGACTTTGCTTCTAGTCCATGCATTAACATTCAAAAACTGTACTCTTTTGTTTTCTTTATCTACTGAAATTGTCTCCTTTTTGTGAGACTAAAAGAAATAAAAGGATGTTTAATATAATAGAACCCACTTAATTACTTTGTCGGTCTTAAATAAACATTATGGAGTGTTAGATATGCTATAATGTTACATATACACACAGTCCAGTCACCCCAAAAGTTCACAGGGAGAGTTTTGGCTGTGATTTGAGTATAAGGATGCTAATCTCATAGCCTATTGTGCTTTTCAGGGTGAGGCCTTGTTGCAGCTGTGCCTTTTGAGGGGGAATTCTTGTACCTGGCCTCGTTTTTCCTTCTCCACTTTTTCCTTGCTCTGCCTCTTGGCTGCCATTAGGTGAACAGCTTTTCTTTGCCATTCTGCTTCTGCCTTGGAGACAGCCATGCATAGACTGAGACTTCTGAAAGTCTGAACCCAAAAAAGACCTCTGCTCCTATAAGTTGTATGTATCAGGTAATTTGTCCCATCAATGAAAGCTGACTAATGTAGGTAATGAGGTGGTGGTAGGTGGTGGGACTTAAATTATGTAAGAGTGAAGTTAAATTCAGGAGGGCAATAAAACCAGTGAGAACAATAGCAAGTGTTTAATTGTCAGCATTATGCTCGCACTGTTCCTGGGAAGTGACCTACTGTGATCTTGGATGTTAGCTTGTCTTGAATTTTGGAGCTTCCTCTTTTTCCTCCCGGTAAATTATGGATGACACTGAAGAGCTGCGGTAGGCAGCCGCTGAGATGGTACTCAGTGGTCATTGCCTAGTGATGGATATCCTCTTGAGTAATCCTTTCTCTGTCAGTGTGGACTGGACCAAATGATTCCCTTCTCACAAAGAGAATATGCAGAAGTGATGAGGTGTTACTCTTGAGGTTGTATCTCAAAGAGACTTTGATTTCAGCCTTGGGTATATTCTTTCTTGCATGGTCCTAGGGAAGCCAGATGATATTTTGTGAGGCCCTACAAAGACACTTATGTGTGAGGAACTAATGTCTCTGGGCCCCAACCAACAAGGACTTGAGATTTGAAGCAGATCTTTCTGTCAGATTTTGAAATGATTAAAGCCTCAGTTTAGACCTTTATTACAGTTTTGTTAGAAATTTTAAGTTTTTTTTTCTAGAAACAGAAGAATGAAATTAGTTCTATCAGAAAAGGATGTGAATGGGAAAATAAACATTTTGGGATTTTATTTCAAACAGGTTCATGCTTGTTTTCACATAAAAAGGAAACAGTTCAGGAGACTTTGTATGTGTTAGACAAATATAAGGAATGGTATCTATCTATAAGCAAGACCCATGCAGCAGAGCCATGCTAGGTGTCCTGAATCACAGAAACTTTGAGATAATAAAATGGCACATTGTTATTAACTGCTAAATTTTGAATAACAAATTACACAGAAATACATAACTAATACAATGTTCTTCAAAGAAATCTTTTTTTTCTGCTTAAGTGAACCACAAGGGGTTTCTGTTGGTTGTACTCAAGAATACATTAGAAATAGAATCTATACTAGAATTTAATATAGGAGGGATATTACACAGTGAAAATCTTAAGATTCTGAGAAAAAGTCTGAGGATGTACTTAATGCAATAGTAAAACAATCATTAAATTTTACTTGTGGAAAATTATAATAAAATGTCATTTGAAGGAAAAATTTTGGGAAAAGTCTTATGCCTTAGAGGAATAGTAGAGGTGTCAGGAATTTACGTACCATGAGGTCGAATGGCTTCCTCAAATAGGACTGAACAGATCAGAGAAAGAGAATGACAAGTTTAAACCCCTAGTTTCTCAAACCACGAATGTTCTTTAATCTTTCCAAAAATTTCCTATTTTAAGGGTTTTATACAAAAGATCTCCCACAGTATTTGTTCTTTCTTGCCCTCTTATTTTCCTCTATGTAAAGAAACAGCAACAAGGTGCCATTTTGGAAGCAGAGAACAGTCCTCACTGGACACTAGTACTAGTACCTTGATCATAGGTTTCCTAGAACCACACGAAATAACTTTCTGTTCACTGCCCAGTGTTAGATATTTTGTGATAGGAGCCCAAATAGACTGAGCCATACTTGATTATGAAGTGATACTGAGTATGAGGCGATGGGGGTCAAACTGGTTTCTTGATTGCAGTGGGGATGATCGATCCCAGAGATAGAGACCAAGGATCCATTGCCAAAGGGGCAATGGATTTACCATAATAGACAGAAGACTGATCTTTATCTCATATTAGGTAAGTAGGGCAGAGCAAAATATTTGAGCAGTCTACTAAGATTCTTCGTAATTTGAACAGAGGTCAAACTAATTATATTATTACACAATGTGTAGCCATTTTTAAATTACCAAATGAATCAATCCAATGATTTAGTTTCTATGAATGAAAACAGTTCAAAGGACCTCTGAGGGGGAACAAATGCTGAATCCTAATTTTAGGTTTTCTTCCGAATTATCCTGTTTCAACTTGCCATTCCAACTGTGACATTTTTGTGATCACTTGACACTGCCTGAGAGTGGACACTAATTTACAGGTTTTCATCATGCTACAGAAAATTATCTGTTACAGTACTTGTTTATGAAAAGTCAGCTGATAAATAGATTTTTCACTTGAACAATATGGAATCACTGGGAGAAAGCAGAGATTGATGCCACAAGATAATATTTCAAAAATGCAAGGAAGTTGATACTTATTGATTGCTCCAATATGGCTGGTGCTGAAGATAGATGAATTCTAGAAAATGACAGGTGGTTACTTCAATTGTAACTGCTGCCTCAGATATGATATTCTTACTGGAGCAAATCAATGTATTCTGACACCTGGTGTGAAATTATTTATCTGGAAAAATACAGTTTTTCTTATTTTATTTCACTGATCAGAAGACAGCAGTACTTTTAAAAGTTGGTGCACAAGTCCATCAGTGGGCAATTTAACTGTATTGATCATGTTATGCTGCTAGAACATGGAAAATGGTAATCCAAAAGGTGATATGGCATTTGCATATAATTTATTCATCTGCTCATTCAAAAATAGCTATGATTGCCTATTTTATATCAATTACTTTTGCAGGTGTTTAAAAATACAGCCCTGAAAAAAAAAAATACAGCCCTGAACAAACGGAGCAAGCTCTTGTCTTCATGAGCTAACATAACAAAAGGCAGAGACTGATAATAAGGAAATAAACTTGTAACTACCCAACATGCCTGATTCTGATGAATTCTGTGTGGAAAATAAAATGAATGAAGGGACTAAGGGGTGTCAGAGAGTGAGGCCATCTCAGGGTGAACTGAGAAACAGATGAATGACTTCGGGTAGAAATGTGGAAGGATCTGATCTATATGTAGAAGGACCACCGTGGCTGATAGACTATGAATACAGTACGTGGAAAAGTTGGGAGACTATAATTGCAATGATGGAGATAAGATGTAAGGATGTCTGGAGCAGGTTGGAAGTCATTAGGAGGTAGTAAGAAATAGCTACACTGTAATTAGGGGTAATTTTGTGGGTGACTTGGATAGGAGAAAGAGAAATATCAAGATTTTTTTTTTTAAACCTGAGAAGGGCAACAGCAGAAAATGGCTACCACTCTTTAGACAGGAGAAATTGCAAAAGGAGGTGGTATTTTCACCATCAAACTCTTTCAGGTCATGGGAGATCTAGCTACCTTTATTATGTCTAATACTTTCTGAGTTTACAGTATCCTCACACACAAAGATCAACATCAAGAGAGATGATTTGCTTATTTTATAAGCTCTGTTTTGCAAGATTTCCTGCTCTGTAACATCTCTGACACTCTATCCTGTGAGCTGTAGCCACCTTGACCTTCTGGGACTCTTAAGTTTATGTGTTCATTTCAGGAATATCACCAGGTTCCTAGGTTCTCCTTCCCAGCACTGTGGCCTGCAATCTTTATCCACTAAGGTAGAAGTTCATAGGTCTACTTTGTTCATTTTCTGTGTTTATTTTTTCAGAAATTGTAGAATTTCCATTATGACCAGAAATGAAGTCCTGATATATGCTATCATAAATGAAAAATTTATAACTAGACTATATTGAGAGAATTTTCCTATTGATACCTACAAATAAATGCTATCAAAAATGAAACATTTATAATTAGACAATATTGGAAGAATTTTCTAACTGATATCTATGACTTGAGATCATAAGTGCTTCTCTCCCTGTTTCTTGTAAAAATAAACAATTTTTAGTTTGGCAAAGATAACAGTGACTTCAACAAAATTCTCTTAAAATAACTAGAATTTTCATATTGGCTAGGAACATGGATAAGTTTCTTGCACTGTAAAGAGTTTATTATTTGTAGCAGCTTGAATAACACTACTCTAACATATCTGAACATTGCCAATAATATTTTATCTATGCAAAGAGCACACAATTCTGTAAACTAAAGGATTTTGAGAAGACTGATATTCTAGAAGGTTAGTGCTCCTAACAAAAGTACAGAGAACCCTGATTCCATTGCCTTCTGGAAATTATTGCTTTTCATATATAATGTGTATTTGCAATGTCAGACAACGGGGACCATAAACATTTTTATTTAATAGACCTAAATCACTGATAAGTAGGAAATATGCACAACAAACTATCCTATGTCTTGGAATTAAATTTGGCACGCATGTAAATAGAAAATAAGGCCAAGAAGAACCCACACATTGTGACTTTTGGAAAATTAAAACTAACAAAAAATTCTATTATATCATTTCAATGAGGTAATGTAAATGCAAGAGTCTCCAGAAGTCCTCTAAAAAGGCAGGAGTGCATTCTAATTTGTGAGTAGAATAGAAATCTTTTAAAATTATTCACAGTAGGAATTAGAAAAAAATACTAGGAAATTATTATCTTTTATAGCATTGTAAAGACTTGGTTTCTATGAAACAGAAAGAGAAAATGATTAGGAAAATAGATGTTGAGCTGACATGGGAAGGGAACACGATGATAGAAGAGAAAATGAGCACTGTTTAGGTGTAGGGAAGAGTAGAATTGATATCGCCGAAGAGTTAAATCAGCGATGGTGCATGGCAGCTATAGAAACACTCTAAGATTCCTTATTCTCTAAGAACAAGGAAAGACCTTTATAAAAAATAAGCGAATACATTTACATATGGAGGAAAAGAATATGTAGTTATATTAATAATTGTAGGGCATCTGATTTAAGAAGCTAAGAGTCCTTAGCTACAATAGCTTGCATCTCAAGGGAGGAAAATATACTAAGACTTAAAAAACAACATTTGGATTTAAGATTTCTACTTCATTTGTACAAAATCAACAACATGGGCTCATACTTTGAAATAGCCTTATAACACTTCTGGGAAAAAACATCAGAGAAACACTGGTACTTTCTTCTTATGGAAGAGTTATTACTTTCAAAAAATTAAGAAAAAATAAGAGAAGCAAAATATCCTATGTTTGTCTTCAGCACTAAATGACACAATAAAATGAAGTTAAAGAGGAGAGTTTTGGGGAGAGCTAAGTGCTAAATGTAGTCAAGTTGTCTTTTACATTTCTGAGCGATGGAAAGACGTTCTCACATACCCAAGGGCTTAGCCAATGTATCTCACATACAAATCAAATAATAGTAAACAGTAAAATAACATCAAGCATTTCAATGATGAAAATTATAAATTCAAGAGAAGCGGGAGCCATGAGTGGTGGTGTATGCCTGTAAGGCCAGCACTCTGGAAGGTTGAGGCAGGAGCAGCACACATTCCGTCGCAGCCTGGGCAATTTAGTGACTTAGTATGACTCTGCCTCAAAATAGAGAAAATAAAAAGAGCTAGAGTTAGAGATGTAACTCAGTGTGAAAGTTCTAGCTTCAATCCTCAGTACCACCAAAAAAAGAAATGGTGGTTATGATAGAAACTGTATGTGTTCCTTTAGTAATCTGACACAAATTCAGGAATCCAGTTAAACACAGTGTCTCGGTTACTTTTCTCTCATTGCTGGGATAAAATACCTGATGCCCAAAATTAAGGAAGGAAAGGTTTATTTTGCTTACAGTTTGTGGAAGTTTCAGTCCATACTTGGCAGGTTACAAGGCAGACTGGCACATGGCAGAGAGCTACAGCTCATGGTGGCCCAAGACGGCAAAAGCAACTAGCACACACCAGTGAGGAATGGGGGAGGAATGGCCTCAAGCACTCTTTTCCTCTCCCTTACATATGCAAGCTATCCACCCCGGGGCGGGTGCAGCTCTCACACCCATAATCAAACTCTGAAAGCCTACCATGGCCACATGAGGCTTTGGGGGGACACCCAGATACAAACCATAACATTCCACCCCTGGCCCCCCAAAGACTCATGTCCATCCATTTATACAAACAGCAATTAGTCCACCTCGAAGAGTTGCCAAAGTCCTAACAGTTTCAGCATTGCTGAAAAGTCCAAGTCCCAAGTCTCCTCTGAGATGTAAGGCAAACTCTTAGCTGAGACCCCCCCCCCCCAAATGAAAAGTTAAACACTTTCAACATTTAGTGGCGGCAGAACACAGCAAAGCAACAAGCACCAAAGCCAGGAAATGGCCGCAGGCACCTCTTGCTCTCCCTTACATATGCAAACTATCCACCCTAGGGCGGTGTAGCTCTCACACCCATAATCAATCAAACTCTAAAAGCCTGCCCCATGGCCACATGAGGTTTTGGGGGGACACCCAGCCACAAACCATAACACGCAGTATAGTTATACTGCATGGGAAATTAATAAATATGTTTGAGTAGAAGTGTGTAGAACAACTTAGTGGCCACTGGATATGAATGTCTATTTTTGTATCATTGAAACTCATGTAAAATGACATAGTGATATAAGAAAAGGTTTAGACATTGGAGATGCCTAACAAATACTGTAGTCATAAATATTGTTCATAAATCCATTCTTAGTGTCATCTTTTACCTAGATCTTTTGAATGTTCTTTTCTTTGTTTTTTTTTTTTTTTTTTTTTTTTTTTTTTTCCAGTACCAGGAGTTGAACTCGCAGCTTCGCACTTGCCAGGCAGATACTGTGCCGCTGAGCTAAATCGCCAGTCCCGGTTTTTTTCTTTTTCTTTCTTTCTTTTTTTTTTTTTTTGTGAATGTTCTTTTAATGATACTTTTTTTTTTTGTGAATGTTCTTTTAATGATACTTTTTTTTCCCCACTTTTAATGATACTTAAATATTAAAAAAATCAAAATGACCTTCTTTTTTTTTATTTTAAGGAGAGAAAAAAACCCAATAAAAATGATACAGAATTTCAAAACAAGATAATATGAAATTAACAATGGTTATTAATTGCATATTATTATTTCAAAGTAGTTGCTCAGATTACCAGATACAGGCATGCAAAACTGATCAGACAATATAAGCACTAACTGTTCCTTTCAAAGAACTAATAGAAATCAGTAGTACAATTATCTTAGCTATCTTGTGTATATACACATAGCTTCTTTTTTTTTTCTTTTTGAGACAAGGTCTCGCTATTCAGTTCAGGCTGGTCTTGATCTCACTTTGTAGCCTAGGCTGGTCTCAAACTAGCAATGATCCTCCTGTCTCAGCTTCCTGAGTGTTGGGATTACAAGTATATGCCACCATGCCTGGTGTTTTTTCCCCCATTCCTTCTTTTCTCGTTTCCCCATCCCAGTTGTTCCTTCCTTTTGAGCAGTTTCTTTCCCTTTCACTATGTCTACTGTACCTACTAATGACCCAAGCTGAAATTTTCAGTCATATTTTATCACTTGTTGCGATGGAAGATAGTGGTATAGTGAGAATTCTAATTTGCAGGATTCAGAATGGTCAGGATTTATGCTGCCTCACTGTCAAGAGTGTACTAAATAACTCCTTTGTGTTAACTCTGTAAATAATTCTGAGAGATTTACAACTATTATTGATTAGCTCTTGGATATTTGCTTTGTAAGATTTGTCTTTTAACATTTTAAGGAAAAATGTATTTTGATTTTACATGTGAAAGAAAAAGAAGGTGTAAATTTGCAGGGCTAGTGGTTAGGGGGATAAGTGAAATTTTTGGGGTTATAAGGTCCAATTAAAAATTGAAAGTTCCATGAAGTTCTCTTAATCTGGATACTATGTGGGAAATCCGCTTCCTTCTTATTCCTGCCTCTCTGTAATGAGTCTGAGAATACTAGATCAGACTTTCTTATTAGAGATCTTTTTTTGGTAATTTTTTCCCTCTGCTTAATCTGAATTTAGAAATATTAGCCAGTTTCTCATTCTACATTCACAGAAGTCTAGAACTCTGACTGTGCCTTTGCCCCTGTGGTTTCAGGTTGTAATTTGTGGTTTCTTAGAAATGCTGCCTAAAGTGACTCACCATCCTCTTCACTTCCCTTTAAGGATAGGAGATAAAAACCTTTAATCTTCATCTATCCTACCCTGGTGCCACACCAAACTCGATTTTATATCATGTTATTTTTAAAAAAATCATTGAAACCTTGAAAGAACAATCAAAGCCATCTTGGGTTACCCTTTAAGAGATATATGGTTTATTATTTTTCTATTTAACACAGATGAAAGAGCTTTGACATTTGTATGGCTATCAGCTTCTGTTTAACATACGTGGAGACTTAAATTAATCCTTATTGTTTCTCAATGATCTTCCAAGCATGAGCTAAGTTCATGGGCCAGCTTTTTACAGATAGATCATGTCACATAAATAAGAATGTGACTCCACTCAGAAAATTCTTTAATAAATATGTTAGTTAATCATTCAAACCACTTACAAAAATTAAATCATAATTTATTCATTACAGAGGCCATATTTATCAATGCTCATAAAATAAAATTCTCAAAAACAGCTTATTAAGGAGCGCAGTCATACCAGCTTTAATAAAAAGACCTAGAATCTTTTATTTTCACTCTTCTGCCTCCACTATATGAACTGCCCTTTCCTGTATCCACATTTCTTATCCTTTCACACTTTATTATCTTTACAAAAGGGAAGGAGACAACATACAAAATTAATTTAAGTAAAGGTCTGCCTTACAGATGAAAGCCATTAACTGGCAGCCGTTTACCAAAGCACAGGCAAAAATCAATTTTAATTAGTATTTTTGGCTTTAATGAAAAGTGACTACAAAATTGGCATTTTAGCTAATACTGTTGAGATTTATGGTGAGCTGATACTAATTAATTTTCTGTTCAATTGCTGTGGGCCTGGAGTGTGTGCAATAAAATGATATATTTGCTGTTACCAGGCCTGCATCAGCATTCCAACATTTTGCAACCAAAACCTTCCTAATGGTTCACAGGTATATTTCACATTATTGCTGCGAGGCTATGGGCATTATTATTTTTTTCATAAAAAGACTGTTATAGGCAATCAAATTTAATACTATTTTATAAATTGGGGCTATTTTAATGTATCTTGAGTGTTATCCAAAACACCTTTATATTTCAAAGACAGCTTTCTTTTGTCTAGTTACAAATAGTAAAATGGGATCATGAAATACTTTAATTAGATGGCATTTACTGAATGATTTCTCTTTATTTCCCTACTTTTTCTCTGCTCTTGGTTATATTGGTAATAAATGGTCTTCTGCACCTAGTTACATGTTTTAGAGCCATTCTGAAAGCAGGAAATAAAAAGAACTAAGCCTTATAATTCATTCTTGTCCTGTGATTTGAGTTTCAAATGTTACTCAGGTTGCCTTAATTGTGATTATTTCCTCTTTGTAAAAAAGAGAACCAATAATTACTGAAAGACTTTAATATTGGGATGGGGTTACAGCTCAGAGGCACAGCGCCTGCCTGGCAAGCGTGAGGTTGTGAGTTTGATTCCTGGTACAAAAAAAAAAAAAAAAAAGAAAACAACAATAAGAACAAAAAAATAAAATTATATTACATTTTCCAGTCTGATATTCTGTATTCTTCTTTTGATTTTCTTCCTCCTGAGATTGGAAAATCATTTTGTTCATCTCTAGTACATGCTGTCACAAGACAGAGTCCAAGAGGTATAATCTAGATTCAGGTAAAAGCATGCCTGCGGAAGCTGGAGGCTTCCAGTAAGGAAGGGTGTTGTAATTCTGACTCCAGTATGACTGCTTTGGGGTCTTGAGTAAATTTCTTAACCTCTCCAAGCCAATTTTTCTCAATCAAATGATTGAAATAACTGTATTATGTCATAATATGTTTTGGGTATAAGGCACATAAATGAATGCAGCATGGTGTTGGGCTTCTGTAATCCTAGCATCCAGGAGCCTGAGGCAGGAGTATCACAAGTTTGAGTCCTGCCCAGGGAAGTTGGTGAAACCCTGTCTCAAAATAAAAAGTAAAAACTACTGGAAATGTAGTTCATTGTGAAGATCCTGAGTTCAATCCCCAGTATCAGACATAAACAAACAAACAAATAAACCCATACACAGCTTAATATAAAGCGTTCAATAAGTAATAGCCAGCATTATTTTGGAGATGAAATCGTATTTGTTAAAGTATCATGTTAATACCTTCTAGAATGCACATAGATACAGCATACATGCTTCTATAAAAATATTATGGATTATACTATTTTATTTAGGATCCAAGTACCAATCATACAAATGCATTTTTAATTAAAAGTGTGAGTCTGATGTACTACTACACCATTAAACAAAAAATCAAAATGACAGGAAATATAAATGGAAATTAGCATTTTAGAATAGATTTAATGGAATAGGCTCAATTGAAAGTAACTGAAGCACCTAATAGAGTTCCTTTTCTCTTAAAAATGAATAATTGAAGGTTTACAGAAGTTAAATGACTTGATTAATAAATCCCATTTGAATATTAGACGAAAGGGTCAGACAAGTCTACTCTGAGGCAAACTTAATTGTTACACACATGCTTTTGTATGTTAAAGGGATGCAATATCAATTTGTCCCCACTATAGATAAGAAATAACTAAGGCAAGGTACTTTTTTTAGGGCAAGGTACTTTTGAGGTCTATATCTGTGGTACTACACTGTAAGAAGCTGGGGCTAGTATTTTTGTGGTGATTGTTGTGATTTATTTGTTTTAATTCTTACTCAGAATTTGGAGAGTTAGGGAAATTTTTTTTCTCATTCTTGCCTGAAACCTTTAGAAAGACTATCACATGAGCCAATTTTCCCCCAAAGAAATTTAGTACAGGTATATTTTTAGTAGAGGTATATTTTATTTTTATGCAGTATTTTCAGAGCATAACATAGATTTAAATACATGAATGTAAATCAGGTCTTGGATGAATTGCCTTCTTCCCTTCATCTTCTTCTAATAAAACCAAACCAAACCAAACCAAACCAAACCAAACCAAACCAAACCAAACCAAACCAAACCGAACCAAACCAAACCCTCTTATACCTTGTTTGATTGGAATGATCCTATTTTGGAGCCCATGATGAGTAAGAGTTCTCCTCCCAACTCTCAGAGCTGGGGTGATAAGAATGTATACTTTCATCTTGTTCTCTAGGTATCATAACATTATATAGAATCATAAATCAGATAAAAGGACCTTAGGAAATATTATTCTTAAGTCCTTATTCTACAGATGAGGAATTTATAGCATGGAGGGCTTACAAAACTTGCCATTATCATCTTACCAGTGTGAAATGTATCTGGAAGCTGAAATTCAAGTGATCTAGATTATAGCTCAGTGAACTTTCCTTTATTCTACATATAAAATAATGAAACAAGAAGTTAAATGTTTGATTCAAATTTTCTGCATATTACATCACTTACATCATTAGATAATAATCAAGTTTCATCTAAAATATTTAAATATTTTAAAAGAAAAAATACTTTGAAAACATGAAAGAGTAGAATTATATATCTAATGAATCCTAGGACAGAGATATACAGAATTATTGCATTTTCAGTCTATTAATTTTGGTCATTATTTAACCTTTACCTATGTAGGTCCAGAAAATATGATTTTGGCACTATTAATGACAATCAGATTCTGATCTTTTCTTGTTGTTATAAACCAATTCAAAATACCCTTTTGCAAAAATGACAGTATTGAAATATAGTGTGAAATTTAACTTCTGAGTGAATGAATTATTCTGCTATCTGGAAGAAAGTTTACAAGAGGAAGAGGAGTTATAACTGCAACTTTGCTAATACATCATAGACACAAAGTAAGGGCAGTTGGTTGCGTGATATTAATGATTCAGGTCATGAGATGATTGCTGGATGAATCCATCTCACTGTAGGAGTATGTTGGCCTAAAACACTGGATACTCATTGCTGGGCTGGCTTCATGGGTGTATGACTGTGCAGTCACACAGGGCCAATACTCAGAAAGGACCCATTCTTGGTTTATGCTCTATGATTGCAATTCTGATATGTCTTAATGAAGAACTTGTGTTGTGATGTCTGATGAAAAAATGGAACATTTGTGACCATGGGACATGCACCCGATATGTGTGTCTGTGTTTCTTCTTACAGCATTCTCCTCAAGGTGTTCCATCGTCCAGAATTCTCACTGTGTATGATGTGTGGGAGTTCAGCGATTCCTTCTGCTGAGCAGGCAAGGTGCTGACAGCCCAAAGGCCATGCTTTCCATTCTAATGAGAAATTGCTTAGAATGAAGAGAGGTTGCAATGATGTTATGAGAAACACAAATGAGCAAGGATCCCTCTCATATCCTTTCTTACTCCTGTTACTTCCCTTCATCACTCAACCACCCGTGTTGAAAATCCTGAGATGGGAAGAAAAGTGATTAGAGTAACCTACACTTCCTTTTTCTCCCAGTCCTTGTTTACCCATCCGTCAGCTGAAGGTGGAAAGTCTTGGTAAATGTGCAAGTATCAAAAAGGGTAAAGAGCATATTTGAATTGCTTTGGTGCTGTACTGTTTACTTTCAAGTTCGAATAAAGCACATATATGTATGAACTATGAAATATAAATTGGGTAATTTCATATACCCAATTTAACATACAAATAAATGGACTTGCATTTAAAATTACATCTTCCATATGAGTATGTAATACAACAAGCATTGTTAATTTCCTACCACTTTGTAACTCTGTATTGTCTGTACTGTTCTTTTGCTATTTTGTAAAAGGTTGTCTGTCTGTTAAAAAAATAAAATTACATCTTCCATTATAAAGATGAAGATTAAATGCACCTAATGATGAAGTCATTATTTCTTTACCTCAAGAATACATTAAATGGAGAATAAAACATACCACATTGTTGAGAGAAAGACTGTAGAAGAAAAGAAAAACAACTATTTCACACATTTCATGCCACATTTTCTTGTCCTTTTACTCTTCCATACTGAGGGCCACAAGGTATGGACCCAGGTGTGACTCAAGCACTGTAAGACACTGATCTATAAACAAAGGCTGGTGAAAAGTATACTGTGTGCTTAAATTAAAAAAAATTATTACAGTAAAAGACATTGTGATAGCACCCCTCAAAGTACTCTCCCTCGTCTATGGCTATACCACCCTGAACGTGACTGACCTTGTCAAAATACACTCCCTCATTCAAATACACTTATGCCGTCTTTCTTGACCCTTTGTGAAGCAGTTCGGGTGATCCCTTTCATAAGTGTTTTCATGAGGTGTGATCAAAAACAGTGATGCTGCTGGCAAGTGGTAGCCAACAGAAAGGTAGGTCATAAACATGACGGTGTAGCCTTAACTACCTTATTCACTGGATCTGGCATCACGCAAACTTGTGACTCTTCTCCAAAGTCAAAATGACCATGAAAGGTAGCATTCCAAATTGATTTAGGGCCCTGAGGCGGCCATACCAGTATAACTAAAGACACTCAAGAAGAGGACTTCCAGGACTGCTTCAGACAGTGGCAAGCACAGTAAGTGTGTCTGAAGTGGGAGGAAGTACTCTGAGTAGGATCAATGGTGGTGTGTCTTTTATTGTAATTTAAAAAAAATTGATACTCACTGTATTATTTGATCACGCCTCATAATTCTGGACATACACTACCAGTTTTTTGTTTTAGACTTTCTGGATTTCAAGAAGATTATTTTCTTTTTGTTGATAAAAAGAAAAATGACTTTTTAAAAAGTTACAAAACAATATACTCATCAGATAGGCTTTTATTGTAATTCAGTTATGTTTCTGGTATTGTATCTTGGTCTTCTGGATTAGATTTTAAATTTTGAGTGAGCCTACCTTCAAATTTATTCATCGTATGGCTATTTGATCTTACTTTATGGAGTTATGAGAACTAAATTTATGTTTTCAATAAATATGTACTGAGCAAGCAATATATGCAGGGTACAGGGATAGGGGCTGGGGACTCAGTATTAAGATAGACAGGCTCTGTGCCTGCATGGAGACTGCATTCTACTGTGAGATGCAGAAAATATAAGTCAGCGGAAAAGAAACCTACCATATTCAGATTAAGCTAACATGAGAATAAGTAGATTCATGAGGAAAAGATGAACTCGAGGAGATATTTTGTGTAAGATCATTAAGGAAAGACTAAGGACACTGTATATTATCTGAGCTGAGACCTGAAAAGAGTTCTGAGAGGAGAATATTCTAGAGACAATAAGAATTACAAAAGCCCAAAGATAGAAAAGCATTTAGTGTAGCGAGTGAAGGGTAGATTCTAAAAAGATATACTTATGGTTCCAGAGGTTGTGAAAGTTTTCTTGGAAAAAAGACTTTCAGCTGTGATTAAAAACCTTAAGATGCAAACACTCTGGACTGAAAGGGCAGGTCCCAGTCCAGCGAGCAGTGTTTGTATAACAGACAGACAGAGGAGGACATGGACCCCGAGAACGCTGTGTAAAGGCAGAAGCAGGCACTGGAGCTAGGAGTAGTCAAGGAGAATCCTCCCTAGAACTATGGAGGTGAGCCTATAACATGCCTGTGACTGTGTATTTAAGACAAGAGATGCTAATGTAGAGTTGTATATTCTAAACTAAAACCTTAGTATTCAGGTTGAAGTGCAGTGTTGGTACTTCGCGGTGCGTAAGTGGGGTTTGGGTGAAGTTTGGTGCTCCACTTCTAAGAAGTTCAGCCTCACTGCCCTAGAGCCTGCAGCAGGTATGTGGCCCTGCCCACGCCTTGTTTTGTATTTTGGCCTCTCAAGCTGTATCAGAATAAGTCTTTATTGCTTTTAGCCACCCACTTTGTGGTAGTTCGTTGTCATAGTCTTAGGAAACTACTGAAGATACACTTTAAAAGAAAACAAAGCTGAGATAAAGTGAGGAAAATGGAGGAAGCTGAAGCACTAGAGCAGGAGGCAGAAGGCAGATGGTAAGGCGGCAGGAGTTAGGATTTTACTGCGAGTCCTGGGAAGCCAGGGGTGGCTGCTGTGCTGCTGGACCCTCTGGTGTACATGTAACCCAAAGGGCGGAGGAATGGAGGTCAGGCAGAGAGTTAAACAAGAGTTAGCAGTTGATGACACAGACCAATTTGTCACAGAGCTAATGAGGAGACCACACTGGGACAAATTTTGAGATTGAGATGATAGGATTCATAACGGATTCAAATTAAAGAAATCAAAGATATCTTCTGAGATTTTTAAAGCTAACAAATGGGTAATGGTGAGATTATTTACCGAATATGGCAGTGACTAATTGAGGAACATGGAACAACTGTTGAGTGTGGGAATCAATCAGGAGTTCTCTTACAAAATAATTAAGGATGAGAAATCCAAATGGAAATACTGTTTAAGTAGAATCAAAAGAGTGTGTGCCAAAAGCATGGTTAACTGCGTATGTACCTCAGAAAACAAATGTGTCCTTTAACATTTAATCACTTGAGTTCTTTTTTTTAAGTTTAGTAACTATTTTATCTCTTGAGAACTTCATTCCTAAGACTGTTAGCACTACAACAATTACTGCTTATTTTGTGTACTGCTTATGGAATTTACTGCTTATAGAATACATCCGTAGAATGTATTCTATGGATACATACAATTGAGATTCCATTTTAGAATTAACTTGCTTTATGAGTTAGCAATTGAAGCATTTCCCTGACCTGGTGATTTGCTGAATCCAGCAGCTACAACAAATGTATGCATCAAATTTTGTCCAAACTCAACTTATCTTGGCTCAAGAAGCCTGAAAATCTGGACTCAGATATGCTCTTTATAACCCTCCCCTATTTAATCAATAATGATTCTGGCAAAAAAAGAAAGTATATCTTTTTTCCCTAACATAGATAATTGAATATTGCCTAATTAGATTAACAGCACTACTTTGATGCCATAGTGATAGGTGATATATAGAAAGCCTGGCAATGATAAATATGTAAAAAATCACTTAATGTAAATGAAAGAAACGAGGTCCAAAGGTCATATCTCTGAGTACAGCATCCTTTTCTCCTCTGGAAGTTTAGGTATATATTTTACATTAAAAATGTAATTTTTTGCATTATTAAACTCCTTTGGATTATTTCAGCTCTTTTTTTCTGGCTTCTAACTTTATGTAAAACTTAATTACTTTAGATTATTTGAATTATTTCTGGCTGGAGGGGAGATAGAATCTCTTAGCTCCTTTCTGACCAATGTAAGGAGGAGCACACCCTTGGCCATTCCCACATTCACCCTCACAAGAAATGCAAGCCCAATACTGGGAAAGGCCAGGGTTCCGTATGCTAGTGGTCCTCACGGTGTCATTGGAATTGGATTCAGGGCTCAACCTCTGTGTATTCTAAGAATCTGGGTAGCTGGCTTCCTTGTAGGGAAAATGGATATATTACAGAGTGACATGGAGAAAAGCTTCCTTCTTAGGCATGGTGCCACCCAATCTGACCTAAAAACAGGTTGCTGGAAGGTTGACTGTGACAAAAATTTTTGAAGCTTCACAATTTATGTGGGGAGGAGAGGAAGGGATTTAAAGATGAAGCAGTTTCTAAAACTATAACCAGTACTTTTAGAAAGATGACCATATGCTCGTTGGTATTGCTTGTGCTTTATCTCCACAATCTACAGGAAAGCATTATTCCTTTTCCGTTCATTCAATCTGTTAAACATCTACTATGTGCCATGCTTAAGAAAAAAATCTGTTGTTTGATTCCATGGTAACTGCATATGGAAGCCTGAGTATACAACGGTCACTGACCAATTAAGTGAAAAAGGTCAGATTTAAAATGCTTTTCTTCCTAATAGTACAAGGAGGCATTGACATTTTTTCTGAATAATGACATACTTAGGTTTTTCTTTGAAACTTCAAATAGAAGTTTAGAAGTAAAAGATATGAAGGAATATGAAACCAATTCTCGGCATGTATTCAGTGCTGAATTATTTTAATAGTAATATAGAATTCTATAATTTAAGAAACATTTTTCTTTGAAAACAGATGTTTTCTGGGTAGCCAATTTGGGTAGAATGAAAAATGAGACATACTTGGAAGAACTAAGTATAAGGACCTGTGACTTTTTATACTCACAACTCATTGGGTGGGTGCATTATTTTCATATTAATGAGTTTAGAAACACCTTGCACTTAGTGGTAAATAACGGAGATAGAATTAGCAGCAGAGGAGAGAAAGAGAATCAAGAATTCTGAAGTCTGTTAAAACCTATTGGCAAAAAATAAAGACTTCTATACATGCATCTCATATCTATTACAAAATGTGTTTATCATCCTTGAACTTCAAAGTGAATGGCATGCCAAGTGACAGAACAATGCTTTCAAATCAGAAGTAATTGTAAACATCAGAACGTGAGAAACATCGACAATGTTGCAGATGGAAAATCTTTTTCTGAACCTATTCTGGATTCAGAATATCAATGCTCCTTGACTTATGATGGGGTTATATCCTGAAAAACTCATCTTAAAGTGAAATTATTGTAAGTTGAAGATGCACTCAATACACCTAATCTAGTAAACATTATAGCTTTGTGACACAGTGGACTATGCAGTACCAATTGTTTACCCTTATGATTGCATGGCTAATTGGAAGATGCAACTCACTGTGACCTTGTCGTATCATGAGAGTATAATACTGCATTGCCATTAGCACCAGATAAGTTCAAAGTTTACAACTCAAAATATGTTTCTACTGAATAAGTATCACTTTCAGGTACTGTAAAGTTGACAAATTATAAGTCTTATCACCATAAATTGCGAACTCTTTGTACTTACAGCAACAACAGTTTGTAAAGCCTATGTTTGACATTTTTCCTTCAAATAATGAAGATGGAAAGGCCAGACTAGCAACACACTCTGCACAACTAGCTTTAGACCTAAAGAACATTTGTGACAGGTTTGTTCTAATGCTCCAAACTTCAAAAATTTGAAAATGATAAGACTTCAACTTATAACGACTTTCAGATCCTAACAAAGAATATTTGAGTATTGTTTAGTCATATGAAATTTGAAAATTGAGGCAAACACAACTACAGAACTATATAAAATTAACTAATGCTTGGGAAAGAAATTCTGAGGCTGTGTTTTTTCATAGTCTACACAATAAAAATAGAGTACAGTTTAATGCTTCAGCTTTAGTCATAGCTGCTGGTGATGTATTTCAGTAATTTGCCAACAGTTAAATGGATGAGGCTGATTTAAATATCATGCTGAAGCATTCTATTAGGCAACATTGCCACTAAATCAGATAAAAGTAAATAAATTTGAGAAATTGATTTGGAAATTTTTTAGAAGTTTTTCAAGTTTATCTGGAAAATCTTAGAACTTCCTCACCTATATTAAGCAGGTTGACTATATAATGAACCAATTTTCACTGTACTCTGTGTAATGGTGAACTCAAGATCACACATGACTCAAATACATAACAATCATATTTGGGAAGATGATGTGATTTATTTTCTTCTGTGCATATCAATTCCAACCATAGTACTTTATAATGGTTGCCAAAACAACATGTCACAGACTAGTGGCTTAAATTATTGATGACATTTTGCTGATTGGACCAAGACTGCAAGAAGTAGCAACCACTCTTGATTTGTTGATAAAGCATTTGAGTATCAGAAGATGGAAAATAAATGCAACTAAAATCCAAAGGCCCTCTCCCTCTGTGAAATTTCTAAGAGTCCATTGGTGCGGGATGTGAAGAGAGATTCCCTTCTAAGGTGAAGGGTAAGTTGTTGTACCTGGCCCCTTCCACAACCAAGAAAGAGCCATAGTGCCAAGAGGGCACACAGGGTAACCTTTCCCTGAAAAGGGAGGATAAAGGAATAGAAAAAAAATAAGACTAAATCAAGCAGGGGAAACAATAAATCCTATAGTTCCATCTCTGGTATCCAGGGCTCAGGCCACGGCTGTTAGATGTGAGTTCCAGAAGCTTTAGGCATTCCCACTACAATGCCTTGCTGGCTGCAGCCCAAATGACCCCTCTCTTGGGGTGGTTCCACTTACAGCCTGCAGTTTTCCTTGGCAGATGAACCACATTCCCAGCATGTCTGACTTCCTGGGGTTCCACTGAGACTTTGCTTTTATTTCCATAGCTTCACACACTGCCCTCTCCAGAACCTCTTCCCTGACCTCCGAGGTCAACCTCTGAAACTTGGTGGAAACTTTTCTGAGTCCAGAAGTCCTGTGCTCTCATACTTATAAAATCAGCATAATGTGGATGATGCCAAGGACTCATGTTAGCAGCAGTAGTAAGTATCTAGGTCCACTTGGAACATAGATGCAGAGGCTTCTAAGTGCACAGATGATTGAACATAAACTCAGACATGCAATTCCTTAATAGGCTTTTCTTGAGTAGGAGCCTTTGGGCTCTCTGTTAAAATGAAAGATTAACCCTTTTACCCCCCGACCGTGCAATTGGTGGGATCTTGCCAGTTTCTGAGATGCCCTCAAGGAATCCTTCTTCTTGTCCCTGTACAAAGTATTTGGCTTCTTTTTAATGGAGCTGATCTCTTCAGCAACGACATCCATTTTGGCCCCACTTTACCTGTGGTTCCTTTTGGAACTTTTCCAAACTTTTCTTCTCACCCCTCCCTTCTTACTATGTCTGCTAAAAACAGCCAGCATTACTACATTATGAATGTTGGCTTTCCTTAAAATTTCCTTCATCTGATTAATTAGTCTACTACACCTAAACTGCATCTCCTTCAAAGTTTATCAAAGTCTTAGGACACAGGCAAGATGTATATAAATTTTTCTACTAGAATGTAACATATACAGCCTCTGGTCCAATTCCAAAGAAAGAGTCCCTATTCTTATCTGAAATCTCCTGAGCTTTGCCTTTGCTCTCTGAATTCCTGACATCATTCTGGTCTTTTGAGCTTTTACCAGAATCACCAATTAGGCTTTGTTACAATATTCTAGGGCTTCTCTACTCTGTATTTCTTTTCTTTTTTTTTTGGTTTTTCTCCAGTACCGGGAACTGAACTCACGACCTTGCACTTGCCAGGCAGGCGCTTTGCCGCTGAGCTAAATCCCCAGCCCCTCTACTCTGTATTTCCAAACCTTTCCAAACTCTCCCTGCAATTTTTTTCCAAAAGCTCTGAATCACACATGGTCATTGCGCCTCTTCTGAGATACAAATATTCTGCCTTAGTTAGCTTTCCTTTTGTTGATGTAAAATACCTGACACCTTCAATTTAAAGTAGAAGAGTATTAATTTGACCCATGGTTTCAGAAGATTTGGTCCATATTTAGCTGACTCCAAGACAGGAGCATCAGGCAGAGGGCATGATAAAGTTGCTTAGTTTGTGCTGACTGGGAAGCAGAGCTGAGTAACAGTGGTAGAGAGGAAGGGACCATAGCACCAAAGATCATGCCTCCATGACCCACCCAGACCCACCAGACGTGTGCTTTAGTAATCCCCTAGCCAGCTCCCAAGTCATTCAAATGGATGACTAAATTTCACAGACACAAATGTTAAGATCCAAGAGTTTAGGTTTGTCACACCCATTGAGTTTAGATTTGTCATACCCATTGAGATACCCATTCAGTTACCCTTGGAGCTGTAGAATTATTCAAGTGAGAAGATATTATGAAAGCAAAAACAAAAAATGTTTGAATTTGGAAGAAAACTATACCTGCTTATTAATGGACACTAATGGCCTATAACTTGAATAGCATCTGTGAGTTTAAGTAATTCGCTTTTAAATTAAAGTTTAACTAGCAGATTAGCAAGTATTTGTCTTTTTTCCCATATAGCGGATATTAGACATTCATGCACAACATTGATTTGGGACTCATTCAAAAGCTTCATATTAGTGTTACTATCTAACTTAATGATATTGTTATTAAAGGCATCTTGGAGGCAATGTCGAGTTATCTGAAAGTAAAGCCTGTATTACTAGGTTTTAGAAGTACAATAGAAGAGAACATTAAAACTTAGATGAAAATGTCAAACAAAATACTTTTAGTGTGGTTTTTGAAATTGTAAAACTGGCAAAGATTTAGGAAATATTTGACTCTTTGGAATTAGTGATTTAGTGATCTTAGTGATTTAGTAATGATTCTGTTAACAGTTTCTTAAATATTTAATATTCTATTCACAATGATCTAGATTTCTTTCTTTTTTGGGGGGGTGCCAGGAATCAAACTCAGGACCTTGTACTTGCCAGGAGGCACTCGTGCCACTGAGCTATATCCCTGTACCCTATGCATAATTGTGGAGTGATAAAATATTTGCTATTTTTTTTTTTTGGTAGTGGGAATCGAACTTATGAACTTGTGCTTGCCACATAGGGGCTTGTGCTGCTGAGCTATATCCCTGGCCCCCAAATGTTTGCTATCAATGAATAAAATAGTCATGTGGCTTATCCCAAAGTATTGGAACCTTAAAAATAATCTTGTATTCCATGCCAAAAGGATCTTTTTATTATTTTAAGTGTCTTATGATTTTAAAAATAATTTTTAATGGATAAGGAAGAAAGTTGAGTCTAATATGCATTGAATTATGGACATGAGAGTCAAAATTATTGCTGAACAATTTACACAGACTTGACAAATTGTTGTATATGATTTTAAAAATGGAGGAAAATACATTTTGGCTATTATGTCATCATCGGCTTTGCTAACAGTGTATTTGACAGGAGGGATTTTATTTTCAGCATTTAAATTACTCCCCAGAATAATGGCAAGTTTAGTCAGAGAAGATCATCATTAAAGTGACCTGTACCAGTATACACTAAAGGCTAATCTGCATTTACATCAAGATCGTGGTGATCACTAGGGCATAGATTTAAACTGTTTTTTTAAAAGTACTGACTAACTTTATAGGATACTACAAAATACATTAGGTATCATTTTTTCCTATTCATTTTACAATTGAGGAAATTAAGATCAAAATAGGTGAAAAGCGAGTTACCTACAATCAGAAATTGGAAGGATCGAAGCTGAAACTCTTGGATTCTGATTTCCATCCAGGCTAGTGCTTTTCAGCGACACAAGGCTGCATTTAATAAGCTGGTTTCTTCCTTTGGTAAATATCAAAACGTTTAGTTGCTTTGTTAGCCGTAGTAGTAAGCCTGTACTTTGTTAAGAGTATTAACTAGATAAGAAATTCATTAGTTTGCCTTGGCTATTTTTTACCATAGATTAAAATACTTTCTACAGAGGATTTCTGAGATTTGAAATAGATTGGGTCTCTCCATGCCTTCAAAGAGTTCCTTTAAATAATACTCATTCATTTGTTTCTGTTTTAGCACAGCTGTAGTTGGCCTTCATGTCACCTTATTGTTACCTCTGTCCAGAATGAGGTCAACACTGCTGGCCAGTGTTTTTTGAGATCTGCTCCACAAAATGTGTAAATTGAGTTTGTTACTTTGATTTTGTTAACATGAATTTCAAACTGACCAGTCTGGTTGATAAGTTTAAGACAAGGGGATGAAAGTTTTTTATCCCCATAGCTATTTTTATTTTTCTGTAATCCATACCTAAATAAATTTTCAAACATTGAGAAAATATGAAAATACTGCGGGGAGCCTTAAATTTCTCACTAGGTACACTATGCATTTCTATTAACTTAATACTCATTATTGTGGTTGATACTTGCATTTTCAAGCTGAAATGCTTTGTGGCTTATTTATATGACAAGGAAAATATGAAATGTATCAGTAATGAATGTGTGGCGGAGATAAATTCTGAAGGAGTTATATGTGCTCGCTTCACTAGAGGTATTCTGCTCAAAAGTTTAGGACAGAGAATGAAGATGATTATGGACTGCTAAAAATATTGAAGAGAAAGGATGTAATAATGTAAAATAAAATCTGGCAAATGAGAAAGGGGACTTTTTTTTTCTCTTGCCGAAGAACCACAGGATCCTTATATCATTGATCCTGGCATTCTAATCTAACATACTATTTATTGAAATTCTGTTGAAACAGTTCCACAGTGACCTCAGAAGACATTTTGTTGCCCACGGATTTGCCAATGGCTTAGCCAAGGGGTTTTTGGTTTCTAGACCAGGCTGACCGGGTCTGACATTGATTAATTTGTGGTGGCTGGAAGAACCAACCTTTTACAGTGACTTCACTGCAGATGATATTAATATTTTACAACCAAAGTTCTATTTGGTCATTGATTATATCAAACTCTCAAGTAGTCTTACTAGGGCAAATCAACAGCAGCATATTTTAGGAGAAAACTAGGACATCTCTTTGTCTGTATTATCCCCTAATACTCATTTTGAAAAATGTTCTTCTGCTTCATATGAAGGAATTAGAACCAGTGATACATACAAAGAGTTGATAAGGAGTTATATGAAGGACAATAGGTTGGTTTCAGCTTTAGTGAAATTCTGAGGACCAAAAAATATAAAGAACAGTGCAACAACGTATCAGCCTGTACGAGGGTAACTGTACTCACAGTCACACACTTCTGTCACTAATTATGTGTATAAGTATATATTGCTACCCTTCACATACTCATATATGTGCTAATGTCACATACATTTGCCACATTTATCACTTATGGTATATCACATATATAATTACATACACACCATACTACACATATATAAGATATATGATGAAAATGTGTAGCTCTGAGTATATTTCAACTACTGTAGGACAATATGAGCCTGTTTGTAATGATTCATTGCTTAGAACTACAGTAACTTTATCATATTGATGTATCTATTCATACATCTGTATTTATCTATCTATCATTTATCTATCTATCTATCTATCTATCTATCTATCATATGAAGAGAGAAGACAGAGAAAGAGGAGTGGAAAAATCTAACGCCAGTGGTAATAGAGAAAATATTCTAGTCAAATATCAGATTCAAAACCAAATGCAAATTCTGCAAAAGTTTTTCCAATTTTTAAACATGGGCTTGTGGTTACATCATTATTATTGTGATCTCAGTATATTATCCATGTTTAATGGATATTACCTTGAAGATGAGGTAGTAGTAAGCTGGAAATGGTGGAATAATATTTAGCATTAAGGAAGAAGGAAATCTTACAGAATAGGGAGAGAGAAATTGTCAAATCCAATTTCTTAATTCAGAAAGTTAGGTAAATTATTTGGCAACAAGGTTCTCCTCTCCTGGCTGTAACCTACAGCGCTGCAGCTATGACCACAGGCCACATTCAGGGAGACAGGTAGGCCACTGAGCAGTCACTGCTTTCTCAGCCTATCAGTCCTCTTTTCAGCTTATTTTCTTTTTTATTTAGTAGAGATTCTAAAGCCTGCTCATTTAATAACATTCACCAGTAACTGATCGTTTGCGACTGCTCTTTTTCTTTCCTTTCTTCCATCTTTTATGTTGTTTCCTGTTTTAATTTTGTCCTTGTATTTGATAAATATGTAATTCATACTGAAGATTTTATGTAGAGAATTTGAATAATAGTAAAGGCTAATATTAAAATGAACCTATACTTATGTCTTACCTCTGATTTTTTTTTTTTTTTGTCTTTTTGAGACAGGGTCTCACTATGCAGTTCAGGCTGGGCTTGAGCTCACTTTGTAGCTGAGGCTGGTCTCAAACTCACAACGGTCCTCCTGACTCAGGCTTTCAAGTGCTGGGATTACAGGCTTGCACAACCACAGCTGGCTTACCTCTGACTTTAAGAAACAGGTCAATTATCTTTCTCAATGGCATGTCCATTCTATCCTACCTCTGATGTGAGCAATATCATGAATTTATGAAATTGCTTCCTTGGGAAACTTGTAGCAAATATATACCTGCATAAAGAAGGGGCAATCTTAGACAATTAGAAGAAGCTTCTTGGAAGAGGTAGATTGACCAGGGTCTCTGGATTATGGTTTGAAGGTGGTAACTCCCTTGATATTTGTAAGAACCTTTCTTTGGGAAGTTAGTGAACAAGGTCATGAGTAAAATGTGGGAAACTATAGGCTCACTGCAGTCAGGGTGGCAGACAGGGATGCAGTATGGACGAGGTCATACAAAGATGTATGGAAAAAATGTAGTCCCAGAAAGTGGTTTGCTCTGTGCTTTCCATTTTTAAGCCATTGCTAGCAGGTCTCAAGGCTAAGTCGAACACTAACTTGGAGTAAAATGTATCTTCCGCTCTTCCATGGTAACAGAATATAGTGGGAAACAGGAATTTTATAAAACATATTTATGACAATGCAGGTACAGAAAAGATTCCTGATCAGAGTTACTTGATTATTCTGTCCTCAGGTTAAACAAATGTTAAAAATAGTATGATGGTGGCATACTGCCATTCCTGTTTCTAGCTCTTCTGTCATACTCTTCCCACTGAAGTGAATTCTCTCTGTTGGATGCAAGAATGATGCTTTGGGATCTTCCTAATCATATTTTATGGATTTCTTTCATTTCTTTCCTGTTTTGAATAATTTGTATTCATATTTTCCTCTTTCTTACATTTTCCTTTTTGCTTGTTTCTTGATGAAGGATGATAAGAGTAAATTTTTAAGACATGATTTTTTAAAAAACTCACTCTTCATACTGTTCTGATTGTTTGGAGAGATATAGAAAGAGTTCTTGGGGGCCAAATGTTCTTCTCAGTGTCTTTCTTTGTTAGTATTTATCACAATTAGGATTTATTTTAAGTTGTGTTATACTTTTTAAATATTCCTATATCTCCCATAAGTATTTAAAAAACCTGGAGATTTATATTTTTACTTAGCAATTTATTTTAAGTGCCTGGTACAATGGTCAGCACAAACCATACTTAATCTTTTGGAAAAAACTAATAAAAATATACTCAATTAAACCTGTGCAATGTCTGTCTCATTACCATTTTAGTAGTTGTCTATACTTGCAGTGATTAATGGCTGAGTAAAAGGAACTGATACCTGACTGCTTTGACCTCACACATTGATTTTTCTTGTGTTTGAACTTGGACTGAAACATTGGCTTTTCTTGGGTCATGTCACAAACTTGAACCATTAGAATTTCTGTTTCTCAAGCCCTTAGAGTTAGCCTGGGACTACTTTATCAATGCTTTTGAATTTACTGCTTGTCAATTATAGATCTTTGGAGATTTAGGTTCCATAGTCACCTGATCTAATTTCTGATAAATGGAATCATAACTTCAAATGATTTATAATGGTGATGTTAGCAATTATACCATCTCTGAGTAGTATCCAAATAAAGGCTATTTGTAAATCAAATATAGATCATCCTTCTGAAAATGGTAGTTGTCGCTGCCATCTGACAGAGACGGAGGGAAGAGGATGGAGCAGAAGAAAGAGGGTAGAATAAAAAAGATTTTTCTAAACAGTGGCCAACTTTATTTGAAAAAGTAAAGGTGAAGGGTGAAGGAGAAACTGGCTCTGCAGAGTGAGCTTGGGCTAAGCAAATAGAAAGAACAATAAAAGGACATCTTCAAGGAGTAAGGGTGGGCTACCATGGAGAAATTCGCATATAGCAGATTTTTCTTGGTGTCTGTGTCTCTTATGCAGTACAAATCTCAAGGAAACTCATGAGAACTTATACCTTTTGGTACTGAGAGGAAGTGCTGGGCCCCCCACCTCAGGGTGACATCAGATGTAGGCCATCCTATTGAAAACTTACCCAAGTTCTCATGAGAATTCAAGGTGCAAGGCTTTGGGAACTGTTGTGTGCATGCACTCTGGGATTTGTAATTAACATGTCAAGCCTACTTTCCAGTCAGTTTTGCCATGCCCTAATCTTCTACCTCATTTTTTCCTGAAAGAAAAAGTCCCCATAATTCTTCATGGGATGCCGAGGGAGTGGAGGTCTGTGTCTTCTACAGCTTCTTCCAACAGAAAGGGGTTGCACACCCTACTTACTAGGGATTATGTGTTCTTAAACTACCTTGAGGTGCTGTAGCTCACTGGCTGGGTTGAAGAAAGGAAAAGTTGTCAGGAAACAATGAGAAAGGAGATAATGATGATTGACCTTCACTATTAGGCCAAATATGAGGAGCTGGTCAAATTTCCATGCTTCCTGTAGTGGCACTGGGGTCTTGCTTTTTGAAAAGAAATTTCAAGTCTTCTTGAGACTCGTAGGAGTGGCACCCCTCTTTTGGGTAATTTTGTTCTTCAGACCATTTAGATGGGACTGGCTTTCTTCTAGAAAGATGAATCCAGTTATTTATGTTTGCCACCTTTACTCCGATGGTTGTGGCAAGGATCAGTGTAAAGGGGCCTTTCCAGTTTGGGTTTAATTGGTTCATACTGTAGTATGGCTCCCTGTTTAAGCTTTAAGTTCCTCAAGTTTTTCTTTAGTTCAAGCAAAAAGGTGAGGACTGTCTCTAAACTCCCATGGGAGAACTGTCCAAGTGTAGTGCTGCTTTTCTCTTGAAATGGTATTTTTCCATTAAAAGGCACACAAAAATTGGGAGTCTTGATGTAGGGGGATGGAGAACAGTGTGTCTTTTAAATCTAATACTGAGAAGCAATTAGTGTTCCCTGGAATTTGGGAGAGAATTGTATCTGGATCTGCCACTAGAGGATGGATTGGAACGACAGCCTCATTAATGAGGTGGTGGTCTGATATTCTCCTGAGGGCTGAGAAGGTGCATATTGTGAGGGCACTGGCATGCTTTCAGAATGCCATACTTGAGAGACTTGTCTACGCAAGGCTAGAGGCTTTCATGTGCCTGTGCCTTGAGTGGATCCTGCTTTTGGTTAGGAAATTGGCTGGGGTCTTTTAGTCTTATAATTATTGGCATAGCAGAATTTGCTCTGCCAGGTATTCCATTATACCATGCAGCAGGAACCACTTGCTGGCTAATTTGGTCAGGGAGATCTGGTTTGCACCCAACAAGTAAAATCCATTTGGACTTAGCCAACATTTGAGAATTCCCTCCAATTTTTCTAGTAAAACTCTTTCTAGCAAGAAGCCAGGGCCCTGTGGGACAGTTAGAAACTCATGGTTGAACATTTGGCCTTTAAAGTGACATGTTAGAGCTGGAATAAAGAATCCTCACCTAAGGGTCCCCTTGATCCCGACTATGGTATAGATCTAGAGGAGAATTTTCCAGAGAAGGAAATAAAAACAGCATGAACAGCCCCAGTATCAATAAGCAGTCAAATTGGCTAATCCATGACATCTAAGTTTGCCCAGGGCTCTGCAGAGGACATGGCAGTGCCTGTGGGTAGGGATGTTGCAGGTTCCCCTGATCTCTTCAGTTGTCAGAGCAGGAAATGAAGGTGATGGCTGGCCCAGCTCCTCTCTGGTGGCAGGGAGAATCAAACATCCAGTGCCACGAATCAGGCACATTAACTGCCTCACATGTGGAGCAGGGCCCAGGTAGAGGCTCGGTACAAGCTCATGCCCAGTGTCCGGTCCTCTTGCATGTGAAACAGGAACCCTTCCCTCAGTTTTCCCTGTTTTTCTTTCCTTAGATGACCTGTGTGGGTTTAAAGCATTCCCGATTGCAACAGCTATAAGTTTAACCTCTTTCATTTGTCTCTTCTCTGATTGGGTCCCGATGGTTGAACACAGTAAAGGTCATGTCCAAGAAATGGCCATTGGTGTCTATGGCCCCATCTGAAGCTTTTGTAAAGTACATCAATTATGTAAGTGTAGAAGAAATGATGTTCCATTACTGCCTCTCCTTCCCTAGAAGATGGCTATATTAGTATGTCTGTGGAAGGCCTCTGCTCATCAGTTCCAAGACAAAGTTGGATATTCCTCTGCACCCTGTAAGATTCCACTCACTTTATCATAATTAACAGACTTTAATGTATCTCTTCAACCCTATGATAAGAGCAGTAGCATACCAGACATCATTTCTAGTCCACGCTGAGTATTGTAGTCCCATTTTGGCTCTGTTGGAGGGAAGATAGCCTCTCCAGGATGGCTTCCTTCCTTTTTTAAGCACATTGTTCATCCGCATAATTCCTAGCCCTTTGTTAACACTTTGTGTCTCTTATTTGAGATACAGCAAGTGGCCGAGGTGGATTGGACCTTTCACCATGATGTCAAAAGGGTCAAAGTGTGGAATTCATTTGGAAACTTACTGGGATGTTCTACATTTGGCCTCATCGTTCCTTGCATGGTTGAATTCTGCAACTGGAAAAGAGACCTGCACTAGAGTATTCCCTCCCATCCCTGGGACTTCTTTTAGGGGCTGGATAAGTTGTGAGAGTGAGGGAGAAACTGACTGCAGAGCAAGATGAGGACAAGCAAAAAGAGAAAAGGCAATAAAAAGGACATAGCAATGAAAGAAAACAGGCTGGGCTACTGTGAAAAAATCACAATAGCCAAGAAAGAATTGAAAAAAAAAAAAAGATATGCAAATGGTCAAGTAAGGGTTGGAAAGAGCAGGGAAAAAAGGTAGGAGACAAAAAATATTTGATAAATGTTATCATTATATACTACAAACATGCATAATAAAAAATAAAACTAAAAAAATAAGAAAGATAGCATTCACAGGTAGGCTCTAGGGAAAGGACTGATTTTTTTTTTTTTTTTTGGTTTTTCTCCGGTACCAGGAACTGAACTCACGACCTTGTGCTTGCCAGGCAGGCGCTTTGCCGCTGAGCTAAATCCCCAGCCCCCTGACATTTTTATCTATGAACAACATTATGACTACGTCGCTAGCATTTGGTTTATGAACATAAAAGTCACAGAGTACACAAATATATGTACACACACACACACACACACAGAGATTCTTTTTTTTGCAGTCACTCATGCCTGCTTTCTAATTAAAGCCAGTTAGAAGTTCTGCATTGGAGTGGGCACTGTAAGGAACTATAAGCCTTGTATGGCGCACCAGTCATCTCTTTTTTCTATGTGTCTCCAATACCTAATTGTCTACTTGGCATAAGATACACCAAAATAGCTGTATAATAAATGAGTTAATTTAACAAATAAATGGATTAATAGGAGACATGATCTTCTCTGATTAATTTATAATACAAAGTGTTTACTGAAGGGCCTTTGAGAATTGAGCCTGCTGCATGTGTTTGGATACTCGAAATTTTGTGCGAGTGTTATAATTTCTTTCCTAATAAGATGATTAATAGAGTGCCATTTAGTAAGTGAAGAATCTTAACTGCCTCTTTGCACTCCTGGAGATTGCAATCAAGATGCTGATGAGGCCTGAGAAAAGAACCATGCAGACTGTCATTACATTAAAAATTTTAAGAAGAGTAGGAGGAGAACGTCAGTGTTTTAGCAAAGCAAGGGATCGTTTGTCACTCAGAGGCTCTCATTAAATGTAGTGTTGGGGACAGGCTAGACAGGATATGAGAGGTAGTGGTACTTGCAGTTTCCTTACCAGGAAAAACCCACCTAAAGTTTTGGGTCATTGTTTGAGACTATTAAGGAGTATATTTTGTTTGAAGAAAAAAATAAAATGACTTGTAACAGGAATGCTGTGACTGCACATATAAAAATGAGAACGCCCACAGCTGATAGTGATGCATTGCTATTTAGTATAAGCAGGCAAATCCAATTTAGCTGCTTCATTAGAAAATTTGAAAGGCAAATACTTGTTAAGTTTCAGTGCCCATCCAATGTATAAGCCTATAGTAAATTTTGCTAGGGAGGTTATGGAGGAGTTTGATATTGATTGCTGAATGTAAGGTTGGGTTTCAGTTAAAATTACTTAAAAACTTGCAATTTCTGTTTTCATGCTCCCACATTATAATTTATGCTACTAAATTACATTTTCTGTGAAATATTAGGTTATGCATTTTACTTCACATTACTGAAAAGCTGGGAAATTATGTACTTGACTTCCAATATTATTTCATAAATATGCAATATTTCTTTTCCTGTAAACTAAGATTTTCCCAGGCAGGAAATTGCTCAGTTTTAAGGGTGACTCTAACAATTTCCTTCCTTTAATGATATAACTGGTTTTGTTTTGACTTTTAAGCCAGAATATAGGAATACCTCTCGAGTGATTAATTTACATTGTATATTTACAATATTTGTACATTTTTCCAGTGTTGTTCTGTTGTCTTTATTGCAGAGCTGAATAAGTAGTGAGTAGGAACTGGTGACTAGTGAGAATGCTCACACCACTCTTTCCATCAGTAAAAGAACTCATGACGTCTGTGGAACAAACAGTGCCATAGGAATAGAGAAAGTATGTACGGAGAGTAAGAAATAAATCATTGCCATTACACAAACAGAAATATATTTGGCTTCTGGCTACCACATTTTCTGTGAAGCATAACTTAGAGGTTTGTTATGGTTTGAATTATACCAACCCTGAACAGATTCAGATGTTGAAGACCTAGTGCTCAGTACCTCAGAGTGTGACCTTATTTAGTTATAGGGTCTTGAGAAGGGCAGTTAACCTAAAAGGAGGCTGTTGGAAAGAGCCTGTTGTAGCCAAGATCTAAAATGTCCCCTAAGGCATCGTGCGTTCAAAGGGGGCTCTTTGGAAGGTGAGTGTATCACGGGGTGCTATCTTCCACTGTGGGTTAGCCATTGTTGATTTCATAGCTGAATGTGCTGGCAGGAGGGGGACCTGGTTTGAACCAGCGGGCCACTGGGGGTGTGATATTTAATTATAGCAGTCTTAGGAAACACACAAATACGACTTGACTTTTTCCTTCAAACTTGAGAAAAGTGGATGCCTAAATTAGAACTGACAATCATCTATTATCTACAGCTATAAGGCTCTCCAAGAATTAACATTATTCCAAATAATTTTCTTGTTCATTTTTGTGCTACTTGTAATTCTCAGTCAAAACTTGATCCAGAGAGTCAGTTGTGATGGCAGTTTTTATGTCTTCTTACCCAAGGAGATGCTAAACAGAGTTTTTTCAAATGCTTGTTTCAATTTTTGCTATTTCAGTTCTCTTTTTTCTTAATCCTCATTCTTTTGCTTTCCTGCTAAGTATTCTTTTTCATGTTTTCTCTCCTAATTTTAACAGTGAAATAAATGCACAACAAAATTCTTCTAAATAATCTTGCTCTCCCTTCAAGCTAAGCTTCCAATATTTACTTCTTTTGAAGACCAAGTTTTTTTTGGTTTTAAATAGTAGTGCACATTTGCAGTACATACATTTTACAGTCATCCGGGGGGATGTGGACATGTACATAACACAGCTAGCTTCCTTTTTGTTTTAATCCCCTTCCCCATCCCTCCTTCTCTGTTCTCTCTCCCTCTAATTTCCCTTTCCTCACTTTCACTTTTATATTATTAATCCCAGCTCATGTTTAGGGCATATAATGTTCACATTCATGAAGGTTATTGGCTCCTGTACGTGGCATATTGTATTCTACTTATATCCCTTCTGCTCCAGTGCCCCCTGCCCTTGTCCTCTTGTACCCCTTCTCACTGTGAGACATCCAGCTCCTTTTCTCCTGATCTGTTGGTACTTTGCTTCACTTAAATGAGAGATATCATATGGCATTTAAACCTTTGTGTCCAGTTTATCTCACTCAGCATTATATTTTCCGGGTGTGTTCATTTTTCTATGACTGTCTCAACATTGCCCTTATTTATAGCTGAGTAGTATTCCATATTATACAGATGCCACATTTTCTTCATCCAATTGTCTGTTGATAACTATACAGACTAATTCCAGGATTTAGCTATTATGAATTGTGCTACTATAAACATAGTTATTCATGTATCACTAGTATGATGTTTTAAGCTCTTTGTGGAAGACACGTAGAAGGACAGCTAGGTCATATATAATTTCTGATGTCTTTAAATAGACGTTTGAATTTACACTTACTGCTTCCTACCTAAACTAGACTTCTTATTCTTGTACCTCATTTTGGCCCATGATCTTACCTTGGCAGTACTTGTTTTTGTGGGTGTGAAAAATTTGATCTTTTGAAGTCCTCATCTTACTTGACTGAGTTGCTGAACATTTCTTTTTCAAAATATCTCCTCTCTCTTGGTTATGTATGAAGCAAAATTGCATCCTTCCCAGTTGGTTAACTCTTTTCAATATTATAAAGACATCTCTTTCTCTTTAATCCTGAGCATTGAGATTTTCCAGGTGATGGGGTTGCCTTTTACTTTACTGCAAACTTAACCTGCTGCAGAGTTTTATGACTCCTACTCACTCATTTTTACTTAAGATCAAAGCAATGGCCAGAGAATCAGCCTCTGATCAATTATCTAGTTCCAGTCTCCAAAGGTGGCACAAAGGGGGTAAGGCACTGCACAACATTCAGTGAATTGTTATCAAAGAGGAAGCTTGACCTTAAAGTTTTGAAATGGGCAGAAAGTCTGCCTGACATTTTTCCAACAGGGAGACATTATCTTTATTATTCTAGGGAAACAAAGCAAAACAAAACAACAACTTATCTCTGAAAGTAAATAATATTTCCATTGTCCATGTTGCTCAGTATGCAAACATATTTCAAAAGATAGTCCAGAATAAAGACTCTTAGTGCCTCTGTTCCCAATACATGCAGAAATCCAACAGTCCATGGAGAACCGTCTCCAACCAAACATGTCTCTGGGCCTCTGTGTGCACCCATATGATCTTCCTGCCTGACCCCAGCTGTGCTATAACGTCAACTACTATTTCCATCTCAGTAACCTCTAAATCTCTTCTCTTGTGTTCTTTCTAAGCTAGAATCAGGGGAGCTGGGGATTTAGCTCAGCAGCACAGTGCCTGTCTGGCAAGTGCAAGGTCGTGAGCTGGATTCCTGGTACTGGAAAAAAAACAAAATCCCCCACCAACAACCCCCCCCAAAAACCAACTAGAATCAGGGAACTTGTATGTGTCTAAAATAATGCCTTAAGTTTTTCTTTAATCCCATTTAATTCTCTTCCTGCATTCCTCAGTTTAGTGAATGTTTATTATTTCAAATTAGTAAAATTTCAGATATTATTTGAATTTCTTTTTCTACATTTATTGTAAGTTATTAAGACCCTGTGACTTTTTCTAGAATAACTGTTTTCTCAGTTGTAACCCCTCTAGCCCGTCTCTGTTTTAGTTTAGATCCTCAACATCCTACTCTGGACTGTAATTACAGTTCCTTAATTAACGTCTCATCAACAATCTTTCCAAAACTGTATATATTTCATTTCATGCTCAAAACACCATAGTAATTTCCTTACCAATAGTTCTAAGTGCCTTTTGTCTTTCCCTTACACTCTGAGATGTGGATAGATTCTTAGCCAGGTAGAAAGTGGGTGAAAATACTTTATGATTAGGTTGTGCATTCATGCATTTATATTTCATTTGGCAATGAATCAATATTTTTACACAATATTTAATGTCCAAATTAAGTTTTACCCTCACCAACGCATGTTACAAATGCCAAAATCTTCTTTAAATGCCAGGCTTACTTTTGTTTCAATTTATGTTTCTACTCCACTAGTTTGCACGTGGTAAAAAATTAAAGTTCTTTTGGTTCTTTTGTGAAACGATCCAATAACTTGTCTAAATAAATCTATTTCAAGACAGTGAAACCAAGTTAGAGAACTATTCAGCTGCCAGCAGATTTTAAAGTTTCTCATTCTCAAAACACTAAAAATAATTTTGCAAAATGAAATTCCTATTGAAAAGCAACATTAAAGAACTCTGATTAGTTAAAGGCTCTCTCCACGGCTTCAGTGTGATTTCTGTCACAACACTTTTAGTGGTCAGCGTTAAAAGAACTACTTAGAGCTTGTCATTTTAAATTACAGTGAAAAATATTTTTTAGGATACATCACTGCTTGCAGAGATGAAGTCTTCCTTTTTAAAAAAGGGTTTACATTATCAAGTGCAAGGGTTTAATACCTGAGGCAGGAATTGTGGAGAAAGGTCCTAGCAAAAATGAATTTAGAGTATTCAAGGCTACACTGAATGTAGGAATTTCAATAATCCATGGAGCTTTGATAACTGTAGATTATATTAACGAGAATAAAATTAAATTGCATAGTCTTTATTTTGTGTATATTAGGTAAAAACTCTACAGGTATTTTGGTAAGAGCGAAAGAAAAATGTTTATTTAAAGTTAAAAGTCATGGAGGAGTAAAAGTCCATGCCTAAGGTAGAAACATCTTAAATGATCATTCAGGCACCACCTGACTACATGAATCTAAGTTTGGCAGATGGACTTGCAATCTTTGAGTAGCAGGGCCACAGCTGGCCACCTACTCTGAGGGTGGAAGATTTCTTACACTAAACACAACTATAAAAGAGGCTTTAAAAAAAATTAATGGCCTTCTAATTTCAGAACTCTTTTTTTTTTTTTTCTGGTACCAGGAATCAAACTCACGACCTTGCTCTTGCCAGGCAGGCACTGTGTCGCTGAGCTTAATCCCCAGTCCTTTAATTTCAAAGTATGTCATATTGGACTCTATTATAAGGGCATTTGAAATACCTCCACGTATTTTGAATTTCATTTATTATTAAAGTTTATATTTTGATATATGAAAGCTAAGGCTTTGGAAGACCTCTTATCAGCGTCTAACCTGTTCAATAACAATAACATTTAGATAAGGAACACTCTGGCTGCAGGAACTATTGCAAACCATCTCAGTGCAGTCTTGTGACATTTATCTCATTTATAGTGACTTCAGTCTGTGTTGATAATGAAGTATATATTATTAATACTGGTACCCTGAAAAACTTTTTGAAAGAGACAAAACATTAGTGATTTTGATCTGGAATACAAAGTTAGAATTAGCTTAAAGCTTTTAAAAGTAAAATTAAGGTAAAAAACTGAAAGTAATGCCAAGCAAGCAGTTTAAAAAGTGATGCCCTTAAGGTGAATAAAAAATCCAACAGGAAGGGAATCTGGTTGTTTTTAGAATTGGTTCCAGACTATAGTTTTACCTTAATAAGTGCATCAATCCCAATCTTCTTGAATGATTACCTTTACTCATCCGTCTTTTGCATCAGTAATCTATGGCGTGGCATGAACTCTTATTATACTTCCAGTGATTATCTTAAATTGATTTACACTTTTAGTAAGATTGTATGAATTCTCCTTTTACTTTTTTTTATTTTTATTTTTTGTTTTTTTTTCCAGTACCTGGAATCAAACTCACGACCTTGCGCTTGCCAAGCAGGCGCCTTGCCGCTGAGCTAAATCCCCAGCCCCCGAATTCTCCTTTTAGACAATGCATCTTGAAGTTAAAAAGGATTTTCTCATTTTATCTTTTTATTATATAAGTTCTGATGATTATCCAACCAGAATGACTTTTTGAATTTAAAAACAGAGCAATCATATTAAGATTCAATTTATTTTATTCTAAATCTATCTTTTAGGATTACTGAGGATGAAAAGTGGTTCTACCCAAGAAATATTTTGCTAATTTATCTCCAAAATTCAGATACCTCAAAATATAGAATGTGTTTACCAGTTACGAGTTATTTTTATTTTGATTATTCAAATCACTTATGTATCATCTCACATGTTAGATTATTTTTAGATTAGGTTGAATATATTTATATTGATGAAATTTATTAAAATAACATTTTTTTAAAGATTAAGGAGTTAAAATGAATTTCACATTATTTAACTTGGAATGAAAGCTTATTTATTTTCTTATGACATAATTTTGATTTTGTATCACTTATACATGAAATTAGAGTGATGTATGAGCTGAAATGTTAAAAACAACACTTTGTCTGAGACAAATAAATCTAACTGATTGCTGTTAGATGAATTGCTGAGCTATTGACCATCATAATGGCTGATGGAATTGATTATATAAAAAATAGCCACTCTTTTCCTGATTATTGAGTGATGGGAAAATCTCATCTTTCCAGTCAGCCTTTATAGAGCTTTCCCTGGAAAGAAAATCTTAATGGTTTATGTACATAGCTATTAGAAAAGTGAAAACCGATTGCTAAATAATTTCTGACTTAGGCACAAGTCACTGCTACAGGAACAAAGATTAGAAAAAAGCATTAAACACTGATTTTTAAATTTTGTAGTTTTCTTGAAGAATTTCTGAGAAGGTGGGCTTTGTACAAGGCACACTGTTATTATTTTCTGGTGTTTGATGTTTTGACAAAATAGGAACCTGTGTAAGGAACATGCGTAGTAATGCTCCTATTGAGAGAGATAGCTACAAAAACTAGGTAAAATAGAGATGAATGAATTTACTATATTTTCTCTCATGTATTTTAAAGTCTTCATTTGGTGATTTCATTCAAATATCTGAGAAAAAAAGAGAAGCTCTCTTGTTTGTGATGGGACATTCTTTTGCAAATAATATTCACAATTCATCTCCAAATTTCCTTGTTCTTGTTTTTCTTGCACATTCTATTACTAATGTTTCTATGTTTACTACCTAGGGAAAGAAAAAGTACAGTTGTAAATTAATTAACAGCCCACTCCTGACAAAGACAAGAATATGAAAGTCGTGGTCCATCAGAGAGAATTTCCTTTCAGGGTTCAGATTTCAAATATTGTTGGTGATGGGGAGTGAGAAGAGGAAGAGGAAGGCTTAGAGTCTTACAGGATGAGTGGAGCATTCACACCTTTGCAGGAACCAGTGATGGGGGACCAGAAGTGATGAAGAACATCTGTGTGGAGGCCACATGCTTTGGTAGAGAGATGACTACCAACTGGATATTTCCAAGCTAGCTTCTGGAATTTGAATGTTGCCACAAATGAAAAGGGGCAGCAAATCAATTGAGTTTGAAAAATTAAAAGTTATTTTTCACAGATTTGAATTAATGAATTTATATTCAGGGTCATTTCCAATTCAAAAATGCCAAATCCATTCCTTAGTTGTATCCACATGGTTCTCAACAACAAGACTTGGAAGAATGCCCATCCCTCCTCTTTTGGGGTGACGTCACTTCAGAGGAGATGGGCTATGTGTAAGTTACAGAGGATTATGCTTTATCGGAATCTGAAAACCCACAATATTTGTGTCTGTGGTTTTAGGCACAAATACCGTAGTTCTATAGTTCTACAAAGAGAATAAATTCAAGGTTTGCCCTATAAGTTTCAAAACAAAGTGCAAAAGCTCCCTATCTTCATGTTTATTACATTATTTCTTATTATCATAACCAACCTACACAGCCAGACTTCTTTGTATTTACTTCTATCCCCATTTCTTACTGCCTGAGAAAAGTTGGGCATGATGTACAACTTGTCTTAGCCTCAGTTTTCTTAATTTGAGGTTTAATATGTGTATCTTACTGATTATGGTAAAAGCAGATGGGAAATTGACACATGGTATTTCGTCAGTGTCAGTTTACTTTCATAACGATGATGGCTGCACATCACTGATCACATAGTCCCTCACTGGTCACACCCTCTGCCTGCCTTCTCTTTCGTGTCCATCTGTACAAGATATTGAACTGCTTTTGCTAAGGTTTGTATTTTGTACACGGCTCCCACTTTATACCCTGAACTGTTAAGCCACTAGCTAGCGGTACTAGAAAGGGTGGCTTTGGGAGGTGAGTAGGTCAACAGGACGCATCCCTCATAGGTGTGATTGGCGGTCCTATAAAACAGGCCCTGGAAGTGTTCTTTATCACCTTTGTCACATAAGTACAAAGCAAAAAGACAGATGTCCATGAGTCAGGAAGTTGATGCTCCTCAGATATTGAATCTGAGGTTTTAGGCACTCTGATCCTGGACTTTTCAGCTCTAATAACTGCTGAAAATAAATTTCTGTTGTTTGTAAACCAACTCATTTATGGCATGTTATTATAGTGGCCTGAAAAGCCTGGCATAGAAAATTGGATAACAATAATATACTGTGTGTTTCAGACAGAATTTTGAAATTTTTCACCATAAAGAAATGATTAATGTTTCAGATAGATATATTTAACTTGATTTAAGCCTTATGCACTCTATACATATATTGAAACATCACGTTACCCATTAATATGTACAATTATGTTTTTATATACCAGTTATAAAATAAATTTAATTGAAAAACAGTGGAGTGTTTTTCAATTAAAAACACATATTAATTGTACAAAAACAGTCCTGAAGAATGGAGTGCAATCACTAAAGAGTACTTATAAACATGAAAGTCACTTTTACACTTTTTAATGGGTAGTGGCTGGAAGAATTTTGACGTTCATACCAGAAAAACTTTACACTGCTGTGAATGGACATTAAAAACCAATTCTGTGATGCTTCAGTTTGAGAACTATAGAGAAAGCCTCGCTCTTCTTATATGATATCTGTACAGAATGCTGGTAGCAACATTGGTAGGAAGATGACGGTTGTTCTAATGAGATCTCATATAGAAATTAGGAACATATTACTGGACAGTGGAGGAAAGGACGCCTCACTATATACAGTGCCAGAAACCTTCACTGAATTGTGTTCATGGCCTAATGCTGTATGGAAGGTAAACAATGAACAATGAAATGAGATATTTGGCTGAGAAAATATCTAAGCAAAGTGTTTAAAGTGTGGCTTATCTTATTTTGATTGCTTATAGTAAAATGCAAGAAGAAAGAGATGATTTAAAGGGGAATTGTCAATCAAAAGGGAAGCAGAACTTAAACAGTTAGAACATTCTCTGTCCATCCATAATAAAAAGAGTTGTAGTCTGGGAGAGAGTACAAACACTATGGCCAAATTACCAACTGATGATGTTAGCCAGCCCCTCCCCAAAAGCGAAGACCTATTGTCCAAGACAATGAAAGCATGATCTGAAATTCCCATGAGAGGCCCAGAATACAAGACTTCCAGTAAGTATGGGGCTGCTATAAGAAGTAGGAGAGTTCACCTACCCACCTCCTAAACTAGTGTAATGCGTTGGAGAATCAAGGGGAAGGGTCCCTCCTGATCCTCAACTGGTAGAAACACAGAATGAGATCCTAGCCTTAAGGATCTGTGATCTCCAGACAGAGGCAGAGATCTGCTGTAGAGACTGGTTTACTGGTCAGAGCCACTCTGGGTGGGGGGCAAGTCACACAGGTACCATAAAAGATTGGGCCATCCAAAGAAATGGGGTAGACTGTCCCTCATCTTGGAGGTGTGAAATCTCTACCGTCCTTTAAGTTGTGGATGTCAAGTGTGAGTAGTTGTCTCAGTGGTAGGAAAAATGATGATACAATGCCTTTAGTTTATTTTTATTGTTTATCATGAGTTTTTGGAGTTCTTTATATATTTTGAACTTCAACTCCTTATCAGATGTACACATTGCTATATTTTATCCCATTTTGTAGGTTGTATTTTCACTCTGTCAGTTTATCTTCTTAGATGCCCAAAAGCTTTTTTAGACTGTCATAGTCCCATTTATCAACTTTTGCTTTTGTTTCCTATGCTTTTTAATTCTTCAAAACCAAAAACTTTTGCTCATTCAAATAATGAGCAAATAATAATTCAAATGCTTGTAACATTTCTCCCATAGCTTCCTCTGGTAGTTTCCTAGTTTCAGGACTTAAATTTAATTATTTAATTAATTTTAAGTTAAATTTTGTAACTGATGAGCGAGAGGGATCCCATTCCATACTGCATGTGAATATCTAAATTCCCAAGATCATTTATTTATCAGATTGTCCTTTTTTTAGTGTATGTTCTTAGCACTCATGTCAAAGACTAGTTGGATATGGAAAAGCAGGCTTATTTCATTTCTTTTTATTTTAAAAATAAAAGGGGGGAAACATTAACAGACGTACAACATTTTACAACATATCACAAGCACAGTACAGACAATACAGAGTTACAAC
>NW_004955407.1:19349795-19355272 GCF_000276665.1 Chinchilla lanigera
CCTGCTTTTTTCTGGGTTCCTGTTGCATGAAGGATTGTTTTCCAGCCTTCGACTTTTAGTCTGTGGATTTCCTTTTCAGTGAAATGTATTTCCTGTATACAGCACATTGTTGGATTTTGTTTTTTAATCCACTCAAGCAGGCTTATTTCTAGATTCTGTATTCTCTTCCATTCGTCTACATGCCTGTTTTTATGTCAATAACTTGCCACTTTGATATAAAATGTAGAGGGTCTTAATCCAATTATTTTAATTCACAGTTGACAATATTGTGAAACTACTGGTTTAGACATATTTACAATCTTACAATCATATTTTTCATTCCAGTCATGTTTCACACAATAGTTCTCTGCTTCTTTCTGCACATCAGTAAAACTGACCCTTTCTTCATTTTATGAATGGGCTGAAGTACTTCCTACATCAACGAGAATCTATAGCTATATATCTATCTCTATCTCTATCATCTATATCTATCTATCTATCTATCTATCTATCTATCATCTATCTATCTATCATCTATGTCTTTAATACTACTGTCTCTTAACCTTTTGCCATTTTAGCTAGTTAACTAGAATTGATCCAGGTCCTTCATTTGATTGGCAAAAAATTAACTCATAGAAAAATCAATTATATTTAAATATACTAAACAATATATGTATATTTAAATATACTAAACAATTACCTATTAGAATTTGATTGTATCTGTGTCACTAAGATTTGTCCTGATGGTAATGTAGAAATATCATCTCCCTGTTTTTCCTTGGTAATTGCTGTCATAGTTAACTTAATTTTCTGCTCTGAGACCATTTCTGCACCAATTCTGTCTTTACCACTCTGTTTAATACTGACTACTCTTTCCCGAACTCCAGCACTTGTTATTCTTTAACACCACTCATAAAGAATTTATCCTATTCTAGTATACTAAATTTACTAATTTATAGTGTGGACTTTTCATTTGTGAATTCTTCCTAGAACATAAGTTCATAAAAGTAAGAAAATTTGCTTTCACTGATATATCACAAAGTCACAATGATACTTGGAGCAGAGTATGCATTTCTGAATTGGTGTTTATTAAATGGATAAAAGAAAAAAAAAAACATCCACTTTGTAAAAATACTGTAGTTAGCTAGGTATTGGAAGTCCAGGAATAAAACTAAATTTGCTGATTCTTATTGCAAATCTCTTTCCTTTGGATTCCACTGACATATTCTTTCCTAAGAAAGGCAACATGAGCTTTATTCACATAATGTCAGCTTTTCAGTGAATATAAGTTTCTTTCTTAATCTAAGTAGTACCCAAGATAAAACAAGATGCAGGAAAATCATAAATTCTTGGAGTTATCTAAATATTTTGGGCCAGGGATATAGCTCAGTGGCACAACACCTGCATATCAAATTCAAGGTCCTGAGTTTGATTCCCAGTACCCCAAATTTTTTTTTTATCACTAGAGTCATTATGGTTCTATTATATGTAAATGATTGGATGTCCTCTTATTGTAACTCAAGATTAGCTCTGCTTTCCTTAAAGTTCCAGTTTGTTTCTCTGTTTCGAGCTGTTCCTTGCTATAAGCCCACAGAGAGCCTCATTATTATCATTCCATTCTTTTTCCCACCTTCACATCCATGGCATGCATCTACTACTGCACCATCCTTTCATAACCTACAAAGGTCCAACTTCCAAGCCATGGTTATTTGGCAAAATAGTGATGGATTCATCCTACTCACAGAAATTACTCCTTCCTTTCAGCTAATAAAACTGTCTTCCTGAGGACACCAACTTTCATTTATTTTTCTGAATATTATGAATCTTATAAACACAGGAGTCTATAAAATTAAATCCCCATTCAGTATGAGCCTCAGCCAAAATGTCACCTGTTAAACATCTTCTTGACATTCTACCACTAGCACCTTGATATGTTATAGATTATCTAAACTTTTTTGCATAGTCCTTAAATGTACTCATAGACTGAATGGTCATGATCTGCAATGAATTTGCTTTTGCAAACGTGTTCCCATCCACAGTGTACTACTCTACCTGAACTTTCACTATTTCTATTTTGGTCTAATTATGATCTTTTATATGATCCCAGAATCTTGAACCCGTCCCATTTCCAGTCCATTGTTCTGTTGCCATATAATATTAAAGTACTACTCTGCTCAGGTTACCCCTAGGATCAATACTGCTTATTCGTTAGAATAAGAAACCCAAAGTTTAAATAAATAGCAAAATAAAAGATAGATTAAAAAGTAGGGAGATCTTTCTCAAAGGGTAAGGGGATCAAGAGATGGAGGAAGAGTGGGGACAGAGGTACGGGGATGAAAAGAGGAATTAAGGTGTATTTCATACGTGTATCAGCTCCTCACAAAGAATATAGACATTGTATACTACAAATATGTACTAAGAAAAAATGAAAAAGAAAAGATTTTAGCAGTTATATCTAAACTATCTTTTTTTTTTCCAGTACCAGGAATCGAATTCATGACCTCACGCTTGCCAGGCAGGCGCTGTGCTGCTGAGCTAAATCTCCAGCCCCAGTCTAAGGTATCTTATCACTGTAGTCCTAACTTCTGGACACACTCAAATTATCAGATGTGGCCAGCTTCACACTTGAAATGTCATCGATTGTTTTAGTTTACTACTAAAATTTACTTGCAATGTCATTATATTCTGATACTGTTTTATATTTTTTTCATGAAACTCCTCACTCTGTTTCTGCAGGAACACTTTCTAGGGAGCATGTGAACTTCTGGCAAATTGCTGCCTACGCTTGTGGCTTCTCATAAACTCCAGCTTGAGGAGCACAGCTTTTCACAACATGGCCCTGACAATCTCACCAACTCGTGGCTCACCATCACCTTCTGTGTTTCATGCCCCAGCTGGTGGATGATTTGAAGAAATCTTTTCTTAGTTTTGTTCTTTTGTTCATCTTGTTCTTACTTTTGCAATTTACTTTCCCTGGTTATCCTCTCATTTCCTTACTTTATTTTTTCATCTTTTGAATGTATAGATTCTCTTGTATAATTCAGCTTCATAATACACTTTTGTCACTACTAAACGGTAAAAACTTTGCTGGAAGTTCTGTTTCTCTTCTATTCATATGTCTTAAAATGAATAGGGAGTATTTTTCCTCATAGTCTGTATTGCCTCAAATCATGTCAGCACAGCATGATTCATATTATAAACTCTAATCCATTTTGTGACAGCACTTGAAATATAAAATCACAATATAGAATTGCACAGTGTATTTTGTTTTATAAATGAACACATGAAGTATTGAATTTTGTAACTGGTCAAACTCTGTCAAACTACAATTTATTCTAAGGTATAAAATGATTTTCAGTTTCTGCTTGAGGACTACAGATTAAAGTTATGTGGTGCATATTTTTTCCCATCTGAGATGTCATTAAAATGCCAAGAAAGAAATAGAAAGCTTTTAAATATACAGCAAAGAAGAGGATAAGAGGAAGGCTATCAGGAAACAAGATATTTCAACATATTTAGTACAAATAGAAATCAGATGGATAACTTTGTCTTGATGACCCAAAGTAAAGGAACCATCTAATGTAAATATTTATGAAAAGTCTGTAGTGGGAGAGTTTCAGACTAAAAGACTACAGTATAAAGGAATATAAAGACTGAAAAAAAATCTAAAATTAGTGCCATTTAATTAGCTCTCTTTTTAGATCATAATGAAAATACTTAACAATTGATTAGAAATATTGTTGACCAGTTAGAATTGAATAATAAACCTGTCAGTGCATACTGACTACTTATATGCATGTGTTTCTCTGAGTATAACAGTGTAATTCTCCTAAAACTTGAGGAAAGAATGCCTAGAAGCATCATGTTTAATGTTTTACCCTGGCCATAAAACATAACAGAACAAAGCAAAGCAAAGCAAAGCAAAGCAAAGCAAAGCAAAACCAAGACCAGACCAGACCAGATCAGACCAGACCAGACCAAACCCCCAACAACACACATCAAACAAGGTGTCAGCCCACTTGGGGGGAGTTCCAAGGGAGATTTTTGTGGGTGAGGTCCCCAGGTTAAAGAATGCATATGAGCAAGACATCAGCAACACAGCAGGCAGCATGGAGCAGAGCAGAGTGCAAGAGCACTAAAGCACAAGAGCAGCCTGCATCTTTACTGTATATTTCTTATACAGGTTGTTATTCCATATTTACATTCTTGTATCATGCCATAACCAGTGCATGCCTGTTTACCTGTACTAAGTCATGGTTATATAACTGTATCCCATTGTGTACCTGCATTAGACAAGCAGGGTCATGCTCCCAGTTGTCCTCGACACCCCTGAACTTTGAAACAGTCTAAGTGGTTGTCTAAACAAGGAAAATAAAAAAGAAAATCCCTAACCAACAGAGATTTTTTTCTCTACAGAAACTTAGCAAGCTGATCAGTAATAACCAGAGCACATAATGGGCTATGTGTTTCTCTACTCTGGAGACAGTGTGTGTCAAGGATACCCATTTATAGTGGAGTAAAGAGTTTGTCAGTCAACAAGCTCCACCAGGATGCTAAAACCATTAGCATTTGAGAAAAGTTAGATATATAAAAAAGAATGTCTAAAATGGCAGAACAGAAGAAATGTCCCTTGGGGAAATAGAAATATTTCAGACACTGGAAGAAAACTTTAAAAAAAAAAAGATTCTAGTTAAGAATCTCAAAACAATGGAAAGGAAATTATATCTCTGAAATAAGAACATAAGAGCACTTTAAAAACAGATTCTTTAAAGCCTTTAATGCAGAGGAAGTCTACAACAGGAAAAATAAAAAAGGATAGAAAACATGAAAGGGAAGATAAAATGTAGACTTTCAGTTCAAAAATTTCAAAAACTTACTTTAATGACTTTGAAGGAAAAAGAAGTCAGGTTAGATACAAATTGTGTGTGTGTGTGTCAATAGGTTATATTACAATATAATTCATAGGATTAAGAGTCCTTGTAAATACTAAATAAGATGGAAAAACAAAACAAAAAAAAAAAACAATTCTGTGATATTGTGAAATTTAAAGGACACAGGTATAATTCAAAATGTTTCCAAAAGTTACACAACAAGAGATCAAAATCACTTGAATCTTACACTTTTCAATTAATGTTGGAAGGTAAGCAACAACTTCCAATTTCTAATGAGAAAATATTATAAATCAAAAACATGTGTACCTATCAAACTATCACACATAAATGTGCACACATAGCTAAGTGATTCAGAAGTGTTTATCCAGTATTTATTTATTTATTTAGGTTTGAATTTTTTTTTAAATAGAGTATGTTTTTGTAATGCAGGCTGGAATTAAAATCACTATGTAGTCCAGGATGACCTTGAACTTGGAGCAATCCTTCTGCTTGTCAGCCTGCAGAGTGATGTGATTACAGGTGTGAACCACCACACCTGGTCACACTTTTGCAAACGCATGTGTGAGGTGTGCTGAATTAAGTGAGGGAGTAAACTACAGGCATTCA
>NW_004955407.1:19355568-19469707 GCF_000276665.1 Chinchilla lanigera
ATGTACATATGAATTAGGAAATGAATTTAGAACAAATTTTGATGAACCAGGTGATGACTCCAGATTTTACTGAATCTACAAGTGAGTGGGTCTTCACTTGGTTTGGACAGGGAAATTGAGGTTTTCAGCAGGTATCAGATTAAAAGGTGCACTGAAGAGGTATTAGAGTGGTATATTAAGGTAAATAAATCAAAGGACATGACAATGGCAAAGAATAAAAGAAAACAGTAAAGAATACTGAAGATTTTAGAAAAAGTAAAGCATGTACATAAAAGTTACATGAGAAGACAATATTAACAAGAATACCCTGTGTATATTGAAGTAAAAAACTTTTATGTATTATGAATAATACAAATGCTATTGTATTCATACCCACATAATAAATCAACATATAGGAAGCACATGGGAGGGTACACTATCAACCTTAAAACTTCATGATAATAAAGGTTCAGATAATAAAGTTGAAGATGGAAGGGAAACAAGTGAGAAAATAGATGAGAATGATATAGTTTTCTAAGTTTAAATTAAGACTAACAATGTGTGTTTGTGTACTAAATATTAAAGGAACATGAATATGATAGAGGAAATAAAAGTAGATATATAATAACCCCAAGAGCAAGGCATGGGTGATACAGATGTGTGGTTTGTGAAAGAGCTAAAATTTTTGAGTGCATGTGTGTGCATGTGTGCATATGTGTGTGTATAGTAGGAGTTGAACATATAATGAACATATAATGATGATAAATACTGACAATATTATTGACGGAGTCAAGGATCCCTGAAGAACTACAAAATGTAACAGTTTGAACTTATCTTTGGAAGAATGGGAGTGGGTGAGTGGGAGTGGGACACAAATTATTTAACACTCTAATTTTATGCATGTATTGTTTTGATAAACACAAAACAGCAAGTGGAAAAGATGGGGGAAAGTCAACTGATACTTTATAAAGAATTTTTATGCTTAGTAAGTATGTACAAATAATCTTTAAATGTATTTGAGAACAACCAGTGCTTAAAACCTTAAGAAATGTCTGCTTTGTAACTTCCAGAAAGTGAGTGTTTCAAAGCTTTAGTGTATCCAACAGCAAGTTGAAAGTGTGGGCTTATAGATGAATGTATTATCTTCTTTTCTTTTTTTTTTTTTGCAAGTTCAAAACAGTAAAATTTTTATTCTTATTTTACAGTTTGTTTTCTTAATTAGAACTCTTATGGTATCTTAATTTTTATTTTCCATGAATTTCCCCCACTTCATTTCTATCCTTTAGTCATTAAAGGAATTGTTCAGGACTAAATGTATAGGAATTTCCTTTTAGTAATCAGAGGATAGACACTTGAATATTTTTGACATAGTCAAAACCAGATCTCTAATTTGCATTTGAAAATGCATTAGCATAACATAATTAAATATATGGCAATGAAAAACAAATGTAAGAAGTGAAGTGAGTAGCTACAGTTTTAATACTATCCTCTATTTCAATTTATCACAATATTTTTGCTGATGTCTGTACTTATGAGTATATAAAAAGTTTCTTGTCCAGGGTAAAGAGCATTATTGAAATTACTGCGTGGCACTCTGAAAAATGAGAGAAATCCACATTTAGGTTCCATAATGAAATCTATATTTCCCTGGTCATGGTCCAAATTGGTTTAGAAAAGTATATATTTAATTGAGGTAGATGATGTGGCCCAAAATTTAATATGTATAAAAAAGAAGGAAAGTTTAAAGAGAAAATTTCCAATTAAAAATGAGTAACTGTTGATTTCTCAGGTCCAAGAATTAATACTGATTACCATCATATTATTCAGCAAATCTTGTCAGGTTAAAAAGGTATATGAGTACTCGGCATCTTACACAACGGACAGTTGCTTTGTAACCTGCACTTTTTATATGGCCTTATTTCCCGACTCTACACCTATAATGTAGAAATTTACTTCAATCAAACTGACTTTATCATTCTCGGGAAAGTATTCATTATAACTTCTAGGTATCGTCTTTGTTAATTACCTAGGAAATGCCAAAAAATTTTTTTAACCATTTTATGATTGTGCTTTATATTTCTTTACCTGCATACATTCTAGATCTGTTTATCATATTGTCGGTATATTGCTTACTGAATGACAATAAGTTTTGAGTAGATTTTAATTCTACATGGAGATTGAACATATTTGTTAGCTACACAGGAGGTAGGATTTTAAGTTATAAATGAAAGCCCATTATTATCATTATTTATTTAGAATTTATTTTTTCACAAAGTTTTATAGTAATTGATACCTTAAAAGAAGATGTTTAAAAAAGCTATTGAAAAGAGTGAAAGATATATAATGTAAAGCTCTAAAGAAATGTTCTTTATACTTATTTAACTCATTTAGTGATTGTATAGTTTTTAGGCAAGTAGGACCAATCTTATAAATGAGAATTTGAGGAGAATAGTGAACATTTTGCTGTAAGAAGTACTTTGGGAGCGACTCTACCTATTAGCAAGATAGAACTCTTTACTACAGAAAGGGACAACTTTAGAAAAATGGGATCCTATAAATCTTTAAATATTGGAACTTAAAGCAGCAACATTAATTTCCTTGGCATAAATTTCTGCTTTCTCATCCCAAAGTTTTGTTTTGGCATGAAGATAGCAATAACATTAAGCCCTCTACTGGAATCCACACTGAAGATAGATTATTTTGTCTTTAAAAATTTCATTAGAAAGGACCAAGTATGGAATAGATGAAAAGTATTTTAATTTAATGGTAATAGGATCCATCTTAGAGTCAAATAACCCATCCTTGAGGCAGTTTCAATTTTTTGTAGACTTCTGTCTTATAAAATAGAAGTAAGACTGCATTTAACAAATTATTATAAGAATAACAGAAATAATTAAGGAATCGGGAAATTTTTTTTTTCCTTTTTTTGGGTTTTTTTTTTCTGGTACCAGGGATCGATCTCACGACCTTGCGCTTGCCAGGCAGGGGCTGTGCCCCTGAACTAAATCCCCAGGCCCTCGGGAAATATTTTTAAACTGTAAGAGTTATACAAAAAAGTCAGATATTAAAACTATAGATATTTTGCCAAGGTTGAAATATAAATATATTTAAAGTACAGATATCTTAGCCTGTCACTGGAGGTACAGGTAAGACTATAGGCCTTGACATAGAAAGAAACTGAGTTTGAATTCTGATTTGAATACAAGTTAGCTAATGGGACCATTCAATGTATTTTGTGTCTTTCATCATTATCTACTGTTGTGTGAAAAATTATCAACTTTTTAATTTTTTCTCATGAATTTTGAGAGTTGGGAGATTGAGTGGGTGCTGCTTGGGGAACCTGGGCTCCATGCAGCATTGACTGTCTCTGAAGGGCACTCAGGTCGTGGACCATCTGGGTGGCCAGGTTGACTCATTCCCTGTCTGCCACCAGGGTGGAATGGCTAGAAGGCTGGGTTGAGCCCGATCTGTGGATCAACACACGGACACCTGATGATGCAACATCACAGTCTCCGAGAAACTTCATGGAGGAGGCTGAATTTTCTGAGTGCTAGAGGACTGAGGCAGGAGTCCCCAAGTTTTGTCTGACTTAGTGTTAGAAATTCCAGAAAATCTCTTTCACTGAGGGAAACAAAGTCCAGCCAAGAATTACACAAAGGAAATTAAACCCCATCTCTTAAGACATCACAGGGTCTCTGAACTTCAGTTTTTCTCTTCTGTCAAACCTCTTCCAAGAGGGTTGTTGTGAAGGTCCAATGAGATAATATCTGTAATGCGCCTCTCACAGAACCCTACAGAAGAAAACTCTCCCCTCTTATTTGTGCATGGGGACATCATATGCCTCTCGGATAGCTGGAAGGTACTGCAGTAAACATACCTGCTTGCTCCCTGAGCGTGCCAAATCGCAGCCAGGTGAGTTTATATACTTTAATCCCAGAAAATACCTCAGCTCAGACCGCACAAGATCTTCAACTTCTTGGGGCCAATTGAGAACTGAGATGCTGAAAAGAAAATGTGTAAAACCCAGAGCAGTATAACTTCCGGGATTTTGAACAGTCACAGAAGGCTTTCAGAATCTCAGTAATGATTGCTTCATATCCTACATTACCAGTTGCCGTTCCTAATGATTTTAATAGCACAAGTTTAGATTTTGCTTTGTGTCTATTGCAAGTGTGGAAATGTATAATTTAATTTAGGAAGACTTCTAACTATAATGGTTAACACTGTAATGAAATAAATTTCAAGATTTCCTACTTGTAGCTTTTTTGAACTCATCATGTTATATAACTGATGTTTGAGTATAAGTCTAGGGAATGATATGGGAAACACATTCAACCCTCACTATTCATGGAGGATTAGTTTTAGGATCCCTTGCAGATACCAAAATTCACATATGCTCACGTGCTTTATATAAAATAGTGCAATGTTTATATAGAACCTATGTACAAACTTTTAAATAATTTAAATTATCTTCAGATTGCTTTAATACTTAGCATGATGTAAATGTTGTATAAGTAATTGTTATACTCTTTTGCTTTGGGAAAAATAGAAAAAGTATTTATATAATTCAGCACAGAGGCAATTTTTTCCCCAACATTTCCCAAACATGTTTGGTTGAATGCAAGGACATAGGACATATCGGTATAGAGGGCACATTGTGCCTCATGTCTTCGTTGCAAAGGAGCTGAAGTCTCTTTTTATATTTTATTTATTTTGAATCTTGTGAGATTCTGAGAATATCTTGCAAAAAGAAGCTGAAAAGGGCAGGTATTTCTTCCTCTTTTGGCAACTAGATTAGACCTAGGAGATAGGCTGAGGGAGTCGTGGGTGTCCTGTGAGGAATCGTGGTCTAATGGTAGGACCAGGACACTGGAAAACACAGTAGTTAGGGCTTCCTGGCAGTGTGCAAGAGCAGCAGGCAGAGTGGGACAACAGTAGCTGCCAGCACTCAAGACCAACTGGAGCGGAGCAGGCCGTGCCCATACCAGGCTTGTTTTGTGACAAAGTTTTACACTCATTTGGCTGACACCTCTTCATTATTTGTGCTTTTTCGCAAGCCAGGTTCTGCGGCTTTCATTATAATTCTGTCATTCACTAACTTGCGCTAGATATCACTGACTGCTTAATACAATCAAATTTTGATGATTTTACTTGCGGTTGTGCCCCCTGATTATTTTCGAACTTACTCTCAAGTGTGCTTACAGGCTACAGACCCACATAAAGGTGAAAGATGTGGTTCTGAATTCTGGGTGTATATTCGGATCCCTCAGATTATTTGAAGAACAGCAATACCTCATGCAAACCCAGACTGATCACATGACATGTTTAAGAGTGGGAAAGCATACGTTGATACTTTAAAAAATGTTTAGGTGATTTTAATGTGAGAATTGGTAGGGAACCAAATACAATGACTTATGGAAATGAGGATACTGAAAGGGTTAGTTATATGTACTCTGCCCATCCACCCCCAAATCATATCCCCTAAGAGGGACTAGAATATACTGCTTTCTCCAAGGTTTGGGAGAGTACAAGCACTCTTTAAAATCACTCTGTGCCTGTCTTCTCTAAACTAGACACAGTGGAAACATTGTGGTTGAAGTAGGTTCTCTGACATGAATGGAGATCATAGGATCTCAGGTAGCAGCTGCCAACTAGCCAGACTTCTGGGAGCCAAGTTATTGGAATAACCTGCAGGGGTTTCCTGGTGACCACAGTGGCTGGTCTACTTATGGTCCTTGGCATTGCCTGTCAATTAGGGATTCCTAGGACTAAAATAATTTAAAAACCTACAATATTTTCGTATGATTTGTGTTACTGGAAAATTTCCAGGTGTGGCAAATGGAAGTATGACTTGATTCACTTATTGAGCCATAAATGTATACACATTTCCATACTTAAGTCAGTTCACATACCCAGGGCCCATGGATAAAAAGGAAACAGACTGTACTCATGAAGATGGAATCTTTGATAGCACAACAAGCACTGATTGGGGTCCTGGTCTTCTTTGAGGGTCTTTGTTCACAGCTGAAATGCCTTTCGTTGGCACACAACGGAAGGCAATACAAGAGCGTCCAAATTTTTTTTGTTGTTGTCATAGTAGACATGTGTTAGCTCTAGTTTCTGGATACCTAGGACACATAAAAAGAGTGTTGGTTTGTCTGCCTGACACCAGGCCTTGTGGGACACTGATCTCTCCCTGTGGCTATTACCTTTGCACTCAAGTGAACAAAGAAAGAATATGCCTGATCCCAGGCAGAATCTACTCTATTTCCTTCCCTAGACAGCCAGACCTGTTATGATAAGTAAGATAAAGTGAAAACCTTTGTCTACCTCTCAGTAATAATTAGCATGCCTAAGGGACATACAAATACCATTGCTGCTTTCAGAGTGGAAAGAAACAGGAGTAATGAGAACTTTTTAATATGCCATGTTGTCTATTTTTACAAGGGTCAAATATGGACCTTGAGAATAGTAGTGGGTTGTTGGAAGCTTAATCAGATGGTTGCACTTTAGCAGCTGCAGTTTGTGGAGACAATGCAGAGGTTTGTTCTAAATGGGGGCAAATATGGTATCTACCTCTTTGTACGCAGGTAGTAAGCTGATAAACTTTTTTTTTCCTTTCCCCAAAGTAGAGACTGCCAGATGCATTTATATTTTCACTTTGGGAAGATACATGCCTCACAGAAAGTAAAGGCCAAATTCCTCCACATATAGAAAACTATCAACTTAGTGTTAACAGTATTAGGCCCCATAATAGGCCTTGAAGACACATACTGTGCATGTGGCTCAGAGGTTTTCATATTGTTGCAGTAACTTTCTCTCAATTTACACTTTTACTTTTGAGAAGAATTTCCTCGGAGCAGTGGGCCTGGTGTGATTGAGAGTGTAACACTGCAGCATGGTATCAGGCATCAGGTCGCCCATGAATGAAAATGAAAAAGAAAATCTTCCCACTGAGCAGAACCCTGAGGATTATATAAGGCCAGGATTTAGAAATGGCCTGAATTTAATAGCTATGATACTTATAGGCTATGAGTAATAGTTTGATGGGAGATTGAAGAAAATAAAAGAATGAAAAGAAGTAAAAACATAGTGAATTTGTGCAGATGTAAGACTATTTGAATTCCATGTAAAAGCTGATAGGGCCTCTAGTGGAAAAACTTTTCAGTAAGCAAGTGGAGAAGATCCCCCTCACTTACAGATACAATCACAGCTTGGTTATATTGAGATTTTCGTCTGTGTAGAACAGATATTTATGCACAGTGATTTGCTTGCTAATCATGAACTTTCTCTTTTCCTTTTACACCATTATGGAATTGTACACAACTTTGCTCCTGGCAAAAGGCCTCACTTTACTAGGCAGTGCCTCTCCAATTCACTGTTTTCCCCATATAGTCCATGATCTACTAGCTGTTGCTCTTTGAAACTGATGAAGTGATGAAAAAAATATCATTGTCTGGTGAGAGGTAGTTATGAGTTTGCTTCTAGGATACTTTTGTTACCCCATGCTTTGAAACAGTAACAAATCTATCTCCTAGAATTGAGGGACTAGTAAGTGGAATTAAGCTGACATATCCTCAGTGACATCTAACTATGTGCTAGAAATGTTTTCTTTTCTGTCCCTAAAATGATATGTTTTACTAGGGAGGAATGTTTCCACAAGATAGTACAGAAAGTTTTGTGTTGAATTAGAAGACAAGATTCATCCTTACTCATCTGGAAGCCTCAAACCACTGAATTATCAGCCAAAAATGAGAATTATTGTATTGGCTCCAATGACTGGTCTAGACAATAAAAGTGATTAATTCCGGTATGAAACATCATGCAGAAGCAGGTACAGGACAGGAGTGGAACTCACTGATAAGTTGGCTGCCTCCTAGTGTACTGTCTTGTCAAGTGGAATAAATTAATTTTATGCAGGCAGATCCTTTTTGAATTACATTTTGGTTACCCCACTAAGAAAACTCTAACCAGCTAGTAATAAAAACATAATTATGAGAAGTGAGTTAGAAAAACAAGAATATCTTCATGGATAGCTATAGAGACAGGATTATAGTTTTTCTTATCTGATTTTCTTCTTTGCCATGCCATTATCTTTCTCTCTCTCTCTCTCTTTCTCTCTCTCTCTCTCTCTCTCTCTGTGTGTGTGTGTGTGTGAGTTTGTCTCTTGGAATGCTCTTTTTGGGACCCTAGCAGCCATGGTTATGAGGAAGCCGTTTAGAGAGGGAGGAGCCCACCCATCCCAGGGATCCCAGCTAACACCTACTGAGGAGCCTGACAGGTACCACCACTGAAGATGTGAGTCTTCGTGATGTAAAAGGCATAGCATAGATTGTCCTGTAGGATCATGCTTTGTAATGGGAGTTGCGAGACTCCTTTGTTGGCTCAGTAGAGATTGGAAAATTTTTAAATTTTCTACTTTGGAAGTCAGAATCATGAGTCGTAAGGCTTTGGCTCATGGAACAGATCCACTTTCCATCTCTTCCAATGATGGAGGCTTTTTGTTTTTATGTTAATATTGTGACTAACTTCTTCTTTCATAGGAGTTTTTCTTCTACAGATCAGAAGTTTCCTCAGTTACTCAATAGCTAGAGTCCTCTTTGTGTCTAATGTTTTCTAGATATACTGAAGAAAGGCCATTTCTCACATACATTCAAGATGGAAAAGCTGCCATTTAGGAGGATAATCTAGTATAATGTGCTAGAATTATAATTACAAAATAGTAATATGCTCCCACTCATTAACATACTCCACAAGCAAGAGATGAACTAAGTAAGTGACTTGGTACAAGAGGGCAAAAATGAGTTCCCAGAGAGCCTAACTAATAAAATGTTCCAGTTTGTGGAAAGAGACTACCACATGTCAGGCACTGGCCCATTTCAGGGTAAGCTCTAAACTCCTGAAGATAGAGGCAGAAGAGCTCATGCAAATTCACTTCAATTTTTAAAAACTTTCATGGATATCTAGTTTTCCCAGCACCATTTCTCAAAGAGATTATGTACGAATGAAACATAAAAACTGTAGAAAGTTAAATAAAAATAAAGTAATTTTTATTTTCTAAATGTAGAAATTATAATGGCCTCAACTGACTTTATAACTATCAAAACTTACATGGTGTTCAGGAATTACCGTTTGTTCCTTATGTAAGAACTGGTAGTGGGGAGATTGTGCGCTGGATGAGTAGAGGACTGGGGTTCCTTGGCAGAGGGATAACTTATTATTTTATACCACCTGACTGCAGTCCAACCAGAGCATGAATTTTCTCAGACTTTACAAAATGACATGTTGGTTACCGTTTCCTTAAGCCACACAGTCTGGCTTAGACCCTTTTATCACAATGTGGTCTCAGCATTTCTCATCCGCCTTTGCTTTCATGAAGTATGTGGCAGTTCATACACACTTTTGTTCTTCTGGCAAATGAGTCTTCATCGTTTACTTATTTATGTTCTAACTTAAATTGATCCAAAGAACTGAATTGGTTTTGATTCAGGACTGTAAATAAAATCTGCCAGTGTTGCTAATATACTTTAGATGAGCCTGTTCTGTATTTTACAGATTCCCCTTGTATAATCAAGAGAAGTGGCCTGCTCAACATGGTAGCTGAATTCAGGAGAACTTCAGGCTAGTTTTAGGGGATAAAATTCCAAAAGTGGTCTCTTTTCAGTCCTGAATCTTGGAGAAGGATATGACAGAAAACCATGCAGCAAGATTTTCCTTTACTGAGAACATATTATTGAGGGTCTCTGTGATGTGCATAAGCACTATGGTAGGTAAATTCTCTGTGAAGAGAAAGACTCTGTCCTCAACATATTGATGAGGATGTATGCATTTTATTAGTAATGATAATACAGTGAAATAATTGCTATCAGATGTGTGTGTGTAATGGATTGACTGTGGAAGCCTTGAGAGTTGGTACAAATAACTGGTTTTCAGAGTCAGTTAAGGCTTCATGAAGAAAGAAAACCTAACCTTTTTCTTGAAAGGACAGATATACAATAAGTAGACCTGGAAGAAAAAGAGCCTCAGATGGGCCAGTCATTCCAGACAAGATCTACACGAAGTAGCCAGCTTTAGATGATGGCCACCTAGTTGCAAGGCATTGAAATAAACCCACCAGTGTCCAGCAGGCAGAAAATATTCAAGGGAGTCCAGCTGAGACCAGTGAAAGAACTATCAGATCTAACCTATCTCAAATTATCTCCTCTGCATTCATGAACAAAATAAATTACTTTAGGCAGTGCATTTAGAGTGGTTTATTGCCCCCAAACTGGGTAACTGATACCATCATGTTTACATTTTAGAAAGAGTAATCTTTTCTTTCTTTCTTTTTTTTTTTCCAGTACCGGGAATCAAACTCACGACCTTGTGCTTGCCAGGCAGGTGCTGTGCCGCTGAGCTAAATCCCCAGCCTCTCATTTTAGAAAGATTACTAGAACAGTTGAAGAGAATGGCTTACAGGTGATTGGTGACTGAGATGAAGAATTGAGGAAATAACTGCAAGATCCTAGGAAAGACCAATTTCTGCTATTCAGGTACCTTTGTTCCAGAAGTCTGGAACTCAGGGCCTCTTCCCAAAGTCTTCTGCAAATCATTAGGATCCTCTCTGCCTGGTTTCACAACACAACATCTCCACCATCAAAAGCTGCCGATGTTTTCCAGTGTGAGTGTGAATCATGTGCAAAATCATTCCTCTGATGGTTTAAGCACCAGAACTAGCACCCTCTTAGCAGAGTGTCCAATCAGGACATGGGAAACTTATTCTGAAACTTCTGGGGACCCCTCGGCCCTGCCTTTTATTTTCTACACCCCAATTCACCTAAATTTTCCTATGGATTATATACTCAGAAAGCTTGTGGATAGTCAAACACACTGTTTTATTTTACCAGTTGTTCTATTTTTATTGCTCACATTTTTAACCTCTGATTCTTCCACATAGAGGTTCTTGTTCTGATTCTTCTGAGAATTGATCTCCCTTTCTGCCTAGACATTCTCACCCTGGACTCTACGTAGTATCCTTGATGCATGGTAAAGATAAATCTTTTGTCTCTTCATTGTTTTTTCTATTGCATCCAATTTAGTGCTGATTCTACTGTAAGAAGACTGCTGCTTCTGCAGGTCTCTCCTGTAGGCTGCTTCATCTTCATCCCCTCATTTGTTTTAGACTTGGGAGGTAAAGTCAGTGCTATTCTTATCTCTCCACTCTATCTCCTCTTGAAAGGTAATCAGTGACCCGCTAAGGGATTGAATTCAGTGTGCATATTCAGTGGCACTGGATGTTCTTGACCACTATCTTTGTCTTTTTCATTTATTTTTTGTTTTTATAAACATTTATTTTTCCTCCAAATTTATTGTGTGTTTCTGTAATGATGTGAAAAGTCTTCGTTTCCCTTTTCCCAAGTGTTGAAGTTCAAAAAGTCAGGTCTTAACCATAGACTAATCTTCATTTATTCAATGTCTTGTATGTTGATTTAGTTTCATATGTATTTATATTAGTTTTCTTCAGGGATTTATACATCAATGTGTGTGTGTGTGTGTGTGTGTGTGTGTGTGTATTCCTGCACAGATATACACAAGCTATAACTTCAGAATACAACTTTAAGTATGTTTTACACAGGCGTTCCTTGGTCAAGGTCATTTTCAAGAGCAAGTGGGCTTCTGAAGAAATCTTGTTTGGTAGGTGAAGGACCCATTGAGGGGTTCTCATTAGTTTTTCCCTGTATTCTGACCCATGGGACTTCTTTTTAAGAGCTTAAGGAAGGAGCCGCAAAAGCCCCCTTTCTGGTCTTGCCTGGGAGTTTGATCACTGAAAGATGTTTGTTCACTTTCTCTTTCTTCCTTTGGACAAAAGCGGGTGGCATCTTCTAAATGCATCTCTTCCAAATAGGTCTATTTTTTGCTTTTGGATCTCTGTTGGGGGAAGAAGGTCTGGCGGAGGGCCTTAACCACTATCTTTCAAAGGTACTTTAAATTTGGGTTCTTTAACATACCTCTGGTTTTTCTTACCTTTCCCCTTAAGGCTATTTTCCCCATTCATTTGTCTCTGTAAATTATTAAATTCCTTAAATTGTGGTATTATTTAGGGAACATGAAAAGCACTTTTTAACATAATATCAAGACTTCCTTGAGTGATCTAATCTCATGGCTTCAGTTCCTACTTTTATGTCAGCACCTTAATTAAAGCATTTTTTATTTCAAATATCAGGCATACATTACACTTTTACATAGAGATTTTAGATTTCAGTATAGTCAGCCTGTCATTTAAACCGATTTTTCATTCTGTTTTATTTTTTCTCCCATTTATCTCATTTCATGGTACCAGCATTCATCATAATGCCTCAAGTCAAAATCTGGCTTCCGTGCTTCTACCGGCATCCAAATTCAAGTCATACTGGCCCTGTGTTCTGGGTATCTATATGATCTATTTGCTTATCTCTCTGCATTGTCAGCCTTCTGGCTCAGGTAAACAATATCTCCTTTTCAGATTAATTGAAAATTGAGTCCTTTTCTTTTCTTTTGTTAATGGAAAATTGGAAAAGAAATGCACCTGATGGACTTAGAGAATCCATCTTGATTAAGAGCAAGTCTCCAGTAAAGGAAAGTTGGAATGAAGAGTCCAAGACTAAACACCGGGCCCTGGAGAAGAGTGATGATCCAGGCATCCTCCAGGTGCTATTACTCGCCTGAAGGGGATGCTTCTTGGAGCAGGACGTAGGCGAATCAGAAGATAACTCTCACTGGAGAGTTGCAGCATTAGGAACTCCAGCAGTTCTGCTGTGGACACCCCTGAATGAGTCATAGAGAAGGATCCTCCTCCTTGGCATATTAGGAAATCACAACAAATGAGCAAGGGTGCTGGCAGAAAGTATAGCACTGAGGAAGTCAGGGATGGTTTTTCCATTGGGTTCACATATTTGTAGAGGGAGACATTACCATTGCTTTACTGATGGGATCAGCCAGCATGCCATCAGTTGCCAGTAGGCAAAGGACCCTGGTAAGACTATCACAGTACTTCACTGTCCACAGGAAAGTGGGAGTGCAGCAGGTGATGCTATCTGGGTCACTTCATGAGCTGTCATAACAGTAAAAGTTTTGAACTAAGGCTTCTCAGCCTGTGGCAAGTGTTTACTGATGGGTTATTGATCCCCTCAGTCCTGAGCATTACTGGGCAGAGAATAGGACAGCTGGAGCCCCCAGGACCGTTGTGCTGGCTCATTTATTCTAACATGATAAACAGTATAATCTTCCACAGTGCTCTGATGAGATAAATACTGGAAAGTGCTGTAATTTTAGGAAACTCTAACCATCTGCTAGATGAAATGACAGTTCCATTCCCCTTATGTTACCTACAGAGTGATGCCGGCGGCAAACCAAAGCTCACACCTCAGAGGCTGTCCCTCGCTCTTTGCTTGCTGGATTAATGTACACAGCATCCCCAGTTATATATCTTTTGCCTCTTGCTTTTGCCAGTATTTTACTCATTCATATGCAAAACATTACTTCCCTCTCCTTGAGCATAGATTATCAACAAAGGCTGATGTGTTTTGTACCTTCATGTAGCTTATAATAACTAAATGAGCTATTGTAACTTTGACTTTAACTAAATATCTCATAAAGCAATGGGATAGAAATTCTACAATGGAAAGATTTATTATAAAAAGGAGTTGAATTGGGAAAACTTGATAAATGTGAGTTGTTTAAAAATTACAATCAAGTTAGCATTAAATATGAATTTTTAAAACAAGGAAAGGTGTATTATATTAGTAGTTCCACATTTGGCTTGATGTACAGAAGACTTTAAATTTTGATTCCACTGTGAAGAATCTGGAGCCTGAAAGTACATACTGTGTGTATTGTGGTGGTTCAAACAGAAAAGAAGGCCAGAAAAACTCCTGAGCCGAACTGGGCAGTGAGTTCAGCTGGGAAATTAATATATTTTGATATGTGTTCATATCATATTTGAAATACATTATTATTATTTTATTTTAATAAATTTGGGCTTTTGCTGAATTTTAATGAATTGACAAACTACATAAATTTCTTTGGCTAAAAGGGACTGTATCCTGATTCACTTGATACGTATTTATTGAGCATAACACTCCCCATCAAAACTGGAGAATATGCTCAGACATGCAAAAATGAGACAAGAGTCTTATTTTTTTAATAAACTGTTGTGTGAATGAGTGCACATAAAATGAAGTAGTGGATAATAAGACAGACTATGTTTTCTAATCACTAGTCCCACTTTTAAAGTACTAATGAAAAAAATTTAAGCATTAACTCTTCCTTTCAATAAACCAATAGACATCAATAAACCAATAGACATTATCCCAGCTATCCTTATATACATGCAATATAACAACTATTGTTTAATTCCTACCATCTTAATTGGTGAAGCTCTGTATCATCTCTAATGTTTTTTTTGTTACTTTTTATTCTCTTTGTTTGATAAAGTTTGCTTTCTTACATCTGGTAATCTGAGCAACTCTGCTGAAGATAACATTATGTAATCTAAAAACCATTGTTAATTCCTATCATCTTGTTTTGAAATTCTGTATCATTTTCATTGTTTTTGTGTTATTTTGTTTTTGTCTTTGTTGTTATTTTGTTATTATTTTTTCTTTCTAAAATAAAAAATAAAATAAAGTACTGATGATATTCTCAGATATTTCTCAAAAGTCTGACTTTCAAGATTTTATTCTAATAGTCACAAACTTCTTTATATTGTCTGAACTAGCCATAGCCATCCTTATTATCTAATAATAAATCCCTCTTCCAGTAAAAAGGACAAAGCAAGAGCCAGTACTGGCATGTTTCTAAGATCTTAACAAATGCGACTTAAATAGGTCTTCTATTTCATGTAATTAACTTAACACTAGGACTGACAATTCTTTTCTAAATAATTAACTCAGGAAGGAATGGAAAAATCTCCTAATATGATTCGCCAACAAACAATTCACTCTGAATTCCCCTAGCATATTTGTCTGCCATTTCTCTGTCATTAATTATGTGCTTCCTGTTACAACTCTTCTAACTACACTTTAAATGCAGTTGTGTATTAAGCATCTAGAAAAATAAGGTCTCATGACTACCATAGACACTGATTTTGCTTTCACAGACATCTTTCATGGCCTTTACACCCTACAGTGCTCCAAGCAAGATGGAAGAGGCAGACTAGCTCAATCTGTTCCCAGCAGTCAATTTTAACTTTTAACTCTTTCTCCTCCCTTCCTTTATATTATATATGTTTCTATTTATTTTCATTATATAAATTTTGAAAGCACTTTATTTAGTTATACATGGTGTATGATCAATCACATATGTTTATTGCACACAATTTGATAAGTTCTTGCTTAGTATCCACTAGTGACAGTATCATCATCCTCAAAATAAGGAATATATCCATTTTCCTAAACATTTTTTTTGTGCCCTTTTAAGTTCTTTCCACTTCCTCCCTGTCCTACTATTTAATTGTAATCTATTCTCTGTATCAGATCCCAAAGATGAATTGAAAAGCAGAACTCAAGTAGATAAGGAATGTTGAGGTAACTTTCTCCTTCTGCACCTCATGAGGTTATTTAACTAGATGGAGGTTGATTCTAGATTCTGCTTCTGATTTCCTGTCCAAACCTCACAGACTGGAAGTAATATATCATTCACATTGCTACATGGGGATGAGGCCAAGAGAAAGGTTGCTTATAAAATGATTCAGGCATGTACCCTACCCCAAAGGAAGAAGATAATATTGGCTTAAGAACTATAATTCCAGGAGCAGTGAGGAGGATTTATGATCTCAAGCTAAAGGAACGTTCGTCAAAGCTTTGGGACATGACAGAGAGCTGTTTAAGAAGTTTCCCTAGGAAAACCTGCCAAGAAATCAGGATAGGGAATTTATGGAGAGTTACATAATAACAGTGGAGAAAAGATATCATACAGTAGTGGTAGAAATAAATAGAAATATATGTATATATAGTTTGTAAAACTACATTTGAATGCTGGAAGGGCCATCAAGAATCATCTAGTAGATGCTCTTAATTTCGTTGTTTGTGGCAGCTCTGGAGAAAGGATCCAATTCTTTTGGTTCTGAATTGGCAGAAAAATTTTTTTCTTGTCATTTAATATTTCTATGCAGATAATGGCCAAACATATCAGGAGCTCCCAAACTTATTTGCTTTGTTTGGCAGTAAGGTTCAGAACCTCAAAAACTCCTGGGACAGAGGGAGTAGGTTCTTTTTTCTTTAGTGAATAGGTGAAAAGTAATCTCCAGTAGTTATTTAATAGTCCTAAAACCACCAAATCACAGAACTAGTTAGAAATGTTGAAAATATTGTTTCTCACTGTACTGACAATATTATTAGAAGTATAAATTGCAGGTCTGTGCCAAATATGAGCTTATTTTCTGACTCATGCAGAGACAAATTCACCACGTGTATGGGCTAGAAAGTGGAGAAACTATAATCTGACCTATGTTAGTTTGTTTGCTATGGTCATTTTTTTTTCTGTGCTCCATATTTCTGACATTTCTAATTCGACTCTTGCAGGTCTGTAAGCTGAAACCATAGACCAAGTAAGTCCTAGAGTCCTTCATCTTTCTCATTTTAGCTTAGATTTTTTTCCTCTCATGACAGTTGATCACACTGATTCATACAAAATATTTATTGGCAACCAAAATGAACCCGTTTAATGCTTGTACCTTTTTGTTTTAAAAATGTATGTTAACCTGTATAAATATTCTCTCCACACATTTATAACGCATTTAAATGTATATATATGCATATATAATCTCTCTCTCCCCTTAAATATTGTCTACCTTGTCCAATTTATGTTTCTTATTTATTTTATTTTTTAAATTAGATTTTATTGGTACATTTTAGATATACAAAATGATCATATTCATGAAAGAGAATTTGTACTTGTACATGATACAACTTGGTTTTTCCCCATTATTTTAGTTTGATCAACATTAGGAAAAGGCCCCTGTGAATGTTCAGATACTATGACTGCCTTCCCTTTTTATCTGTTCATCATTTTTCATCCTTTTATAAGGGGGAAACCTAAACTCCTGCACTCAGATCATGTGAACATTTCTACATGCACTCACACACTGATATAATCACTACCAAGAAAAACAAAGTGCAAATAATGCATTGTTTTCAACCTTAGGGAAGATGGCACAACAAACAGCCGATTTCCTTTCAGTTGCCTCTAGTGATAAAGATAGGAATATTCTTTAAAAATATATTGAAAACATTTCCATCTTTCTCAAATTCTCTGATTTTTAAATCTCAATTCACTGGCTTTTCTTTTCTTAGTTATTTTTTGATGATTTTTCCTTTTAAACTTGAGCATTCCAAGTTCTCAGGGCTTGGACCAGGGCCCTTTGCGTTACAATTCAGATTGGCTTTAAACTCACTATGTAGTGCAGGCTGGTCTCAAACTCACACCAGTTCTTCTACCTCAGCTTCCAGACTGCTGGGATTAGAGGCCTGCACCACCACACCTGACTTCATGGAGACAGATTTTTACCATCTGTTCTAGGTATTTAGTAAATGTCTATCTATCTATCTATCTATCTATCTATCTATCTATCTATGTATCTATCTATCTGTCTATCTATCTATCATCTATAATAAATGAATGCTGTCTTAATCCATGCCAATTGTAGCCTTTAAAGAGTAACTAACAATGTAAATTTACATTGATTTAATTGTTTGATTACATTGTTTTAATGATTGCATTGTTTTAATCTCCACTCATGACGAATTCAAATTTATGATATGTGAAATAACTCTGAAGTTTAGAAAGCTTAAAGTCACTGGAATTGAAATAACTCTTTTGTTATTTTTCTATTGATTTGTTAAACTCCAAAAATTAATATATATAAGATAAGATGAATTCAAAACTACCCATGGGCACATACATTTTTAGGCTTTTAATATGATATCCTTACTTATGGTCACTGGATAAGGTCCATACACTGCATTAAATTCTTGTGAGAATGGGTTGTTCACTGAAGGAAGGTGATTAATTTGAGCAATTTAAATAGAAAGTTAGTATATTGTTGCACCATACTCTGGAAGAAAACCTCGGTGAACCTGAATGGATAATTAAATGGCTGTGCCAAAGCCTAGCAACTCAAAAGCTGAAAAGAACCCCACCAACACATTCCTGCTCTGTTTTTGGTATATTAATGGGCTCTGCCAATGCCAAAAGATCCATCACATCAGTGTGGACACAGAAGTAACATCATCAAAGAAAGAGCAGTGGTGAAATTAACAGGAATGTGAGTGGTTTACAAAAGAAATGATATATGTAGATTAAAAATAAAACACTACTATAGCTAATGGCTGGATATTTAGAAAATGCATTTATCACATAAATGTACATTTCCTGTCATCTCTAACAGTGATGCTTCCATTAGAGTCTCATTCATTTCCCAAGTTTAAGGTGTCTGTCAATTTAAAGTGGTCACATTAATCACTTTATACTTACACTTTAATACAAAACTACGTGTTCCCATAGCTACATACTCACTTTACCACCAATTTATGTGTGTACAAGTTTACACAATTCCAGTTGGATGATTATTTTGTTTTCTTCCTTATATTATTGAGATAGGTAACTGGTTTTCAAGGTTGAAGATGTAGGTTTTGATATCTAAGATAGCTGACTGGGAAAGATTATAAGTAGCCCAAACATTTTGCATGTGTATTGCATATATCGCAGGAATCATAGACTTATGCAACAGAGCAAGTTAAAGATCTCTTAAGAGCTTTTGCAGGGTTTTTTTCTCCCCTCTGGTATCCATCCTAACTGGATGCTGTTGTATGAGGCCTAATATAGTGCTTTGCATTTGGTGAAATCAGAAGTTTCATTTGGTCAATATATAAGTTTCTCTTCCCACTATGCTATAGTAGATAATGATCCACAGCCAAACAACTCTCCTCATTAAGGGGACGAATTGCCATTTCTGCTTGTTCTTATGTAGTGAGATTTAGTTCCATGTTTGCCCTAATCTATAGAACCTGCACATGTATTAATCTAGTTGGCAAAAGAGACATTACAGAATTGACTAAATTAAGGACACTGATATGAGGAGACTTTCTCAAATTGTCAAGATATTCTCAATGTAACCACACCAATGCTTAAAACTGAATACGGAGTAGAAAGGGAAGTTGGAGCAAGGTGATTTGAGACAGATTTTTCCTCATGGTGTTGCCCTTGTGGATGGACAAAAGAAAACATTGACAATGATTGCAGGCAGTCACTTGCTGGAAAAAGCAAGAGAATAGGTCATCCCCCATAAGTTCTGTAAAGGACAACAGAACTGATGACACCTTAATTTTAGCCTTGTGAGACTGTAAGATTTCAGATGACAACGGTATGAAATAAGAAACTGGTGTAATTTTAAAACATTAGTTTTGAGGTATATGTTGCGGCATTGACACAAAATAATGTTCTGAAATAACACAGAGAGCAATCCTTGGAAAAGGGCAAGAGTCATACTAGTTTCAAGACGTTTATGTAATTCTTTGTTAAATCATTAGCTGACAATAAAAGTAATGGGCAATGATGACATTGGTCCCTGGATAACAAAAGGAATAGCTTTGAACAATTAGTGAAGAATACTCGCTAGAACAAATAAACAGCAGTGACAATAACAATCAATAACAACGATAATAAATCCTGGGAAAGAAGATTTCTTTTAAAGAGTTGCTAAATTGTAGTTTTAAAATTTCCAGATTTGAAAGTAAATGCATTAAATTTGCAAATAACTCAGGAAGAATGGCTCATTCATAGAGAAAAAATATCTGTTAAGAGAAACTATATCTAAGAATGTTCAAATTGTACATACTATATGGACATTAAGTCAGCTATAATAAATATATTCCAGGAATTAGAGGAAATTTTCTAAAGAATAGAAAGAAAATAGAAGGAAAATGTCTCACCAAATAAAGAATACAAATAAAGACTATGAATGTAATGGAAAGAATAAAAATGTTTGGAGTTAAAAGATTCAATAAATGAAATTTTAAAATCCACTGGAGGTACTCAACAGAAGTTTTCTGCAGGTAGAAAAAAGAATCAGTGAATCAGATGTTAAGTTAATATTTGGATATTCAATCATGAACTGGTGGGATAGAAGAAAAAAGAAGCAGTAGAAGGAATAAGAAATACTTTCTCACTAGTTCCTAAATCTAGTGAAAAGCATTAGTCAGTTCACAAAGCTGAGAAACTTGTCAGTTGTGTTAGAGAAACAGATTTAATTACATATATATAATTTTACATATTACAATTATATATATATATTATATATTACAATCACTGCCTACAGAGTCAGATGTGGGAGAGTGCAAAAGGGCTGTCTGAGCACTGAAAAGCCAAAGAATCTGGTCAAAAATCAAAGACCTAGAGCTCACTGTAGTGTCCTGTGCAAGTCTGTATCAGGAAGCCAAAGGTCTGAGACAGAAGGGTAGAGTCTGTGGTGGAAGCCAGGAGATGGATGTCCAGATACGAAGAAGGTAAGACTGGAACTCCTCCAAAGGAACAGAAGCGAGCCTTCTTTCTTATTTCCCTGTTTTACTCCATTCAGGCTACAAGCCAATTGTTTAGTGCCGCTCACATCCAGGGTGGGCTTTCATCTTCAATAAATTCATTCGGTCACACCCAGAACTATGCTAAGCCAACCAACTGGGCATTTCTTACTTGAGGTGACACAACTGTTACCTATCCCATACAAGGAAGTGATTCCCATACAGATGCACAGAATAAAACTTGAAGATCAATACAAAGAATTTTGTGAGCAACAAGGGAAAAGTAAATGAAAATGATTGAAATAAAAATAGCAAAACAGTGGAAACAGTGAATGAAGGGGAGTAATTCTTTTGAAAGATTAAAAAATTTTTAGTTACATGGAATGAAAGAAGAGAAAATACTCAAATGATTAAAATTAGAATGGAAAAGTGGGCATTACTAACCTTTTCACAGAAAGAAAAAGCAAATACTAAGAACAACTACGTCAATGAATTAGATATGAAAGAAAGGGATAATTTTGTAGAAAACTAAATCTAACAAGTAGAAATAGAAAATCTGCATAGCTGTAGCAAGTAAACAGAAACATCTGTGAAAAATCTTTTCACAGACAAAAGCAAAGGTACAAATAAATAAACTGCTGAATGCTCATAAATATTTAAGGAAAAACTAATACTAATCTTTTACAATCTTTTCCAAAAATAGAAAAAGAGGCAGTAATATGTCCAGCTCCTTCCATGAAGCCAATATTACCATAATACCAATATTAGAAAAAGGATAGTTTCCCCCAAAAGCCTTGTGCAGGTAAAGGTAGGGCTCTTTGGAGGTGGCTGTATCTAGGGTGTGTAATTACTAAATTAGTCCACTGATTAGTTTGATATAGTTCTAGGCAGGATTAAGGGCACATCACTCTGGGTGTGAGCACCATCCACTCTAAGGATGGATAGGCTGGATAAAATAAAAGGAATAGAAAGAGGGTCATGGGTTGCTTGCTGCCTATTGCTTGCTGCCTTCTTCTTGCCATGAATTATTTCTCTCTGTGATGCCCCTCTGGTATGACTTCCTGTCTTGGAACCAGCCAACTATGAACTGAAACCGCTACAAACTGTGAGCCCAACAAACCTTACCTCCTTTAACTTTGGGTGTGGGATATTTTGTCTCAGCAACAAGAAAAGTAACTAAGAAAAAGGGGGTATTGCCACCCTATGGTTTACTCTTTTATGCTTTATTTCCTGATCCTGTGGTTGGTGGCTTTGCTTCACCAAGTGCTCCTATCACGATGTGCTATATAGGCCCAAAGCAACAGTGTTAATCAGTCACAGACTGAAGCATCCAAGACTGAGCCAAAATCAATCTTTTATTTTTATAGGTTGACTTATCTTGTGTATATTAACCTAATTGTAAGGGCAAATATAAAGTATTAGAAGTATTAATAAAGTATTAGAAGTATACTAATACTTTATATACCTTATATTATACTTTATAATACTTTATATACATACTTTATAGTACTATATATACTTTAATACTTTATATAATAAAGTATTAGAAGTATATTATAGTATATAATAAAGTATTGGTAAAGTATTAGAAGTATTAATTGTAAGAACAAATATAAAGTGTTAGAAGAAAACATAGGAATAAATCTTTGTGACCTTGGCTTGGACAATAGCTTTATTGACAGCACGTAAGATGTTGATAGCACGTAAGCACCCAAAGAGTAAATTTGACTTTGTAAAATTAGAAACTTTTATCTCTTTTTTTTAAAATTTTTTAATTTTAAAGATAAAAGAATGAAACCATCTTAACAAACACACATACACTTAGAAAATAACACAAAAGCAATACAAACAATACAGAATCTCAGACAAGGTGATAGGAAATTAACAATGGTTGTTGTATTACATATTGATATCATCAATTTGGATACTCAGATAAACAAATATAGACATGTAAGGTTGATCATACACTTAAACATTAACCATTCGTTTCAATAGAACAATCAAAATCAGTAGTACAACTATGTTAGCTATCCTGGGTATGTATATATATATTTCCCCCTTCTTTCTTTTCTTTTTTCCCTTATCCCAGTTCTTTCCTTTTGAGCAGTTTCCTTCCCTTTCACAATGTGTATTGTGTCTCCTAGATTTTAGTCACTCTTTCAAGTTCTTACACTAGTGAGATAATAAGATGTTTACACACACAGGTCTGATTTATTTCACTTATGGGTATGGTCTCTAGTTCTGTCTGTTTTCCTATAAAAGCCTCAAGATTATCTTTCTTTATAACAGAGTAATATTCCATTATGTAAAAATACCACAACTTTTTTATCCATTCCTCAGTGGATGGATGCACTGTTATAAATATGGGTGCACGTGTATCACTGTGACACAATGTTTTCAGTTCTTCTGGGAAAATACCCAGAAGGGGAATAGCTGGATTGAATGGGACCTCTAGTCCTAGTTTACTGAGGAATCTCCAAACTGATTTCCACAGTGGTTTCACCAGTCTACACTCCCACCAGCAGTGGAGAAGAGTTCCTTTTTCTCCACAGCCTCGCCAGCATTTGTTATTGGTTGATTTCTTAACAATAGCCATTCTTACTGGGGTAAGATGGAATGTCAGTATTGTTTTAATTTGCATTTCACAAATGACTAATGATGTTGAACATTTTCTCATGTATTTATTTGCCATTTGTATTTCTTTATCTGAGAAGTGTGTGATAGGAGTAGGCACAGAGTTCATGAACAAAAGCCAAACTGCACAGGAAATGCTTCAAAGAATCAACACCTGGGATCTCATCTTCCTGAAAAGTTTTTTCACGTCTAAAGAAATCAACAGCAGAGTAAAAAGAAAACCCACAAATTGGAAAAAAATTCTAGCTGACTGTCCTTCAGACAAAGGACTCCAATCTAAAACATATAAAGAATTAAAAAACATCAGCCCCCCCAAATTCAAAGACTCAATCCAAAAATGGGCATCTGAGAAATTTTTATCTCTATTTGGCCATTATCAAGAAAGTGAAAGCAAAACCCATGAAACAAGCAAGATGAGCCTGGAATCACGGTCATACTAAGTAAGCAATCTGTTACAAATTTATAAAATGTGTCACTAAAATTTAGGAATCAGTTTGAACATACTGAAGTTGACCATGGATGAAAGAATTTACATATCAGTGAGGAAAATAATTTAAATAAATTAAAAGACATAAAATACTTAAATTCAAGAATTAGTACTACAACTTTTAAAATAACAATTAATTTTCTATGGCTATATAACCAATTACCATAATCTGTGGCTTAAAATAGCATTATTTGGTAGCTCACATAAAAGGGAGGAGTATGAACAAAGTTTAGCTCGCTCATGGGCTCAGGATCTCATAAAGCTGCAACTGAAACATTAGACAGGGCTTTCCTCCTCTGTGTTAGCTAGGGCTGACACTCATCTGAGGCTTAACATTCTGAGTGTAAGTGATTGTGGGCAGAGTTTGGAACCTTTGACTCCACAGTGAGTCTGGATAGACTAGCTAGCTGATGCTTGAGGACTGCTTTTAGCTACTGGGGACCATCCTCAGGCCCTTGATGTACAGTTGATGTACCCCTCACCACATGGCAGCTTACTTTCCCCAAAGAGAGAATAGAGTTACCAGAAATGCACAAGTAGAGAATGGCAAAATGCTGTCCCTCCATTAAATCATTGATTAAATTGGCCAAAACCAGAGGAATGAAAAATTTTAAACGTTTGAATCTAACAAAATAAAACAAAAACTTAAGTATGCTTAATGAGGAAATACATTGTTACATTTTAGATTAGAGTGTCTCATGCGGTATTTTAACTTTTCTGTCTACCCTACCCCATTCTCAGTTTGGCAGCAGCCATGAAGAGGACACTGCACATACTTGTGAGTCTTGCTAGAGCCAAAGGGGTTGATAGAAACTGTCTTTTTACAGAATGTGTATGTGAGTCTTGCGTTGTCTGGTAGCTCTGAGGTATAGGCTTGGGCAATTGCCGTTGTGCCTGACTTGGACCTTTGTTAAGCCTGGGGCGTGGTTTTCCTGGCTTTAAAAACAAGTAATTATCTACAAATATTGGAGACGAGGGACAATAGATGGTGTAATCATGCCACATGCACACAAAAACATGGAATTGGAGGGGCTGGGGAAAATTACACAGGTGAAGAGGGCTTTAAAAGCTTTGTGCACAGTGGAGAATCTAAAAGGCTCACATTGGATGTGTGCTCAGAGAACTGAGATGGTCCTCAGCTTTTTGCATTTACAGGATGACACATGCTGTGTAAGGAGAAATTGGAGGCTAAGGAAAGTCAGCAGGTAAGGCTTATAGGGGTACACCAACAAAGACCCAATCTACCAATCTACAAAGACCAGGGTAGACTATATTTTCTTTTAACTCCAGGAGTTTAAGGACATTATTGTTAACAACAGCTTTAATCAGGTAGGTAAAAATAAATGAAATTGAAGATGAGGCCATGCAAATTGTTCAGCCTAAGAAGCAATAAGAAAAAAAATGATAAATAAAAACAAATAGAATAAGAGACCATGATACACCATCAAGCAGACAAGCATATATTTCATGAGAATTCCTAGGCAGAGAATAAAATGTGACAGAAAGAGTAATTAGAAAATAGTTGCTAAAAATTTCCTAAAGATTGTGAAAGGCATGGATCTACACATTCAAGTCTTAATAAAATTCCAAGTAGAACACTTTAAAGGTATATGGACCAGACACATTATAGTAAAATATACAACAGGAAGGAAATGGTGAAAGCACAAGTTTGAGGTAATTTTTCACATATAAATAATCTTGAATAAAATTTAGAGATGACTTTGCATTAGAAACCAGAGACTAGAGGCAGTGACATAAAATATTTAAACTGAAAGAAAAAAGTACAGATCCTCTAAAATTTAGAGTCTAAACCAAAAATCTTATTTTAATTATTATCCCTCAAAAAGAGAAAAACAAATTGAGAAACAGCATAGAGAATCCTTCTTAACATACGAACAGTCAAAGAAAACTATGTAAGAATTCAAAGATATTAGAAAAAAACTAATAATAATCATAGTGCAATCATATTTTCAGGACAATAAGAAATGAATTTATTTGAAAATCTGTTAAATAAAAGTGAACAATTAAACATTTGTCTTATCTTTATAATAACTTTTTTTGGTACCACTGAATATTTGATGAGAGGAAGTAGTTTCTATTTATAATTACATATGCCCAATACAAGAAGGGATAACAGAGGATTTGATATCATTATTTTATAATTAACATAATGAATTAGTCTATCTAGAAACAAATCATCAAACATGGCTAGCATATAGAAGAAGAATAACCAAATATCACATGCTAGCTGAAGAAAAAAACAACACATATGTAACCTACTTTGCCAAAATTAAAAATTGATCTTGAGTTTGATCAAGAAATTGAATTTGATTAAGCTTCTGGGTCTTATTATCAATCTGTAGAAAATACAGGCAGCAAAGGACCATGACATCTGACATATTTTCAGGAAAGCCCCCTCTGTATAGTACTCTACAGAACTCAGCAAGTAGATTTTAAGTAAAATAAATTTGAAGTTAAAAGTAAATAAAAGTAGAAGGATGGAGGAGAACTTAAAAGTAAGAAACAATTCACAATATTTTAACGGAGGAAACGAGCTTTGATCACATGTATAAGGGCTCACCTACTGTATGTTCCAAAGTACAGAAGATGAAAGAGGTTGTATAAGATGATGTAAATAGGGCCAAAACTTCTTGGAAAAGTGGCCAGAACAGGAGAACTACAGTCTAATAGTGTAGTTTGTGACCGTTGGTGTTCTGTGATTCAGTTACACTATCTGTACACAATTAAGAGAATTGGGATAAGCCACTGTCCTCTTCTCAGCTTACCCATACACCAACAAGCCAATGACTGTTTTGAGAGATCAGTCTTTAGATACTTTGATGCTTTTGCATTGCCACCAACACTACAGTAGCCTTTGAGCTTGCTGATGGTTTTCAAAAGGCTTTTGTATTTTAATAGATTCCTGTGATAGACTAAACCCCATACTTCAACTGATGGTTTGAATATTCTTTGTCAGTCAGGAATCTAGCTACTTTGTGTGGGCTCACATTTACTGTACTTGTCTAGTAGGAAGCATACCTTGTGATTTACTCAGATATTCTTGCATTTTTTGAAATTATGATACTTTACGTGAATTTTGATTCAAGGAAATGATTGTAAATTTCAGTGACAGACACTGAATTTAGAACACTGATTAGGTAGCTGAAGCTATTCAGATATTGCTGCAAATTTGTTTGTGTGATATCAGTATAGTTATATATTTACACAGATTCTGTCTTTTATAAAAATATTTGAAGAAATATTTACAGGTGATATGTAAATTTTTTGTGATATATATAATATGGGACTTCAAAATAATATCTACAAACATATATATGTATATCCTAGACTATAGAGACAGGAAGTCCCTATCATAGTATCCAAACCTATTATATATATTATAAGATATATTATATATATATAATATGAGTATGATATAAAAAGATAAAGACAAGTTGGTAATTTTTGAAGATGAGTAATTAGGGAGATTATACTATACTCATTAGCATACATTATTCTCTTCTGACTGCTTTGGCTATATTCAAATATTCATATAATAGATTTCTAAATGACATTTCATCTACATAGGTCATGTGCTAGTGAACAGCTTATATGCATATTCCATATGCACTTTTTTACCAAACCTTCCTTCAGATATTTTAATAAACATAGGCATAAGCATAGATTTATGTTACCTAGGGCTGCTCCTCTGTATCAACTCAGGCAGAGTTGAACTGCTATAATACAAGTGCTACTAGATAGTAAATCCATATGCATTTTTATAAAACTTTTATTTGTAGAATTACTCTAAAATTTCCAGTAATGGTACTACTATGGGATTTATTGTAAATTTATGAAGCTGTAGAGTTCTTTAAGCACCTTGAAATCAACAGGAAGTATATTCTGATGTAAATAATTTAGACACATACCATAGTGCAATGCTTTTCACTTCTTCCATGCAAAGCCAAATTTAGTCACATAAGGTGCGTATACTAAGATACTTGAAATATATTCAATAAACAAACCTTTTAATTTCTTGTTAGATTTTCTTTACTATTACTTGCTGTATATTCTGCAGAAATAATTTCTGTAAAAGAGAATTTGCTTAACTTAAAAAATACAATAATGGACTTATTTTTATAAAATTTTATCATAAAGGCATTACTACCATATAAATATTAAGAAAAATATGTTCTTGTTAGTAAGATTAGAGTTAACATTACCACCAAATATCTGACAAAGAAGAATTTTTAAAATAGTGTGCTATTATTTTGTGGAATTGCTTTTAGTCTATTGCCCGTTTCTCCAACTTTCTAAATTAACGTTCTCTGACTAGCCTCTTAGTTTGCAGCAATTGTTCTTTCTGGCAACGTCTGTTTAAAATGTATTGTAGTAGAAAGGATGAAGGCGGGTTGGAATGACAGAAATGAACAATTTAATAAGGAAAGTGTGGTGCAACAGCACTAGAGGAAATTCCATGAATTTGGATAATAGATGGTGAAAGTTCTTCAGTTCTTCAGAAGTAGTATTTCTGTAATGGAGATTGACACTCAGAAGCAACCCTAACAGATCATCTGGCTTTGTCTTACTTTCAACAGAGCTCAACTAAAGCAGTTTAGGCAGAAGTAGAAATCCATTAAAAATTTTCTGCAGGAGGACATTTATCATACTCTCCCTATGGGCCACTTATCCCTGGGAAAATCACATTCAGATAAGTTTCTGATAATACAGAAATAGTGTGATGTTCCTGGAATGTGGCTGATGCATTCCTGGCAGTTGTATGTATATATATGAGAGAAAACATGATGTAGGGTAAAAACTGTAACTCTGGTATTCTCCTTCTCCTTTCCTCTGTGTGTGTGTGTGTGTGTGTGTGTGTGTACATTCACTGCAATAGCAATTCTAATAGAGTCCATGTCTCTTCAAGAGAGTTTTTTTTTAAACAATACATTTTTGGAAAGCCAAGAAATGTTTTTCTACATACTAAATTTCACTGAGACAAGGTGATAGAATAGAGAAAATATTCTATGTATTAATTGACTTTTGTCCCAGTTTTGATTTGTTTTATGAGCTCATAGTTATGAAGGAGAGTATATAATGCAGAAGTTTAGTTTCTGTAGATTTCAGGTTTTTTTGTAAAGTGGTAATACTATCTCATTTAGAGGGTTTAATGACTAAGTGAAATAATTTTTATAAAAATTTTGCTGTGTGTGACGTAAAAAGTGCTCAACAAATATTAGTTGTTTTGTATTATTTTTCCTAGTGTTGTCATGTTTGTGGAACTGACTCCATTTTCTCTCTGCCTTTGTGTATGACTGGAACACCTCCTAATCAATTAAACAGCCTGAGGTGCTTTGTGCTTTACATACAATGAGGTAGAACTGTGTCTATAAAAAGTTTTGGAAAGTCAGAGCTTATTCTTGGGAACTACAGTGGTCCATCCTTAAAATGACAGTGAAATCAGTCATTCAACACTTGGTAGTGCACAGCCTGAGTAACCATAATGGATTCGCCATAGTAACAGGTGTTAACTGATCTCTTTGAAAAAAAGATCTGTCCTTCATATTAGCTGAAGGGCACACAAAGTCAGATTATAAAAAGATATGATAGTATATGAAAACTCTAGCACATAAGTGCTTTATATATTATTTGAGATAGGAAGATATAGCTTGTATCCCAAATTGTTATTTATCTAAATCATTTACATTTTTTGTTATTTATTTATATTTTTAAATTGACACATATTTATACATATTCATGAGGTATAGTACAATAATTTGATACATGCCTACAATGTTTTACATGTGCAGTGAATTCTTTAAAATTTAAAACACATTGAAATGAATTTTGTGGTATGCCACATTTATATTCCTGTTCATTTTATTAATGAATCTGAATCAAGTCATGGTGCCATAAAAATATCATAGATTGTGTGGCTTACATAGCAGAATTTCTGATTTCACAGCTCTGGAGACCAGAATTCTGAGATCAGAGTGGCAGGATGGCTTGTTTCTGGTGAGGCCACTCTTCTTGACTTGTGGGCTCCCACATGTTACTTTGTCCTCACATGGCAGGCAGAGGGAGAGAGGAAAGGGAAGGAGGAAGAGAAGGCGAGAGAGCAGAAGAGCAGGAAGGGGAGAGGAAGGAAGTAGAGAGGAGGTTCGGTTCGGTTCTAACTTCAGTCTTGAAAGTTGGACAACGCTTCAAGTTGGACATCCACTTCAAATGTGAATGGATTTCTTCCCTGATGGAACTGTGAGGAGTTTAATATGCTGTTGAAAGTGCTATGAATTCTAGTTCTATCCACTGCTAGAGAGAGCTAGGTTAGTTTGTATTGCATTACTTAAGATGTAATCATACCACACCAAGGTTAAAGTTGATATGAAAAACTAAGTTGAGAAAAATGTGGGTGTTTTTCTGTGAGTCTAGCTTTGATCTTGTTTTGTTGCCACCTTTGTAAGAAGAAATTTGCTTCTCTTGGGCCATCCAGGTCATGCTTTGGTTATGGGAAGAACCATGCTTGGTATAATAAGCAAATGCTTCTCATTCTCCTTTCATCTACTGAGGCATGAAGGTGCCAGTTCTAATTACAGTCTTTTATCCTTACATAAGAGGAACATTTCATTTCAACCTTTTACACTTAGGTTCTCATTTAATCAAGTTTACAATTTGTCCTTGCCAATCTTGTTAATTTAATTTTCTGCCATTTTTGCACACATCTTCTCAGTTGCAGCTATTTCACATTCTTTGTAGTGCCTTACCAGAAGTTCTGGTCCTTTTTGATTTCCATGACATTTATTCAAATAAAATATCACATGAAACTCAAAAATATAGAGGAGCACAAACAGCTGCTTTTGTGTAAGCAAGGCAGAGACCCAAACACACCGCCCAGTTATTTTATTCCAAGCTCGAATCATAGACTAGTGTGTTCCTAGAGAATTCTGTCTGTAGGTTCCCTTTCCTTTGTCTCACCAACCCCTTTTCCTGTGCCCAGTTTCTACTTTTTGGAAGATTTTTTAAGCTACTATGTTCTTTGAGATCTCATAGAAGTACAATCTACCTGTATCTACTTATAGGCTATTGTGTTACTCAGGGGGATGATCTCTAACACAGGATTAGACACTGTCTGAGAATAGGTACAGTTTTTACTTTGTCTCCTTTTTGTATAGCACAATATGCAAAACATGCCAGGAACTCAAAGCATATTTATTGAACAGATTAATGGGTAATTAAGAATTTCTCTAATACCACATCTGCCTTAAAGCATATCTGTCCTGTACATTATCTTTACTTATGCAAAATTCAATCAGCTCTTGATTCTACACCATCATGGAAGAAGAATAATGAAATATACAATATTAAAATACTTTGGCTTGGAATTAGCACTCACTTCTATAATTGATGACTAATATTGTCTGTGATTTGGGAGGCCTTCACCATATTTTACTCAAAGTAATTCAATCTCATAATTTAGAAGTTGAATAGTGTTATGGTTTGTGTCTGGATGTTCCCCCAAAGCCTCATGCAGTCATGGGGCAGGCTTTTAGAGTTCATGATTGATCCATGATCCAGTGCTGGGATTAAGGGTGTGAGTGCTATGTCTGCCCTGGGGCAGATACTTTGCATGTGTAAGGGAGAGAAAGAGGCTGCTTGCTGCCATTCTTCTCTTTTGCTTTTGTTGCCTTTGCTGTGTTCCACTGCCATGACCTGTTGCCCTCTGCCATGTGGCACTCTGCCTTGGAGCCAGCCAGGTATGGACTGAAACTTCCACAAACTGTGAACTAAATAAACCTTTCCTTCCTTAATTTTGGGCTTCAGGCATTTTGTCTCAGCAATGAAACAAAAATAACCAAGACAAGTAGTATTCAAGTTCACTGGTTATATTCCTTTCAAAGTGCTTCCATGTACCACACAGCCTAGAAAGGAGCGGCATCATCTCTTAGATGAATGATAATCACCATTCTGAAATGAGCCATTTCTGAATGTTTTAATAGAACTTGACATTTTTCCAGGAAAAATACTTACTTCTTGTAAATTGCAGTTTTAATTAGTATCGTGTGGGGGCTGGGGATTTAGCTCAGGGGCACAGCACCTGCCTGGCAAGCACGAGGTCGTGAGTTTGATTGCTGGTACCGGAAAAAACCAAGAAACAAAACAAACAAACAAACAAAATTAGTATCGTTGTTTGTGTATATGCATGCTTACACGTGCATGCATGTTGGGACAGGAGGCAAAGTGTAACCTATTTACAGTATACATTTATAGAGAAGAAGATGCCCTCAGCAAAAAGTGAAAATATATGTATACACATACTTAAATATAACAACACTGATAGTAGTTATATAATGTATTAGTAGCTTTTTAAGTGAAGCACACTTACAGCTTATTCCATTGTGATAATATCAGATAATACGAGATGTGCCTAATTTGAAGTTTAAATGCCCCTGTAACTGTAGTAAATGGAAAGAAAGATTATTCTGCACTTCATTTCATATTCACATCACACTAAATTATTAGTTTTGTAATTCAGCATTGACTTGTGCTTGCTATATGTAGTACTAAATGTGAATAACAGGTATGTTGAGTACTCTCCACAGCCCAAACTCGTAATATCTGCTTAAAACAACTTAAATTCTACACCTGTGTAGAATGTGAAACCAGCACCATTTTTCTTACTTCTGAGCATTGTAAAGGAAATTATCTTTTCAAAGCTACCTTTTATTCTGAACTCCTTCTCTTACTGAGTTCTTATTTATTTATTTATTTATTTTGTCTTATGTTTCTCTTAAAAATGGACTAGGAATAACCACAGTTAGTATTTCTAAGCAGAGAGTCAAGATGATGGGTAAGAATTACAATATGGTCAACAACTTCCACTTGTTTACGTGAGATCTATTTCCTCATTCATCCTACCTGAGAGTAGATTCCAACAGCTGCCTTTCTGTAATGATCCATCCCAGTTGTTGAGGTTGTCTCTTCCTTTACATCTCTCACGCTCCAAATTCTTTATATTGTGGTCCAATTTTGCTCTTAATCTTTCTCTTACCCTGGAACTAACTCTGAAAATCCAAAAGCGTCCACTAAGTTTCTTAAACAAAATTGTTATGTACTTGTAAAATGACTGCTATCTTTGGCCAAAAAATGTAAGTATATTTAATTAAAGTGAAGATTCTATCTATCTATCTATCATCTATCACCTATCTATCCACCTATCTATCTATCTACCTATCTACTTTCTTGTGTACTTGGAAATGCTAGTCTCACCAGCCACTTCTTTACCATCATGATGGCTTGTGTGTCTGAATATCTAAATCTATTATATGCACTAATATAACACATATATGTACAGTGTGTATTTTTGTGTTTATCCAGAGTAAGAATATTTTCCTACTGAATAAAGCCTTAGATACTCAATTAACCTCTAGGAATTTCCGTAAAAAAATTCTAAGAAAAAATAGTTTTGTTTGAAGAATTACCTATGAATTAAAGTATACATTGTCAGGCTCACTTTTGCTTTTTCTAAGAAATACCCCTTTAAATCAAATTCTTACTCAACATTCATCATTACAGACTATTTTCATCATTAAAACAGATTATTTTCCCCACATCTAATAATTTATATTTTTGTTTGTTTGTTTGTTTTTTGGTTTTTCTCCAGTACCGGGAACTGAACTCACGACCTTGCACTTGCCAGGCAGGTGCTTTGCCGCTGAGCTAAATCCCCAGCCCCCAATAATTTATATCTTGAATCATTTTGTTTTTATATAATAGTTCCAGAATTATAAGCAAATGGAGAAAGTACCCTTTATTTTCCACTGCAAAATTTCTTTTTCTTCTACTTATTATCTGTCTTTATATATTTGGAATTTGACCATATTAAATTAGTCAAAATCAGAGAAATGTTTTATTGTATCTCTAATTTAAAACATGAAATCTGAAAAGCTTTAAATAAACTTTAATTAATATAATACTCCATATTATTTTTACAGTATTTACAGCTTTTTCATGAAGCAAAACTGTATTACCATAATAGAATTATCCCCTCCCATAGTTTTGGTTTAAATAACTATCAATTAAAATATGACAAGCTTTTATGTTATCATATTTATAGTCGTATTGATGGAGATTCATTTTATTTACGGAATTATATTGATTTTGTAAGTTCCTAAAAGGCACTCAGAAAGAATGGTAATGGAATGGATGGGTGCGTTGCCTTGTAGATCAATCAGTGAGAATTTCATGGATTGTAAAGTGAGGACCAATTTACTGAGGTCAGCACTTTTGTTTCTGCTGCTCTTTCTGGAACTGCAGCCAGCGCTTGATTAGTACTAGTTACATACTTTCTGGAATAGCAAACGCATAAGAGCACAGTACAGAAGAGTTTCTTGGCAGGGAGCTGCATTCTCTTAAGTTGATGTTCTCAACTTAATTCTGATGATTGCATTAGATGCAGTTCGTCTCTGATGAAATGCTCTCAGCCAAGACCTAGGAATATATCAAATAGGAGCTGATGTCTCATTTCTTTGAGCAAAGTACTCAATTGCAGATAAAGGCATGGATGAACTTAAGTGCAGTTGCAGTATAAATGAAAAACCGAACAAATAGTTTCGGTAATTTTTTGTTTTTATTCCCCTTAATATCATTTTGGGGAAGATAATTATGTTACAACAATACTGATAAGTGTGTGTGTATGTGTGTGTTTGTGTGTGTATGTAAAGGCTTATGAATACATGTATCATTTTGTATGTATATGTTTAGATTTGTGTAAAACCTACCCTGAGTCATTTAATAATTATCTCTACACAATCCCAACTGATTTGATGTTTAGAAGTATAGGTAGGTAATTTTACATTCTCCAGAAGTTACAAACATGTTAAGGATGAGCAGTGAAGAAATTCAGCAACAGAAGACAGAGAAAGGTGACAGACTGGGAAAATCCATTAAGGGCAAAATTGATTCTATGACAAAGTTTAAAAAATAATTGCAGAAATGAGAAAACAAATAGAAATCTTCGATGAATGTGATACAATTCCTTTTGTGTCAGAGTGATGTCATGAAGTTCTGTGGCATAAAATTTCTTACTTAAATTTGGGACATGAAAATTTATAGTCCAAGTAACCTGAGCACAGCCTGGCCCAAAGGAAAGGCGGTGAGTGTAAGAGTTAGTGGATCACTCCAGGCAGTGCTTACATGATTTCCTGCTGCATGCTAGCTTCACTGTGCACTAGGAGAACTGGGAAGTTTTGACACTACGCTCTGGTAGCCTGAGGTCTTGTAGTCTCATTCTTAATATTAAATAAAATATCTGTGGGTGCTGATATGGCAACGAGTCTCATAGTTAACATCACCTAAGATATTTCAATAGGTATTCTCAGATGTAAATTTAAGATTTGTTGTATGTTCTTTGTAGTATTTTCTGTTAGTTATATTTTTAAAATCACTTAAAAAGTAATAGTGTATTTAGATGTTCAGAATTGATGAGGGAAAAATGTAGGAATAAAACTGGGAAAGTGTACCAAAGTTTAAGGATTCTATCTAGGAGAACTCAGGAAATAATCACATAGATTACGATACTAAAAAGAGCTTTGTTATCTAATTGAATTATTTGTTCTAATCTCTTTCTTGATCTTTACCTCATTGTTCTGTTCCATTTTTTTCCCACTGAAGTTCACAGAAAAACAAACTGCTAGTGTCTCTCTCTTTCTTCGTCTTGCCAGGCCAGTTCTATAAATAATGGCTATTTTTTTTTGTAATCTTCTCTTAGAGCACTCTTTTAGGACTTGAGATACTAATATAAATTTTTTTAAAATGGGAGAAAAATGGGATTGAAGATTTTAAAGGCACAAGTAATTCACTACTCAACGTTTATATAATTTATTTAACTCCACTAAACCTCAATCAATTTTTTACAAAATGGTTGGGTAAACTCGATAACCCATAAAATTTAGAGGGCCTATAATATTACATGGCAGGAAGAGTGCTGACTTTTCTATATGCTTGTATCTATGATAAATATCTAACCTTCTTAATGTGCCAGTGTTCACTATTTGATTCCCCACTGGCCTGCAAGTATTTCCTTTCCCCTAAACCTCCAAAAACTATTTAAAGAGCCTTTACAAACCTTTAATGGGAGGGGTCTGTGAAACACGAAAGTTGACTATAAACGCAAAGCTTTTGTCACGATGGTTTACTGCTTGTTCCAGGACTGGAAATTCTCCAGTGCAAGAAAAGCTGGAGAAATTTAAAAGAAAAAGGGAGTTGGGAATCTAAGAGGGACTCTCCTCAATAGTACAAGTAATCCACAGTTGGGAATCTAAGAGGGACTCTCCTCAATAGTACAAGTAATCCTCAATAGTACAAGTAATCCTTAATAATGTGAAAAGTTGGTAACGGTGATGTGGTGCTGTTAGTCATGAGGACCGTGTACATGTCTGCATGTGGGTGTGTGTGTATGTGTGTGCTTCTGTGTGTGTATACTTGAATATATAAATATAACTACTTTTAGAGCTTCAATGGCTTTGTCCATAAGCTATGTTGTGGCATTTTCTTTACACTTAAAAATATGAATTTTGATACAAAGACATGCTTTTGTTGCTTTTTCCTACTAGGATCTAGAATATCCTGTCACAGTGATTTTCATCCATGTTAAATGTCTATATTCAGCATGACATGAGCTACTTAGATACTGTCAGGAGGGAGAGTTTCTTTTTTATAGCGATTATTGAGGGAGTTCAACCTGGAGTTGAGAATACAGGTGGTCTCCCACTTATGAAACTTTGACTTAATGATTTTTTAATTTTATGAATGTGAAAACATACCTATACAACTATTTTCTTTTCTACTGTTAGTGCAGTATTCAGCAAATTACATGCTGCTTTCAGCACTGTATTATAAAATAGGCTTTATTTTATGTTATATTTTCCACCTGCTAATGTAAGTGTTCTGAATATGTTTAAGGTAGGTTATATTAAGTTATGATGTTTAGTAGGGTAAGGGCATTAAATGCATTTTTCAGCTTATAAGATGTTTCAGTTAAAATGGATTTATTAGGGTATAACATCACTGAAATTTTGGAAGCATGTAATGATGACAAAGGCATAATAAATGCATCAAACATAAATAAATAATCAAAGCACTGATTAAAGTAGATAACTCTAGACATATAGGTTTGTGGGAATCAAGAGTACCCTTCATCTTTGTTAAGTAAAGTTTTATGTGCAGAAAGGTTGCCTGATTATTGCTGTGATTTAAGAATAACTTCCTAAAAATGTGTACAATAAAAGGAAATATATAGATAAAATGGGGAGCAAAATTAGGGAGATAGTTCCATAGCCCTCTCAAACATGTAAAAAAGAAAGAGAAAGCCTCACAAGCTAGAGTGGGGTGGAAGTTACATAGGAAAGACATTCCGAGCATCTTAATGTCTGAGAAATCATATTATTAGAAATGGACAACACAGGAGATGATTGGATTTGATTGGGTTTTGAAGGAAGATGAAGAACTTATGCTGTAAATTCAGAGCTGGAAATAGCAGCATGCTATACAAGGACATGCTTTGAGAAGCTAGGGCTTGGCGCAGAAATTTGTGGTTTCCCCGTAGATATGGTGACACTGAAACTAGAAGGGATTTTCCTTGCAAAGTAGTAGAAAGAAAAAAGGAAATGATATGATGCTGGGGAAATGCTTATATTTTCAGATTAACAGGAGAAACAAGCAAACTATAAGTGGGAGTTAAGGAAACAGATTGACTCCAACCAGGTAGGGTAAAGTTTGTGATGGCAATTGCCACATACTGCTGTGAATTGACCAGTGCTTCATTTATTTTTTTTTTTTTTTGGTTTTTCTCCGGTACCGGGAACCGAACTCACGACCTTGCGCTTGCCAGGCAGGCGCTTTTGCCGCTGAGCTAAATCCCCAGCCCCCAGTGCTTCATTTAAAACTAAAATTTTTTGACATGTGTGAAGCAGATTTTCAAAGAAAGCATGAATAACAAGGATTATAAGGTGGCTCCAAAGAGCATAGAAATTATTTTAAAAGTTTGATTTTTGAGAGTAAATGAAAGAAAAATTCAAACCTACTGAGAACAGGAATTGCATTTTCCCAAGAACATGTAGAAAATGTATTAAAGGATAAAAGGATTTCTCATATAACTCCTTTTAAATGAGCAACATTTTCAATTTCATTTGCAGCACTGACTATAGAGAGAGGGATGATATTTAAGAAACTCAGCTCATTAACAATCAAAAGATTCTCTTTTGTGGCTTAAATTTGTTTTGCTTTATAGACTTTATTAGCCTTCCCCCTGGCTTTGACTTAATTCCCTACCACCAAAAAACCCTACTGGTCCAATCACTGGTTATTAACATTGAAGGAAATGTGAGAACTAGAAGGGGTAAGTTGTATGCTTTACTATGAATTAAATTGTTAAAATTTACTTAGTCATTTTGTCAGTTATTTCTGGGTGCAGTGTTAACTTCCAACTTCTGGCTTTGAGAAATTGAAAAGCAGACTTCTCAAAAAATTCACCAGAGTTATGTCATCCTGAGAGGTGGCTTTGCGTCCACTTCCTTTGAAGTGTTCTTCCTTCTTGGCTTTCTGCTATCCATTTTCTATTCCAAGAAGTCTGGAATTTGGAGTTTCCTGGTGTTCACCTGATTTCTTTTTTATTAAACATGTAATCAGATCTTCTAGGAGAATCATCAGGTGCTATATGATTTTCTGACAAATGTATGCAGACAGTAGCTGGCTGAATGCCGAGGTCAGCATGTGGTAAATGCAACTGACTGATTGATTAGGGATCTACTTTGCATTCGATGGTTGCAGAATACTTAAATACTTCCTACATTTCCATATTCAGGTTTTCAGAATGGGATAAACATAACTGAGTTGTAGTTCAGATTCTATTAAAACTAGAGGAATAAGCAATTTTGATAGCACAATTGAAATGTCTCTCTTCCCTTCTGTATTTGTGTTCTCTTTCAGTGAGTAAAACTGATTGACTTCTAGTAACACAAGGGGAAACACTTTATAAATGAATTGTTAGTTACTTAGATATAGTATTTGTCAAGACACTAGGTGCTATACATACAGGCTAAGCATCCCTAAATTGCTCCATAAATATTGAAAAATCAGGGAGAATAAATGCTTTTCCCATGTATACATTTTGCTGAAACCATTGGGTCAGTTGACGCATTTTACCTTTCTTCAGTATTTAATACTTTTCCAAAATCTGCTTGTTCAACATCCTAAAGAATAGAAATGTCTCCTTATATTACTTTTTATGATACGCTGTCCTTTTCATGTAGAGATTAATGCCATTGCCTATTTCTATCCATATTATATTAGAGCAAATAAATTATGTTTTAAAACAATATGATTAAATGCATAAATTCTACAGCAAGGTAGCTGGAGATTTAATGATAATTTTTCAAAACTTTGCTGTGTGATTTTGGACAATTTATTTAAACTCATTGTGTATCAATTTTTTCATCTATAACATGAGACTAATGAAAGTTCTTACTGGGCTAGAGGTGTAGCTCAGGGATAGAGCACTTGCTTAGCATATGTCAGAACAGGGTTGATAGCCAAAACTGAAAGAAAGAAAATAATTCTCATTCCTTGCTGTTGTTTTGGGAATAAAATTTTTTAAAATATATAAATCATTTTGTATAGCATCTAGAATATTTTAAATACTATATAAGATTGATCATTATTATTATTAAGTATGTATTTATTTGGATGTTCAGATAGCTTATCTTTTCAGAGTAATAAAATGCTAATTTATGAAAAATTACTTAATGCTGATAAGCATTAATTAGGCTATCAATTTAAAACATCATATATACAATATTGATTCAATGTAGTAGAATATTTCTTCCCCCTTCTATATTGGGATACTACAATTCCTTTAAATTTTCTAACAAGACCTAAGTAATTATGTTGAGAAAGAAAGATAGCCAAGACATTTTCAAACTTACTGAACTGGTTTAGTAATTTGATAGCTGCTCAGATTCATTTAAAGATTTTGCACATCATGAGTTGGAATACTTGAGTTTGGGTCAGTTATCTTGGTAGGAGAGCAATATCTGAGGCTAGATATGCATGTTTATACAGAAAACTTCTTTTACTTTAAATTCTTGGCGTCATTTATTTTAAAGTGAATCATACCACAGTCATTTGAAATTTGAGAGAGTAATTCTTGATATTTTATAATTTTTATATTGCATCATGACACTTAGAGAATTTTTTCCTGTAAATCTCTTAGTTTACTTAAATCATTGGATTTTTTTGTTGTTGTTCTTGGAATCAAACTCAGGACCTTATACTTGCCAGGCAGGTGCTGTGCCACTGAGCTATATCCCTGGCCCAAATCACTGAAATGTGGTATGGACTATTGTACTAATGTTCTGCACTAATGTTTTAACAGAGAAATTTCGCTTGCTGCTAGGAGAATTGGGGCAGCTCATTTCAGTTTTCACTCTCCATTTTACATACACAGTTTACATTAAGGTCATGCTTACATGAAAGTCGGTTCCTTCGACCTGCATCTCTGTCACTGCCCATGATTTCTAGTCTGTATCACATGAAGCAATCTCAGTAAGTGCTTACATGAAAGTGATTTACATTCACACATAGACCACAAAGATCTCACTTACAAATTCCATCTTACAGCAAGCATTCATACCTGTATTTTTCTAGAAATCACATTTAGATATTTATTTTAGGTTATATTGTTTCAAATGTTGAATGTACTTATCATCTCTGCTTTCTCTGTAGATGAAGGAGTGAACATAACTTCACTAACTCCCTCTCTGTATGAAGATACTTTAATTTTTATTTCTATAGTATTATTGAATTTGAGATAGGGGCAGAACAAGTGTAAGAAGTGGTAAATATTGATGAATTCTATGACAGAAAAGATAATCTATGTATACACAGATTGTATTCAAAATCATATTAACAAATGAAGGGTTTAAAAGAGTACATTAAGTGAAATATTACAACTTTAAAGCTTTAAAGAAAAATTGTGCCAAATATAACTGGCTAGGTTTTTATGTTCAATTATACTCTGCAGTGACAAAAACCTAGAAAAGTAAACTTTTTCTTGACAAAAGCTTACTTTTATTTACTATGAATACATTGTATGGACTAAGGAAAAATATTTAACTCAGTAAAGGGGGGCCCATCTGTAATATTGTCTGTTAGGTAATCGTATTCAATGTAAGGTTGACTTCGTCTTGAACACATGTGAAAAGATTAAGTCACAATATTTAAGAGACAGCTTTTGGAAAATGTTTGCAATACATAAAATGAAGGAGGTATATAATAGTGAAGCCATAAGCTATTTCATTTAGAGTTGATACAGTCAAGACCAAAAACCTTGTGTCTTTCCAAGTGTTTATAAAATGTTTCTAAGATTTCATAAAGCAGCTCAAAAGCATTCAGTTTGGAGTCTAAGAATCTGAGTTTGTGTGTTTATTGGTGGAAGAGACCCGACAATGCTGATTTTTCTTTCACATCAGGATAATTTTGTTGATTGAGTTAAATCTTTCACATACATGAAAATATGTAAATACAAACATGTGTGATAACTATCATGCCACTGACTCTACTCTTAGAATTGCATCCCAAGGAGTCTATGTAATATGAACAAAGAATTTTGTGCACAGTTGAAATTGTAAAAATGGGGTTGAAAATTCATTCCTGAACTGTACCTACACATTGTCTGTTGATATCTTCGATAACTTTTAAGAGAAGCAGCTAATCTCTTTTTCTGATTATCCTCTTTGTGTCCAAAACTGTAACGAAGAATGCTTTGGAATCCACCCTCATTTTGTTCAACTCATCAACATTAGTTCCAGTTTGTTGGCTGGTTGTTTCTGACTAATGTTACTTTGATCAAATCTGAAACGTCTACCTTCTTCATCTATCGTTGCTAGTGTTTTGGGATCTTGGAAGGGGGTGAAAGTGATTCATCACTTTTTCCAGTCGGTCTAATCCTTTATCCTTGGCCTTATGCACTGTGTTTGGCAAAAGGAAAGGAGTGTCATGATCTGACCACTGGAAAACAGCTTTAATATGTTTTAAACATGCTACTCTTCTCTGGAGCTCTCTTGCTTTCTTCTTATTTGTGTGTTTGTGCATAAAATTCACTTGAAATTGTTCTTGTACTATTGTTTCAGTTTGGATGTATGTGTACAGAAAAGAAGAATGGTCTATTCCAAAGACTTAGACAGCTATTTTCCAGAAGACTCCTGGTCATTGTGGAGAGAAGTTTCCCCATTGCCAAGGTAGCATCTTTCTTCTCTCCAAATGCTGATTATTCTCATGCTGCTTCCTGTTTTCTGGTTCTTCCCAATTCTAAGTGTATTCCCATGCCTCCTCTCTGTTAAGCAGCTAACAATTGGCTAAATCTGCTAAGTAAAAGTACATAACCTAAAGTAATAAGTCCTATTCCTTACCGTGTTTTATGAGTGTAATCTCAACTATCATATCTATATAGCATTATCTCAAGCTGATCAATAGATATTAAGTTACAATCAGGAGTAAGAAGTTCTGACATACTCTATTGAACATTTGGGTGACATAATGTATAATGCATTTCAAAAAGATAGAAGAAAAATTTTGAATTTTTCACCATAAAGAAATGATAACTATTTGAAGATCTATGTATATATATACATTTATATATACATAGATCTTCAAATAGTTATATTATCTTCAAATAGTTATCTTCAAATGTTTAACCTGATTTAAATATTGTGCAATGTATATACAGAGTGAAACAAAACTTTGTTCCCCATTAAAATGTAAAAAATGTGAGACTGAAGCTCATCAAACAGGATTAAAAAAACACTTGGAAGAGTACACTTATGTTTAAAAACATCTCAGTTATTTTACTATCATAATTATAATAGGGGATTCTAAAATTTTTGATGTGTGTTATATAAATTACAGAAGACACTCTTGATTGTTTTATGTCTAGAATTGGCAAAGTTTTCCTGCAAAGGGCCTGATTGTAATTATTTACATAATTATAAATAAAAGTTTTTCTACAAAGGGCCTCCTAAGAATTATTTAGTTTTTATAGACTACACAGTCTCTGTCACATTTATTTACCTCTGCTGCTGTAGTGTGAAACAACTGTGAAGCATATGTAGATAAATGAATATGACTGCACACCTGGCTTATCCAATAGCTTCTCCTCACATCATTCCTATTTGAAGCTTAGTTTTGTTTAGCTATTAAGTTGTGAGCACATACTCAGTGAAGATGAGCTATGATTGATTTAAACTAGTCATTCCAAGGATTTTCTTTTACTAGTGATTGGCTTAACCAATTTCTGGTTTTGAAACACAAAAGAAAATGCATTCAGGCCTTCTTGTAACTGTTTTGTGGGAGAAGATTCTTTAGGTAAGTGTAATATGATGATGTAAATATATTGCATCTATTGTGACACAATGATAACAGCTACGATTTGTGGTAGTTTCAAGCAATTTATTGTTACATCTCCAAATCTGCAACACATATTGATGCCATTGTTTTGGTAGAGATTTTTGTATACAAAATAGGTATTTTTTTATTTCTAATATAAGTGGCCACAACTCACAGAGAAACCAAACCTTCAGTCTCTGACAGTCTAATCAGAAATCCTATAAAGATCAGTAATACCTCCATTAATACTTTAAAAAAGGTTGGGGATGTAGCTCAGTGGCACAGCACCTGCCTGGCAAGTGTGAGGCCCTGAGTTTGATCCCTGTACCAAAAAACAAAACAAAACTAAGCTTCATAAAACTTACTTTTTTGGGGCTGGGGATTTAGCTCAGCAGCAAAAGCGCCTGCCTGGCAAGCTCAAGGTCGTGAGTTCAGTTCCCGGTACTGGAGAAAAACCAAAAAAAAAAACCAAAAAAAAAAAAAACTTACTTTTTAAAAGATATTGCAAAATAGCTAAATGGGTTTTCAAAATCTCTTAGTGTAGCACTGTCATTTATTTGCTTTTATTTTAAAGAGAAAAAAACAAAATAACACAGCTAAAAACAAAACAAAGCAAAAATGATAAAAATGAGCACTGTCATTTAAAAAATATTGAAGCCTATGAAAATATTTTCCAAGATTTAAGAAAAATTACAAAATAAAATTTAATTTAAATAATGTGGATTTATGGGTTTAAGAAAGCTTATTTTATTTAAGAAGCATAAGATATTCTTTAATTGGAAATAGATGTAATACACTTTATAATGACTAATTTATGAGGTGTTAAGCCACATATGAAATTTTATTTTCATAAAATTATGAAAATAATTTTCTTCATTATTTTTTCTTTTACACAAAATATTACCATTCATTTACACCATACACATTTCATCATATCTTATAACCTTACATAACTAAGTGGTTAGTTTCTGACATTGGAAAACTTTCTATTAATCCAAAATGATTTTGTCTTTCCACTTATTACGAACATTCAAGTCGAAATTCATTTTAAATACACCCAGGTTTAAGTCTTAATTGAAATTCTTGGCTGTCAATAGAAAAAAATTCAGTTGGATCCCTGCTTCTCACTTGTTAGTCATGGAATAAAGGTACTAATTTATTTTAAAAGCAAAGTCTTTTGCATAGAATAATTTTACCTTTAATAAGGGGCCTTTCTATTTTTTAATTAGTGAATTTATTTTTCCTTGCTGAACATTCTGTTTAAATTTGTTTCCCTGCCCTGTTTAATTTCTTCCTGATTTATAAAAGGAAAACATAGCCATGAAAGTCAGGTTTTGAATACAGCTTTAATGATATTTGAAGGGAAAAACAAGAAAAGAAAACTGCTTTTCAAATGAATTGTTCTCTTGCTTTTTACTGCTACTCCATATGGGAATAATTGGCAGGTCTGGTCAGACTTAGGAAAAAGAGTCTCACGGTGAATGGACCATCTGTATGTATATACCTCTGATTCTTACATCTTATTTTTCTATCAGATGAAAGAATACTGAATCTGACACATACATACAATTGCTCTTTTGGCAGTAGTATTCAGTCCAATAAATGTTAGAGAAACCTCAGAACCATCTCTATCAAATATTTACAGTAAGTGTGAGGGTTCTTTTTTAAGAGAAAGTGTCTCAGGGGTCTGTCTACATGAAGATCTTTTGCTTATGGGAAACATGTAAGGTCTAATCTTTCAACTATATTGAGAGTTTTTTTTTTTACTTTTCACAGTTTAAATAAACAATAGACTCAAACTTTTATGTGATAAGTTATTTCATAATAAAAATATCAACTAATTGCTTGTACCCAAAATTTAAAATTCCTTGAAGATAACTGCGCTTATCTTTCAGAAGTTCATATCACTATGTATCTAAGTAGCTATCAATAAGTTATGTCATCCTTTGATAGAAAGCTTGCTAACTGGAGACAAGGCAATCTCACAGTTCAGATGGCTATATCAAATTTCCAAGGACCACATGGCCTCTAGACAATAGAAATTTATATCTTACAGTTCTGGAGTCCGGAAGCACAATATCAGGCAATTTTTGTGGTCAGGTGTTAGGGAGGGCTTTCTTCTGGGTTATAGAATGAGGATCCCCTGTCAAATGCTCAAACGTTAGAGAGAGGACAAGAAAGTTTTCTAATGTCCCTTTTATAATGGCATTAGCTCCATTCAGGAGGAAAAAACCCTCATGACCTAATTACTTTCCCCAAATTCGACTTCCTAACATCATCTGACTGGGGCTTAGGATTTCAATATATGAATCTGTGAGGAAGCATTGAGTCCATTCTAGAAAATATGTATTTATTTGGGTAGTGTGATTTTGTGTATATAACCTATCAGCATCATAGTGTAGAAATTTTTTTATAAAGTTTGACAAAAGAGATTGTGGGATAGTTTAGAACACATAAATAATACATTGAACAGATAGTAGTTAAGTTAACAGTTAAGAAAACCTAAAACCTAATGCTGGCTTTTAGTCTCAACTCTAAACTTTCTAGTGGTTGTGCATCTGTCAGGTAAATATCCTTGGTAGTATAGTGTATAACATAATAAGGTTCAACTAATTTATCAAATCTATATTAGTTTTATGTTGTTACATAACAATGTACTATCACAAACATTTGGCTTAAAACTTATCTTTATAGCTCTTAATTAAGAATTCTGAGCATTAGTCAGTTGAATCCTCTTTCTATTTTGTCACTGGACTCAAAATCCAGATGCAGGTTAGGGCTGGATTTTCATCTTGAGTTCAATGTTCTTTAAGTAGCTTCTTTGAAGTTACAGAAGTGAAGTCTCTAGTCTTTTGCTGGCTGTATATCAGGGGTTGCTCTCTTTCTTCCAGGCCTCTTTCATTATGTGGCAGCTGATTTCTTCAAAATAAGCTTAATTCCATCTACCATTGGAAGAATCCCACTCCAGTCTGCTATGATGGATCTTTCAGGATCCATCATAGCATAAAAGAGCAACTATCTCATATTCGCAGGTGTCTTAAGAGGAGAGACAGTTTAGAATATATAGAGCAGGGAGTAGGGATCCTGGGGGACAATCTTGAGTTCTTCCTACAACATATTATAATAACTTGGATCCAAGTTACTACAATACTAATAAATTTTAATAAATCTTCTGATAATAAGTCAAGAGGATAAATGACTACTATTCACTAGCATGGATGCAGAGATTAGGAGCTGTCTGACAGTCTTGGCATCACTTAGAGATTTCTGTTTGTTTTGTCATGTGTCCTTTGAATATAGTGGTTAACACATTACTGATCACTATTCTAGTTAATATAACCTACATAAATTTTATATTGCTACTACAACAAATTACTATAAACAGCAATTTAAATAAAGCCTACTCATTTACTGTACTATACGTCAATAGTACAAAAGCCCTTTTTTCCTGGAGTCTGGGATTATGGGTTTTGACTAATTAGTTTCCATCTCTGACTTTCTACCTGTGTGTCATGTACCCTTGAATAATGACACAACAGATGAAGGGTGAGTGCCCTCAGAGAGACCACTCAGATGCTCACCTGGCTGCACCTCTGTTATGGCTGATACACTGTGTCAACTTGGGGAGTCTAGAGGTTTAGCTAAGTGACTCAGCAGTTCTGCATCTTGGGGTAAAAAGGACATGCCCTTACCCTTCTGGGATGTTATTTATTGTGTTAATTTGAGAAATTTAGAAGGTTAAATATGTGACTCAGAAGGGAGCCAGGGTGCTTACTTTATATTCATCTTAAGCCTGTACAAGAGGAAGGCATGCAGAGGGTGTGGGTGTAGAGGACCACCCCCACTCCCCCAGGGCAGGTAGGCTGCATAAAAAAAGGGAATTAAAAAAGAACTGGCTGCTGGTTCTTCAGAGGAGCTCCAGTCTTTGCCTTCAGCTTGGTCATCTCTTGGCTTCTGGTGCAGACTGTTCGGCTTCTGTTTGGAACTCTTCAGCCTTCTGATGTTGGCTCTCCGCCTTCACTGGAGATTCTTCAGCATTCAAATGCAGACACATCAGCCCTTTGATACAGACTTGCATGGGCACTGCAGTGAGCTCCAGGCCTGGGGCTGGGCTCTGCAATCTCCAGCATGCAGACACCCTCTGCACGCTTCCTCATCCAACTCTGTAGCTGACCATTGTAAGCCAAACTTGTGATTTCTTGTATATTTGTTTACCTTGTATTATATCTGTTCCTCTAGCAAACCCTGACTGATACAACCTCTCATGCGGACTTAGGCACAGCTTAGCTAAGGAGGGTGTGAGCTCTCTGTATGCCACAGAACCACAGGTGAGGGCCCAGTCAGCCACTGTGACCAGTGCTTCCCAGTCTTGGTGCATAGATGGAGCAGCTTATTGCTTATGCTGTCCATTTCATTCACTCACACACTCATTCAGCAGGCACTCAGAGGTTAAACATTCCAACACTTCTTCCCTTGAGGGTGGCCTGAACTAACAAGCCTTGATCAAGCTCTTCTTCACTTGAACTTAGCAAAACTGACAGACTGACCAACTGGCATGTCCCTGGGGAATCAAGTAGGCAGGCAGACAGACCGACAAAGAGATAGACAGAGTGCATCCTTTTCCCTTTGAGGTCCAATGTGAGCCACTTGAGTGAGAAGCCAGAAATTCTCTTCCATATCTCTGAGGTGACTTGAGAAATCTCGGGGGCACATCTTCCTTTTTAGGACTTAGAGAGGTCCTTGCTCCATCTATAAGGGCCATGACCAGTGACGAAAGGGGTCAGCATGCTTGGTCTTTCCAAATGACACCTCAGATGCAATGGCAAGCAGAAACACTGAAATGACACCCAGGATTTGAAGGTAGATTTACTGTATTTAACATGGGATGGGCACTGATTAGGAATGAATTGTTCCTTAAAATGTCAGGCCCTGATCTCTGGCAATCTAGGGCTTATATAGGATAAGCAAGCAGGTTGTACAAAGGCAGAGTACTTGGCTGTCTTTGATTGGTTTATACAATGTGCATCATAGTGACCAGCTATGCATCACAGTGACCAGCCATTTCTAGGAGACAGAACTAACTGGAATTGCAACAGGAACTATTAACTGGGCAACTAAGAAACTGAAGTATACTGGCTGAGGGAGTATCTTCTGATATACATTTGCCACGTATCTTGTCCTTCCATGAGAGAATTTGCCCTGTAAACCCATTGGCATGGATATAAACTCCTCTAGAGAGGAAGGGATTTATGGATAAAGGAAACCAAGGAGGTTATCCTTGCTGAACTTCTTCCACTGTGAAACATGAGTTAGGAAAGAAGAGGTGCTTTCTGCCAATTCTGCAAACCTTTGCTCCCCACTGGAGCTAATGGAGTCCATTTCCAACATACCCTCCAAGAATAATTTGAAGATGATAAAACATAAGGGAACAAATTTGAAATTTTTAGAGAAAAATGAGATGTAAATACAAGGCTATTGAATTTATCTAAGGCATATAACTCTTTAGTTGGGAAGCTGACCTTCTTGCTCAGGTTATTGGCATTTAAAAGAAAACTATGAAAACAACAATCTGAACTGGAATTTTCCTTTCAAAATGGAGTCTTTGGCCTTCCTTACTTCTGTCTTGTGAGGAAGTTACTGATTTAATTCTAGTTCTTTCAAGGCTAGCTTAAGTGACTAAGGCCACTTATGTGAAATAGCTTTAAAGTTTCAGGGTCATCAGTGCCCTAAAATGAAATCCTGGAACCAAGTAATTTAAACATTCTATAGATAAGAAGTACTTTCATTGAGTTCAGAGGTCAAGTACTAGCTCTGCTGTACTTTCTGTGGTATTAGATACTCAGAAAGCAACTAAGAGATACTCTTCTGAAGTGTATGAAATGATGTACTATTTTGACCTTGGACTCTGGGAAGGAAATCAAGTGAATCACTCTGCCTTGTAGAGCTGATGAAAACTTTGTCTGTTATAGGTAAAGAGATATTCCAAAAGGCAATCCACTTTCAATTAATTTATCTTTGAACAAAAGAAAAGAATAGTTGCAGTTAAGCATTTTACATTTGCTTATAAATTCAAGGTTTAAAAATTTTATTGTTTCATTAAAATTATTTATAAATACAAATAAAATACAAATAAAAATTTGATCACCAATTTAATGAATAAAGCAAAAGCTTTTGGGACCTGATTTTAAAATCTACTTTCTGGGTCAATGTACTACCAATAAAGTTGAATACTAGCTACAGATTTACTATTGTTCTTGTTCAATATAACATAACATCTTATTAAATGTGTTTGCATAAGGTTATCCTTTTTTTTTTTTTTTCAGTGATTATTGCCATGGAACAAACCTGCCCAGAATTAAAGATAAATGAAGAAAAATGTGCATAAAGATAAATGTGTTTGTAGTTTCTGTGGGTTTAATATTCCCAAAGAACATGGTGGAAATAATCTGTTTGTTCTACAGTGTCTGAGGTTTCACTAAAAGATTTAACAGCCATGAGGGATGTCTAGGTCTGCTACTTTCTGATGTAGCTTCATTGGAATGTTGCTTCTGGGTTGGGCAGACTCAAGATCTCTGACAGCCAAAAGTGCTGCTTATTCTTGGCCTCTCCAAGAGCCTGCAGCTCTTCCTAGTGTGGCAAATTGCATTCATGTCTAAGGTTCCAAGGGTAAGTGTTGCAATGAACAAAGTGGAAGCTGCCTTAGAACTCATATAGTATAACACCCATCACTGTTAAACATGAGTTAGCATTTCTCATCACCCATCACTTCATATAGTATAACACCCATCACTCTCTTTTTGCTAGTCACAAGCAAGTTGCACATCTGCTCGTGTTCAAAGGGACTGTTACATAGGCAACACCTCTCAATTGCAGCAGTGCAAGTTCATGTTGTGTAAGGGTGTGTGAGATGGAAGATGTACTGCTATCTTCAAAAATGCAATTTGTCGTGATGCTTACACTGGTGATTTTACTTATTAATCAGTTGAGAATATCTTCCTAGCTGCAGTCTGTTTTGCTTACCTGCTATTATACATTTGGGAACTATTCAGAATGAAATTTCTATTTATGGTTAGAAAAGAATTGTAATTACATCTTCAATTAATTATAATGAGAACAAATGTTAAATTGACAAATGTAATGATGCTTTTGTTATTTAGCTTAAAAGTAATATTACAAATATATTCTATTAAAATATATAAAATTCTATTTATATATTTCTCCATACAGACTTTATTTCTCTTTAGTCTGGCAGGCTGTGTTGGCCAAACAGCAGATGGCCTGCTCATAAGGCCTTTAGGCAGATGTTCTCATTTGGGCCATAACACGTGAATAAAAAAATGTCATATTCCAAACTATCTCATCATCTGCAGTAATTACTGGATACTATCCAATGTGTACACAGGTCTTTTATAGCTTTGTATTATACTGGCCAGACCTATTGCTGGAGGCATGGTGGATAGTAATACTAGTTTGATAAATTTTGGAATGGATTATTTCACTTTATTGAATTTAATGTTAACCAAATAGTCACAATCTATATGGAATTTAGGGAGAAGTTAGTGCAATTATTTTATCGATTCTGATTTTCTAGTTTTATCATTTTTAAAAGACTGTATTGCCAAAACAAACATATATATTTATTGACCATCTAATAGATTAGAACACTGAAAATAAACCTGCTCAGGAAAAGAAGTGAAGTTTTAAAAAGCCGATAATAAATTGGGCAATTAAAAACATTAAGATGATTTTACAGTATTTTCTTGAAGATTAATTTCAATCATATAAACTTCCAAGTGTTTCTGTTTTCCTTAAAATTCAGGTGTTCATCATTAGTGGGACTTTCAGAGACAGTAGAAGTGAGCTGCTTTGCATGGTGGGAGTGAAAATGGAAGACTGTTACTCCATTGCATGAAAGAGAAAAACACTCAGAGCCTGGCGCTTCACAGGTTTTGTATAGAGCATTTTTTATTCAGTCTTGAGCACTATTGAATCATTCATACTTTGCTTGTCTAACCTCCAGTTTTAAGAGAATGACTCCATTTAGCATTTGCCTGAGATGTTAAAGTGGCAACAGAAGGTGTTCATATAAAAAGTGCTTATTGGTGTTGCTTTGCCAGGTATAAGAGCGAAATGCAAATTATTCAAAAGACTTAATTAGATGACAGACCTTTGTGCTATTTTGCACCTGCACCTTCCATTTATTCTATTCACTTCACCTACATACTCGGGCAATACTGCTGAGGATGACATTTTATGAAAATCAGGCATCAGAATGCATGTTATGCTAATTTTATTAGTATATTATACATGTAGGCAAGTGGAATGTGGTGTATGTCACATGTAGATTCAGTTTTTTTACAAACATTTTGGCAACGTTTTCTAGTTTTTGTTTTTAGTACTCTTTCTCAAATTGATTACATTAACTAGACAGTGAATGCGATTTAGTTTAGAGAAGCATTTCTCAATTGCAGGCACTTTTAATCCTCAGAAGATGTTTTGCAAATCTGAAGATGCTTTTGTTTGTAACAACTGGTGGGGTAGGGATGGGTGCCTACTGGCATCTGGTGTGTGGAGGGCAAGGGAGGTTGCTAGGCACACCACAGTGCATAAGATGGAAAGGGTGTCTCTTCTCCAATAAAGCCTTACCAGTACACGACATCAGGGGTAGCGAGGTTGAGAGACCCTCAAGTGGGCAAGAAAATTGCCAGAATATGTTTGAACACAAATATTTGGAAGAGAATCAACTGACATTGAGGTTTGAAATGGTGATGATTTAATATGATTTAACATTAATATGATTATAATGTTATTTTCAGTCTTGAGATCATTTTTATCAAGCTAAATCTTATCAAACATTGAACTTTTCAGTTTTGTAGGATAACTTCATATATTATTGGAGTAGATTTGTCTTATTCAGTTATGACTCAGTTATCAAATAAAGAATTTAAAAATAAGTTGCCGATTTGAGCACTGGATTTATTATTGTGGTAGGCAGAGTACATCTCCTGAACCACCTTGTTTATGCCCTAACCCTAAGAACCTGTGAATATGTTACTTTAAATGACCAAAGGGGCTTTGCATTGTTGATGTTGAGGATCCTGAGAAGGGGCTTTTCCAGATGTTTAATCTGCTCATATGAGTCCTTTAAAATGGAGTGCCTATCCCAGTTGGGGCTTCAGGATGAGAAGGCTGGCACCATAATAAGGACTTGATTCATTTTGACTGGCTGGTATCACTGACACTGAGGGTGGAGGGGCAGGACTGCAAGCCCGGAGCATGGTGATGTCTAGAATGTAGAAGAGGGAAGACAGACAGACAGACAGACAGAAAGAAAGAAAGCAAGCAACTGCCTCCAAGTTCCATAATCCAGTAGCTGCACTCACATAGGCTAGAAATTCGAGGTCAGTTTATTAGTAGAGGTGGTGCTTTCTGAGGGACATGAAGAAGCGAACATCTGTCCCAGCCTTCTTCCTTAGCTTCCACTGATGCACTGCCAATCTTTGGCTTGTAGAAATATCAAACCAATCTCTTACTGCCTGTTCATAGGGTATCCCATGTGTGCATGTGTATATGTATATGTGGTGTGTGTTCAAGATTGGATTAGGATCACACACTATTTCCATATGACCTCATCTTATTTTAACATCTACAGTTAAACTATTTTTCTTAGAGTCCACAGAAAGAAACAAATCCTTGCTGAAGCATTGATTTTAGCCCAGTAAAAACCCCATCAGACTTTGGGGTTACAGAATGATAAAATTGTATTCTTTTAAGCCATTAAATTTGTAGCAATTCTGTCCTGGTATCATGTGGAATGTCCTACAAATTATTTCTTCAACTCAAGAAGAGGATGCGATTTGCTTCAAATCACAAATGGGAAATGTACGTCTGGAAAGGTACAGTCATCTATGCAGCAGCATCACACAGCTAGTGGGTGTGAGGAAAAGATCTCAAAGGCAGGCATGTTTACTTTAAAGTCAGTACTTTTATAACTGACTCCTGAATTATTTTTTAGTGGAAATTTATTCTTTTTCAAAGGCATAAAATACATACCTTGTCTTTGGTACTGGTTCTCTTTATAAAATGTAAACCTTGTGATTACCCTGATTGAAAAATCCTTTTCTAAAGTTTCACAGTTCAGTTCTGTTTTGTAAAGGGTAGCTTACAGTAGAAGGGTAGGTTGAATTTGTACAGGTTTCTTTGTAATATCTGAAGCAAATATTTGTTTTTCCACTAAGTTATGATGATGCCTACAATGCAATCTGGCTTTTTCAAGACCCTCATTGTTTAGCTATTGTTTATTTCTCTCACCTCTCTCTGTACTCTACCTTCCACTCGGCATGTCAGTCAAGTGGAATGACTTTTATTTTTTAGATGGGCCATGGTCTCTCTTAGTTTAACCTCTCCCTTTACTCTCATACCTGATATTTGTTCTGATTAGGTCATATTTTCCACTTCTTTATTGTAACAGTTTGTACTCTTTCAAGTACCAGCTTTCTGGCATTAAATATCTCTGGGAAGCTTGTTTTCCTTACCACCCTACTCCCTAAGACTGTGTGTTAAATTTATACTTACCCTGAGCCTTTTCCAAGTTCATTTCACTTTTGCACTTGTCTTCTCTGGATCTCCTTTTAGACAGAAAGTAAAAATTTCTCACAGGTAATAGATGAGTAAATATTGCTTTGTAAGAGTACTCAGTAAATTTTTGAAAGTAAAATTTGCAAACTGAAAAGAACACAAATCTTTACAGCTGATTGCAATTTCATAAAGTGACTTGCACATGTAACCACCATTTAGATGAACAGGCTCTCAGCTCCCTATAATTATAGCACCCCCTTTGGTGCAAATCATGCTTTCTACAAGTCACTGTCCCATCCTCCTCCCCCACAGCAATCCAAAGATAGTCACTTTCCTAATCTTTAATTCCCTGAACTGGTTTTGTCTGCTATATCAGTTAGCTAAGGCTGCTGTTATCAAGTTCCTAGTCCTGTATTTGCACCTCCATAAGCTAGAAATTCAAGATCAGTTTGTTAGTAGAGGTGGTTCTTTCTGAGGGACATGAAGAAGCAAGCATCTGTCTCAACCCTCTCCCTTAGCTTCCACTGAAGCACTGCCAACCTTTGGCTTGTAGAAATATCAAACTGATCTCTGTCTGCCTGTTCATATGATGTTCTATGTGTGCATGCATATATGGTGTGTGTTCAAAATTGGATTAGGATCACATACTATTCCAGTATGACCTCATCTTCCTGTAACATCTACAGTGATCTTACTTCCAAGCAAGTTCATTTTTTTGAGGTGTTGGGGATTAGGTCTTCAAAATGTGAGCTTGAGTTTGAAGACGTAGTTCAACCCGTAACACCTGATTTTGAACTTTGAGTAAAATCATATACTATATGGTATTTTGTGTCATTTTAAAATTCTATATTATGTTCATGTGACTTGTCTATGTTGCCTTTTTATTAACCATTTAGTCATTTTGATTGCTATGCTGTCAGTTTCTCATTGCTATAACAAAATACCAGAGGAAATATACATTTTGTCTCATGGCTACAGAGGTTCCAGTTTATGGTCACTTGTCTTCATTGTTTCTAGGCCTGTGGTGAAGGAGAACACCAGAGTAAAAAGCGTGTGGTAGAACGAGGCTGCTCTCCTTGAGGTGCCTTGTGAAGTAGAGACAGATGAAGTCTCAGGTCTCCATATAACCTTCAAGGGCACACGCTCCTACTTCTTCTAACTAGGCCCTATCTCTTAAATTTCTACCATCTCTGAATAGTACCATCAGGTGAAAACTAAGGCTTCAACACATGAACCTTTGAGGAACATTCCAGGTTAAAACTGTAAAAAAAAAAAATACATTTCCCTGCTTATAACACATGCATTTGCCCCTTTTACAATTGAAGGATATTGGAGAGTTTATTATTTGAAACTAATACTTATAGTGCAGCTATGAAAAAGTTTGTGACATGAAGTTTGGGATATATGTGTAAACACTTATCAAACAAATTAATTACTCTAAGGCAGGTATAGCACTTTACCCACACTTTAAGAGCTTTATTAAATGAACGTATGTGAAAACTTGGGAGAGGTCAGGAATGTATATTCAAGTTTTGCCCAAAATATGTTTTTCAGAATTTCAGCTCATTAAGATCTTAAAATGGGTGTCACTTTCTAAAAGAGTTCCATGCTTAAAAAAGATTTAAAAATAATGGATTGAACAAAGTAAACTATATTGTTTGCTCGTCTTAGTTATGCTGCAGGATATTTTGCTAATGAGAATGTGTTTCTTCTAGAGAGTGAATATGAAAGTTTTTCTCATATTTGATTACAAACCTCCTTTTATTTGCTTTGTGCAAGATATAGCTGGAGAACAAAATTCTATTAGACTATACTTCTTATCAAATATATACTCAATTAGTTTTGCAAATTGTACACACTGTTTCCTCTTTGGTAAATTATTTAATTAAGCCTATGCATCTCAGGAGGTTGAAAATATGATTTGAACTATTTCTATTTGCTAATAAATCTTCATGATTTTGGTTGTTTGTGGAGTAGTTTAAATGTTTTATCATTGTGTATATTGCAATAATAATCCATATTTTTAGGAGGGAATACACAGGTTTTCTGTGATTAAGAAAGAAACTATTTTATAAAAGAGAAGATTTTAAAAAAACCAGCAAGAATAGTAATCAGTCAACCAGGGCTAAGAACTATCGTTTTACTGATCCCCAGTGTGATTAATGCTTAAAAAGGAGGAACAACTCCATTTCAATTACCTTTTCAACTTCCTTCTTACCAGTACAATGGATTAAATGCTTGCAAGAAGAGTAGTTTCTATTGTATATCTTAAAAGAATTAAATTTTAATTACCCAGTGCATTAAATCTGTATATTAATGAAGTGGTTTTGGGTTGCAGTGGTTCAGGCATCAGCACTTTTCCTGACGTCTTATTTTGCTGACTGCAGTCTGAAAAGAAGCTTGTCCCAGACAGCAGCAACAGCACTGGGTTGCCAAATAGCAGTGGGGCCAAACAAAAGGGCTTGCACCCCAATTAAGTTAAAAGTCTCTGAGCGGCTCTCGCGTTCCAGATGGCAAGTAAATTCAACTCTACAGGAGGGATTTCATTATGATACGTTGATTATAAGCATGAAGCCAGGAATTCAATCTCAAGCGAGCACAAAACCTGCAGCGGCACTTAAAAATGACTGCAATGTAGATAGGAGCTGGGACACTGTCAAAAGTCAGGGATGCTGTACCTGAGAAGCCCTTTGAACTTTGTGCTATGTAAACGACTTGGAAGTCTGGTGTTTTTCACTGATGTCACCACTTCCGCTTTTTGTTCTTGGTGGCTAAAAGCAAACATTTTAGAATGACAAATTTGATTTCAAAAGCTAGCCTTGGGAATGCGCAATTGTGTGACTTTTCCTGGAGCCTCTGTTTCCTCAACTCTTGGATGAGAAAGAGCTATACCATACAGTGGCTGTGAGTACCAAGTGAGGACTACCCTGATGATTCTCAGATTGTGCACCATCAACCTTGGTCTCTCTGCAGCTCCAAGTATGTCTGTCCCACTGCTTAACTCCCATCATTGCTTGGATTTGAAACACCTCCAACCTAAGTTGGCCAAAACAAAACTGCTACCTTGAACTAACCTATTCGCCTCCTAAACTCCTCCAATAATAGCTCTATGCTCTATCAGGCTACTGAAGCCAAAAAACCAAGAGTTACTATTGCCCCCATTTTTCTGCTTTATATCTTAGATGTGACTATTTCTTTCTATTTCTCTTGCCATTACACTAGTCCAGTATTTCTCAAAGCTGATAGTATTGGTATTTTGGAAAAGATAATTCTTCATTGTGAGAGGTTGTTTTGGGTATGATGAGACGTTTAGCAGTATCCCTGGCCTCTACCCACTAGAGACCAGTACCACTCCCCCAGTTGCGAACAAAAAGTTCTCCAAACATTGACAATTGCCAGCTAGGGTAGAAAAACCAATCCAAGCTGAGAACTACCATATTTATATAAGTCATATTCAACCATTAGCAATCTGCCTGTTTTATATTTATTTTTTGATTCATTTATATTTTTCTGTTATGTAATCAAGTAACTCACCATTTCAATAAAGATACTTTTGCCTCCTTTCAACTTCTAAAATGTTCTTATTTTGATTTTCATCAATTATTCTGGTATCTATTGCTGTATTAAAAGTAAACATAAGGTTTAAAACAATAAATAACACGTATTTTTCCCACTAACATGTACTGTGTGCACAAGCTGCAAAGGATAGCCTATTTCAGCTCCACCCATGGCAGCAGAAGTGACTAGAAGTCTGGACATTGGGTTATTTTCAACATGGTAACTGGCTTCTGAGAGGGAGAGACTCAAGAGGGAGTAAGTCTGAGGAAAGTTGCATTGCTTCTTAGGCTCTAACTTCACAATTCATAGTACCACCTCTTCTGCAGTACTTTTATATAGCAAGAGAATCATAACAAACATTGAGTTTCAAGGGCAGGGAATATAATTTCCACCTCTTGGTGAGGTAATGACAAAATTCCATGAAAGCATGTTCAATCCAAGTGACCATTGTGGCATATTTTGAACAATATTCCCTGCTATATTATTTTTTCCAGATGAATATTAACTTAGAAGTTTTGCTTTTTCTTAACTTTACTATGAACACGGATAGCTTTTCTGTTCTGCATTACAATTGACCACAGATTTAGTTCTTACAAAAACAAAAGTTTTACCTATGGTTTCCATAGGTCAGAAATCAGCTTAGATCAAGATCATTCTTTCTGGAACCACATTGTTCCATTAATTTCACATGATTGTTGGTAGAGAAGATTTTTGTGAATGTAGAACTGTTTTCTTGTTGGTTGCTGGTTGGCAGCTAGTCTGCTGAGCTCAGAGACATCTATACCTTCCAGCTATGTGTTTACCTTCCAACCAATCTCCCCACTGGTGTGATGTGTTCCTCTGGTATTGGAATTCTGGTAATACTGGCTTCACAGATTCAAGAAGTGATCTTTTTTCTGTTTTTACATAATTTTGTGAAAGATTGAGTTATTTCATTAAATATTCAAGGGATTTACCTGTGAAGCTATTAAGGAAGGCATCTGTTCATATATTATTGTACTCCCTGAAATGTCTTACCTTCTCCTTTATTTTTGAGGGATAGATATGTATGTAGAATTTTATTCCAGAATTTTAGATATGTCATGCATTGCCACATGTCTTACATGGCTTCTGATGAGAAAGAAGCTATTAACATTGTTTGGGAAAGTTTATGCCATGTTGAGGTGTAGATATCTTTGTGTTTTCTTGGGGATGATTGAGCTTTTTGATATGTAGATTAGTATCATTTAACAAAATTTGGGAAGCTGTCTGCTATTCTTTGTTCACATATTAATTTTACCTTTTCTACTAGTCTTATTTTGGAAAGTTCATTTTTAGAACATCTATTGGAATTGAAATACTTAGGAACCAGCCTAACAAAACAAGTAAAAATCTATACAGTGAAAATTACAATACTCTGAAAAAAAGATTGAAGAGGATTTCAGGATATGGAAAGATATTCCTTACTCATGTATAGGAAGAACCAACATTGGGAAAATGGCTAGACTCCCAAAGTTGTTACACAGATTCAATGCAATTTCAAAGAAAATATATTGACATACCTAACAGATCTAGAGAAAATATTCCTAAAATTCATCCGGAACCAGAAGAGACCCATAGTAGCAAAAGCAATCCTAGGAAACAAAGACAAGGCAAGAGGTATCACAATCCCTGATTTGAAATTATACTACAAAACTACTGTGATAAAATCAACATGGTATTGGCAAAAAAACAGACCTAAAGACAAATGGAACAGACTAGTAGATATGGACACAACCACAAAGACACTCAGCCACCTTATCTTTGACAAAGGGGCCAAACATGTTCACTGGAAGAAAGACAGCTTCTTTAATAAATGGTGCTAGAAAATGGCTCTCCACATGCTGAAGATTAAAACTAGACCCAAGCCTATCACCATGCACCAAAATAAAGTCAAAATGGCTTAAAAATATAAATATTGAAATGAAAAGAAAGTAAGTGGAAGTCTTGAAGACACAAGGGTAGGCAGAGAGTTCATGAACAAAAACCAAACTGCACGGGAAATACTTCAAAGAATCAACAACTGGGATCTCATCTTATTGAAAAGTTTTTGCACATCGAAAGAAATCACGAACAGGGTGAAAAGAAAACCCACAAATTGGGAAAAAGTTTTAGCCAACTGTCCCTCAGACAAAGGACTTCTATCTAGAACATATAAAGAATTAAAAAGATCAGGATCCCAAAATTCAAAGACCCAATCCAAAAACGGGCATCTGAGATGAATACACACTTCTCATGTGAAGAAATACAAAGGGCAAATGAAAACATGAAGAAATGTTCAACATCATTAGCCATTTGAGAAATGCAAATTAAAACAACACCAGAAAAAATGGCTATCATCAAGAAATCAACCAATAACAAATGCTGGAGGAGCTGTGAGGAAAAAGGAAGTCTTCTCCAGTATTGGTGGGAGTGTAGACTGGTGCAACCACTGTGGAAATCAGTCTGGTGATTTCTCAGTAAACTAGGATTGGGGGTCCCATTCAACCCAGCTATTCTCCTCCTGGGTATTTTTCCAGAAAAACTGAGAACAACATACTACAGCAATATATGTGCACCCATGTTTATAGTAGTGCAATTTGTAGTAGCTAAATCTTGGAAACAACCCAAATATCCATCAACTGAGGAATGTATAAAAAAGATGTGATATTTTTATACAATGAAGTATTAGCTATAAAGAAAGATAAACTAGAGGCTTTTGTAGGTAAATGGAAATGCACATCGAAAGAAACTAGAGACCATACTCATAAATGAAATAAATCACACTCTAATGTGTAAACATTGTATTTCCTTGCTACTATAAGAACTTGAAAAAGTAAATAAAATCTGAAAGGTACAATATATATTGTGAAAGGGAAAAAAAACTGCTCAAATAGGAAGGAGCAAATGGGATGAAGGAGGGGAGAAGAAAAATAAAGAAGGAAAAAAATATGTATATGTACACACAGGATAGCTAGGATAACTGTATTACTAATATCCATTGGTTTATTGAAAGGAACTGTTAATGTGTAGTTGTTTGATCAGTCTTACATCTGGCTATCTCTGGTTATCTGTGCAACCATTCTGAAGATGACATTATGTATTATAACAACCATTATTAATATTCTATCACCTTGTTTTGAAATTCTGTATCATTTCTTCGTTCTCTATGCTGTTTTATTTATGTATTTATATTTGTTATTTTCGTTCTTTCTTTTTTCCTTAAAATGAAAGACAAATTTATATGCATATACAAGGATAGCTGGGATAGGTGTATTGCTGATGTCTGTGGTTTATTGAAAGGAATAGTCAATGCTTAAAATTTTGTTTTTTCTTGACCAATTCTGCATGCTTGTATCTGGTAATCAGAATGACTGATCTGAAAACAACAATATGCAGTATAAGAACCATTGTTGAATTCCTACCATCTTGTAGTGGTGAAGCTCTGCATCATTTTCAATGTTTTTTAAAATAACTTGTTACTGTCTTTGCTTGATCAGTGTTACATTCTTACTTCTGCTGGACTGAGCAACTTTGTTGACAGTAACAGTATGTAATGTAGCAGCCATTGTTAATTCTGATCATTTTGCTTTGAAGTCATGTATCATTTTTGTTGTTTTTGTCTTCATTGTCTTTGTTTTGTTAGTTTTTTAATCTTTAAAGTAAAAAAAAAAAACAAACAACTGAACATCTTTTGGAACTTTCCAACTTCACTTGGAACTTCTTTTGAAACATTTCATTGTTTTCTATCTCTTAAGCTTTATTCTTTCTAGAATATTAAGATTCTATTCAATGTATTACATCAAAAAATTATTTCAACATGTACTCAATATAAAATTATTAATTAGACCTTTTACATCCCCTTTTCTCATCATAATTCTTTCTAAAAGTTAGCTCTATGCTAAGTGTTGTAGAATACTCCTATAGTTTTACCTCTTTGGGAAACTGAAGCAAGAGGGTCACAAGTTTGTGCCAAGTCTGGACAACTTAGATACTTAGTAAAACCCTACCTCAAAATACAAATGAAAAATAAAAAGGACAGAATATGTAGCTCAGTGAGAAGGACTTGGGTTCAATCTCCAGTACTGTAAAATAAAACACAGTGAAACCAAAACAAAACCATATAGGACAAAAGCAAGCACAAAAACTAAAATCTAGTTACATTTTTATTGATGTATAATAATTGTAAATATTTATGAGATAGTGTGATAATTCAATACGTGTATATGATGTATAATAATCAAATCAAAATGGTTGCTATTTTCTTCTCTCTAAGCATTTATAATTTTTTTGTTGGGATACTTAGAACTCTGGTTTTCTGGTTTTTTATAAAACATATAATAAGTTATAAACTATGATGACCAATGGTGCTACAGAACATTAGAGTTTATTCCCGAAACTGTATTTTCGTGTTACCCAAGCTCCCTTTATCCACTTTCATCTCAGCCATCTCAGCCTCTAATTACTGTACTGTGCTCAGAGAAACATTTTTACCTCCCACATGTGAATGAGAACTTGGAATATTCATCTTTCTGTGCGAATTTTACTTTAATTAAGGTCCTGAATTTTAATGTGTGTTGTTTTAAATAGCAGGCTTCATTTGTTATGGCTAAGTAATATTTCAGTGTCATCTAGCTTGATGGTTTTCTCTTTTGGAATAGTTTCTATTACTAATTCAATCTTGTTATTTGTTATTGGTCTGTTTTGATATTCTAGTTCTTCATGATTTCATTGTTATAGGCTATATGTCCACAAATTCATCAGTCTCTTCTTGTTTTCCAATTTGTTCATGTTGTTCCTATTTGTAAAAATTCCAGTTGGTCTTTTTTATTTCTGTGGTAAATAATAATATCTCATTTTTATCTCAGTTTTTGTTTATGTAGATCTTGTCTTTTTTCCTTAGTTTAGCTGAAGATGTGTTGATTTTATCTTAGGAAAAATCATCTTTGGATTCATTGATATTTTAAAGCTTTTTCATCTCCATTTCATTTGATTCTGTTCTGAGCTTTGTTATTTATTTCTTTGTATCAATTTCATGTTTGAATTCTTGTTTTTTAGTTCCTTAAATTGTATCATTGAATCATCTATTTGAAATGTTCTTTTTAAAAAATGTATGCGATTAAGGGTTTTTCTGATCTATTCCAGGGAAGGACATACCCCTGTATATTTTCATGACCCTCTAGATCCCCAAAAGTTTTTCAAATTCCCTTGGAGCATATCACACAGCTTTTCTTTTAATTGTTTTTTCACTTAAAGCTTTTTTCTCTAGTTTCTACTTATGCTTTAAGTAGATATAGAGTTAGATAACTGTCACTGTTATCTTGGCCAAAAATATAGATGAAAGCTATTAACCCTGAGTAAGCTCTAAACTAGGTGAAATACAGAAAAGTACTCTGTGTGGAAGTTTCCAGGCAGCAACCACACAGGTCAAATAGTGACAGTTCTCTTGGGATGGAATTTGTTTTTCAAAGCAGTTGCAAACCTGTCTAGCCCTCTGTAGTAATTGGTGGGCCACTTCCATAGTCCTTTCGTTGTGAGACTTGTTTTTTTTTCCAAGTATGTTTTAAAACTGGAGAGAAAGTGATGAGATTAATGCTGGTTAAAACACAAGACACTGAGGTTTTCTTACCAGGATTCAGCCTTTTTTTCCAGGAGTAAACACTCCTCAGCTTGGTGCATGTTTTGGTTATTTGCAGACGTCTGAAAAACTGTCTGACATCTTTTATCGGTGTCCTTACGGCTTTTATGGGATAATGGATTTTTGGATACCCTTACTCCATCATTTCAGCAGTTCTATATTCTAGTATGTTAAACAGTATAACAACCCCAGATTTTGTCAGTAGAAATGACACCCATTTATTATCACACAGGTTTATGTGAGAAATGTGAAACTTGCAGTAGAGTCCTCTGTTCAGCATCTTACAAGGCTGAAATTAGATGCCTCATGGGCTGGGTTCTCATCTAGAGCTTCTAGAACCTTCCCAAGTGCATTCGTATTGTTGACAGAATTGAAGACTGAAACTGAGGTTGTGGAAACCACCCTTGCACATAGGTAGTTTACATCACTAGACACTAGAATGACAGTATCTCTGTACTGACTGAAGGCTCTAACCTCTGGACCCTTACTAAAGCCTTTACCTCCTTATACAGCCACACCGGAGAATTTCCCCTTTGGCTAATTTAAATCCAGTTGATTAAGTGTTTTAATTTTATCTACCCTGTTGGATTCCTTCACTTTTTCCATATAGCATCACATCATCAGAGGAAGGATATTCAATCTTCTTTGCCATATTCAATTTTTTTAGAAGTAAGAAATCCCATTCATGTTCATGAAGAGAACTTCATTTAAGGTCACAGGTGAGTGGAAATACTCATGGGTTTCTTCCTACCACACAAGGTAAGTTAAAAAAGTACTCACTCTTTCAATTGGTTTGCCATTTAATAGATAGTTTTGTTACTTTCATAAAATAATAATGACTTCAAGCATTATTATAGAGTGATAATAGACTGATTGTATTCTGTTAAGTATGGTGAGCATCTAATGAGCAATGTGACAATAGCACACTTTGATGTATTCATGTTGCCTTGGCAAGGTTTATGCGTATTTTGAAATATATTTTAAATTACACAAAAATATGTGCCACACTCATGTAGCTCTCAATGCCCTGGAATCATAAGTCAGTGTTTTCTGCCCTGGCATTCTTCACACGGAAGCAGTTTTTCTTAATGAGAGATAGAGCGATACCTCATTTCACAAGCTTAAGTTGTTCCACCATTCTGGAAAGTATGGCCACTGTCGTGTTTATCACCTGATGTGGAATTCAGAAATGAAAGCAAAATTTTTTGCCAAATGCTTCTGTTCACAAACCAATTGTGAATAGAAGTGTTCATGAACCGAGGTATTACAGTAATGAGAAAACATGCATTTAGCTAATACAGGATTTCCATAAATGGTTATTTTTTCTGAGAGCTTAAATAGAGAACATCGTTGTGCTTCACAAAATGATGATGTTTCTTTTTACATATAAGTAAAAGCTTTGAATTTCATACTTATGCAAGGCAAAGAATATTATAATCTACATTTGACATAACATTGACTTATTTATAAAGTACTTGGAACTCTGCTATTTACTCCTGTAAAAAGGAAATAAAACTACTTGTTTTTAAAATTAAGAAGTCTAAATAATAAAATCCTTGAAAAATGGAAAGCCTACATATCTTCACATACAGAAAACTTGATGACCATCAGTAGTATGGATGTTTAGATTCCTAAACAGTCTTCTGAGGTGAGGAAGGAAGCAGATACAGGATGTATATGCTAACTTTTTAGAGTAGCAGTGCTTGTCATTCTCATTCACATTATAAGACAATCCATTCTTTAAAAAACAATAAAACTCTAAATGTGGAGATTGTTTTTGAAAATTATATATAAGTAACAAAAGAATTATTTCTCACAAATTTTTATACTAAGTGCTATTCCACGAATTGAATTCTATATCTACTTGTTTTATTTGAATAATAACGCTAAATTCTAATTAAATGAAAGTTTTATGGCATCACTACTTCTAAAATTCTTTAAAGACCACCTGGGGTTATGAAACACAGTCACTCTTAGCCATTATCTTTCACATTTAAGTCCAAGTTTATAAGCTTTTTAAATGTCTCATTTTTTGAGAATAAAATTTTTGCTGATAGAGCATTTGGGGATAACTAATGGATGAATGCGTGATTGTGCAAAAAGTATGTTGAAAATGATTAAATTTTTATATTAAAATCAAAACACACTAAACAAAAAAGTTCCACTTAAATCAGCAAGGGAAAGACGCACACATTTTGCCCTGGCAGAGCTTGTGTTATTTTATGCTGCAAATGTAGTTCTGAGGGTTTCCTCCTACTTTGCCTTTTTGCAAAATCAAACTTCATATAAAATAATTTTAAAAAGACTCTAGAGATACAGGCAATTTGGTAAATGTTTAGAGTAAATCACTGTGGTTTGGCATGAACATTCTGAAAGTCAGACTATGTTTGTCCTACAATCTTGTTTTTTCTACTTTTAGCTACCTAGCAAGAAGACATCTTAGCAAGACATGAACTTTCCCTCAGTTGATTTGTAAAAGGCACAAAATATTAGTTGCTTCCTCATAAGTCTGTGGACATATTAATTGAGTTAATATCCAAAAAGCACGTAGATCAAAGTGAATATTATGTAAAAGTTATTTTAAAAATAATTATTTTATAGGGTGACTTTTCTGTTTCATTTATATCAAGGTTTCCTAAATTACAAAACAAATGCTATGAAAGTATCTGATAACAGAATCCTAATTTTCAAAAAACTTAATTGAGTTTATTCGATTTATTTAGAATATCACTACATAAACACATTTGGTGCTCATCACAAGGCTATTTATGAGTCCAAATGAAAATACGGTTTTCTTTTTCCAATACTGGGAATTGAACTCAAGACCTTGTGCTTGCCAGGTAGGTGCTATGCCGCTGAGCTAAATCCCCAGCCCCCAAAATACTTATCTTTTAAGGTAGCATTGTAGTGATGCCTTTCATTATTTTCATTTCTCAGCCTGTTCCCAGGGTAGATATACACCTTGGAAACCCAAAGTGGGGTAAGTCTCAGTCATCAGGCTTGTGGCTATTAATAACTTGGAGATCTAGCTAATTGCTTACCTTTAAAATCATCATTTTTATAATGTAATGTTAAATACAATTTAAATTATAAATTATGATAAAATTTCATAACTATATTCTAGATACAAATTAGCTTTTCTCACTAGACTATTGGGCAGCCTACATAAGTTTCATTAATACCAGTTAGTTTTGGTTAATTGCATTGTTATTAGTTGATAATACTAATATTATTTAAGATGCTTGAATAACACTTCTTATTTCTACTTTGAGATAGGGCAAAGTGACATAGGTAAGGGTGTGAAGGGAAGGTTTGTATTTAAGATTAAAACTAGCACAAATGAAGTCATATGAGTTGTTTTCCCTTTTTGACTATTAGTAATAACGACTTATGTCAAATTTTTGGGTGGAAGCATGTTTTCAGTTCTTTTGGGCATACACCCAAGGAGTACAATTGTTGGCTCACATGTTAACTATACATTTAATCTTTCTGAAGAAACTCCAAATCATTTTCCATGAAGGCTGCATCATTTTACATTCTCTCTCTCTCTCTTGCTTTCTCTCTCTCTCTTTTTTTTTTTTTTTTAACGGGAATCAAACTGAGGACCTTGTGCTTGCCAGGCGGATGCTGTGTCACCAAGCTATATCCCTGGCCCGTTTTACACTCTCATAAGCAACATACAATATCAAGTCTAACTCACATGAACAGTACTTTAAAAAACTCTGAAATTCAGTATGAATGAAGCACTTGATGTCTAGGTTCTGTGGATCTATCGAAATGATAAGGTGAAGGCAGAAGTCAAGATCTGAGCCCAGGACTACGTGGTTCCAAGGACTGCTTTTTCTCCACTGCTCAAATAAATGGTCAATTCTGAGAGGAAATGGGTTTCAATAAGTATCTGTGGGTTCTAAATTTTGTCTCAGTTGCACATTAGGTTTCAAAATTTGTTATGCATTTTATAAAGTCTAAGGAAAAATACAAAACTTCAATTGTAATTAATCTTACATGTAAGAGGAAAAAAAGAAATTTCATATCCATTCAGTTTTATGCAAATTAATTCCAAAGTAGTAACAAGTGCATTAGTACTTCCTGGGGCTACTTCATTTCTCTCTTTCCATATTTTAAAATACAAGGGAAAAATTTTTGGTTAATCTATTCATTCTATTAGATTAATCAAGAAAAAAATACAGTATTCTTGGTGCTACCCTGCTCACCACCCACGCTTTCATATTTGCATTGTGAAAGTTAGTTTTAGCCAAGGTGGACAGGAGTGGGGGGGGGGCCACAGGGCAGCTTCCTGCCACTGCAATTTTTAGGTTACAAAAACTTATATCATGCAAGGTCTCCTGAGCAGAGAAGAGAATGAAATCATGCCAGTGATTGAATGCAAAAGCCATTCTCTAAACACTTTACAAAAAAAGAGCAACAATTAAAATCTCATTTTAAAAGATGATCTTTTAAGTTTTTGAAGTGGATGAACTTTAGATTCTTTTTCCAAGAATGCACAGTTCACCCTTTCCAAAACTGTCCCGTGAGTGTTAGGACTAACTCCTGAAATATATGTTTATGTTATGCTCCATCTCTGTTGACATTATCATAATGTCTTCTCTCATAGGATATTGGTTTATAAGTTGGCACAATCTGTACCAAATCATCCCTTTCCAGGAATTTACATTTGGTTTTGGAATAGTTCATTCCTGTAACCCCAGAACTTTGAGAGGCTGCAGCACGAGATTGCAAATTTTAGCTCAACCTGGTCGGTTAACCACTTAGCAAGATCCTATCTCAAAGTAAGAAATCAGAAAAGGACAGGCAATGTAACTCAGTGTGAAGGCCCTGGATTCAATCCCTAGTTCCGGGGAATTAAAATTTATATATTGAATACAAGGGATTTCATTTGCAATTTTGGATAAATTATAAAAATTGGGAACTGTGGCATAGCCGTTTTCTAAAATAAGAGAAATGAGTACAGTAAAGAATTGAGAGAGAGACAGACAGACAGACAGAGAAAAAGAGAGAGAGAGAGACAACTCTAGTTCTTGAGAAAACAAATCTTTTTTTATGTTTGTAGAGTTTGACCAACATCTTTCCAAATCTTTTTCTTTTGTTTCTTTTTTATTTGCATGGAGATGCCCTTGAAATTTCTTAACACTTTCTGCTTTTTTCCTCCTAAACTAACTTGAATTTCTGTGACTTGTAATCAAGAAACATTAATGATTCAGTCTCCTTAGAATCACTAAAAGAATAAAACAATGACTTTCCCCATTTTCCATGAATTTCATAATAGATTTGTATAAAAAATTACAATAATTTTATTCACAGTCATGTAATAAAGAAATCTTGCACAAAAGGCATATTTTTCATGGCTCATATAACTAAATAGAGGAAATAGCTCACAATAGTCCAACATCCCTGTATTCAACATTAACATGCAAATTTTATTTGTAATAATTTTCTGGCTTTTTTTGAAGCCTGATTGCTTTTTGCCTAAAATCACATTGTCCATAATTTAAAAAAACCCTCATTGAATGCAATATTAAACACAATGTTTCCATAGCTCTTGTTTTGAGTTTGAACTCAAAATGAGATTTAGCTATGTGACTTATTAATTTCTTGGAATTAGTTTACTCTAGACATGGAACACTATCAACTTTATCTCAGTTATCAGAATCGAGATAAAAGTGACTTCTTAGAAAAGAAACAACGGGGAAATTTTTTTCCACTATTGGTTTTCTTTCACAAGACACCTGATGTGAAGAATTCTAGTATTATATTTTTAACTTTATAAGAGTGTAACATTTCCCTTTGGCTATATACAGGCCTTAAAGTCAAAACACAAGGGTTTGTGTTTTGACCTCTTCAGGATGTTGAGGAGCTAAATATCTCTTAATCTTTACTATCTCTTTTAAGAGTAAAACCAAAGTACATTTTATATCTCAGTCACTTGTCCTGTTACACTGTCTTAAGGTGGATTGCATGCTTTGAGTTACAATGATACTAAACTTTTAAAATATTCTGTTGGTTATCATTTTACTTTTAGATCCATATTAAATGCATACAGAGTATTACTTCCCATGTTTTAATTTTTTTTTTTTTTTTTTTTCATGCAATCTGGGCATTATCCCTAAAGTCTTTTCCTAGAATTTGGTTTTTCTCCGGTACCGGGAACCGAACTCACGGCCTTGTGCATGCCAGGCAGGCGCTTTTGCCACTGAGCTAAATCCCCAGCCCTACTTCCCATGTTTAAGTTAGAATCTTAGCCTCCTTTGGACTCATAAAATCACCTTTGACCTGATGACATTTTTTAAATGTTTTATTTATTTATTTTTAAAGAGAGAAAAACAATAATAAAATGACAACAAAGACAAAAACAAAGCAATACAAAAACAATAAAATGGTACAAGAATCACTCTCCTTTCATATGTATTTAAATGGTTTCATTAGTCAAGTCCTTATAACATCCAACTTTATGTGTTAACAAAGTAAAATTTATCAAGCATTTAGTATGTTCCAAAAAAGCATGCAAGACACTAGGGCTATAGAAGTATAAGACACGATGATTTTATAGAGCATTAACCTGTTGAAAATGGGAGATAGGATCAGGTAGCTAATAGCAAAAGTAGGAAGTACTGCAGTCAAGATAGAAATGTAATGTTAAAGAGGGAGGATTACCTGAGATTTCTCATTTCCAATGAAGTAAGACTTACAAGCATTACAATGGCATTTGGAGACTTCAGTGCTCCTGTTCAAATTGCCCATTGGGTCTGCTACTACTTCCAAACAGGGTGGCTGGCTGTTGGGCTCACATGAGGTGTTTTCTTTCCTGTTTTCATCCCCTCTTCATTCTGTCCCCTTATCGTGGACTCCACTTCCCAATCATGTCGACCTCTTATAATCCTACTTTCTTTTAACATCTAGCTTTAAAAACTTCCCCTCTTTAAAGCCTTCCATGTTTTTAAACTTGTTTGGATTTGTTCTCTTTCTTTCATATCACTGTAGTGTTTTTCTTTCATATCGCATGGCATTTACTCAGCTTTTCCGTATGTGTGTTATGATTATTATGATGTTTTAGTTTATTGTTTCTCTCTTCACTCACCCACTTCGGATTCCATCATTCATCTTTAAATTAGCTCAGAATTTTTTACTAAAAGATAAGCAGCTCTCAGGAGTTTCCTATAGTCCTACCATAAATAACTTTCTACGTATTTCACCTCTCCTTCTGTTACTTCTACTACCTGAGATGAAGCTCTCTGCTTTGTTGTGAAGGTCACTCGTCAGTAACTTAGAGTGCTCTGATCGTGATGTTACTGCGACTGCCCTCACACCATTCATTCCTTCTCCTGTTTTCCTGTACAAGGTGTGATCAAAATATATGGTGAATATTCCAACTTTAAAAAGCTATCACAGTTAAGCGATATTACCATTATTTCTTCTCAAATACTCCTCTTCACTTTGAACACACTTATCCCGTAATTCTTACCACTTTCTGAAGCAGTTCTGGGAGTCCAGTTTCTCGAGTATTTTTATGAGGTATGAACAAAAACACCGTGAGTGCTGATACTGCATGGCGTGAAATAAAAAGGCAAGGTCGTAACACGTTACAGCGTGTTCTCTTCATTTCCTTTTTTCACTCCATCTGGCGCCAAGTGATATCAGGCTTTTCTCCAAGGTCAAAATGGTCATGAAAGGTAAATGTCTTCAATTGATTGAGGCCAGCAAGACAGCCAGATTAGTGCAACTAATGTCACTTATGAAAAAGCCTTCCAGAACTGCTTCAGAAAATTCTAATGATGGAGAAGCGTGTTTGAAGCAAGGGGTGGCATTCTTACAGAAATTAATGACAATGTGTCTTTTACCATAATCCTTTTTAAGAAAAGCCAAACATTCACTGGATTTTTGTTTTCATCATACACCTATTTCCCTCAGCATGTAAATTTACTTTGCTCTCCAATGTCTTAAAGGTACAGTGTTGGGCTGAAGTCTCTTTAGTTATCATCTTGTTTATCTTTATGAAAAACTTACTATAATTTACTATAATCTATAATCTTCTCCATTTCCTTTGTATGTAGACCTAAATCAGTGACCCTAGCACTGCATTTTGGGCCATCCTTCTTGGAACACACTTTTCTCTTCAATTACATGACAACACACTAACTTGACTTTATCTCTCACTACCCTCCTCATGTAAGTTTGCTTTAATTGTTCCTTGCTTCATTTCATCCTTGAAATATTGTAATTCTTCAAGCTTAATTCTTTGACTTCTTAACTACATGCACACACACACACACACGCTTGAGGGCAGAGATATTGGATATGTTCTGAAAAATGTGTCATAAGGAAATCTATTTCTAGGTAATTTTATTATACAAACATCATAGAGTGTTTTTATATAAAAAGCAAAAATAGCTACATCCCTAGACAATGTAAGCTTAAGGTACCATTATTACATATGTGGTTTTGTTCACTGCAATATTCTTATGTGATGCATAACTATGCATATAAGTATATATAATCAGCTCTGACTTACATTAAAACTCCAGGCTAGCCAATCCGTGTGCCTATTTGATGAATACATGGATATTTAATAGGCATTTCAATCTTAATATGACTAAAAAAGCCATTTTATTTCTTTTTGTTATCAAAAATGGCTAAATTGTTAATCTGATTAAAATTAGAAATCCTAATCAAACCCAAGCTTTATGAAGATTAATAAAGGATTGGAAAAATAAATGAATGTGACATGGTACCTTGAGTGCCAGGGTGCTGAGAGCATCAGAGGCAACTTCCTAAATTCTATTTGCAATCAAGGGTGTATTAGACACTGTGGTTTTTGAGCAACTGGTAAGCAATACCTATAGGACTGGTAAGCCATTGAGGGAATCTATTGAGTTATGGAGACTCATCTTTCATTCTTTAATGTACCTGCTTCCCACAAATACAGAAATTTCAGAAACATTTTTAAAGTTTTAAAAATAATATATAATTTATACCTTAGCTTGTTGATCAGGTTGCCCCAAAACATTACAATTGAATATGAAAGTGGATTTTTAAAATAATTTTTTGAATTGTACATACTGTGTGATGTTAGTGCTATCAGTCCTGGACTAGGTGATTTCGTATGTAGCCTTTTACCTTCATATCCCAGGTAAAGTAAGATCATTCTCAGTTTTGTTTATTATAACTCTTTAATACAATGAGAAGGCCATTGATAACTGGTAAATTGATGATGTCAGTCTGGTATGCATTAATTACTTTGTACAACTTACCTTAATGAAGTAAAGATTGACTACAAGAGTGAACATACATCAGGACGTAATAGAAAATTGGGTAGGCTTGGTGGCATACACCTGTAATCCCAGAGCTCAGAAGCCTTTAGCAGGAGGATGACTGTAAATTCAAGATCATCCTGGATCACAAATTTAGTGGGTTCAAGGTCAGCCTGAACTATGTAGTTAGGCAGGCTGTCTTAAGAACCAAAACAAACAAAAATCTAAAAAGTGGAATGGCATTTTCATCTAAAGGTAAGATTTTTACTTTTTGATTCATGAGTGAGTTACCATCTTACTACTTTATTATTAGAAGCATTTGCAAGATATACATTGATCAAATTAGAAATTATTTATTTTGTACATTTTTTATATTTGGTAATTTTATTATTGTACTGCTTTCTGTCTTATATCTTTTAACTTTTGTATTTTGCACAGTGTCTTACAGTTGGTTCAAATCTGTGATTTTTAAAGATGATGTATGAAATGGGATAGAAGGATTTTAGGTCTTGATGCACAAACACACACAAAATATCTTAAGAATCATTTTAATGCCCCAGTGTAACAAGGAAATCAACCCAAGTCCTTTGTGATGAAAGCTACTTACCATATTTAAAAAAAAATTACATGGAAATCCAATCGTCCTATTCCACTGAGCTTTGCTTACAGCCAAACATCAACAGAAACATCAATAACTTGCTCAAAATTGAAGATACTTTACCACAAATTTAAATCTTTAGGAAATAAAAGGATTGATTATTATTTTAAAGTTTTTGTTAAAAAAAACCCTACTCAATATAGAGACGTGGAAAGCATGCCACTATGGTCTGAAGATATCTCTCACAATTAACGTGTAGAAACTTAATTGCTCTTGTGATAGTGTTAACAGATAAGCCTTTAAGAGGTAAAATCTTGAAGGCTTTGTCTGTGTGAATGGGCTGATGCTTTATAAAAGCGTCTTTGAAACATCTATCCCTTTTGCCAATCCATTCTGCCATGTGAACACACATTTCTAAACTTCAGGAACCCAGTAGCAAGGTACCATCTTGGATGCAGAGAAGGTAAGTCCTCAGCAAATGTGAAACCTGCTCAGGCCTTGATTTTAGACTTACCAGCCTTGTAAACTGTGGAAAACAAATATATGTTGTTTCTAATCTACCCAACCACAGGTCTTTGGTTATAACGGCCTAAACAGACTATAATATATGCAATTTATAGCAGCAGTAAAACATATTCCTCAGAAAAGGAGAATCATATTGTCAATGACAGTCTCCGAAAGGCAGTGTGTAAAATTAAGGTGAGTGAAATACCAGAAAAAGATACAATACAGGAAATTGAGCAGGCTTTACTCTGATCTACTCTGAATTGTCAAATCACATAAGGCTGGACAGGTTTTGTGTCACAAACTGATCAAAAAGTTGATTTTATATGCAGGAAGATGAGTCAGTGGATTTCATAATAATTGTCATATTGTGAAAAAGATTTTTGATATGATGGAGACATTCAAGAAAACTCTTTTACTGAAAATAGTTGCCTGATATTAACAAGTCCAAGTCAAATTTAATTTTTCTCTTATCTAGAAACAAAAATCTTGTGTTGGAGGATGAACGCTTCTATCAATACTGACCGTCACTTATTAGCACTGCTTTCACAAGAGATTTGTTTTTATTTTAAAGAAAATGCCAACATCATAACAGCCTGCTTTCTTCAAGAAGGGCTTTCTTGAAAACTTTCAGAGGTAAAATTAAAGAAATAGTTCTAGATGATGCTACAAAAATTGTCAGCATTATCAATTTTATTATCACTCAGTAGTGAGCTTGAAACTGGATTCTTGAACCAAGAGTGCATGAATGTTCTATTACTACAGATTTGGCATCTCAGCAGAGGCAGATCTCTAAAGGGTAACTTGTGGGAACACTTTTAGGAAAAGAGTAGACCAGATATGTTTAGCACTTGGAAATTTAAAAAAAAAAATCCCTATGAAACACGTCCTATTCAGCAAACACACTTTTCATAATGTGAGCCAGTTGCCAGGTCTATGCAAGGTCCCTAAGAAAATGTTTTGACCTCAAGAATTAAGATTTTTGCATTTCAAAGAATATTGGTAATATCTAGCCCCATACATGAAGGACATTTGGCGGTGGTTTTGGTTTGCTTTTCTCTGATAATTAATGATGCTGAGCTTCCACTTGTAGCATGTTTTATCCCACTGTATATAGTCTTCATATATATTCTCTGTAGATAGTATTTGGATGTGCTATTGTTAACAATAGTGATTCAGGCATGGTAATCCTTCCCTGTAATCCCGCTACTGTGAGAAACTGAGACAGGAAAATTGAAAATTCAAACCTAACTTGAGTAATTGAGTGATTTAGTGAGACCCTACCACAAAATAAACAAGATGAGCTAAGGATATAGCTTAGTGTCAAGACCCTGGGTTCACTCCCCATTACTGCAAAAACAAAATAAAACACCACACCCCACACCACACACATACAAAAGAGCAAAAGTACACTACTGTATTTTGTTCTCAAAATTTTCTTGAGGGTTGAAAAGAATAAATTGAAAATGTGAAAATTATGTTGCAAATGAAAATGTTGAGCTTTTCTCCTTCTGCATACTTTCCAGAGAGATGGAGGCAAGTGTCACCTGTTGGATGCCCCATGTCACCCGTTCCTCCTTTTCAACTCAGATATAGGACAGGGGAAGTCCCTTCTCTGACTCTCCTCCTCAGCCTGGGAATCTGTGTTTGAAGGAACGACTGAAGGATGATATTACACTCACTGTAGTGTGCTGATCTGACTCTCAACAAGCTCTGGATTTGGTGAATAAGAGTCCAGCCACTCACAGGACTGCAATGAACATTCTGCTACAGTTTCCAACTTGTTACATGGACAGGCAAGGATTTCTTGTCTTATGAGCACTGTGAACATAGAAGAAAATAATTTCATTTCATTTGAAAAACAAACGCATGTGCTATGTCAAGACCAATTCCTAAATGGGTACTTATGTAGGAGTAAAACAGTTTTCAGATTAAAGAAGTAAACTTGTCCGTATTTTAAGTTTGAAGTTCAACATTCTTCTTTGTTGTATAGATTAATTTTTAAAGACCAGAAAGTCAATGCATTGTTATAACTTTGCTAGCTCTAGATTTGAATTTGAATGTATTACTTAGAATGAAAATGTATTTTCAGTATTGTAACAGACATTAGGCTGTGTTTTTTTCTAATGATTAGACTAGATTTTAGTAGTTTTATGGTCAGTAATCTATACGGTCAGTAAGATTTTGTGTATATAAATAAAATTATTTAGAATTCATTTTCTACCTCTATTAAAATAAATCGTACTTTTGCTTTAGAAAAATCAATTCCATATCAAGTATTTTATTGTTGTGTGTTTTAAAACTTTATATAAGACAAACTTTAATAATCATTAGGTAAGCTGAGCTACTTTTTAAAGTAGAGATTTAAGTAGCGATTACCTGTAAAGATATTTAAATTGGAGAAAAAATTACTCTTACATTACATGGCATTGTTCATGATTCTCTTGGAGTATAAGTAGATAGGACTTTTAAGCCTACTTTTTAAAGTTAAATAAAGTCTAAGTTCAATAAAGGAAAAACTAAAGTTTTCTTACCCTAAATACTGACTTGCATTAAAATTTACCTTATCTCTAGGGTGAAGAAAAAAAGACAAGAATAAATTTGCCAAAATAAATCTATGAAATTATTATTAGATTATACATACTACTGATTATGCTGATGTATGAGCTCTTGAGGCAGTAATATTTATGTAGGGGCTTCCTGAGATCTGAGATGTTTTTAAGGATTCCTCCAAGATAAACATTTGAGAAAGGCTAATCTAGGCAGAACAGGATTATTTTACTCAGTACATTCTGTTGTGATCACTATAAAGCACTGCTGACAAGACCCTTGTTCTTCTCAAGTTATTCAATCATTCTATCAAGAATTACAATGCTTAAAATGTCCTTGGCTTTCTAAGAAAGGAATGTTATGTTCAGACTTACCATAATGCTTTTCTTCCTCTCTAGAAAGCAGCTGCTCAGATGTTCTCCACATGGTGAATGGTGCCATCACCTACCCAAAATTTTCAAATTGAAGTGTGTCTTTCTTCATTTTCTCCCTTAGGTTCAGTAAAGTAAATCTCTAAAGCGAATCTTGAATCCCTACACATCACTCTAATGACTCTCGTATCAGTTTGTAGAAACCAAGATTATCTTTTGCCCTGATTTTCCAGATCAAAACCTGCCTAGTCCGTCTCCCTGATTTTATTATTGCCCTCTGTCCATCCACTCTTCTTCTAAAGGAACTGTATAATAATTGAAATATAAGCTCAGATTCTCTTTGTGTCTCCAATCCCCTTCCCCCAGTTAACATTCTGCAGTGGCTTCCCATCATATTTAAAATAAAACAGGTTTGCTATTCCCAAGTCTTTTCTAATCAGTCCTCTGTCCACGTCTATGGCCTTGTCACCTGTGAAATCTGTGATTCTTGCTCTCTATGATTCAGTTACCTGTGTTTTCTGTTCCCTGAAAAACCACAGCTTATCCCCAGCATTCTCGTTGCACTGGCTGGCTCATCTTCCTAGAAATGTCCCCTGCCTCATCTCCTCACCACTGGCTCCTTCATGTCTTTCAAGGTAGCCCTCAATGTCACCATCAGAGGTGAATTTCCTGAGCTCCAACTTTAATATTCATTGAATCAGTTTTTAAAAAATTGAGTTACATTCACAAATAAAATTGTACACAGGGCCAGGGAGATAGCTCAGTGATACAGAGCCTGCCTGGTAAGTGCAAGGTCCTGAGTTCCTATCCTGGTACCAAAAAAAAAAAAAAAAATTGTACATACTTATAGTATACAACATGAAGTTTGGATATATGTATATATTGTGAGATGGTTAAATCAAGCTAATAAACATATCCATTGTCATATAGTTTTGTTGGGATAATGTTCAAAATTTGCTAGAGATTTTCGTGTATTCAATATATTTTTTCTTTAATTGACAAAAATGTATATATTTCTTGTGTGCAATGTTTTGAGATGTGCATACATTGTCGAATGGCTAATTAGAGTTAAGTAAAATATATATATGTATTACCTCCTATCTTTATCAGTTTTGTGATGAAGACATTTAAAATCTACTCTATTAGCAATTTTCAAGAATACCGTACATTATTAGTACAATGCATCATTATTAACTATAGTCACCACATTGTATATCAGGTCTCTTTAATAATTAACTATCACCACCATATAGTAGAGTAGGTCTACCACTGTCTAATAGAAATTCTTTTCACTTTTACTAATATCTACTCCTCCACCACCCTTACCCCTAGCCTTGGTAATCAACATTCTACTCTCTGCTTCTAGGAGTTTCATATTTATTTTTTTTAGACTTCATGTCAGAGATATCATGTAATATTTGTATTTCTGTTCATGGTTTATTTTCACTTAGCATAATGTCTGAGTTCACCATGTTGTCACTAATGACAGGATTTCTTTTGTTATGATTCTTAATTCTTTTGGGCACTTGATATTTGTGACAGTTTCTAATTTACATAGGATTTATTTTTCTGCCTTTGATTTCTTTCCAAGAGCAGGCAAACTTAATGAAAGCAAGGATATTATCTGTTATCTGCCTGGTCAATGAAAGTATTTGCAGATTAATTAGATAATTACACTTTTTTTAAATAGGCAGACTCAAAATATTTTAGATCGACAGTGATTGGCATAACAGATGAGAAGCACATAGAGACCCTTGTATATGTGCTGAGCATCATGTGATATATACATGATTTAGACACATACTCACTACCTTAGTTTCTTCCTGGGTAACATGAAAAGGCTGGGTACAGATGTTCAAGACTCTTTAAATATGCATTCTATAATGAACTACAGGGCACTTTAAGTGACCAAATTATTTACTTAGTACCTGCATTCATCTTGACCTTAAATTGCAAGAAAAACATCATGCATTTAATCAGTACAAAGATCACTGAGGTCCATGAGATTTGCTAATCATCTGAAGTCATATTCTCTTATAATGTAGTTTATTAGAAAGATACTTCCAACAACTAAGGCTATAAAATTTTCTATAAGAAAATTTATTAAAATGGCGAGAAAGGGTGGTAACATTTCTAAACCTTAGGACTTTTTTCTCTATTTATAGATGTGGGAGACTTTTCAAAATAAGTTTTTACTTTCATTTGGAAGTGTTTATTTCTATTTTATACAGAATTGCCATGTTACAATTAACGGTAAGTGATAACTGGCAGGTGTAACTGACAGAAACACATTTTTGTGATGCTGTGGGCAAAACATTCACAAAATCAATATGAATCCATTTGGGAAAGTGGAGTTGTTTACAGAAATATAAATACTTTCACTCAGTTTTTGTCTAGTTATTGAAAATTCAGCATGAAACTACAATTGCAAAAGCAGTTCCCTTCTAAACATCTGCCCATTAAATATTGTACCATATAAAATGTGATTTTATGGTATTTCCACAAATATTGTCCTTACATTCTATATTTTCCTTATTCCCTATGTTGCACTGGCTGGCTGGCTTTACATCAGTCTTTGGAAAATTATTTTTAAAAATTCAAAAAATTTTCAAAGACCTTAAAACTATTATTTTAACAAATTAAAGATATAATATTAATTATTCCTTTAGTTCAAAATATATGCTAAATTTTATATTAATCAAAATGACATCTTTGCATTTTTGTACCTTAGCAACAGCATTTAGTTTCCTTAGAATAATAACCAATAATCTTTCATAGTAGCTGATTTATATAGCTCATCAGTAAAGCAAACAAATAAAATCCCCACTTTCTTCCATAATGGTAATAGAAAGCCAAATGAAATGTTGATTTCCATTCAAGATTATAAAACTGACTATTGTTGCTACAGAACATGTCTATAATTTCCAGAAACAAATGCCTCACTCTATTATGTATATATTTTTAAAAGGGCAAATGATTATGAAGATTTATTTATAAGTGTTCATAATTTTTGTAATCTGCTGATAGTAACGAAGTTTTTAGCTATGTACATGCAGAATGACTACGAAATTCCATCATATAATCATTTAAAATATAGTAAGAACCTAATTTGCTTTTATGACTTCAGTATCACCAACATTAATGTAGCTAAAACCCATGCCTACAATCAAAACTTCAATTCTGTACTGTTGAATCTCTACCATACATTTCCTACTGGGATTCCAGAGATGCTTTAATCTCAATATATCTCAAAGCTGGAATGATTATTCCCAATATTCAAAACAGCTTTGCCAATCACTGTATGCTTTTCTGTTATGTATTTGTCTCCTAGTCTTCATCTATATTTTAGGAAATACAGGTTGAACACTTATTATATAAGAAAAACATTGGGACTGCAATATGGACAGAGTCCCTACATTGACAACTTTGATAGTAGAGGATTTACATCAGTATTCATCAATTAAGGTCAATGAAATAAGAAGTAACAAGATGGCATGGTGTACATAGAAAGAATGAAAAACTTGATATTTAAACAGCAGAGAAGAATTTCTGAAGGAAGAATATATAAGAGTTACAAAGGATTAGTTGAATTAATTATGTGAAGCAAGACAGGAGGTATTGGAGTAATATTAAGTTTAAATAAACCCTGTACAATTGTTCAAATGTAAAAAGCATTTGCATGTATGAGAAATATGCACTTTATGGTTAAATAGGTTATGAAAGTCTCTGTGGTAGAAGACATGGTGGCAAAGGTTTTTAAGGCATTTGGAATTTATCTAGAAGATGCCAATAAACTAGTACATAATTTTTAGGAGGGGAGGAGTATCAATAGATTTATACATTAGAAGCATTCTCAGTGCAAAGTAATCGTGTATATAAAGTCAACAAGAAATAAAGCAATTAGGTCAGTTATATGATTATAGTGCAGTGGCAGATGATAACTTAGAAATGTTAGGAATAAAAGAGAGATAATATTTAGATTTACTTGGTATCATGGATATGGTATTGGCAAGATATGGTTTTGCAGTGTGTGGAAGTTTTTAGTAAGGCAAAATTCATTTTGTTTTCTTCTTTAGTTTTCTTTTGAAATCACAGTGGATGCTAGCAAATTTACTGACTTAGAGAATAGATAAAGACTATTATGGAAAACATGAGTTCATTGTTGAATGTATTGAAAATTTAAATGGAGATGTTCACCAGGGGCTAGCCACAAAGGCTGGTAATCAGAAGTTGTAATGGTTAGAAGTTACATATTTGGAATAATCAGAATACATAAGGTTACCGTGGATAAAGGTGATAAGGTCACAATGGATAGAGTAGCTAGAGAGGATGCATAAAGCAAGAAAAATTGGCCTAATGGGAACATGAAGTATCTCCTAAAAGAGAAGGTGTATCAGTCATTGCTCACTAGAGAAATGGATTTAAAGACTATCCTCCTTAGGATGGGCCTTGCACAAGCAGAACTATGCCAAGCCGATTTTTGTTGGGTGTTACTCAAGTTGACACAGTCAAGCAACCATCACAAGTTCTTATCACTTTAAGTAATTAAAAAAGTCAGTGAATCTCCCCTTGAGCAAACTGAGTAAAGGTTGTGGAGGGAGGCCAGGAATATTCCATTTAGTTATTAACTATTATGTTGAAAGAGAAAATCATTTTCCTTAATATTTCTCAATGTTTAAATGTGTTAAACTCACCAGAATGCTCCTCTTCCACTCCTCTTCCTCCTTCCTACACTTTCTTGAGAGAGGTAGTGTGTATGGGGTGTATATTATTCAGACATAGTAAATCCACAGTGCCTGATATGTCTCTGTGGAACTGGACTTAACTTGAATGTTTATCCCTAAGCAGAAAAAGATGTACAGATTCTCAGGAGAGTCTTGAGTTGCCGTTTTCAGGAGCCCACTCCCCAGATTTTAGCCACTGCTTCTTTGGGTATCATTCTGTGAATAAAAGACCTAAAACGGGCCAGACAGAATAGTATAGGTAATGACATACACTCTGAAGGTCACCACTGAACTAACATTAAAAATGTACACTCTCTTAGCTCTCATTAAACTTGCTCAGTCTCATCAACAGTTCTTGAGTGAAATGAAAGGGTAGTATGAAGATATTTTAAGAAAAGTTCTTATAGTACAGGAAAAAAATACTAGCAACACAGGAGTACAACAAATCCGAGTATAAGTCTACTCAGAATTGTTACAAGAAAAATTAATATTCAAATTTTAATTTTCTGTGCACTTAAATTTTTTCTTCTTCATGTGGAGAGGCAGTTTGCAAAGCACTATTTGTTAAAGTGGCTTTTTTCCCATCATATCTTGTTGGCCTCTTTGTCAAAAATCAGAGGACAGAATTAGCTATTCTAATTCATTGGTCAGCATGTTCATTTTTATGCCAGTACCATGCTGTCTTCACCACTGTAGTTTTATAGTATCGTTTGAAGTCAGGGATCGTAATGTCTCCTGCTTTGCTCCTGCTGATCAGGATCATTTTAGCTATTCTGGGTCCTTTCTGGTTCCACATAACTTTTAGGAGCTTTTGTTGTTTTGCTTTAGTTTTTCAGAAATACTGATGGTTTGGAATTGCACTAAATGTATAAATCTTTTTTTGGTAATATGGTCATTTTGATAATATTTATTCTTTATCCAAGATTAGGGGAAGTCTTTCAATTCTCTTATGTCCTCTTTAATAGCTTTTAAAAAATTTATTGATATACACTGTGTTCATAGCACTTACATTCATCTTGGGGGATCGATCACATACATACCATATCTTGGTCATTCTCACTCCCCTGCTCTCCTCTCTCCCTCTTCCCTGAGGCCCCCTTCCCACCTCTGCAGTGCACATCTCTGCTTCTTAAACTATTTCCTTTCTTTTGGTCTTCAAATAAATTATTTATTTAAAAAATGTATTAGTCATACTTTTTTGTACTTTTACTAATGCATGTTCACAGTATCTAATGATTACATCCAGTGTAGAGAATTGGTACGTGTATGTGATATATTTCAATTCTTTATCTCCCTTTATTTCTCTGGCATCAGACTCATTTATTTATCTTATAAGACCTTATAAAGTTAATTATATAGAGTTGCTTATCATATATACATATTGAAAAATAGACCAATAGGTAAAATAACATATAGAACATATAAGACAATTGTACATGGTCAAGGTACACATTTAGATGCATTGTCCATGCTGAATTACAATACCATTGTGCTCTCTCTCTTTCCCATCACCTGTGTTTTATTATATATATATATGTATATATATATATATGTATATATATATATATATAATACTTGAAAAACCATGCAATATGTAACCTTCTGTGTCTGGCTTATTTTACTTCATGTTATGGTCTCAAGATCCACCCAAAGATCCATCCATTTCCAGTAAATCCCCAAGTAATGCAATTATTATGTATCCCAAACATATAGTAATGTAAAACTTCCTGATCCAATTTGAATTTCACTAGACAAACGATTGAAATTCAATTTGAATCTGTACTTTGTAAGTGAAAAGACCAAAGCCATCTCCAGTGTCTCCCATGGTTGACTCTGCTCTATGGAACAGTTTGATTTAGAGACAAAGCTGGGTGTCTTTAATAGCTAGCCGGAAGCCATAGCTCCCTGAAGTAGCTTTATTCACACAAGGACTTCTCGTTTGCAAAACCAATTATCTGACATGCTTGATACGTTAGAGCCCCAGGATTTTATAAAACACATATGATTACCACAGTACTTTTCTCATTCTCATCAAATTTACAAAGCAGACAAATTTCCAAACATACTGTGTGATCTATAGCCAGTTTATGGTTCAGAATTTAGTATCCACTGCCCAGAATCGTAGCACGGATCCACTGGTATCTGAGTGTTATGACTTCTCAGTGTTTTTTATTTTTTTGGTACCAGGAATTGAACTCAGGATTTTGTGTTTGCCAAGCAGGCGCTTATGCCACTGAGCTATATCTCCAGCCTCCCCACTGTTATTTTATCAGTATACCAATTGTTGCCAGCTGTCCATAATCCAAAGCTTGAAAATGAACTAAAATTCTCTGCTGGCATAAGTGAATTTTGGGGCTATGTATCAACAATACCTGTCTATCAACTTACCTTTATATCTTGTCTCCTCATGCAGAGATATTTGAAAAATATGCTGTCTTCTTGCAAAATGTAGAATATGCAGCATCGGCAAACCTTCTCACAGGTGTTAAAGGTCCTTTGTTTCCCACTCAGCATATTAAAAAGTCCCTTAATTTACATTTCTACTTAAATGTCTTGTTTCTGCCACCCTGGTACTGACCCTAGCCTGGGCTGGATCGGGTAATGAAGCTTTGACCATCTCCAGTGACAGGCCTTTTGTGACATATTGACTGTTGTTACTACCTCCTTCCAAGAAACCACTTAAGCATGATAAGCCTATGTCTTTGGAAAGTTTACTTCCTCATGTACAGTCAAGCAATTTAGAAACAAAGTCAGGGCATGTGGTGAAGTGATCTTCAAGTCTATGGGCAAGACACAGGGGTTCAAATTTAGCACCTCCAAAATTCACTCTCCTCTCCCTATCAGTTTGGTTTATCTGCGCTTGCTTAGGTCTTACCAGGTCTGTGCTATTAACACTGAGGCAGCTGCAGCTGGGGCCCACTGTGCTCGGGGAAGGCTCATTGCCCTTGCCAGAGTCCTGTCCTCTCACTGCTTGTCAGGCTGTTTGCACCACCACTGTCTTCTCAGGGCCCATCAACACTTTCTATAAACCCTCTCTCTGTGTAAGCCTCAAACAGTAGACTATTAGCTTTCCACAGAAATATATTCTCCTTTTGACCTATGTTTTAATAATACCAGTGCTATCAGATTTCCCAGTTGTCCTTTTAGTTCGGCATGGTCGTTGGGCATGTATTTCTAACAGAATGTCAGTGGGCACAAAAGTTCAGTTTCCATGCCTGAGACATTATGAAGTAGTTGTACCTTCTCTTTGCTTTCTGTTATCCTTTCAAAGAACCTGAGAATAGGTCTCCCTCTAATCTGGCTTTCCTGGTGCAGGTGAAGGACTTGCATAAAGATATGACTGAGAGATTAAGATGGACAGAAGTTAGACCTCGGTCCTTCTTGTGAAGAAATCATGCGAAGCTGAGCCATCTGCTAGCCTGAAACTCAGAGTGTCACCTGAGGAGGAAATTAATTGCTGTCCTGTTTAATCCATTCCACTTTGCTTCTCTTTGCTAAACAGGTATCATTTCTATAAACAAATAACAAGACAGAGGGTGATTTACTTGAAACTGTAGGTGGGCAGTCTGCCTCTATAGACAGATTTAGATCGGATTTAGATTATTGTGGTTTAGAGCAGGACAATTTAAGTATAGTTAGAAAACAAAATGTCACCATGGACAAAATAAAAGCACCTCAGCCACACATTGTGAGGTCGAGGGGGAGAAGAAAGGTTGTAAGTGGCAGTCATAAAATGGAGAGTCAAAGAATACAGTTCATGGAACTAAAGATGAAAATTTAAAATTATTAAGTGGTAACTATAAAGAATCATATAAAGTTACAGGAAAAGAAAAGTAAATATGTGAAAAGACAAATACAGGGTAAATAGCTCAATAGACAATAATTATCTTTTTAAAGATATGAGTATAAATGATAGAAAAATTGCAAGTAGAATTAATTTCAACTGTGGGCTTCTAGAAACTAGAATTATGCAAGTGTTTGAAATAAACTTTCAGTAATCAATATTTTAATACTTTTTAGTTTTTTAAAAGCCTACATTTTTTACTCCAATGTTCATCAGAGCATTATTCATAATACTAAGGTATGAAATTAATCTACTAAATAATGAATAAAGGAACTATAGTAAACACATGGAATGAAACATAATTCAGTCTTGAAAAGAAGGAAATGTTGTCATTAGTGGCAGCATGAGTGAGTTTGGAAGACAGTATAGGAAGTAAAATTAGGTAGGTACAGAAAGACAAAGTCTGCACAGTTCTACATATATGTGAAATCCAAAAAAGTTAAATTCATAGAAGAAGGATCTAGAATAATGGTTGCTGGATGTAAGGAAAAAGAGTTGATATTAGTAAAAGAGGGTAAAGTTTAGTTTTCAGGGAAAATATCTTCTGGAAGGCTAATGTTCTGCACAGTAACTGTGATTAATAATGATGTACACTTGAAATTTGCTCTGAGAATATATATTCTCACTACACACAAAAATAGTTATTATATGTGGTGATGGGTTCATTCAGTAGCTCGATGGTGGTAGTCATTATATATATATATATATATATATATATATATATATATATATATATGACATTGTACATCTTAAGTTGTACAATTTTAACCAGTCAATTATATCTCAATAAAGCTGGAATAAAATGCATATGCTTGAATAAATTTCAGTCATGTACTGAGATAAGTATAAATTGAAATAAGTATTCAAAATTTGAAAATAGTTTCAAACAGCTGTGTTATCAAGGGTAATATATAAAACTATGATTCTCAATTTGAACTGAGTGTAAACTAGCTTTAAACATGAGTTGATTCCCTGCACAAAATCATGAAAGGAAGAGACATAGGACAGATAAAGTTTGAAACTTTAATCAGAGAAACAAAATACTCCACTTTGCTGCACACAAGATGTCATTTAGAATGTCACAGTCCCTAGGAGGCAAGGGAATGGCACAGAGGCAAGAGGCTCCCAGGCGAAGGACCATCACATGGGGGAAGGGGAGGAATATGTAAAAGCTGAATGGGAGGCTTTGTTGACTTCACAGTTATTCACTTGGGTATGGAATTTGCAAATACAACCAAATAAATATTTCATGAAAGTTTAAACTTACCTAAGCATTTTGAGTAACCATTAAGGGGAGAGACACACAGATGAGTTGGAGATCATAGGACATTTACTTAATGAAAAGTTATTGTTGTTGGTAGGCTTTATTATTTATTGGAAAGTAGCAAGCTGAAAGTTATCTACAGGTCAGCAAATAACACAGACAATTGAAAGCACCTAGGTTCTTCTAGCATGTATAGTTTTACTTAATTAGATTTTCCAGTTAGATGCTAGACAGTGCATTATACAAAAGACTTCAGTATTCCCTAGGTAGATATAATGGTTTATGAAAGATTTACATTCTATTAATCTTAGTGTAAAGGGAGGTCAACAGCAAGATTATATGTTCCATTTCACCAAAGATCATGTCAATGTTTGCAACATTAAAATAAATTTTAATAAATTATTTGTACTATTTCCCCTTTTGTATCTCAAATGCCACCATATAACTTATAGAACTGTTATTATAAAATCATGATGTTTAAACTAACAAGAGCTGAAGACCACATAATGGTTATTTAAGATAATAATATGAAGTCATAGAATACCATAATAAATTTAATCCATATGATTAACATTGTTATTTGGTACGACTTATTTTCATACTTAGTAGAATAGAAACAAATCTCCAAATGCACAAAGAGCAGATTTTCTCAAGGTGTTCTGTTAAATTTTTGATTGACTCGATATGGTAAAAGGATAACATTCTTGAGGAGAGAAAATTAATTATTTTGTTTCACTATGTGACTCCAGGATGTGGTAATTATACTAATAAGTCATATATTACCTCACAAGTATGGAAACTTTCAAATTCAGGCAATAATAACAATAGCAAAAGAAAAGAAGAACATTCTGTGACACTGGACATCTCTTTCCCTTCATTACTAAAATTGAAAGAATAGAAATAAAAAAATTAACTCATATTGGAGTTTTTATACCGCCATTGAACATGTATTATTATTATTTAAGTATTGTTAAATATAAGGTATTATAAAATAAATAAGAGATGCCTTTTTGGATTAAAGGTGAATTTTCAGCCTGTGGTCCAATACTATTTTAAAGATATTGAGAGAGATCCTACAAGACAAGGAATTAAAATAAGTTGATTAAGTAATTTCCTGCTGAATAGAAACCCTAAAATGTTAATAGGCCTATATTCAGAGATTTACTTCCCAAATGACAAATGATTTATTTGTCATCTTTTAGATATCACTGGAACAGAGCTCCAGAAAATACGGAAAAGATGAAAATAGAATGATTGTTCACAAACCAGGCATCATGGGTTCAGGAAAATGATTCTAGATAACTGTTACGGACTGCATTGTTTCAACCAACTTGGATTTAGGATAAAAAGAAACACACTTTATTATTTTAATTTTTATTAGTAGTCTTTTTAACTTTTAATTATCTGAATCAAACAATTCCACAACTCATATATACTTCAAAACTTTAGGTTTTGCATGATAAATTCATTCAATTTTGCATGTTGATTTAAAAAATATATATTTGGGGAAAAAAGATTATTTTGAGAATAGCTTTAGATTTAGAGAGAACTGATTAGGTATTATAGAGTCCCCTTCCCATGAAATGCCCTCCTCAGGCAATTTCTCCTGTTATTAAAATCTTGATTAGGCCAGGCATGGTGGTGCATTCCTGTAATCCCAGCATTTGGGAGGCTGAGGAGGGATGATCACAATGAGTTTGAGGCCAGCCCGGGATCTATAGTGAATTCACGGCTACCTTAAACTCTACAGGGAGACTTTGTCTCAAAAAATGAAATAAACAAAACCTAAAATCTTAACTAGAAGAGTGACTTTGTTACACTTAATTAATCAATGCTGATACAAAATTATTGTCTAAAGTACTTAGTTTACATTAGGGTTCCTTCTATATAATATAGTTCATAGATTTTGATAAATGTATCACAGCATGTATATATTTAGAGCATCTCAAAATTAGTTTTATTACCTTAAACATCTCTCATATTCAACACTTACACATCCCTTCCTACACTGAAGCTCTCAGCAGCCGCTGATCTTTTCCTGAGCATATAGCTTTCTTCTCCATAATGCCATCTGTTTAGAATTAAATAAGAGAGAACATTTTCAGACTGATTTCTTTCACTTACCCATACCCATTTAACATCCCTTCAGGTCTGTTCATAGGTTATTGCTCAATAATATTCAATTTGTGTACACATACCCTAGTTCATTCACCTTTTGAAAAATATCATGATTGCTTCTAATTTTGAGAAATTACAAATTAAGCCACTATGATCATTCATGAGCAAATTTTTGTGCAAACATAAGAGTTCAGTTCCCTTAATTGTGTAGAAGCAGGATTATTGGACTCAATGCTAAGACTATATTTCGCTTTCTAAGAAACTGCCATATTGTCTTGCAAAGCAGCTACATTTTGCATTCTTACTAGCAAGGAAGAAGTATTCCCGTTACTTTATAACTTTGTCAGCATTTAGTATTGTCAGTTTGATTGGATTTTAGACAATAAAGATTTGGTTTGGTGCTGATTCAGGGTATTTTTTTAAGAAAAATCTTTTAAATTTAATGGCATAGTCATAATGTCATTAAGACAATAGGATATATTGACTAAGTCACAAAGAGAAATGGCAGATATAGTTATACATAAAGGATTATACTTATAATATATAAAATTAGCAATATAAGTAAACAATAATCTATCAAATTGAACTTTCAAGTAAGCTATTTATCTCGAGGTACTCACCTTAATCAGAAATTTCTCCCCATCCTTTTTGTTTTTTCATGAGGAAAGTACCTTTTTCAGTGGTGGCAAAACATTTTTCTCTCCCTTTCTCCTGTTCAAATTTATGTCAGAGAAAGTAAAGCGCATATGAGAAGTAATTATACACAAAGACAGCTAGTTTTCCTCTTTATATTCCCATTTCATTTCTCATATATCTCAGAGGTTTTATATATTTAGCAAAACCTTAACAATATGTGGAAGATAAAAGAGATTCAAGTAGCTTCATCTTTTCTTTTCCTAGGCTCATAATTGGAGGCTGTAGTAGTTGACTTGTGCATCCACAAGATATATCTTCAAGACCTAAGCCATGTTAATGAGAAGGAGATCTTATTTGGAAATAATATCTTTGAAAATTTATTTAGTTAAGGACCTTGAGCTACATATGAAATTCAACCAGTTGTGTTCTGAAAAGTCCACACCCCTATGGAGAGGAGCCAGAGAGAAGGCAGTGTAAAGATGGAGACACAGTTTGGAGTGATACTATGAGCTTCAAAAATTGGTGGAGTCCCCAGGAGATAAGAAGGGACAGGGAAGAATTCTCTGGAGCACGCCAAAGGTACACAGAATTCTGGCCCCCAGAACTGTGAGTGAATAAATTTTTGTTTGAAGTCACTTGGTCTGTGATGGCATCTTTTGTCAGGCCAAGTAAATGAATGCAGAGTGTATTTACTATCTGAGTATTTCTTGGTTCATATATCATTCTCAGTAACAGTGAGAGTAAACAACCAGGCTATCAACTTAATGAAGCTGAGGTGCTGAGTTTGATTCCTGATATCCCTCAAAAAAACTCTTAACTATAAATAATGTTACTGACTATTTTTGTTGTTGGTAATTTTAAAATTTTATTAACTTATGCAGGTTATTTCCTAAATATTTTGATGGTTGGATTTAAAAAATGGAGAATTTGTAAACTGCTTATATTTTTGATAGACTTATGGTACAGAATCATTTACTTGATTTGGAAAGGGTAATAAAAATGTAGCTTTATTACATTGAAAGCCAGTTCTCATAATGGTACTTTTCTTATTAATTTGGTATTAATTTAATAACAAAAAAGCCTTCTAGTTTGAAAGCCAAAGATAAATGAACTTCCTTGGCTAAGGACAGTATAGGCAAATATTCACAGAGACTTTTTCACGAGGTTTTATTTTCCTCTTCTGTGTTACATTTTAGAGCTCGACATCCTCCTAAACCCCAATCACAGGAGGGGCCTTTGGGAAGTGGTTGGATCCAGAAGGTGTGGTGCTTATTAGTGGATTAGTCAACTGATGGGTTTTTAGCTAACTGTGATTTGGGAGATGAACCCTTGTTGGAGGGGGTGGCTTAATGGGGACATGACCTGGAAGGCTGTATCTCTTTCCCTCCTCCCTTTGATCCTCCTGCTTCCTGCTACCTTGCCTTGAGCTGTTTCTCCTCTGCCCTGCTCACCTGGCATGCCACTGCCACCCTGCTTTAGAGCCAGACAACTATGAATTTAAATCTCTACAAGGTGTCAGCCAAAATAAACCTCTCCTTCCTTAAACTGTGGGTGTCAGTTGTGTTTCAGCAATGAGTTAAACGAAGACACCTTGATTTATTGAGCCTGGACAGGAACCTATTCAGCTTCTGCAGTGAACAAATCACACACTGATAGAGTCCATATTCTAAAAGCTGACTTGTTTAAATGCAGAGAATTATTTGGCATTTAAAGGCTGTGTCCCAAAAGAATTTGGATTCTTTTTTGTGAATTCTCTTTTGTACCATGGTATAATTAGAATACTAAGTGTCTTACTAAGGTCTATATAGTAAAAACTTGGTCTCCAGTGTGTTGCTATTGAGAAGTGGCAGAACTTTTAAGAAGTGAAGCCTAATAGGAGGTATCCATGTCATTGAGAAATACCTTCAAAGGGGTAGTGGGAACTTTGCTTGTTCCTCTTTCTCTTTGTAATTTTAGGCTCTCAGGAGATCACTTTTGCTCCACCACACACTCCCACTGCCTCTCCATAGGCCTAAAAGATGGGGTCAATTGATTATGGACTGGAATCTCCAAAACCATTAGCCAAATAAATATTTTTCCCTTTTTAATTTTTTATCATAGGTATTTTTTTTTCCCAGTAACAAAAGTCACCCAGAAAATTGGTATCAAGGAGTGCAGCAGTTTTTTCTCTACTTAATATGATAAGGAAAAATCTTTGGAATCAGCTATGAGGAGGAGATTACACAAATTTGTGGAGAAAGGGATGGGGGAGAGGGGAAGGAAGGGAAAAGTTAAAAAGAGTAGAAGGGAAAAAATGGAAACAAGTCTTTTCTAAATAAGGAGGGGAAGGAGAGGAAAAAGGAAGAATCAAGATATTTTATGTACAGGTAAAAATTCCCTATGGTGAATATGATAATTATGTATATCAGATGTTTCAATGAGATTAATTAAAAATAAAAAAATCAAACAAGTTATGTAATGCCAAGGTAAAATGGCACAGGTTGACCATTCACATTACAAAAGGAAGGAAAGGGGGACAGAAAAGAATCAGACCAAAACAAGACTGAATCCTGGCTGGGCAAATATTAAATTCTGAACCTCCTTATCTGGCATCTGGAGAAGATGGTGGTAAAATGTGACTTCCAAAGGGCTTAGGCAGCCCCACCTCTGCAGCCTTCCTTGTTAAATTCCACAAGGCCTCTCTCTCTGGCTGGCTCTACTCACAGCCTGCAGCTTTTCTTGGCAGACACTCCACATTCCTAGCATTTCTGACTTCCTGCATGTGGCAAAATGCCACCCTGGGACCCTGGAGATAAACAGAACAAATTACTCAGAGCCCAAGATTGTAAGAATGCTGGGAGACCAGAGGCACTGCCCCATAGGATAGAAAGCAGTCCCAGAGTGAGGTCAGTTCAACTTGTATTCAACGTACCAGGAAGTGAGAGAAAAAGGACAAATTGAGAAAATGATCACTCAAGGGACACTGAGTATAGGCATGTGACAAGCAGGAGGCTTTCTGGTGCTAATCTCAGCACTCATCAGAACAAGATGAAGGAGCACTGAAGTCTGGTTCTCCTTACTTAAACTGATCAAAATAACTGATGTTTTCATCTTGGACTGTTTTCAGCATATACGTTTTTTCTGCCCTGTCACCCTGAGTAGAACAGCTTGCTATATTCAGCATGTGCCATTTCCCGCGTGTAGCCATCTGGTATAGAGAAATGTGGCAGAAGCAGCTTGGGGTCTTAAGGACAGCTGCCCAATTGTTTTAGTCAGGGTTTGCAAGGGGAACAGTTTAATACAGCACACATAGTTTATAAGATTATTTTATAATAGTCACCCAAACAGTCAAGCACAAAGAGTGCAGGGGAAATCTTTCCACATACTAAATACCCAAAGAATCCAACTGTGGGCCTGGATCCCATAGCAATATCCTGCATGAGTCCAGCTGAAGATCTAGAGTCCATAATAATGCCCTCCCATGAGTCCAACTGGAGGCCAAGACCCCACAACAATGTCTCATGCAAGCCTGTTTCAAGGATCTGTACTAAGAAGGCCCCCAAGGCCAGTAATGGAAGCTAGAAAGTCTGTGCCAGTGGGATGAAGGATCTGTGCTAGCAGACTGAGGGATCGGCACTGGAGTGAAGAGGCAATGCTCAAAGTAAACACCAGGGCCCTCCTGAAAAGTATCACAGCCATTCTCAGCGACAATGAGGTCCCGAGCTCCTCCCACCATGACAACAGCTGAGTTCATATCAGGAAAGCCAGCACCATAAACTTCTCTAGGAGATTGAACAGTGCACCATCTTCCCCTCTGGAGCCCAGAAGTGATGCTCAAAGTAAGGACCAGAGCTTCTCCAAAGTGAACCACAGCCATTCTCAGCAACAACAAGGTGCCAAGCTCCTCCAAAGATAAGAAGAGCCAAGTTCACATCAGAAAAGCCAGCATTACAAGCTCTTGTAGAAGAACCAACAGCTCAAACAGAGCCAACAGTCCCCAGGAGAACCAACAATCCCCTAACAGCACCTTTTTATGCTGTTGGGATCCTCAGGTGGATCTCCCACACCCAGCCCACACTAGTTCAGTTCAGCTGGCTGTTGCAAGGTGACCACTAGTTGTCAATCCATCTCACTAGTTATCAGTGTTCCCACACTTGTGTTCTGCACTGCACCTTTGGCTTTATTCACACAGCTCCATGCTCTGCCCTCTCAGTGGCATCTTGCCTTGCCTCCTAGACATTTCTTTGAAGGAAGATTTGTGTAGAAGCCTCCCTGACCCTACAAATCTTGCATTCTGCATGTAATGAGCCCAACATCATGAGTACAACACCAAGATCACCTGTCAGTGGGAGCAATAAACAGGCCCTCTTATATCATGGATATTATGCCTAGATGGCTGAGCACGGTGATTTAAAATTGGGGGTATGAATTCCCTAGAAGATTTTTCTTAAGTAGGGGGCCCAAGTTCTATCATCTGTAATGAAAGTTATACACTTTTGTACCCTGACCTTCCAATGGGTGGGAGTCTTGCTTTTGCACCCAGATATGCCCAGAAGTATCTTCTACCAATCACCCAGGTGGATCCCAAAGCAAATGAATTTGATACTTGATCATAACTGCCACATAGGTTGATAAATATGCAGAAGATAATGAAGATTCTATCAGAAATTGGACTAGAAGCCACACTTGTGGCACCTTGGCAAAGAATTTGGATAAATTTTGTGTATGCTATGAGATTACTGGGAAATATTGAGGTCATTTGAGGCATGGCATCAAAAGGAATAGTGGGACTCCAACTTCTTGTTTCTCTCACTTCTCAGCAATCAGGTGAGCAGTGTGCTTTCTGCTACACTGTCATTCTGCCTCATCACAGGCCCAAAAGAAATAGGGCTAATTGATCATCGACTGAAACCATCCAAAACCATTTTAAAGCAAATATGGTGATACCTCCCCAGTTGTGAAACTCAGTTCGTTCCAAATTCATGCTTGAACACTGAAAAATAGAGGAACTTAATATACCTTTTCAATTTGGAAAACCAAATTGTTTCTGAGGCCTAAAAATTACACATATAAATTCTTTATTTTTTAAGGACTTAAACATATGTTGCAATAATTTCTTTAACTCTATTGTGGTTCTCAGGGTTTTCACCTTAGCTTTACCGCTGGTATCACTGTCTTTGGAGCCATGTTTATGATAATTCACACAAACAAAGTGCAAAAAAAAGCAATGTGATGAATGTTTTAATACACTAATACAAGTGCATTAAACTAATATATGGTGTCTGGGCAAGATCAGCACTTAGACTGAAGTGTCACCCTTTGTGTCTGTGGTGAGAGGCAATGTGGGACTGAGTTTTCAAGTCAAATTTTCTGTTTAACTATCTAGCCAAGTTACCAACACTGAGTAGATTTTTTTTTAATTTTGCTGTTCGAGTAGTGGAGTGTTTGATCTTGGAGCCATTTGACAACTCAGGTATCACCGTAAAACTTTTCGTTAGTTGATATTACCAAGCATTTATTATAGTGATGGAGAGTAGGCTAGTCTGCCAGTGGGTAAGACAGAGAAAAGATGCTCACCTTGTGAGGGAGGAGCCAGGAAGGTATATATATAACCTTTCAGGTAACTCCCCCAGTGACCTGTCCCTTCAGACCCAACCAGGCCCCAACTACCAACTGTAGCATCCCAATAACCTAATCTCCTTCCACAAGCCACCATCTCTGAGCATGTGAGGCTTTAGGGGAACATCCTGATATAAATCATAGTAACAACACAATTAAAATTGCAACTACAGGAGCCACATATTAAGAGTGCAGTAATCACATATAGTTAATAGCTTCTATACTGCCAGTACTAATCAAGGACCTTTCTATCATTGCACAAAATTTTAGTGCTTTTGAACTTGTTTTTACTGGATGAAATTAAATTTATGTTGATTTATTAATATTTTCATCATAAATTCATTTATTTGAAAATATTTATTCCTTGATGAATATATGACAGTCTCCCTGTTAAGTACAGTAATGACATTTAAGGAATTTAGAATACATAAACTAAACTATAATACAGATACTATCTGAACAAAAATAAAGCAGTCATTAATTTTGTTTCATGTATATGGTGGACTATGCTACATATTTTGTGTATCTTTTTGCTAGAGTCATAACTGTCAGAAGGAAATAGCTGAACATTTGTTTCTAGTATATTTATATTTATTGTTGAAAAGGCCAATCAATATCAGTCTAACCCTTAACTAATGGCTGGCTTTGCCACTGTCCACAAAATATCATAGTTAATAGCACTTTTAATGTCTAAAACCACTGTAATTGCTCTCAGAAATCAATAAAATACTCTTTTTGGTTTTTGATACAAATATTGAACCATACATCACATTTGGAAAAGGTTATTTTTGATCAGAACAATCCAGACAAATTTAGAAATTAATTTGAAAACTAGACACAAGTGAGTTCTTTTTTTAAGCTCATACATTTGTACTAAAGAAATACAAACATACATTTGAAGTTTTTGTTATATCTAATTTAAATTTAATGAGAATTTTTATGTTTTCTTTGGAAATACAAATTTATTAAACAGAAACAATTCATGAAGAAAGTCAGAGCTAAACAATAGCATTCAAAAACTGAAAAATTTACATACTCTGTAACTAAAACAGTAGGTTATTAAGATGCAGTGAGAAAAAAATTTTAGACTTTCAGAAAAAAATTGATCAAGAAATAAATTTATAAAAACTGTCTGCAAATATTTCCCTAAATCAAGAATAGTTTTCATTCACCTTGTTCTATTCCCCTGTCTTCATTTTTATATAAATGATGTGCTAAGATTTTTTTATACAGTCTCACACTATAAAAATTTTCACTTCAAAGGGAGATGATATTTGCAGTGAAATGTGCAGATACCATGCTTATCCTAGCTGAACATACAAACCAAGATGGACTCAAAAAGCCTGAAAACAGCATGTTATTTGGAGGAAGTGATGATGTTATCATTTAAATAGTAATCACTTATATTGATTGCATTGAGTATTCAGGAAACATTTATAGAGATGTAATGGTTTGTTTGTTTTTTAAGTAGTTACCTGATGGCAAGTAAATTATCTGGGTCTAATCTTTGAACCAAGAGCAATTCCTCTTTTGGCATGTGTTATTGGAATTGGGAGTAATGTTCTGATCGAAGATACTTCTATTGAGACACTCATGATTTAGCCAGATTGACTGATTTAGATTGCTCTTTGGACATTTTCAGCCTTTAATATCTGTAAGGCTTGTGTGAGTACAGATGACTTGTTACTTATGAAATGGTTATTATGACCAAAATGCCTATAATTTCCAAACAGCAGGAAAAAGGACCTTTTTCTGAGCTAGAATCAAAACAAAAAGTTCCAAAAGGATCAATCATTTTGTCTTATGTAGTATATTCACACCAAACAATTGAATGCTATTATTGCCCAATTCTCCTTTTCCTGTCTGAAATACAAAGACCATTTCTCTGTTGTTGCGGTAGGCAGGATTTGGATATCATAGCATAGTATCAGTCATTATGAAGGTTGGTCTTAGGGGTATGGGGAATTACTAAGAAGAAGAAAAAAATCCACTAAGAAGACTTGGATGGGAAGGAAACACTGCTGAGATTAGATTATAAATGTGAACAGAGATGTTATAAATAAGACCAGAAGCTAAGAATGCAGAATATCTGATTGAATTACCATAAAAATCCTAGCAAAGGTCATGGCGATTTCATCACTGAGGCAGCACAGAAATTTTTATTTTTAAAATCAAGACTCTGGGAACAAAACAGCCCAGGTAATGGACATTGGGTTGCATCACAATGAACTTAGTCATCTATTGTCAGTGCTTAGGAGGGTGAGTATTCCCTCCGCTATTCCTCCCCAGGATGTACTTTGCCAGTGTGTGAGAGAGAAAGAGTTCCTGGTAATTAAGGCAGCTAGATATTCCTCTTACATTGGGAAGGGCAAAAGCTAGAGATTCTAAAATATGTGGGGAAAAACGGCAAGTGTCTCCTAAAATTTCAGTGAGTCTATACTTAAAATAATTTTATTTTCTATCTATGAAATTTAATAAATTCCAAATTTATCATCTGTTATGGTTTATGTCTGTATGTCCCCTCCAAAGCCTCATGAGACAACAGGGCAGGCTTTTAGAGTTTGATTATTATGGGTACGAGAGCTACACCCGCCCTGGGGTGCATAGTTTGCATATGTAAGGGAGAGGAAAAGGGTGCTTGAGGACATTCTTCCACCATTCCGCCCTGGTGTGTGCTTGCAGCTTAGCTGTGTTCTGCGGCCCTGAGCGCTAGCTCTCTGCCATGTACCACTCTGCCTTATAATCTGCCAAGTACGGACTGAAACTTCCACAAACTGTAAGCGAAATAAACCTTTCCTTCCTTCATTTTGGGCATCAGGTATTTTGTCCCAGCAACAAGAAAAAAGTAACCAAGACATCATCCACCTGTTTTCTCTTCATAGCTGATTTTTTTGAAATTACCACTGGCTTTAATTTTAGTGTGTCATTCTTCCCTATCTGTCTCTTAAAACCTTATCTACCCATTAAAGGCATATTAAAAGTTTTCTCTTTTCGAATGCCTCAGATCTGTTCATCATAGGAAATCTCACCTTTTCCTAAACTTATTTCCTTACCCTAGGTGTTCCACAGAACGTTGGGTGGCTCAATTTGTTTTTCTGTTTAGATAGTGTGTTTAGGATGGATGGGACTAGTTTTACAATAATCTTTCTATCTCTATAACACTTAGTAGTTTACATATAGTAAGAATCAATAAATGTTTATTTATCCAATTGCATGGTATTTACACAAATTCCAATCTTTACTCATCATTTATTGTTCTCACATAGTTTACTTAGGCTGTCTTGCCATCAGCTTTTCATTTGCAATTTAGGAAGACAACGTACTTTCCCTGAATGTGTGTTAATTTTAGAGTTAATGAATTCAAATAAAGTAGCAGGGAAAACAGTTTTTGACTCTCTCTTTCTCTATATATGTATCTATATCTATATCTGTATACATATATATATATATGTATTTTTAAAAAAAATATCCCAAATGCTCTTCTGGGTATTATTAGTTGCCAGAAGAATCTATAGGGTCAGCTAAGGTCAGAGAATACTTAAATTTTAACCAAAATCACATAGGAGACACTCACCTGATAGTCCTGATTTACAGCACAGAACGAATCATACACAATCCATTGTTGGAATGATATTTTTAAAATGGTATGAAAATAATGAGAGTATAAAACTAACAATATATTCATAATTCAAGGGGAAAATAACATCTGAAATATAGAGCAATGGTAAGATAAAATGATCACAAATAAGAAGGTATAGGCCAATATATTAATGATTAAAATAAACTCAACAAACTTCAGGAAAATTAAACATAAGCAATTTTGGCAAAGAAGGTGCTTTGCTCTGAGGTCACTGTCCATGATCAGCACCATCTTGCCACATTATTATCTCCAGACTTGGGTTTGCTTTAGTAATCTATTTAGGAAAGGGAGGCCTCAGGGTCTTCTCTTTAAATTTCACCAATTGGAAAAAATGTTTTCTCAAAATCATCTCCTCTAGAAATTTTTCTTATCATTCTATAATAATCTTGCTTAGGCTGGGTTAACTCTCCCATGGACCATCCCCCAACAGAGGAGATGAGGAAACTGATCCTTCTCAGCATTATTTCAGGAACAATTAGAATTGTAAACATTTGTTGCATGCAGAGAAATCATAACTGTTGCTTGTAGAGGCCAAGCAGAATTGAGCAATAGAGAAGCATGATCTTGATATCTTTCAAATCTTTTTATCCAGCCATGTTCAATAGTTAGTGCACGTGTGTGTGTGTGTGATACAGTATTTATACTAGAGTATTTATTTTACTTACTTCTGAAAACAAATCTGTTCTAATATTAGGCTAATATAATGTAATATTCAGTATATTCAGTTTGTCTAAAATCAAGTCGTTCATGAATCGAAGACCAATTTAATTCTTGAATTTGCCATCTTGTTTAAGTTGCCTCCTCAAGGTTATATTCAAGGATTTGATTAGTTCTTGGATATTGAAATCCTTATCCAAAATGACAAGAAAGAAGATGGATCTCTGAAACATTGAATTCAGTTGGTGACAAGTAAGGGATTTGCAATCTGGGATACGCAAGTTAAATTGAAGATGAATACAGACAAGGTGAATAAAAGGAAGCTTTTATAGGCACAAAGGAGAAGTCCATAATGTAAGCTACTTTAAACAGGGATCACTGGTGTCAGAAACTCACTGTAGGAGTTGGCCTCACCCTCTTGGTAGAGGTAGCTATTACAAGGCCAGCCTGGGCTACACAATGAACTCAAGGCCAGACTGAACTACACAGTGAGACCCTGTCTCAGAAAAATATTGCTGAATAGCAATCAGTAAAGATCATGGAAATTTAGAATCCAGGCTTTAGAAGAGTTCAATCAGAATGTTTTACAGACTGCCCTCTCTCCAACAGCTATAAAATGCTATCACTGGCACCAGGAGAAAATGATAGGAAACGCTTTCTCCCTCTTGCATTACAGAATTAAATTAGTTCAAATTACATTAAAGTGTAGTTCTTTATAGAGGGTCATGTCCAAAGCATTCTCCAGCAGCAATACAATTTGTGAAAGGATTTGAAGACTTCCTGGGAGAAATGACCAATGAAATATGAGACTACCCTGGTACCAAAGAAAAAAAAAAAAACCCAAAAAGAAATATGAGACTAAAAATTGAACAGTCAAACTATCAAGATTAATATTTCAGAATAAGTAAGAATAACAGGGATTGTCCTGCCTTCTAAGGAGTAAGGCTCCCTGTGGTGGGCAGATGGGATTCACCAAGTAAGACCTTCTACAGCTGTTCAACTTCCTCTAACACTGAACTCACAGCACAAGGTAGTTGCTCCAGTTCCTTGAACTCTCAGGTCTGGAGGTTCATCACAAGCTGTTTTCTACATGAATGAGGGTGCTTAATTTCTTTAATGCTTTATGCTGCACTACTTCTTGCCTGGCTGATGGGTGGAATTCCACAGGCTCAGAGAGTCTTTCTCAGGGACTAATGTACCAAATTGACTGTTTTGGAATCCTGGCTTCAGCACATTCAGGCTGGAGGATCTACCCTCATTTGTTTTATCACTGTGTCACTCTCCAAAGTGGCAATTTCTTTTGATTTTGAACATAAAATTTTTCTATAGCATTTGGTATAAAAGCTGAGGGGGTAGGAAGGCGTAGTCAGAGATGGAGATAGTAGGGGTAATATTTTCAAGAGTTCAGTAGATTTCTAATCAACCATGTATGAAAAGTTATTAGGCAGTATAATACTTCTCTACAAGGGCAGCTTTGGGTATACTGGTAATATTCATTTCTTTATGGTATGTCCACTTTGTGAAGATAAATTTATAGATGATCATTTCTACTTTGTGCTTTCATGTTCATATTACACTTCATAAGAAGCTTGGATAAATGTACAATTTGTTATTTATATTATAGTGTAGACTTTTGTGCTAGACTGAAAACTATACATCTATACACAGGCTCTTTCATGATTTATTGTATTACATAAAATAGTGGTTATCATTCAAGTAGTCATCTTAAATAGGCAATTTTTACATGTGATGTATCTCATTTCTGTTAAACAGACTTGTGTTAGCTAAAAAGGTAATCATTTTGAAAGAATAGCTAACCCTTTTCATCATTTCTGATGTATGTTTAAAGTGTTTGATCTTACATGTAAGGGCAATTCCTTATTACTTATAGAAGTTACCAAATTACACTCAAATTTGCCCATGAGTAGAAAAAAATCTTATAAAACTGATTACATAATTTAATTTCATATTGTTATTATATCTAATATCTAAACTACTTTTGGTTAAATACAGATTTTTTTCTGTTGTTGATATAAATAAAGTAAATCTACATCAACTTTTTTTTATTTTTTAATTTTTTTCTGGTACCAGGAATCAAACTCATGACCTCTCACTTGCCAGGCAGGAGCTGTGCCACTGAGCTAAATCCCCAGCCCCTCTACATCAATTTAAAAGAAGAATCTTATATATAGCTGAATACAAAATCTCCACAATATGTGGTGAATTTTAAAAAGGGAGCAAAAAAGATTTTAAATTATTCTATTATTTGAGTAAAATATAATAGGGAAGGTGGGAGAATGTTTATTTACTTTTTCTTACATAGGGTTAAACTATATCTGAAAGATAAGAGAGTAACATTGGTAACTTCTTTGTGAGAAGGATAGGAATAAGGAGGATTGGAAATAAGATTGAAGATGACACATAGTAGTAGATATCTTTGTGATTCCTGGTTTCTAAAAAATATTCTTTGTTTGTAACTCTGTATTGTCTGTATTGTGCTTGTGATATGTTGTAAAATGTATGTCTGTTAGTTTCCCTCCTTTTATCTTTAAAATAAAATAAAAAAAATAAAAATATAAATAGTCTACCTAGTCAAAATTAAAGAAATAATGTATAAGTATACAATAAATTTCCTAAAATATCAATAACTCCAGTTTTAGGTGTGTTTACTACAGAGCCACAGACAATCCATACTCCCAGGAGAATGACGCGAGAAGCACAGAAATGTAGTCCATTGGAGAGAAGAGACAGGAGGGGATTAGGAGGAGCCTAAAATCACACTGGAGGACAGGAGCCAAAAACCAACTTTGCTGACTTCGTAGGGCAGGTCTTGTTAACTGCTGTGAGCATAGCTAGCATTGTGGGAAAAGTGGTGTATATCATTTTTACAGATTCTTGCCCTTCACACTCGGAAAGATGAATTGCTTATTTTGTTCAGAGTTCCAAGTAATGGACTCATTATTTTAAGTTATAGGTGAAATAAATGGTGACTGAAAAGGAAATGTTTTGCATTTTATCTATGAAATTGGAGATACTCTTCCTGTCTCTTAGTAATACTCTTGAAGTGTTGTTACAGTTTTATTTTTAATAAAAATTGATTTTTATATCATATCCCTTTGAAATATTGTATCACATTGTGTCCTATTATTTTAATAAATTAATGTATTGACTCATTTAAATTAACTGTTTACAGTTTAAGTAAAACATATTTTTTGGAAGAATGGAGGGCTGTAGGGAGTTGGGCAGGGGAGAGAGAAGAGAAAGAAGATGGAAACTAACCAAGAAAGCGTAGCATTTCTAAAATAGTTCTGTGTTATTGTCTTATTGACCCATAACTTTGTGTCAAATAAATTTTAAGTTAAACAAGTATTTTACTTGTCACAGTATACTCTGACAAGATACTACAAACTGGAAACCTTATAAACCACAGAAATTGGTTTCTCATAGTTTTGACTGCTAGGAACTCAAAGATCAAGGGTTGCACAGATTCTGAATTTTGTTTAGGGCCCACTTTTCTCATAGATGAGATGACTTTTAGTTGTGTTATCATGTGTTGGAAATGTGTGTTATCACATTTCTACTTATGTGATGTGATGACTTTTAGTTGTGTTATCACGTGTTGGAAGGGCTCAGCCCTCTTTTACAAGGGCACTAATCTCATCCATTAGGACTCGTCCTTCATGATCTAATCACCTTCTCAAAACTCTGTCTTCTGATGCCATCACCTTGGGGCCTAGGATTTCAGAATATGAATATTGGAGGTCACACTCAGATCCTAGGAGCACAGTCATTGATCTTAATAGTATAAAATTTTCTACTTATGTTCATGTGAATAATTCTGCCACAAAGTAAAGATTTTTTTTTTAGCGTGAAAACGGTGAAAATTTTCTGAGTGTGATAATTACCTTTAAAAATCTTGATTTAAATTGTTTAAAATTTTATAATGTATGTGTTATAGGTAATGGGTATTTAATTTTTACCTTCTGAATATAACACTCATATAAGGAGGGCAAATATTGTAATCTAAATGGTAAAGAATCTCTTTACACAGAAAAATTCACATGGTTTTAGATGCATAACATCAAAATTCAGGCTTAACCTCTTTCTATTTCTACTTATGTGATGGGGCAAAAGAAACAGAAATTAGTATGCCCAAGTTTCAGGTGCTTCGTAGGTAAATGCAGATGATAGTATCTAACACACTGGATAGCTAATAGGTTGCGTGTGAAATTGTGTAAGACATTTTCTAAATGATAATGGTCTACAACATATTATTCATTTGTTCATGATATAGATTATAGATACATTGAAACCACTGGAAGATAACATAGGGGACACACCTGGGCCATAGGCATAGGGAAGGACTTCCTGAAAAGAACAGCTGAATCATAAGAAAAACTACCAAAAATCAAGAAGTGGAATTATATTGAATTAAAATTGTTTTGCGCAGCAAGGAAAGTAAACAAAATGAAGAGACAACCTACAGAAGGGAAAAAATTGCTAGAATTTTTTCCTCTTCTGATAGAGAACTAATAATCTGGAATATACAGAGAATATTTTATAAATCCCTCAAATAAATGATCTAATAAAAAAATTGGCAAACACCCCAAACACTCTTATCATAAAAGAAGTACAAATGACCAAGGAGTACATGAAAAAATGTTCATCATCTTTAGCAATTAGAAAAATTCAAATCAAAATAACACTGAGATTTCATCTTACCCCAGTCAGAGTGGCTATTAGCAGTAACACAGGAAGTGACAATGCTATCAAGGAATCTGACATTGTTGGTCTGAATGTAAACTAGTAGTAGTACAGTCATTATGGAACTCAATATGGAGATTCCTCAATAAAGTAAAAGTAGAAATTCCACGTGACTGGAATGTATCCCCTAAAGATATTGGATTGTATATCCAATATCCTGGGTGTATCCCCTAAAGAGATAAAGATATCTCCTGGGTGTATCCCCTAAAGAGATAAAGATAGCTTACTATAGTGATGCATGCACAGCCTGTTTAGAGCAGCACAACTCACAATAGCTAAGCTCTGGAAACAGCTTATGTGCCTATGAACAGATGAAAGGAGAAGGAAAATATGGTATAAATACACAGTGGAATATCTATTATACATTTTGGTCCTTACTTACACTTTCAGTTTCTCATACCACAGGAACAATGTGATATTAACTCATGTATGTCTGATTTATTTCACTTAGGAGTATGGTCTCTAGGTGTATCCATTTACCTATAAATGTCTCAAGTTTATCCTTCTTTATGGCTGAGTAGTACTCTATTTTATAAAACACACACACACACATCTTTGTCTATTCATTGATTGATGGGCATTTGGGCTGTTTCCAATATTTAGCTATTATGAACTGCAAAATAGGAAGAAAACATTCAGATGGGAAGGGGCCCATGGAAGGATAGAGGGGAAAGGAAGGATGGGGATAGAAAAAAAAAATAAGAGGGGCTGGGGATTTAGCTCAGTGGCAAAGCGCCTGCCTGGCAAGTGCAAGGTCGTGAGTTCAGTTCCCGGTACCAGAGAAAAACAAAAAAACAAAAAAACAAAAAAAAAAAAAAGAAAAAAAAATAAGAAAAGAAAGATAAAATGGTAATAAAACTTTTGTAAATTAGAAGGAAGAGGGAAGGGAGTGAAGGAAAATAAGAATCGGGGTGTATCATGCATAGGTACAAATTCCATATGAGGAATGTGATCATTATGTACACATAAACTGCACCAATAAGCTCAATTATTGATAAAAATATACAGTGGAGTACCATTCAACAATAAAAAAGAATGAAATCCTGTCATTTGCAGGAAAATAATGGAACTAGAGACTGTAACATTAATAAAATAGGTCTGACACACAAAGTTGAATACCACATGCTTTCTCCTATATGAGAAACACAAGACATAAATAAATAAATGAAAGAATAAAGGAGAGATGGTAAAACATAAAAAGGCAGACTGTTAGGATAGGGGAAGGAGGAAAGAGAGGCAAAAAGGAGGAAGGGGGATAAAGGGATAGAAAATGATTCCAACATGTTACAGACAGGTACTAATTCCCCTATACAGATGGAACTATCTTTTACTGTAAAAGTATACTACTAAAATCCACCCCTCCTCCAAAAAAGAAAGAAAAGCTATTTTATTGGAAAAGTTACAAATGTCCAGTGTTTGGCTGGGTGGATTCATTCTCAAAACAAATGACCATATAACAGTGGCCATATCTGAAGGAAAATAATGCTTTACCATAAAAACACATGGAACTTTAACTCTCTGGAAGATCTATATTTTCATGTTAAGTCATTGATATGAGAATTGTTTTAAAGTATCCACTGAAAATGAGTTGCCTGTGATGAGCCCATACTAGTTTTCAGTAATTGATCTCTTAAATTGACAGGGAACATCTTAGTCTTTCACTGGTAGTTTCATTTGGTCACTAATTTTATGAGCTGCTGTATTAGGGTTCACTAGGGGAATAGAATATACACAGGATGTAAGGAATTAAAGAAAAGTTATATTACTATCAGTAGTTGTCTCGGTTACTTTTCTCTTGTTGCTGAGACAAAATACCTGATGCTCAGAATTAAGGAAGGAAAAGTTTATTTAGCTCACAGTCTGTGGAGGTTTCAGTCCATACTCTGCTGGCTCCAAGGCAGAGTGGCACATAGTAGAGGGCAAATATTCATGGCAGCAGAAGACAGCAAAAGTAACCAGAGCAAAAAGGGAGGAGTGGTAGCAAGCAGCCTCTTCTGCTCCCTTACATATGCAAACAATCTGCCCGAGGGCAGTGCAGTACTCACATCCATAATCCTAGAAGCCCACCCCATGACTGCATGAGGATTTGGGGGGACATGCAGGCAAACCATAACAGTAGTTGTGATACTTGTGAAGTCAACTTAAAAAAATGCCTAGCAGATTGGTTTGTCACAGTCCTAGGTGCGTCTGGATGACTTAGATATTGTACAAGAAAGGCCTCGCCTGGTGCAAGTCTTGCTGAGTCCAGTGGGGAGGAACACAAAAGGGCAATCCGTGCACTGGAGGGTCAAAGGATACAGTCAAAGGTTGAAGGCCTGGCGCTCACTGTACTGTGTGAGTCCCTATCAGGAAGCCAAAGGGTTAGAGCTAGAAGGTTAGAGCTAAGCATTCAAAGCCTATGGTGAAGACTAGAGCTCCTCTGAAGAAGCAGAATCAAGATGTTCTTCTTCTTTCCCTTTTCATTCCACTAAGGCCACAAGCCTATTGGTTGGTGCCACACATCCCAGGGCTGGCCTCCCCTCTACTATAAATCATTTAGGAATACCTAGAACAGTCCTGAAGCAATCAGGACTGTGGGCATCTGGCTGCAGTACCTTAGGGGTTTGTCAGACACACAATCCAAATCTAGGCATTTTTTATTCAAGTTGACATCATAATTATTACAAATATTGATAGTAATCTAACTTTTTCAATTCCTCATACATCCGGCATCAATATTTTATCCTAACAATTTAATTAATTTGATGGCTTACTCACTACTGCCCAAGGTTTAATTTTTTGATTTAGTGGGATCACACATGCAAATGTGGATGGTACAACATAAGACAGCACTGTGAGTGAGAGTTTCACACTTCTGGACAAGTAGCCGTTAATACTATCTACATATCCAAAGCCTTTCCATGTAGATGGCTTTCCATGTAAGTTTTGTTTTTCATTAATGGACATCTACAAGTGACAAAATGGTGGATAAACAAGCCGGCATATTGTTTTATTTTAATGGCTGTATCATGGGATGCATCGTTAGTTTCATGCCTGTGCTACATGAGCAATTCTGGCTTTACTGTGGGCATCTGGCTGCAGTACCTTAGGGGTTTGTCATACACACAATCCAAATATCTCAGCTGTGTTTTTATTCCCTCGTGTCCACTCTGGCTTGGAAAGGCATTTATGGGCCAGTCTAAACACTTGCCAATTTTGTGAGCAGTTAAAAGAGAGCTCTCAAATATTAAGTCCCTATTAATTTGTACTGTTTTCTTTCATTTAAATTTGTTGATTTAAAAAAAAATCTTCCAGTTTGATTATGGGGATTTAGGATTATTTTAAAACAGAGTGCCTTTCAGCAAAGCATATGGATTATAATGAAATAAAACATGTATGAGGTAAAAATCACATAATTATGCCACTACCAAATGCAATCCCAAATTTTGTGGTTGTTTTGGGTTTTAGCTCACCAGATGAAAATAGCACAGTTTTCACCTATGCTGTTCTAATTCATCACACAAAGACAAATCCTCCAAGACTAAACGTCCATAAAGTCTATCTGGGGCAATAACTAGGTTGAAACGATGAGTTTAGTAATTTGCTTATGCACCTTGGATGTTATAGGGATTTTGGTAAAGGCAACATAAACCACCAAAAAATATGTCTTTGAACTGTCAGGGAATATAGAAAATATTTATATGTCTGAAAAAGTATGAAGAAAGCACACTCACATGAATTGAGGTGAAATACCACTTTTCTTCATATAAATTCCTGATTTTCTTCATATGAATGTAAATTGCTGATATGGAGTTATCTCTTAGTGAGATTTTCTGTGATGATTTTAAAAAATAAATAACCTCCAGACTTCAGTGGTTTATATCAAAAAGCATTTATGCTTCCTAGAGTGGCTGAGGCCATCTCTCCTCCAGGCTCTGGGTGCATTAGACAGACTCAACATACTTGTGCAGACTCAATGAGCACTAACTATCAGTTTTTCATATGGGGGATGGGACAGATAAGAGGCTCAACTCTAAAGGATGTTTAACGCTTTGTCTGAATAGGGAGTTGTTTTATCCTATCTAATTTTCTTGACCAAAGCAAAGCACACAATGAACTACAGCATTGCTGTAGTAGAAACTCATTCTCCAGTGATAGTGTGAGAAGAATGTATATCTGGGCATAACAATGTAATCTGGGTACAATTTGTTTTCTGTTTAACTAATAATAGCTTTCCTTTCTTCTGTTCATGAAGTGCGTTTTCATCATTCTAAAGAAGATTTTCTCTTTCCTTCAAAGTGTATGTATCTGCAGCATCCAATTTGAAGTACAAACTTTTATGATAACCTTTACATCATATCTTCTTGCCCGCAGGATTTGATGTAAAAATAGGCAATATCTTCTTCATCAATGTGTAGTTTCCTGGCCAACTACATCTTTTTCCAAGGGCAATACCATAAATTTTAGAGTTTCCTTGAGGTAGCTGCTTGCCTATGGAATCAGTGAGGTGGACAATTACAATTCTGAGGTAGTTAATTGGCTAATTGTGAACTTGACTGGGAATGCCCAATGTTGTCCAGCAGTATAAAAGGAGAATGGAAAGGAAGGATTTCATCTGATTTCCCTTGGTGATTCTTTTTTTTGTTTTGTTTTATTTTTTTTCCAGTACCGGGGATTGAACTCATGACCTTGAGCTTGCCAGGCAGGTGCTATGCCACTGAGCTAAATCCCCAGCCCCAATCTGATTTCCCTTGGAAGCGTTTCATTGTTTCTGATTTTTTTCAGGCTGGTTTTCTTTTGAGAAGCTTTTCCTGTTCTCTTTGGCTGAACTTTGGTCTTTGGCTTTGCCTTGAGCATTGTCTCTCCGTTATCCGTGCAGATTCTTCACTGTGTCACTGGTCTTTCAGCCTCCACATGCAGTGTCCACCCTCTAGTGCTGGCCCTCGGGCTTTCGGGCACAGACCCTTCAGGCTTCTGTGGCAGACTCCTGAGCCTCCTGATATGGACTTGCATGGGACATTGCCATGTGGTCTAAGCCTTTGACTTGGCTCCTAAGGGACTTTGGGATCCATGCCCTCAGCTGAATTCTTTGGATCCCTAGTGCTCAGACAGATCTCTTGTACTCTTCCACATTTGTCTCTGTGGGCCAATATTGTAAACTACTCTTGAAAATTTCTGTGTCCTGCATTAAATCTATTCTCTTGCAAGCACTGACTAATACAGCTCTTTTAAAAGATGATGTGAGGGGCTGGGGATTTAGCTCAGTGCCACAACGCCTGCCTGGCAAGCGCGATGTCATGAGTTTGATTCCCAGTACCAGAAAAACAACAACAACAACAACAAACTTAAAAGATGATGTGAGGACAAAGTAAATACTTCTGAGTAGTGGTATCAAGGACCTCCAATTATTAAATGGGCTGTACTTGTGGAATAAAGTTTCTAAATGCATTCTTTCAAAACTATTCCTTTAATGTAAATTTCTTTGTTTCCTTAGGTAGATTTCTCAATGACTTTCAGGGTCCTTTGGTTCTAATTCCACACAATATTTGTTTTGTCAGAAAATTTTTATTGTGAAAGTAATGGTAAGATGTAAAAACATTCAGTAGAAATCACTCAGCCTATGGGCCACACATAGTTACTACAAAGGAAAAATGAAAGAGATAATTTTCAACAAAGTCATTATGCAGAATTCAAAATTATAAAAGTAGCATTATTTGTTCCTTGAAAAATTTTAATTTTTAAATATCTTTATGATTAGTAAGAAGAAGAAAATGAAATCAAACCCAAATACGATTTCAATCACTAAAACTTATGATTACTTGGATTTTGTTATTTGTAATGGCATTGATATACATGATATTATTTCTTAATTTTTAAATAAAATATTAAATGAGAAAGTGGGGAAAATATAAGAAATTATAGAGATTAACAGAAAATTTATGTCCATTATCATTTTTTAAATCAAAAGCTTATTTAAAAAGGTTTGTCTGTAGTTAGAAGGTAGGCAATATGCCTCCTAATAGCAGTATTATGCTTTAGAATACAAATCAAAAATGTAAAATATGTGACTCTGAATCATCAAGCAATCCATTACTTAATTTAGGTATAATTTTGTCATTACTGACTGAAATTATTTTTATGCTAATGACTTCCCATTATGGCTTGTGTCTAGATGTTCCCCCAAAACCTCATGCAGCCATGGATGGGGCTTCAGAGGTGGCTGGATGTAGAGTATGTGATGCTGGGATTGATTCATGGTGTAATGCTAGGATCAAGGGCAGTAGGATTAAGGATGTGAGTACTACTGGCCCCTAACACCCTGGAAAAGATATAAGGGATAGAAAGTGCTGTGGTCATCCCTTGCTTGCTTTGTTACCTTCTACCCACCATGAACTGTTTCTCCTCTGTGAAGCCTGTCTGCCATGCCACCCTCCCTTGGAGCCAATCAGTGATAGACTAAATCCTCTGCAAACTTTGATCCAAGTAAACCTTTCCTCCTTTTACTTTGGGTGTTGGGTATTTTGTCTCAGCAAGGAGAAAGCAACTGAGACACTTCCTCAAAAGATGGTAACAAAAGAATAATTCAACCTGCTGGAAATCCAAAATGCCTTTTAAGCTTATGATTATTCTTCACTCATACTGAAATTGTCTTCATTTATTCCTGCACAGGTGTTCTGATCTTTATAATGAGTTTGATTCAATTTAACAAACATGTATTTAGCTCCAACCATGGGGAAAAACACCTTGATGGCAAAAGTGACCCATTAATTTGGTGGTAGTAATCCCCTGGGGAGAATATGTCTGTTGCAGCTTGCCTTTTGGGAAAACAATCTTACTCAGCTTTCAGATTTTAAAAAGTAATAATTAGTGCTCTAATAAAATAGCCATACTTCTAATAAAGATTTTGACAACATAAATGACTGCTCCTTTCCCTGCCAGATCACTAAAGTGCTCAAAGTTTTGGATCCAATATCATGAAATGGAACTACTTGCAGTGTGCCCTGCAGTATCCTATTTCATTTTACAACCTACTCAGCAGAAATTGCTTCCATGGCTGCCTGCCATAGTGCGAATGCTAACTCCATGACTTGGCACGATAGTGCTTTCATCTGACTTAATTTAAACATGCTTCTTCTCTACATGCACCCCTTGAATGCACAAGCCTTTGCAAAGACAGGGTTAGCGATGAGATAGGCTTACCCTGATCCATAGACTACATGCATGGTTATATGGTTCATTGTATATTATATTTTAGACTATTAAAAAGAGCACTTGAACTATATCTTTTCTGGGTCTTTTTCACCCTTATTTCAATATTTCTATCACTTTCTTCAGTCTGTACTGCAAAGGACAGAACTTTGGAATCACAGAAGCTTGGTTCCATTCACAGCTTGCTTAGTAGATTTAGATTTTCTCATCTATAAGAGGGAAAACACACATTTGTCTCAACATTATTTAGAAGAATAATCCAGGCATGGTGGTGCATGCCTCTAGTCCCAGCCCTGGAAAGTCTGAGGTAGGAGCATTGCCGTGAGTTGTAAGCCAACCTGAGCCACATAGTGAGTTCAAGGCCAGCCTAAACTACACAGCGAGACCCTATCTTAAAACAAACAAACAAACAAAGACAAAACAAAACAACAACAAAAGAGAGAGAAAAAGTAAAAAGTCTGTGCAATTCACCAGTTAGTACGGGCAAGTCGTTTTCCATTTTGTTCCCCAAATGTCAGAATTCTCCGTTCCCTTCCAGGTGATCCCATGTCTTTGTTTTTGCTTCTCAGGGTCTCAAGAAAAGGTCTGGCCAAGTCTCTGAGTACAGGAGAGACTTGGACTCCACTGAGACTGGAGCTCCACTGTATTCTACACAGGGTTCTGTGTGGAGAGGTCACAGCTAAATAACGGGGATAATTGCCTTAGTGGCTCTGGGTGTTTGTGATAGGGGACAGCTACAGTTTTGTGTAGTTAGACGGTGGGAAGGGCTAGGCCTATTATGATACAGCCTTAATAATCTCATCCTAGTGGTGCTGAGTCCCTCCAAAGCTGGTCCTGTGGAAACTCAGTTCAGAGGAGACAGCGTGCTTATAGCGATGTTTAGAAAACTTCTGTCAGCCACACATTGCCTCAAAAATTTCTACTCCATTTATCTACCACTAGTCCTATTACGTTCTTAATATTTTTTTCTTTAAAATAACCTAAATTATTCACTGTTTTGTTGTCATTTTCAAATAGGAATGTCTATAAAATCAAGATTTGTGTGTGCTTACTATGGATTTCTTAATGCAAATAAAATAAATGTGTAACTACTTATCTTAGTTGATTCAGACTGTTATAACAAAAATATCATAAACTGGGTGACATAAAAAAAAAACAGAAATTATTTCTTACAGTTCTTTTGGTTGGAAAGGCCAAGAGCAAGGTGAAGAAATATTTAGTGTCTAGTGAGGGCCTTTTCCTTGGGGATGCAACCTTCCTTGTAGATGATGCTATGTGCATGTACAGTGTAGAATGACCAAGTCGAGCTCATTCACATACCATTCACCTTGAATACTTTCATTTCCTTCTCCCATCAAACCTCCTTTATACCTTTTGAACAACAGCTCCCCATTTCTCCCATCTTTCAGGGTCTGCTGACCACTCTTCTGTGAGATGGATGGTTTTAGATTCCATAGGTATGTGAGAATATGACTGTTTTGTCTTGCTGTGCCAGGCTTATTCCACTTGGCATAAAGGAGGAAATATTCTTGAGAAGATCTTGACATTTTATTTACGAGCATGGATTTTAGAGCTTGACGTTCTGGGTTCAAGTCCCAACTGGCTCCCTGTTCTTGCTTGGTCTCAATTTTTTTTTTAAATGGGAACAGCAGTAGCAACATAAGACATTTATGAGGATGAAATAAGTTAATACATGTAAGCCTTTCAGGGTATTGCCTGGCAGATAGCAAACATGGGTTATTTTTGTTGGATATAGTTTTTCCTGTAAGAGATAGAGGGTGGGATCAAATCCACAGTCTCTAATGACATTATATGATATGAAGACTTGAGTCAAGCTTCAACAGTTGAGCCAAGATTTTACTAAAACTCCAAAACAAATATTTTGGGCCATTTTCATTTTTACTAACGTAATTTGGCTTCATTTCATAATAGTTAGACTGTAATACTGTACACACATTCTCTTTTCTTCCCTTCCAGTGTCAGTGAAAAGTTTCTTTACTTTTTTTTCCCTTTGCTACCAGGAATTGAAGTCAGGACCTTGTGCTTGCCAGGCAGGTGCTTGTGCTGCTGAGTTATATATCCCCAGCCCTGAAAAATTTTGATATTCACAATTTTATTATTTATTGCCTTAAACTGTGATTTAAAGCAATAAATCTATCAAAGTTTAAATTTTTTTTCATAAAATATTGCCTATAATTCAACCACAACTTTTTGAAACACATAACGCAGAATACAAAATATTTTAATTCTTTGGTAATAAAGAATGATATTCCAAATTTTATTATTCACAAAGTGAATCAATAAAACATTAATGTTTTAAAGATGCTGTGATAAAGAAAGGAATTTACTGTGCCTGAGGCTTTGGATAATTGTGCTCATTACTATAAATGCAAGAAAGCAATTGTTTCTTATTTTTAAACTTTAAAGGCACTGCATAAGCTACGCAGTGTGAAAACAAATGTCTGACCTCACTCAAATGTCATACTTTTACACTGTGGCTGCTGTCAAATTCCCTCTGAGAGTGGGAAATGAGTGTTTGCCAGACATACATAAGCTGGTCTCCGTCAGGGTTACTTTCTGAGGTCAGCACATTCCTAGGAGGGCATTTGGTGACTCCCTTAGGTATTCAGGAAAGGAAACACAGCACAGTGTACTTCCTTGTTCTTACCTGGTCACGGAGCATCAAGATGGCGCAGCTGATCATTAGGCAGTGCAACACTTTTTCTCTCTGTTGCAGTTGTTCTTCTGTTTTGAATGTATGTTAAGGTTTTTGAATGTGTGCTATCCCTGATGGGAACTCATGAAATAAGTGGCTGTTTGTAACATTTGTGCAATATTTGGCATAAGGCAGGGTAACACAACTGAAAGGAACACCACAAATAACACTGCAATCCCTTCATCTTTAAACCCCAGAATGGTTCCATATACCTGATGGTGGCTGGGTGTAAAACTTGTTTCACTAGGAGCCAGGAAGAGGCTGGAACAAGACTTCCTCTCTGAAGGTGTTCCGAAGAATCTTTGCTAAACTCAGTAACACTGCTATTGAGTGGGAAAACATTTAGGCAGCGTTCTAGTTCTGGATGATCTTACTTTACAGTTGGGAAGGTAAAAAACATGTAAGCGTCTAAGTAATTTGTGAAAAATGATGGTATAAAACAATCCACAAGATAGATTTAATTTAAGGACTAGATAAATAAGTTTTATCAGTTCAAGGAAAGGAAGACAGTGGCTTGAAATAGCTTTAGTGGGGAAAGGAGAATCGGTGTTTAAGATAGCTACTACAATGGAGCCAGGATCACACAGGTGCACAATGAACAAGAAAACAGAAAACAACCTAAATGCCCATCCACTGAGGAATGGATGAAAAAGATGAGGTATTTTTATACAATGGAGTATTACTCAGCTATAAAGAAAGATAAACTGAGGCTTTTCTAGGTAAATGGATGCAGCTAGAGACCATACTCATACGTGAAATAAATCAGATTCACATGTGTAAACATTGTATTTCCTCCCTACTACAAGAACATGAAAGAGTAAGTAACATCTGAAGGGTACAATAGATATTGTGAAAGGGAAAAGAA
>NW_004955407.1:19469962-19530260 GCF_000276665.1 Chinchilla lanigera
TTTTTTTTTAAGTGAAAAACAATTTATATGTATGTATAAGGATAGGTGGTATAAGTGTATTGCTGATGTCTGTGGTCTATTGAAAGGAACAGTCAATGCTTAAAATTTTCTTTACTCTTGACCAATTTGGCATGCTTAAATCCGGTAATCAGAACGACTGACCTGAAAACAACAGTATGTAGTATAAGAACCATTGTTGAATTCCTACCATCTTGTATGGTGAAACTCTGCATCATTTCCAGTGTTTTCTTTTTTAAATTACTTGTTACTGTCTTTGACTGTTTGATCAATCTTACATTCTTACATTTGATGAACTAAGCAACTTCATTGAAGATTAACAGTATGTAATGTAGCAACCATTGTAAATTCCTATCATTTTGTTTTGAGGTCTTGGATCATTTTTGTTGTTTTGATTTTGTCTTCATTGTCGTTTTGTTATTTTTTAAATTTTTAAAATAAAAAAATACAACAGAGGAAGATGATCAAGCACGCTGGTGCTTGTGCTGTGTGATTCACAAAAATAGGAAGTAGAAATAAAGGCAGAAGCATGGGGTCAGATTTTAGAAAGTCAAGGGTAAAGAACAGAAAAATTCAAACATTATTGGCAAGAGTGTTGATTGAAAGCTTTTAGGTTGAAGAATATGTAAAAGCTTGTGGGATTATTTTAATAGGAGCTTCATATGATGGCCTTTATGGATTAATTTTCCTTCTAATTTTGCAGTGCATTTTTACCAATATATTTATAGTAATGATAAAATAAAACTAAGAAATTAAAATAATACATATATGTGAAATCTATATTTTGGGCAATGCAGTGAGTTGACAGTGCAGGATAATTGGTAGCTATCAGAGGCTGGAAAAGACTAAAGACTAAATCCCTGTTAACTCCAGATTGACCTCAGGCAGTCTGCATTGAATTTATTCCTGTTCTTGTCTATGAAGGTTATTTTATTAAGATAGGATTAACAAGTACCAATCAAAAGGAATAATGTCATCAAACACTTTTTAAAATAGAAAAATCTGTCACAAATGCAACCAATTGAATATACACCCCTTATAATCAGTTAGGTGTTCCAAACAGGTTTTCTGACACAACTTATTCAAAATAACATTTTGTTGCTATGACAACATAGAACAGCAACTAGAAATCAGAACATTAAAGATGAGATAAGAAAGAGAGACAAATAGTTTTTATTTAGTTCAGTGGTATTATAAATCTGGGGAGAAATTCAAATTCTCATCAAATTTTCCAAAACAAATAGTTTTCCACTTAAAATCATATAAATTTAGATGGTCTAATTATATTTGTGCAGTTAGTAAACAAATGAATCAGTTGTTCTTTATTTTCTGAATCTGAAATGTGTTTTTTTAAACCTATTTCAGCTTTGATAATTTTTGGTAGATTTTTAGGTCCTTACCTCAGAGTATTATAATCATATATTGATTAAAACTCTGGTTTTGCAAGTGCATTTTATGAAGGTTAAAATTTCCACAAAATAATTGTTTCTTTGGATGGAACTATGGTCATATGGGTACTTTATTTAGGTGTTTTCCATTTCTTTCAGGCTTTTCCTCAACACCAATTTTATTATAAAAATAATAAAGTTGTGGAGAAAAGAAAATGAGCAGCGGTTACATAATTCAAAAAGTTTGGAGCAATTTGAAAAAGAAGTAGTGAAATATCTTAAATACTGATAATTTTTGACATGTACTTCATATAACCATTTGAATATAAATAATATATTTTCTATATATGATATCCTTAATGAAAATGTGGTTATTTTAATATTTGGATTAATAAAATTTTATTCTGTGTTGCTATTGCTAAAAAGTCTTAATTGAAGTCTATTTTTACTGAATTCCTAGTGTGTGAGACACAGTTAGGTGTCAGGAATACCAGATAAGGTATAGTATAGTGTCTTTTTTCAGTGAGATTTGTATGTACATATAGAGGCAGAACATAGCAAGCTAACTTTTGGAGAAAAAATATACTGTATCATAAAAAATAATTCTTTTCATGGCAGTTTTTAAAAGTGTCATAGGGCTGGGGATTTAGCTCAGCTGCAAAAGCGCCTGCCTGGCAAGTGCAAGGTCGTGAGTTTGGTTCCCGGTACCGGAGAAAAACCAAAACCAAAAAAAAAAAAGTGTCATAGAGGAGGCACCATACAGATATCAAGGGTGTGAACCAGCATTATTCTGAGTAAATTTCATCTTTATCAGGCACAACAGGGTGTGAGGTCACCATATTCTTAGAAGACATAACTGGTGAGAGCATTCAGCACTGTGGAGGTAGAAAAACAAAATTAAAAATTCTAACATTACCTTTTGTGGTGGGTAATTAATTAATTTTCAACTTGAATGCAAATGCCCAGCTGAGCTGAGACAGCGCAGCTGTTAAATGATATAAAAGGAGGATGGGAGGGAAGGAGTTCAGCTGCTCTTCCTTGGAAGAGCTTTGTTGTGGCTGACTTACCTTGTAGTCACCAAGGATGGCTACTCTTCTCTTCGGAGCAGCTCAAGTCTTTGCGTTTGCCTTGAGCATCAACTCCTGCCTTTTGGCACAGACACTTCATCATCCAGGACCAGAATGGGCTGCCTCCTGGGGCAGAGTTTCTAGCCTCCAGCACCAGCCCTTGGGCTTTCCAGAGCAGATTCCTCAGCCTCTTGATTCTGACTCCTATGGGATATTGCTGTGAGCTCCAGGCCCTTGGCTGGATTCTTTGACCCTCTAGCACATGAACAGATCTCTTGTACTCTTCTACATCTGTGGGTGAATTATTGTAAGCTAATCTTGTAAATTTCTGTGGCCTGCATTAAATCTGATTCAAAGTATGTGCAGTTTCTTTTGAGGAGCCTTCCTCAGCCCTATAAGCTCTTATAAGCATTGACTAATACACTTTCAGAGATTGCACAGTCATCCCTAGATACCCTTGAGGGATTGGTTCTAGGACACCCCACAGGTATCAAAATTTGCAGATATTCATGTTTCGTACTACCATAAAATAATGCTGTATTCACATGTACTCCCACATATCCTTTTGTGAACAAGAAATCATCAGTAGATTACTTGTAATGCATAATACAGTACAAGCACATTGTAAATGTTTATATTCTTTAGGGAATAATGAGAAAAAATGTTTGTATATGTTTTTATGGACCTAATTCTTTTCCCAAATATCTTTTATCAGCATTTACTTTAAACTGTAGATGCAAGATTCATGTGTATGAGGGGCAGGCTCATATATTTGAATTTTAAATTAATATTCACTCCATTTCAGAAGAAAATACCTATAGCTAAAGTGAGGGCGATAGCGATTTCTGCAGAATATAAAGAAAATATGAAAGTAATATTCTGTGATGCAAGGGACATGGGCTGCTTTTGACTGTCACCCCCTTGGCAATCCTTGCATTCTTTGGTATCAACACAGGAGAGTGAGGTTCTGAAAGATCCTTCTGAATTGCTGAAGTATTTTGTCTGGTCTCTAGGACTAAGAATGGATGAAGGAGAGGAGCACGTCTTTCCTGTGCTAATTGTAGTCTTTATTTGAAGTCCTTCTCTTTTCCCTTGGAATATCACTCTTGAGAGCAGAAAAAACTTCAAAACTCGGTTACAAGTGAGGGTAAAAATGAACTTATTAATTCAAAGATTCGTGTATGTACTTATTTGATACATATTTAATAGTTATTAAATAAGTAGTTAATATCTCTAATATGTTTTAATAAAATATTAGCTACATATGTAATATGTATGTATCCTCCACCCCTTGTTTATCAAAATTTGTAAAAAATTCTGTAGCTACTGTTTATTTGCCAAATCAATAGAATATTTACCAAGCAAGAGGTAAACGGGGACTAAAATACCTACGTGGAAGGGAAAAAAACCAGCACAGAACTTATGATCTAGTGGAAAGAGACAAATATCAAACAAGTCAAATCATGATCCTAACTGATTAACTGCGATATGTGCTCAGCTAATATTCATGGGATGCATAACAAATGCCCTTATAGGAAGAAACCAGGAGAAGGAGAAGGATTGGTGGACTCAGGTCAGGTGGGCAGAGATGATCTTTCCATAGCTCTAGGCAGAGGCAGAAGGACCGTATCCTCCCATACTTTATAATCAGCCTAAAGCTTCTCCAGCAGCCTGATGTTTTAACTTGGGTTGGACAAACAACCTAGAAGCTGGGAAGAGGCGCCAGGGTGTTGGTCGTTCTTCTCTTCGGAATAAGCCACCCAGAGTCACATGGTCATGTGAAAGTTGAGAGAGGGGTTGTGAGGATGGGTGGGGGAATTGGTTGTGATGTTAGGATATGGAGATGTACCTCTGCTCCCTATTTTATTCCCATGTGCATTTTTTTTCAAAAGTCCTTGGGTTCACTTATTAATGAGTTCCAATGGAGAGGGTCTGAGTTCACAATGATTATCTCTGTCTTTTATTAAGAACCTTATATGTATTTTGTAATTCATATTGTATTATTTAATTTCATACATATTTAAAATCTAGACCATACTCTTGATTAAATGACTTCTATGCATTAGAGTACTTAGCTACAACATTCATGATAATTTCTTTTTTAAAATTTTTTTATTTTAAAGAAAAAAAAAGAAAGAAAACATATTAACAGACACAGACATTTACAAAATAACACAAAAACAATACAAGCAATACATATTTTCAGACAAGGTGATAGGAAAGTAACAATGGTGGCTGTATTACATACTGATATCTTCAAATTGGCTACTCAGATAAACAAATATAGACATGTAAGATTGATCAAACAATTAAACATTAACTGTTCCTTTCAATAAAGTAAAGCATATCAGTAGTACAATTATCTTAGCTACCGTGTGTATATATATTCATATTTTCCCCTTATTTCTTTCTTTTCTCTTTTCCCTCATCCCAGCTGCTCCCCTCCTCTTGAGCAATTTCCTTCCCCTTCACAATATCTATTGCACCCTCAGACTTCATTCACTTCCTTGGGTTCTTAACACTAGTGAGACAATACCGTGCTTACACATGCGGATCTGATATTCACGGTAATTTCTTATCTCCCTGATGTTCTTTAAAGCTCTTTACATTAAAGTTGCCTTGTAAATTTTTGTGTCCCACCTTTGGAAAGAAATATTATGGCATCATCTCTTTATGTAACATGCCTAATTTATTTTTTCTGGCAAAAAATGTTTGACAGTATAAGTGCACTTATTTTTGTTATTTTTTCCCTTTCTATTCAGGATTATCCTAATGGAGTTTCTGTGGGATGAAGAATATTTATCTACAAGTTTCCTGACACTCTTCCTTATTTCCAAAATTTCCATTTTTCCATGCTGCAATATAGACATGCATTTGGCATCAGAGCTATTTACTCTTAGAAACAGTATATGAAAAATTAGCAATGACAGATGTACATCCAGAAGGATACGCAATCTGATTTTTTGTCCTGATACCTTTGTCTTTTTTCCCAGTTCCCTCTAAATGTGTACCATCCCACATAAACCAGTTTATGGTTAATATCTCTGGCTTTGGCATCATCATTCTCTGGTCACTTGATATATCTGAAAAAATATTGAGTAACTGTGAATAACATAAAGATGTATTTTTAAGTATTTACTCCTTCTTTATATGATTTTGCTTGTAGTAAAATACAGAACTTTTATAGAAAATATCTTGGTTCATCAAATATTGATGTATAGTTTTATTATCCCTTCACTGGGTTATCTTTCACTCAAATTGGCGTTTAGTTTTATGTTGCCTCTTTTGGATTTTTCATTTATGTGGCATCTGCATAATATGTTGATCTGTTACTCAAAGGACCATAGAAATTTTCCAGGACTCCTATTTTCTGAATAATTTGGAAATCAAATAAAAGCACAAAATTCAACATAAATTGACATTGTCTTTTTTATGGAGAGACAGACAGGATGGAAAGGGGCAGAAAAGAGAGAAAAGGAAGGGAGAAATTAAGGAAGATGAAAGGCATTTTTAGTTTTAGAAAATATTTTTAGCATTAGAAAAGTAGAACTGTAAAGCAGAAAAGGACATCAGAAACATTCAAACCTACTGATTCCCAGGTTACTGGAGGATAAAACCTAATTTTTAACATACATATTTTTAGGACTCCACATTGTAGCAATTGTTCTTTTAGTAATTATTGATCAAAATATTTGGAAGAAGCTTGTATTGATCTGTTAAAATTGAATTTACATCCATGAGAATAATAGGATCTAGGTACATTGGAAATATCATTGCATATATTCAGATAACATGAAATTCTGGCCAGGGACATACCATTTAAGATTTGAAAATTTTGTGCAATACAGTAATAACATTTTTGGCATGGAAGGCCATCCAGGTGGGAAGCACAGAACTTATCCAATTCATTCTTTTTATATTTTAAAAGTGGAACCCAAGGATGTAACAAAACTTGTTTAAAAGCATATTTTCATAAAATTCTGTCTTATATTTCTGCTTACCAAGTAATAATTCCAATTTTTCCAATAACTCTCAATGAAATTTGTCAGTTACGTACCTAATAATTTGGACCAGACACTTGAAGCAAAGATAACTTTAACCTATACCCTTTTTGGTTTGATTATCACAATTTGTTTTGTTGGTTGTTTGATGTGTATTAAGAGAAGATTTGGTAAAATAATTCAAGATGAGAGCCAAAAGTATTGTCTCATGCCAGGTTGATAATAGTATTCAGTTGTATTTTTTAAACATAATGTATTTTTAATTTACTGAGTCAATACTTAATCATTCATATATATTCATATGATTCTTCAGATTTGGTAATTTATATTTCTATTAATAGAGATCATAAACATCTTTATCTTATTACCGGAAAGGTCACATCACATAGCAGCTTAAAGATTACTAAATTTAAACTTCAAGTTTTAGAAAGCAGGCTTTTGTAGTGTGTGTAATTCTTCATCACGTTTCTAACATCGCTGTGAACAGTGGAGCTCTCCTCTTTATTCCTGAAAAATTTAAAACTTCTGAAATCATAGGGAAGAATGGGAACCAGCTCCTGAGTGAAGTAGGTCATGCATTCTATGGAACAGACGTGTTTTGCAAAGAACAAGTAAATCTCAGGAGAATTTGGCCCATTGCACATCCTTGCACTTGAGTCAGCTACAGGGTCGCACAGATGCTGAAGTGTCATCTCTAAAATATTGAGAGGAAAGTCTTTGAATTTGATGCGGTTTTCTTGGAAGTGACAACAAACTATTACCTAGAAAAAATTTGGTTTTACTGTCTCTTGAAATAACTGTGTATTAATGGTTTTATTTTTAAACATTCAGATATTGTGGTGGATTGAAAACTGGTGGTCAACTTATAACCCACAGCCGAACTGAGTAAGTGTGGTGCTGGGTGTGGGAGGCCCACCTGAGGACTGTTGTCAGCAGCATAAGAGACAGAACTGGAGAAGAAGTTAGTCTGTCGGGAGCTGAGAGAGGCTGTTGGGAGCTGGTAGAAGCTGTAAGGAGCTGTTGGTTCTGTTGGAGGAGCTTGCTATCCTGGTTTTCTTGATGAACTTGGCTGTTTTCATCCTCCAAGGAGCTTGGGACCTCGTTGGCACTGAGGATAGCTTTGGTTCACTTTGGGGGATTTCTGGTCCTCACTTTGAGCATCACTTTCGGGCTGTGGAGGGGAAGATGGTGCATTGCCAGTTTCCTGGGGAAGCTTGCTGTGTTGGTTTCCCTGTTGGGAACTTGGCCATCTTGATCACTGGAGGATCTCAGCACCTCACAGTTGCTGAGGATGGCTGTGGTACTTTTCAGGGGGGCTCTGGTTTTTCTGAGTGTCACTTCCTGGCTCCAGTATAGATCCCTTAGCCTGCTAGCACAGATCCTTCATTCCACTGGCAGACTTCCTAGATTCTACCACTGACATTTGGGCCTTCACAGCAGATCTGTGAAATAGGCCCACATGAGATATTGTTATGGGCTCTGAACCACCAGCTGGACTCATGGGAGGCATTATTATGAGCTCTAGGTCTTCAGCTGAACTCATGCAGGACATTATTGTGGGATCCAGGCCTTCAGCTGGATTCCTGGTCTATAGTGTGTGGACAGATTTCCTGCACTCTCTTGTATATGATTCTTGGGTGACTATTATAAATAATCTTTAAAAATATGTGTCCTGTATTATATGTTGTTTAACCTTGCAAAAATAAGCCCCAAACCATGATAGATATTTTTGTTATATCTGGCAGATTATTGATATTACTCACAAAAATAACTAAGTATCATAAAATAAGAGTGAACAAAGTAGTTATGATGGATTGTGATAACATCTCAAATATATTACAAAATTATAATACTTTTATACATGGAAAGAAGTTTCCTTTGTAGACCATATTTGTCAGTTTTTGAACAGGAGCACATGTGAATGAATCAAGTGCCTGAGGCTAAAGCCAGTTTATAGAGCTGTCCAAGGGAGAAGTCACTGACTACAGGTCAATTCCTGGAATTCCGGCTGTCTTGAGATGTATTAATAGACTTACAAAGCAGATGCTCACTTGGGATCACAGACATCTGGAAGTGTATGGGGAGAGTGATGGAATAAGTCATCTATTTGGGACACAAACCCATCATAGAACACTATTAAGGAACTGATGCCACTTCCAAACGTGGGTTTCCAAATATTGTTGCTATATTGTGTTTTAGAACTTCTGAGAGTTCAGTAACCAACTCATTCCTAAGATTGCTATGGGATACTCCTACTTAGAACTGAGATCACCTCTCTTTATCTGGGTTTCAAGAGCCCATTTTAAGTGTTGATTTGATGCTGAACTCCTTAGTAGAATCAATCTGAAATTCTGAAAGTTCTCCTTTGATTATCATCATTATTATTATTATTTATGCTTTTAACTTTACTTGGGAGAACATCTTACTATGTGAGGGATGCCTTTCCAGCCTGCCAGTTCCATGGTCTTTTGGGGCCTTGACTTAAGTTGACCTGGGTCCTAACACCAGAGGGTACAAGCAACTCCTCACATGCCTTAGGGTCTCCTGCTTACCCTGGAACCCCTCAGTCTTCTGACTGATTTGCTCACAATTTTTAAACTTCTAATTTATTGTGGTTAATTGAGAGCTTAAAATGGTTGCCATAAAAAGGCCACTTTTCTCCTCTGATCCCATAAATATCTGGGGTAGAGGATGGGGGGGTGTTGGAAATCATGTTTTAAAAATTAATAAGTATTCATTGTTTCTAACGTATACCTTTTTTTTTTTTTTTTCCTCCGGTACCGGGAACTGAACTCACAACCTTGCGCTTGCCAGGGAGGCGCTTTGCCGCTGAGCTAAATCCCCAGCCCCTTCGTATACCATTTTTTAAAAATGCTTTTTTGTAGAAAACTTTCAATTTATACCTCCTGCTATGCTATAGGAAATATATATACTAGTTGAGAGAGTTCCTCTGGTGCTTTCCAAAGAGAATAGCTAGTACTTTTAAATTCCATATTTAAGACCATTTGAACTGCACTCCTTGAGTTTAATAGTGATCCATCCAAATGTTTTTTAGTGATGGAGCAACAAAATAGCTGATCTTTTCAATCAGCTCTGTCTTGGTTACTTTTCTCTCATTGCTGGACAAAATACTTGATGCCCAAAATTAAGGAAGGAAAGGTTTATTTTGCTTACAGTTTGTGGAGGTTTCAGTCCATACTTGGCAGATTATAAGGCAGAGTGGCACATGGCAGAGGGCTACAGCTGATGCCCGCAGAACACAGCAAAGCAACAACACACACACACAAGGGAGGAAAATGGCCAGAAGCACAAAAGACAGGAAATGGCCCCAAGTAGCCTCTTGCTCTCCCTTACATATGCAAACTATCCACCCCAGGGCGGGAGTAGCTCTCACACCCACAATCAATCAAACTCTAAAAGCTTGCCCCATGACCGCATGAGGCTTTGGGGAGGACACTCAGACACAAACCATAACATTCCACCCCTGGCCCCTCAAAGACTTATGTCCATCCCTTTATACAAACAGCAATTAGTCCATCTGCAAGAATTGCCAAGTCCTAACAGTTTCGGCATTGTTGAAAAGTCTAAGTCCCAAGTCTCCTCCGAGATGTAAGGCAAACTCTTAGCTGTGAGCCCCTGTACAAATGAAAAGTTAAACACTTCCAACATTTAATGGCACAAAATAAGCAGTACCATTCCAAAAGGGACAAACAGGGGGACACAGAGCATTGGGACCAAAGCAAGTCCAAAATCCAGCAGGGCTAACGTTATGTCCTGTAGTTCCATGACCAGCATCTGAAGCAATCTGTGGCACATTGTGAGCTCCAAAGGGCTTGCATGAGTCCACCCCTGTGGCACTTGTGGTGGTTACAGCTTCCATGACTTCTCTCTTAGGCCTGCTTTGCTCCCTCCTTTCAGCTTTCCTCAGACAATCCACGGTCCTGGCTTTTCTAAACTTCTGAGGTCTCCAGGGCACCTTTTGCTTCACACTCACAGCCTTACACACTGCCCTCTCAGGGGCACACTGCCTGGCCTCCCAGGCCTTCTAAAATCTGGGTGAAAGCCTCTTTAACCTCAGAACTCTTGCATTCTCCATGCACTTAAAGCCAGGGCCATGTGGATGATGCCAAGGTCTGCTGCCACCTGGAGCGGTAGCCAAGTTTTCCTCTCTTTTGGCCCCACAGGGGTCTAGTGCCTGGATCGCTGGGCACTCTGAATCCAATTCTGTGGAACAGATCCTCTATGCTGCCGCCATTCTGGAACCTGGTGTGGCTGCCGCTGCCACCATTCTGGAACATGGCGCTCAGTACCTTTCTTCTCACAGCAAGGTCTTTCACCTTTGCCTTTTTGAGGCTGCAAAGGGTGGAGACTTGCCGCTTCTTGTTATGCCCTCAGGCCATCTTTTCTATTCTCCTGTTCCTTCTCAGCAATAGAGATCTTCTCAGCCTTATCTTTGCAGTCCACAGCATTACTGGAGCTTCCTTTCTGGCCAAACTCACAACATTTTAAATCATCCTGCTGGGCTCTTTGTTCTTGATTCTCAATATAAATCTGGCTAAAAGCCCCCAACAATAGCCATGCCACTCCCCCAATGTTTGACTGCCTTGAAATTTCTTTTGCCAGATTAATCAGTCTGCTGCTGCCCTTAATCTCAGTCTTAGGCAAAGTCTCTGGACACGAGCAAAATGCAGACAAGCTTTCTACCAAGCCATAACATACATCGTGTGGAGTCCAACAACCAATGAAGTCCTTCTTCCCAACAGAAACCTCCCGAACCTGGTCTTTACCTGCAGGATTTCTAATAGGCTGCTGGTCTTCAGAGCTCTGATCAGAATCTCCCAGACAGAACAGGCAAAGGTGTTCTAGCGCTTCTCTTTCAGGCGACAACTCCAAGCCTTTCCAAACATTCCCCACAAGCCATTTCTAAAGGCTCTTGAACCACATGGTCAGATATAGTCACAGCAATGACCCCACTCCTCTGGAACCAAATTCTGTCTTGGTTATTTTTCTCTCATTGCTGGACAAAATACCTGATGCCCAAAATTAAGGAAGGAAGGGTTTATTTTGCTTACAGTTTGTGGAGGTTTCAGTCCATACTTGGCAGATTATAAGGCAGAGTGGCACATGGCAGAGGGCTACAGCTGATGCCCGCAGAACACAGCAAAGCAACAAGCACACACACAAGGGAGGAAATGGCCAGAAGCACAAAAGCCAGGAAATGGCCCCAAGTAGCCTCTTGTTCTCCCTTACATATGCAAACTATCCACCCCAGGGCGGGTGTAGCTCTCACACCCATAATCAATCAAACTCCAAAAGCCTGCTCCATGAGCACATGAGGCTTTGGGGGGACACCCACACACAAACCATAACAAGCTCCCTTAAAAATATCATCTCTAAAATAAGCCTATATTTTCCTGAATTCAGGAGGTTGGCTGTGGCCACTTTAAACTGATATAATTCTGGCCCAAAGATAAGAAACTATACTTTAGGAAGCCTGTGTCACCATATTCAATATACAGTTATCACCATAATTTGGATTTTCTGAAATGTTAAAACTATGGGGCTCCTCCATGACAATAATGCTTTTAGGAACTTGCTGACCTTTTAGTCTTCAGAGGCATTTGAGACAGTAGAGGGTCCACTGATTTGCAGGAAATTATAACCAATGTTTATGTTGTAATCTCCTACTGCTGGGCTAGAGATCCACAAACAAGAGAAGTAGAGTGGCATGAAAGGGGAAAGGAAGTCCCACGCAGAATCCAAGTCCTTGGGTATTTGGAGAGGTCCCTCATGCCATCAGCCAAAGGTTAACAGCATCCTACCTTTGCTTCACAAGAGTGCCTGCAAATATACCTACAAACACTGCTAGTTTCTCTACACTAAAGTGGTATTTTATCTGTCCTTCCACAACAGCATTTTTTTGACACCCAGTCATTATTTTACTGCATTTGTTTTTCTGCAGCGGACTGTGAGCCTCTGTAGGCAGCACTCTGACCACACTGACACCCAGAGGTCCATTTCACATGTTTTGCAGGGGTCAGCTACACTTCCACTGCCCGGAGACTTTATCAGTTATCCATTTAAATTTGTAGCACTTCATTTTATTATTATTATTATTTTTAATTTGGTGGATATTTAGCTCACAGTGAAACTTACAAATCAGTTACAAAATCCAGACTTTTCAATTTTCCATGCCCCTGACCAAATTGCTATGTTTCTAGGTGACATAAGGAAAAATAAATCGATAGGGCACACATAATTGTGAGTTCCTTGCAAGTACTAACATTTCTCATTCTGAAGGACTTTTTCTGACTACAGTAACACGGACATCTTTTCTCTAAGAAAAGACTCCAACAAATATTTGGACCACCCTTATGGCTTATGAAAATCAAAAAGAGTGAAAAGTTAGGAGAAAGTACCCATTAAGACAAAAGGATTTTGTTTAACAAATGTTACTACAGTTGGGCAATACAATGGAAAAATGCCAAGTCTACTGAGATTCCTTATGAGAGCAGTTTTAGGGTTCATACCATGAACTGGATATACAAAAAAGTCCCATGAATTTCTATGCAATACTCCAGGAAACCAATATTTCTATCCAGTACTCCAAGAAATAAGTACATTTTATATCCAGTAAATTCTTAAGAATTTGGAATATTTATTTTGTCTTGACGGTTTTCTCTAGCGCTGCAGAAACTGAGATTGATATCAGTTGAGAAAACTATGCTTCCAATATTCTATTCAGTTTGCTCCTGTAGCAATTTAGTCAAACAACCTGCTTGGAAATAATCTATGTGCCGATCCCAGGTGGGGGAAAACCTGCCACTTTCCATCAATTCACAGAGCAGGTTTTGGCTCCCACTCTTCCAATCCACCTTAAAGAGTGGCAACTGCCCTGCATCTAGCAATTCACATGATCAAGCCATTTAGCACAGAAGGAGAAAGGCCCCACAACTTGGCATTGCTGTGGACATTTATCTGAGAAAACCAAATGGATCCAACTTTTGACAGAGTTTAATAGCAAAGCTGTCACATTTTACACAAATGAGTACGGAGTCTGTTAGCGAATGGGAAGAGGGCAGGGGGAGGAGCGGGGAGGGGGAGGTGGCACTGCTGACTGGACTGTTTGCAAAGCCGCTGCAGTTTTTAGGGGAGTGGCAGTGATGCTCATAGCAGGAGAGACGAAGTAGTTAAAAATTATTACTAGGGAGGGGCAGGGACCTATGGATGTGGATATATAAGATCGCGCCTCCAGCGCAGAGCCGCTGCTACTGCTGCGAGAGTCGGGACCAGAGCGCAGGAGCTCAGCCCTGCAGTCCCCAGAGGCCAGGGACAGAAGCAAAGGACGAGAGACTGGTTTAAGCTGGGGCTCCCGCCTCACCTCTGCAACAGGCCCAGGAGCCCCTAACTTCAGTCCCCTGTCCCCAAAGGCGCACCGCGGAGTTGTGCGCTCCAGCCCAGGCACACCCCTGCGCGGCACAGGCACGCCGGGAGGCAGGTCCCACACCAAGGAGATGCGTGCGGGAGCCCGGGCAACTGGCCTGGGGCGGAGGGAGTAGGACAGCGGGGAGGCCGGGAAGCCGCAGGGTTAGAGCTGCGGGCGGAGGGGCCCTCAGCTGCGAGCGACACCTGCTGCTGCTGCTGCCGCCTCGCCGGGATGCTGCGCGCGGTCTCCCTGCTGCTGGGCGCCGCGCTGCTCTGCGGCCCCGGAGCCTTCTGCCGCCGGGTCGTCAGTGGTAAGTCTGGGGGCGCCGTGCCCAAGGGCGATAGGGGCCAGAGACTGCGCGACTCTGAGGGGCAGCCTGTCCCAGGATGGGGAGACTCGCGGTGGGGAGCTACGACGGGCTTGGGACTGGGAGAAAGCGAGGAAGCATGGATCTTGCTACTCTTTCGCCTCTCACTCAACGGAAAGTTTAATTTTTCCAAGTGTTTTGTTCAGTAGCTATGGGGCAAGCTCCAGCTTGATCCTATGCTGTACAGACTTTCCCCGGAGTGATTTCCACTTTCTATGTAAGACAGTTGACCAAGAGGTAGAACAGGGCACCTGGAAAAGGGGTGGGGTAGACGCAACCAGAAACAGAAAACCCTCAGCAGAAATGCCCCCACCCCCGCTCGGCCTGGACTCGGCTTCAGTCCCCGCACAGCGTTCACAGGACTGATTTCTCGGACCAGACCAGTGCACCGTGAGTCGCTCCAGGATGCCTGATTACACAGCCTTTGTTCTCAGCAGGACTGGCAAAGAACGGGGTTGCAGGTTATTGCGCACAGGCGCCTTGGGTTCGCTCGCCTCATTCCAAGTTAGCGACGTCTCAGAAAATGAAGTCAGCCACAGCTGGAGCGAGGTGCACTGCTAAGGACTGAAGGATCAAGCATGCAAAAGGTGTACAATTAAATCTGTCAAACCAGTGCAAGGCAAACGGATTAAAATGAGCAAGCTTCCCAGCATTGTCTCCCATTTTTCATTTTCAATAGTCACTCTCTTCTTGTAGAGCAGCTTATACTGTATCCACTTCCCTTTACTTTTAAGAGGGGAAATTCTCCAAGAGAGTGTAGATTGTCAATGGCCAGGATGAATGTGACAGGGCCTTATACGAGGGACCACAGCTACCCTTATGGAAATACGTTGCTATGCTCATTAAGGCGGTACAATAAACGTGCGTTGGATGTGTATGGGCGTGTGTTCTAACGGTGGAAAGATTTGTTTTATGTAAAACTACCCAAAGTCCTGTTTATATTTTGTGCATTCTCACAACAGGTGTCATTGGATGTAGAGATAAATGATAGATGACAGCAACTTAATCAGTGGTGAAGCTCGACCTTTAGAAATCGGCATCTTTGACTTAATTGTTACTGACCTTCCCCTCGGGATTTCTGGTATTCCACAGGTTCAGAAAGAAATTCTTAGATAGTTCATTGCCAGTCACTCCCCACTTACAGTTTTTCAGGTAGTACAGAAGCAGCGCCATTAGATCCTCTCTTCTCTAATTCAGCTAAGAATAAAAATGTTAAACTATGTAGACCTATCTGATGGTGTGAATTACACACCTGACTGTTTTTGCTTATTAGCATTATTCATGTAAGTGATTGAACAGCGATGATCATGCTTTGAACTTAAGTATTTTCTTAAATAGAAACATGTCATTGGCTGTTGATATATTCTTGTTTACATAACTTAAAATTTCAAGGGAAGAAAAAAGATACCTTCAGCAAAACAACTTGAATTATTGATGAAAAGTTTATTTTGTATTCCCTTAAGACATAAATTACTCCAAATCCTTTGCTGTGTTTTTCTATTAAGAATTTAAAGCATCTTGAAGATGACATCTGGAAAATTTCTAAGTAATTGAACATGATCTATTTGATTTTGCATAGATGATGATGTTTACTTAATATTAAAACAATTACCTAGTTATGTTTTTCTTATGAATAATTCAATTGTCATTAGGCATAAAACTCACATTGAAGCTTAACCATTTATAAATTAATTAGTGACTCTTGTTCTTTGAAGAGTAATTTTTTAAAACCCACATTTCATCTGTGCTGGGCTGTGCAGACAGTTACCTAAAGCTTAACACACTGGAAGTAATGCTTTCTCAGTGTCCCTGTCTTCCTGATGGACTTAAATTCTCAGTGGTGCATTAACCTCCTTGTACCACTAGGGACTTCTCACCAAATCTCCTTTCAAGTGTGGGAGAAAAACTGAAGCAGCCTCTTTGGGACCATTCTTTGGACTATACTTCCAACATGTGGTACAAAGTTTCTATTTATTAAATTTCATAGCAACAATTTCTAATTTCTATCTAACACACTTAAATAACCATTTACCCAACCCTTCCACAAATAAGAGCTCACAAAATAATTCCCCATAGAAATCTTTATATTTTAATACTTTAAAATATTCAGTCAGATACTTTTCAACACTTACAAATACAACATTTTAAAAGTACAGAACACTATTTAAAAATAAAGTGGAAATATTTTAGCAAGAAATAACATCTCAAATAACTTCATCATCATCTGGCCCATCAGACTTAATAGTATTTAATAGCGTGTGTGGTATAAGATTTAATTTCGTGGCAGAAATGAGAAAGGACTTGTGACATGAATAAAGAATAAAACATATAACTAGAATAATAATAGTGAAATAATATTTAATAAATTTATTACTAATTAGAGAGCTACCTTGAGGAGCTTAGACTTGGACTGATTTCTTACTACAAACAGATGTGTAGAGACTGTGTGGGCTAGAAACATTTAATTTTATGAATTAGCATGTGACAACATTAACTTTAGAAAAAAGGTAAGAGAATTTTACTCATCATACTTGGATAAATATGAAAAAGAAGCATTCAAAATTCAGGTCTAAATTGGGAGGACATATTTGAAGAGAAAGTAAATTTTTTAAAAAATCAGTGGAATTTTGAAGTACAATATTTCCTTCTCCTCTTCTTTCTTTGTATTTAAATTTTTCCTTTTAGTTTGCATAGACGTGGTCCCCCTACTCTGTTTATACTGCAAAATAGTATTATGTGTGTTTCATGACACTTTTGTCTAGAACACTTTAATATGTATGAGTTTAACCTTACTATGACTGACATACATTTTATGCATGACTTAGAGTCCTCTTTTTACCACACAGATGACATACGATATTGCAAATTTATGGATGATAAGTAGCCCGAAGATTACTATAATACAATGGCAAGAAAGATAAAGAAAAGAAAGTGCTGAATATGTCTCAGTCTATGGAACGGTTTCATGACATCATGAAAAGCATAAAATGATGACAGTGCAGTCTTCAAAAATGCAATTACTTTAAGAATCTCTTGAGCAAGGAGATTCTTAATCTTATTACTAGTCACTTAATAAACTGCCCATTTATCATTACCTTATTCCTTAGCTGTTATTTGTCATCATTTCATGATTTTATTTATACACCTTTTTCCTGAAAATGGTGATATCTATACATTAATGTTAGAAAAGCAGTATTCTGTAAAAGCACCCTCAGAATAAGCCAGTCAGTTCTTCACTGATAATTTTTACTGTTTGCAACTGTTTGAGGTGTTCATAAACAGGGGGATCAGAATGTTACAACTGTAAGGTAATTCTGTTTCTTTCAGCGCTTTAACATATTCCTGATAGTATACACAGCCTGAAAATAGTTCTGATACACCCTGACAAGTTGAGTATAGTTTCATTCTGTATTGGGAAAAGTACTCAGTCTTGGCTTGGTTTATTTGGAAAATAAAAGGGATAGATTAAAAAAAAAGCATATATAGTTTTAAAATCCAAGATAAAAGGTAATCAAATATTAACTCTAATCTAAAGATCCAGCAAAAGAAAATTCAAATCCTACATAGAAATAAATTCTTAATGCACATCCTTGCATATATTAGCACTCAGTAATCAATGAGTGATCAGTGTTTCTCATGGTTTATATCTGAGTGTCCCCCCAAAGCCTCGTGTGCTCAGAGGCAGGGATTTGGGGAATGCAATTGGACCACCAGGGTGAAATAGCTAAATATTTTGCTGGGAGGTGGAGCCTGTTCAGAAGAGGCAGGTCAAAGGAGATGAGATCTGGAAGGGTGCATCCGTCTCCCAGAATCCTCCTTTACACTGTGCTTCCTGCCACCATGATGAAGTGAGCAGCTTTCCTCCTCTCACTGTCTTCCACCATGGCTTCCTTCCTTGGAACCCACAAGCTATGGACTAAAAGCATGAGCCGAAAATAATTTCATCCTCCTTTAAATTGAAGGCGTCAGATATTTTGTCCTGCTCATGAGAAAAATGTTATTGATTTATTAGTGATTATAACATGAATGACAAGCATAGTGCTTACACTCAACAATTCATGAAATACTCCATCATTATATTATGTCACATATATGGAGACAGCATAGAAATCAGGGTAAATGAATTGGAAAGCTAGGCAGCCTTGTTCTAAACCTGATTTTGACACTTGTGAGCTTGTAAGCTGTGTGAACTTGGGCGAATTATTAAACTTTTCTCTGCATGTTTTGTCTCTTTTAAACATGATTTGAGAATATGGATGTCATCATAAGGCTTCTTGGAGGACTAAAAGTCTTCAACTGGTGTATAAGTTGCATGCTGGGCAGAAGAACATGGTAAGAGGACAAGCAAAGAGGACAAACCCTGTGCTCAGTGAGGCTTCCTAAAACAACGGCAACTTTTTCTAGTTGAATAGTTGTCTGAGTGACTTTTCTCATTGCTGAGCAAAATACCCAACACCCACAAGTTAAGGGAGGAAAAGTTTATTTAGCTGACAATTTGTAGAGGTTCAGTCCATAATGAACTGGCTCCAAGGCAGAGTGATACATGGCAGGTCAACAGTTCATGGTAATGGAAAGGTAGCAAAAGCAACAAAGGGAGAATGAGACAAGGCTCTTTCTAATCTCTCTGTCTCTTATATTGTGTGCAGGCTACCTGCCCTAGGGTGGGTGTAGCACTCACAACCTTTATCTTAGCCAGAACTACACCAAACCAATCAGTGGACTGATTTAGTAATCACACACACTTAATCCCAGCATCATACCCTCTAGATTCAGCCACCTCTGAGAATGTCTTATGACCACATAAGCTTTGGGGAGACATCTAGACACAAACTATAACAAGTTTACATGGGGCACCTTGTAACATATACAACGAGGATAGGTCATATTTTCCTAATTTACTAAAATACACGGATTCTGCTAGAAGTGAGGTACTGTACTCTTAACTTATTGATAGATGTCAGGTCATTAATATTATCATTATTTCCATAGAACTCATAAGCATTTTAAAAGTAGTTATTATTTCATGTTAATGCTACAGGGTGGTGAGGTTTATTTTGGGAATCTGCTACATGCATTTGGGATACTTTAATGTTTTTTAGTCTCTTTACCCCTCTTTCCCTTTTGTAATCCTGCCCACTTATCCCCTTTCCTGACTCCAGAAGTCTACCTCTTGATTTTCTGTACACTTTAGGTAAGATAACTAAGGCCAAGAAAGTTTAAGTAATTCTAAGTACCTACATTTCCAGTTGTAGGAACTGGAATTCAAATCTAATTATTTTTGATTGGATACGTGTCAACTCTTATTTCCTGGTTTATCATTTATTATTCTAATTTGTTTCAAGTATTCAGCTTTTTTGCAACAATAAGTCTTACACTCTTCTCAGGAAACTTGTGGTTTTTCCTAGCTGAAGAAGTCTGGCCTGCTGCTGATATTACTATCCAAAAACTGACTACAGATTTGATTTTGTCTCTTAGTGTAAGAAAATAGATTCCAGCTGTTGCTCATTCTGTAATGAAGTGCATTATAAAAGCGCAAAGATAAAAGTGTATTGTAATATTTTTTGTTTAAAAGGAAAAAATTTAGGAAGTTAATATAAGATTTAGCACTGACAGAGTACAAGCTCAGTAGCATTCCCTTTTCTTAGGTTACAGTCACTGGCATTGCTCTCAGAGTTCATCCCCCCGTGTACATTACCATATCAGTGTATTTGCTAGTGTGATTTTGAGGAGATTAAGAAAGAATTATGAGAAAAAGCACTTGGAGGACACTAGTAAAATGTGCTAAATACTGTCAGTCTGGTTTGGGGTGGGATTTGCCATGCAATCTTTTTTTTTTGTTTTTGAACTTTTTGAGACAAGGTCTTGCTATGCAGTTCAGCCTGGCCTTGAACTCACTTGGTAGCCCAGGCTGGTCTGGAACTTGGAATGAATCTTCTGTCTCACCTTCCCTAGTGCTGGGATTGCAGACCTGTGCTACCACACCCAGCTCAGACAGTTTTTAAATAACTTTCTTTTTTTCAATTAAAAGGAGATCATAATTGAATAGCGGAAATTTGTAGTATATATTCTATGTTTTTATTGAAAAGTTCAATACTTGATCTAAGTTCAGTACTCATGTGATACTGATAGTTCTTCATCAGTGTGAGGCATAAGAAAAATTTTATCACCTTCATAATTAATTGCTAAGTTTTAAAGTATAAGAAAATAAATGATGTAAGCAAAACAAAACCAAATTATAGGACCTCTTTATGCAAGGAGTAAAGCCAACTCTCATGACTTCATGACTTTGGCTATGCTTTTCCATTATGGCCCAACACACCTAAAGCTCTGCCAATATTTAACTGTACCAGAATTTCTTCACTACTAAATGAAAGGACATCTATTTATGGAGATAGTAGCAGAATTTTCATTGTGACAATGATAGGAATGTTTATTTTAGTAGTTATTGCTAAGAACTATCTTTTGACAAGAATGTGTATATGCATGTGGTTGTGTGTATGTGTACGCTTGTGTATGAAACTAATAGGGAGAATATTTCTTTTCATCATTCTATAAAATCCAGTGAAGAAAATTTAAGTATTTATGTGCTTTTTAGATCTAAAATTTATGTAGCTTCAGAGTTTATTAACAAAAACTTGCAAAGATATTATCTCAGAGTTCATTTTTCTCAAAGTGTTTACAGAATCTTGAATGGCATGTCTTTGTTCTCTCTTGTACATAATCTAACAAGGGGTGTTTTCAAGTACCAATGCAGAGTGATGGTTATTTATAGTCAGATAGTATAAATGTATCGGCAGTGTCATACAAACCACTAAGTAGTTCTCCAAATGCTTACCTATCTGTCCTATTAAATGTCAATGGAGGCTTTTATTTGAACGTGGTGTTTAAAAGTAAGACATAGGGAAATCCTCCATGAGATCTCACAAAATGAAGGAAGAAATCATACTTGTTCTCTAGTCTGATTACCCTTTACAGAAGTGGAAAGTTGCTTCTAGGAGACCTACATTAACATAACTTTTCTGGGAATTAGGACAACATTTGTTTCCCAGCTGTTGAAGTTCCACTGCAGTAGCCGCCAAATGGAATCAGCTGAAATGCAGCGAGAGGTCCAATAGCTTCTACTGCTGTTGATTTTGCTGCCATAAAGTGGAAATCAGTAGTAAGATAGAACTGTGGCTAAAGAAATTCATAGTGTCAGCTTTAACTTATTATGTAGAAGCCATAAAAACTGTACAGTCTATTACTTTCTGGAAGCTGTCTTGCTAGACCTGAACTGCTAGCAACTTTTCAGTTTAAAGCTGAAGACACAGCTGATATTCAGTCAATACTCTTTGGAGTTAGTGTAACTGTTCCACTTGATACTAGACTATTGTCTTCTCTTGAGAATCTCTTTTCCATGCAGCCATCAATCTCCACTTCTCATCCAGGAACTATGAATAAAAATATATATTCTTTTTATTGTTTCTCTACAAACCAACATGGTGGTGTTAGAATTTTCCACATGATACATTATATTGGAAATGTTATCTTAATTTTATAAATGAGTTAATTTTCATCATCACTTTGTATCTTCACCATGGACTAGTAAGTGTTGGACTACCTTTTAATATATCAAAGAAAATGACTAGTGTCTTTTAGTGGGTAAATAATATTCAGGCATCTTCTGAATATGTTCTGATTTTCTTACAAATAAATGCATTTTCATCCATGAAAACATCTGGTTACTCTTTTTTTTTTTTTTTCATTTGATGTATTTTGAAATCTTGCAAAACAATGTTGTTGGAAAAATTTAGCATTTCAGAAGTACTACAATCAAATCCAAAGCTGAATGTTCTTTGAGTAAAAAGTGCTACAAGATGAAAACTCAAGGGAATGTGGTTAGGATAAATTTGGAGATTTAGAAATATGTAAAGGCTATTGTAGATGAAAATGGAAATGAAGCTTGCTTCTTAAAAACATGAATAAAAACATAGTCTTAATAGCATTGTTAGAATATTGCCAGGAATAACTGCTTTAAAGAGTGCAATCATCAGAAAACTGAATAACATATGGAAAAAATTTTAAAATAATATATTGTTTTATTTCCATTAGAGTCAATCATTGGGACTTCCACCAGCTGGTTTCAAAGATTATTTTTAGACTGACTTGTCCCCCTGAATCTCCTTAACTCATTTTCTATGGTCCTACAAACATGTTATTTTTTGTTAACAATTAGTTTAGTCAGTCTACTAATTTGTTTTTATTATTCAGTGAGCTGCTCCTGGGTCCAGGCGACTGCTAAGGAGACAGAGAAGACAACTGGTTGACTTGCTCACATTGCTATTCTATGTTCTCAGCTTGTGTCAAGATCTTGAATGGCCATCACTCAAGCCCTGTTGTGAAGTTAATGGCCTTCTGCTGATTTATGCTCCCTCCTGCCTGCAGTGTCATCATAGGTCACTAATTGCTGATTCTGGGGAGGCAAGATGGATGCGGTGATGCACTGGTTCCATGTGATAAACACTGAGCACAAAGCTTGAGTGTTCTATTTTTTGCCAGTATGTAACGCCTTCCAGCCCTGTACTCCTGACTTTTCTTGATAGTCCACATCTTACATAGGCAATAGAAAAGGCCTTAAAACACCACATGACTCATGAGGAAGCAATAAAGCCGTGTCTTATGTTCTCAGCATAAAGAATTTGGACTTAATTTTCTATAAAATACTTTTAGCTTGTTTTCCAAGTCCAAACCTAAGATAGGGTCAAAGCAAAATGAAGAGAATGGTAGAGGCTGTGGACAAGAGTTTAGGGATAACAAATATTAACACAGTTCTGTGGCAGTTTTAAGGTAACAACAGCGGTCAGAGATGGACAAAGGAAGCTAAAGAAAACTAAAGCAAGACAGCATAACTATCCTGGATATTGCCTCTATAACTGTAGCTTATATGCTTGGTGGTGAGAAAATGTAGGTAGATATAAGCAGTAAAATAATTGGAATTTCATTGCTGATAGACTTAGATAAATTCTCTACCCACTGTAATATCCTTTGTATAGACATGGCTTTAGTATATCCAGTGGGATCACCTACATCTGCAGTTAAGTCATTAAGGAATTAGGAAAACTCATTCTGCTTAATATATAGTGATGTGTGAAATTCAATTTTTTTGTGTGTCTTTTTAAGAAAGGGTTTCTCTGTGCAGTTCAGGTTGGCCTTGAATTCACTTTGTAGCCCAGGCTGGCCTTGAACTTGCAGCAATCCTCCTGCCTCAATCCCCTGAGTTCTAGGACTACAAGCATGTGCCACCACTGCCTACCTTGTGAAATTCAGTATTGAGAATTTCTTTTTAAAAACCAAACTCTTGTTGCCTGTGTATTTTTGAATTCAAAAATATTGCTAGACTAAAAGTAAATTTGTTATAAAGTTAGAAAAAGGTGATTTTTCTACTCGGAGATCTGAAGAGTAATCTTAAGCTTCAGTTGTAGTTCTGGCTAATTAAAGAAACTTATTAAAATGTATATAATGCCTTCTCAAGTAAATAGATATCAGGATGGATGGGTAAAATGACTGTTACAACTTACGCAAACTGTGAAATGCAAGTATAAAGTAGAAATTGCATTTTAATCTTTCCTTTCAAATTGGAAAATTTTATAGACTTTTTTTAGTTTTATTTTTATAGATTTTTGGACCCTTGATTGTTTTTAGCCCTTATTTGTAAAGAAAAATATTATAAAACTGTCAATAGCTAAGATTAACTAAATTAATTTGGGTTCAATTTTAATGAAGTTCTTCATTGAGAAGGTTATAAAAACATAATGTTATTACTTTCAAACTTAAAAAGGAGGTAACTTTAGTCTAATAGTGAACTTTTGAGGTAAGATTGAAAAAGACACTGTTAATGTCTGTTTAATGTATAACCAGATCCTCTAAAGTTGACAAATAATTTGTTCTTGAGTCTGCTAAATATTTATTGGTTTAGCAGATTTGGGCTAATGATTTTTACCTGTCTTTAAAAAGCCAAATTTCAGCCTGTCCTCATCTTTATGCATATTATCAGAAAGGCAATATCTGGCCATTGGTGAGATTTTAGCAGCTCGTTTATTTCGCGATGTACTTATTTCAACTGTTTCAAGTCATTACATACTTTGGGTCACATTTAAAACTCATGTCTTTTGGTTTGTTTGTTTGTTTAAGTGCTTGATTGTCTAAATTTGAGTTTTGGAATTTTCATTTGGAATTTATGACATGTGTTTCTGAAAAATGAGAGAATATGTTGGTTTAGGGATTGAGATTCAAATTCAATGTGTTCAAAAAAATAAAATTGCAGAGAGATTTGGTAAAAGGATTTTTTTTCCAAAGGTCATGTGTGCTTAGCAATTTATCCTATCACTTCTGATATAACACTATATTCATTGTTCATTATAATAATAACTTTTATCCTGGCCTCTAGTAACTTTCAGTTTCAATGAATTTGCTTTAAGATATATATAATCAAAGTAAACATTAACTGTATAAGTTTACCACTTTGCATCTTCTTAAGAACATCTTAAGTGAAATTTTTGTGTTTTCCTTTACTTGATTTTAATACTTAAATTCTTGTATGAGTTCTTCTTTCACAAGTTTGAACTTTTAGCTTATTTTGCTGTATATACCTATACTTCCTTTAGCTACTTTCACTTGCTGTGATAATGGGTTATAAAAGTCTAAGCCAGAGGTATTTTTATTCCCTACACAATCATTTCCTTGAAGTACCGTGTTTAAAATTGTCTATCAAATTGACAAAAGGTCAGCTTACTTTTACAAGGTGAAAGTCATGGGCTTGAAAATAACCCTTACAAAATGATTCAACCAGAAAAGCATTCTCAGTAGTGTGTTTTATTTTAAACTTGTTTTTAAATTTTAATTATTAGCGGATCATGACTATAGTTCAGATAATCATTATATGCCATTTTTTTTCTTCAGGTCAAAAGGTGTGTTTTGCTGACGCGAAGCATCCCTGCTACAAAATGGCCTACTTCCACGAACTGTCCAGCCGAGTGAGCTTTCAGGAGGCTCGCCTGGCCTGTGAGAGTGAGGGAGGGGTCCTCCTCAGCCTTGAGAGTGAAGCAGAACAGAAATTAATAGAGAGCATGTTGAAAAACTTGACAAAACCTGGAACAGGGATTTCTGATGGTGATTTCTGGATAGGACTGTGGAGAAACGGAGACGGCCAGACCTCCGGTGCCTGCCCAGATCTCTACCAGTGGTCCGATGGAAGCAGTTCCCAGTACCGGTGAGTATGGATCCTGTGGAATTCAGTGGTAAGGGAGGGTTCTATGGCCTGCAGACGGGGTCAGATGTGTCAGGCAGAGGCCCTCAGAAGGCAATAGTAAGGGTTCCAACTGCTCTCTACGTGCAGGAACTGGTACACTGATGAACCTTCCTGTGGAAGTGAAAAGTGTGTTGTGATGTATCATCAACCAACTGCCAAGCCCGGCCTTGGGGGACCCTACCTTTACCAGTGGAATGATGACAGGTGCAACATGAAGCACAATTACATCTGCAAGTATGAACCGGGTAAGTCGTGTAGACAGAAGGGACAGATTTGGTGGGTTTGCTTGTATTAGGTTTGGCTTTAAGCTTTGTACTTTTGGCTCTGTTTCTGCTAGGAAATATGGGAGTATCATTCAACTTGTGCTATCACTCAGTGCATGGAGCTCTTTGTACAGTACGGAGTGAACTGCCCAAGGAGCTGAGGAGTAAATAAAAATATCTGAAGAGGTGTCTTTAAGAGAAGAGAATTAATCATTTCTAAAATTAAGGCCAAATTGTTTTTGTAATTAGATTTTAGGAATAATTAATGTCTATTTTAAAATATTTTCAATATGTAATATAGTCTGTGAAAGGTAGCTATGTTACCAAAGCACTATAGACTTATATATAGGAATAGGAGCTCCTCAGTTACTTTTTGGTGAATTTAAGGATACAAACAAACTTTCTCCTAGCACATCAGCTTAATGTGTCACAGCATAGTACTTGGCACAGGGGTTTCCATAAAAATCCAAGTAATCGTAGATCATTACACTGTAGTGAAAAACAGCAGGGGCATGTGACATGCTCTCTGATTCCCATTCTTTGAAATATGTCTCCCTAGTTAGCTTTCTTTTGAAAACACTAATTACTTGCCATATGCAGCAAATGGACAGATTGCACTGACTTGAGCTATTTTAGTGTGGTTTTCGGCTGCAAAGAGAAATTTGAATTACTTGAAATAGAACACCTCAAATGAATTGATATTTGACTAAAAGAAGGACTAATCAAGACTACATAAACTCATAATTTTTAAATCATGTGAGAAAGTCAAGTTAGACTTCGATTTTTTTTTTCTTCTCCTCAGTGTTTGAAAGTGTCATTTTAACTCTTCTGAAGGGCTGCCTGCTTGCCCTGGTAATATGTCTTTACAGAAGACAATTATAATCAAGAACTGCTGTTTCTATTATTCCCTTGAAATTACATGATTCCTTTTTTCATAAGATCATAAAGCATAGGGGATTATGTGGATTAGATTTACCCTTCTCTTGTGTTTATCCTGCTCTTCAGTACATTAGCCGACTTTTTATAGCCTGGTGAGTTTATTCTTTAACCCCTCTGGCTGCTGAATCCATCATTACTCTCCTGGAGACCTTTGCAAAGCTAAGTCTCTAATGCACCTATTTTCTTTGTCTTTATTTTTTCCCTTGGAAAAATATAAACTTGAGACTCTCTGCTATTTTAAGTTTGCTTAAAACTACTGAAGAAAATGAAGAACATATTATAGAACCTGCCTTTTCATTAGTGTGTATTAGTTATGCAGAATAATGGGTTTAATCTTGGAAGATTTGTAAATGTATATAACATACTTTAATCATTTCCATCCCTTTTTATTTCCCCTTGTCCTTCTCTACCTCCTACTTATGATTCCCTTTCTCTTCTACTATAGAGTATTCTAAATGCAGTACTGACCAATCCTTTGTTTTGAGTTATTAGCTCATCAACTTGATACTTTATTTTATTGTGTTTTTATGTGCACTTACATCATAAGATTTATTTTATTTTATTTTATTTTATTTTATTTTATTTTATTTTTGTCTTTTTGAGACAGGGTCTCACTATGCAGTTCAGGGTGGCATTGAACTCACTTTGTAGCCCAGGCTGGCCTCGAACTTGCAATGATCCTCCTGCCTCAGCCTCCCGCGTGCTGGGATTGCAGGCATGCGCCACCATGCCTGGCCATCAGAAGATATTGTCAACCTTATAATCTACCTCTTTAGTTATTTTGTGTCAGTAATCTAAGTTTGTATTATCTATGTAAAAGCATTTAAAACAAAAGTATTCTGTTCCTTATCTTTCACATTCTCCCCAAATTTTCAAATAATCAACATTTATTAAAATATCATAGCCATTTTTTTATCACATATACAATGCAGAGTTATAGTTACTTTTATTACATACCTAAAATTTTCATAATTTATTTTACTTTTTAAAATTTTATCGTGTTCTATTTATTTTATTATTTATTTTACTTTAAAACATTTTATCTGTGTGTTCTATTTAGTTTATTTCCTTGAATGTAGTACCTCCTTTGGAAAAGATGTTGGCTTCATTAAAATTCCCTGGTTATGTTCTTGATTTTTAGTGGTGAGAGGGTTAAAAGATTAAGGAGTGTAGGCAATTAAAGTATATAAATTATAACACTGATTATTTTTGAGCTTTATTCTCCACCTTACCAGAACTACTGTGTGACGTGAACTTTCTGTTCCTACATGCCATCTAACAGCATGATTAACGATAACAAATGGGGTAAAAAATTATCCTGGCTATGGCAGAAATAAAATAACTCACTTTTAAGTTTTTCTTCTCTCATCTCTTTTTTGTAATTGATCTATGAATTACATATCTGTTCTTTGCTCTACCAGTGTCATGCAAAGGCATTTTCATGGGGACTCTTCTGAATCTAATTTTTCTATTAAAATATCTTATGCACTCTTTTTTTTTTTTTTTTGCCGGTACTGGGAATCGAACTCACGACCTTGCACTTGCCAGGCAGGTGCTGTGTTGCTGAACTAAATCCCCAGCCCCTTGCACTCTTGTTTTATATATTAATAATTTCATGTATGCAACTCAGTTTTTAAACTGTATTTAATCAGCAATCATTTTAAAGTTCATTGAAATCATTCAAAAAATAAGCAGTTTTATGTTCTACATTACTTATTTCTATATTTTTTGTTCAGTAAATATCAATTGAGCAATAACAAATACAGAATGGCCAAGTTTTACAGAAGAGGAATTATAAAGTATAGCTAAATCTTAAACTTAAAGAGTTAAATATATGTACAAACATAACAAATGTTACTACAGAATAATGTTTGATTAAATTTCAAATGATATTAAACAATATGAGTGGTAAACATTACTTTTTAAATAATGTTTTTATATTCTCAAGTCTATATAAGGTACTGCATGTGACGATTTTCTTCATCAATTAATAAAGATAAATAAACAGTTATATTTTAGGAACAAATAAAAAAATTACTGTTTTTCTTACTAATACAATTGACTTTCGCTAAAATATTAAGATAAAAAATAGTTCCTTATAAGAAAAATATATGAGACAGAATATTAACAGATCATGCTAAGAAATTTCAACTTTTTAAACATGTTTGGCATTGCACATATCTCATCACATAAAACCAGAAAAGAAACAACTTACAAGACTGAATTTCTGATTATTACTTAAAGAACTAGACACTATTGGGAACTGAATCTCAAAGTGGCAAATCTCAAGTAGGATAGAAATGTACTTTTAAAATGTTGCTTGCATGTTGAATTCCATATGTAATCCCCATATGGTCACCTGCCAATTATTATACAAAGAGAAATATAAATATTACATTGATATTGGCAAAGAAATTATTTTGTCTTTGCATTGCCTTTAATGTTTCTCTTATGTTCATGAATTTCTGCTAATCTTTGCTAACTTCCTTCCTGCTTTGTCATCATTGTTTGTAGCAGGCTATCACTCCCATAGGACCTGTTGCAGATTACTAAATGCAGTTCTGTATTGCATAGGGAGTTTGTCAAGTGACTCTCATTCAAACATAATTAAACTGACATTATAGTTAGATAATTCTATGTAGATTTAAATTCATAATATGTTTTAATTGTAAATTGTTCAGAAATTAGAATCAAGATATTTTTGCTGTTTATAGTAAACTTATTTTTATGTTTTAAATTTATATTGTTTAATCATTATTTATTATTACTGTACAAATTATCACAGAGATTAGCCCAACAGACCCTGTGGAGAAGCCTTATCTAACAAATCAACCAGGAGACACCCGTGAAAATGTGGTTGTTACTGAAGCAGGTAATTAGTTCATGTGTCTTATCAAACACAGAACTATCTTTTCCAGCGTGGTTTCACACTGATCCCAGGGAAATTCTCTTGTTGCATAGTAGTTGCACTATGGGCCCATGGTGATGGGCATGGTGGTGTATGAATGTAGGACTGATGCAGAAGGATTGCTGTAAGTTCAAGACCAGCCTGGGCTACACAGTGAGTTCAAGGTCAGTCTGAACTACAAACTAGAGCCTATCTTAACCACCCCACTCCCCAAAAAAGGCCAGTGGAACTTTACTTTTGGGCTATGTTAAAAAGATTTTATGCACTTTTGAATAGAAGAATTGTTTTTTTTTTTTCAGATTTTCACTTCCAGTGAATGTATCTGGTAGTAAACTAAGTAATCTACATTAAAATCTAGATCTACAAGGAGAATCACCAACCTATAGGTGTTATGATGTAAAGTGATATATTCAGTGGCCTGCAAACAGTTATGTGCTGGTAAATGCCTAGGGATTGGCCAGAGTGGACGTGAGGTAGAAAATAAAAGTCTGATTTGTAGCCTTTCTACTTCCATGATTCAAGTTCACCACACAGCACTTTGGGGGAGACACACAGTGAGCTTGACCCAGTTGCCTCTAGCACACCACTACCTATGAAGGAAGCAAAATACAGTCCCCTGTGCAAATTTCAAAGTAGTCAAGAGACTACTGTCAGTGTCACTTAAGGCCTTGTTAGCATAACCCAATTCCAACTGGACAGAAAGCTTTTGGTTTCCTGGATTTGTGTGTGTGTATAGATTAAAGCAAATGTCCAAAGTCTCAGCTCTGCAAGTGATACAAGACACATATAAAAGGGAAATATTTTCTCTTTTTCGTTTTCACTATGGATCAGGGATAAGAATAATTTTTTTTTCATAATCCAAACCCTTACCTGAACCCCAAAACAATGATAATTTGAAAAGCAAATATTTCATGACTTCTTCAAATATTTGAACTCAGCTATTGGAAGTTAATAAAGAAGGTGAAAGCATTGAAAATTATCACCAAATTATCCCACTACTAGACTTCATTAATGTCTTCTGTTAACAAAGAAAGTGACATAGCACTAAGATAATAGCCTGATTTATGTCTGTTCCATTTTGACCGGTTATTTAGATTATTTCTAATGAAGATTTGTGTTTCCAAGCTAAATGCATAGATTTCCAATTTGCATTCCTCCAATAGACATAGTAAGTTTTAGTGGGTTTCACTTCTCAATTGCCTGATTTTAAAAGCATTCAGAATACCTTGACTTAATTATGGATATAAGTAAGGAATATTACTTACACCAACATCAATATTGTCCATCTGATGACAATGAAACCTTGTTTAATAAAGTCATTTCACGGTGTATGGAACTTGAATATTTCAGGTTGTTTTTCCTTAATTTTAATAAGAATGCTTAATGTAATCAAGTGTAATAGAACAGGATTAAAAATGATTCTTTTTAGAATTTAATTAAGACCATGTCTTTGCGCCTCTGGAGTCATGCATCTCTGAGTTATGACTGCACTGTCAGTCAATATTTACACTTTTTCATTTAATCCAGAGATTTGAATAGCATTATAATACTGAACATATTGACCAGGACAATTATGTATCTAGTAATTCAACAATTTTAATAACTTCAAAAAACAGCACTTATTTCTCTAAGTAACAGTTGAGATGGATTAATGAATTGAGGTAGCTGAAAGCATTAATATATTAGGCAGCCTAGCCTCTGTCTGAATTGCAGAGTTAATCAGTTTTAAATGTACAGATATTGAATTTGAGCATGAACACTAGTACAGTACAATTTTGCTTTTAATTTTTACCAAAATGTGGATATACTATTTCATTGGATTTTCATTACTTTGGGGTGGGTCTTGTTTGGAGTCTATTTATCAATAATTTTATTTTACCTTAATTTGGGGAAAAATTCCTATGTTACCTTGGGGTTAGAGTCACCAACTATATTTGTACACTAAATCTGTTTTATTTTTGTAGGCATAATTCCTAACCTAATTTATGTTATTATACCAACAATACCGCTGCTTTTACTCATATTGGTTGCTTTTGGAACTTGCTGTTTCCAGATGCTTCATCGAAGGTAAATAATTTATTTATATAGAGATAATTGATAAAGTTTACATAGGCTTTCAGAATATTTGAGAGAATAATACTTTAAAGTTAATTACATTGTTACTTTACCTTTCAAAAGTCTTGACGTTCATATAGGCCAGCATAAATCCAGTTTTATGGGTGCACTTTAATCATAGAAGTCATGCAGTATCTCCTTTAATCCTCTGAAGCCTTGTGAAGTAGGTGCCTTTCTTTTCCTGTTCTTGATTGGGAAAATAGTAGCTTAGATGGCTTGCTTTGGGGCATGGAGCTAATGTGTGTGGTGGATCAGAAATGGGAATGCTGGTGTAATTATGACAGATGTATAAAACATATTGTGTCTCATTTATTAATAGTAATCCATTCAATCTGGACATCAAGCTTCACAGAAGACTTGAATTTTGTAGCTGCACCTTGTAGCACAATTCAGATTTCAAGTCATCAGGTTCTCTTTTATTTTAAAGGGATCTTTAAGAATACGAATTAAAGTATAGTGCTGAAAAGTAAGTCAGTATTTTCAGATATTTTGAAATATAGATAGATAGATAGATAGATATAGATAGATAGATAGATAGATAGATATAGATAGATAGATAGATAGATAGATTTCAGAGGACTATTTTAACTTTTCTACCTGCTTACCCATACGCCTTAGTTAGAGAAGTGATGCTTTTCTGTGTATGTTAGTTTTTCAATTAAATTTAAAAATGAAACAAAGAAATGTATCAAATCAGAAAGTAAGAGATATTGTGTTTAAATAAAAGCATGTTTGCTAGAATAAACTGAAATAAAGTGCATCTTCAGAATAGGCTAAAATAAAGGATATGTTTGACAGAATGTTTTAAATAAAAACTAGTCAAAAAATGCTTCTCTGCAAATGAAATCTGCAAGTGAAGCTTTTTTTCTTTTTTGATTTCATCTTTTTCTGAAATGAACCAAAAAGAATCCAGAAAAAAATAAGATAAAATAGGCTTAAATTCTAAATTGTTCACTTAAATTTAAAGGGATTTGACTTTCAATTAATTATGTGCTAAAACATTGTGAATGATGACAAATTGTACTTTGACTTCATAATATACATGTTACACACAATTCAAGACTATTTTTTGATATTTTGTACCAAAATGGTACAATAGTAAATATATTACTTCTTTCTCTAATTCCTGACTGTAGATGGAAAGATGATTTCTCATTTTGCACAGCAGTGAAGTAGAAGGATTAGACATAAATCCTTTATTTATCCAGCCAAATCATTAAGGGAGACCTGTAAAGTAATAAATCAGTTCAAGACACATTTTGAAGATGTGATTTAGACATTCATATTTGCAAAGTAAAGAGTGCTAAAGCACCAAGTAACTATTTTCTCTAAATTTTTTTCTCAAAATAATATATTATCATGACCATTTTATTCATTCAGTCTCCTAGATTTTCATAGCATGCAGGTCTGTGGTCTTTTCTCTTGTTTGAGGTTCTCATAGCAAGAACACAAACCAAAATGAAGCACCTCCAGAGGTCAAGTGTCTTAGTTATTTTTCTCTCATTGCTGAGACAAAGTATCTGATGCCCAAAATTAAGGGAGGAAAGTTTTATTTAGCTTATAGTTTGTGGAGATTTCAGTCCATATTTGGCTGGCTCCAAGGCAGAGTGGAACATGACAGAGAACAACAGTTTACGGTGTTGGAAAACAGCAAGAGTGGCAAGAGCCAAAAAGCAGGAGCATCAGTGGCAAGCCGCTTTCCCTGTCTTATATTGTATGCAGGCTTCCTTCCCCAAGGTGGGTATAGCACTCACACTCATAATCCCAGCATTGGATCATGAAGCAATCAAAAACTTGAGACCTGCTCCATGACCGCATGATGCTTTAGGGGGACATCTAGATACAAATCATAACATTCCACCCTTAGCCAGCAAAGATTCATGCACAACCCTTTATGCAAAAGGCATTTTAGTCCATCTCTAAGAGTTGCAAAATTCCTAATAGTTTCAGCATTGTTGAAAAGTCTCCTCCAACATCTAAGGCAAACTCTTAGCTGTGAGCCTCTGTACAAATGAAAAGTTAAACACTTCCAACATTCAATGGCACAAGATCAACATTACCATTCCAAAAGGTACAAACAAGGGGATACAAGGCATTGGGACCAAAACAAGTCCCAAAAACCAGCAGAGCTAGCATTATGTCCTGTATTTCCATGTAGAACATCTGAATCAATCTGTGGTAAATTGTGAGTTCCCAAGGCCTTACATGGTTCTGCCCCTATGGTACTTCTAATGTTTTAGTTCCCATGGCTTCTCTCTTGGGCCCTCTTTGTTCCCTCTTTGCAGCTTTCCTCAGACAATCCATGTTCCTGGCTTTTTCAAACTTCTGGGGTCTCCACTGCACTTTAGGCTTTTCATTCATAGCTTCACACACTGCCCTTTCAGGGACATACTGCCTGGCAATTTAGGCCTTCTGAAATCTAGATGGAAGCCTTCTTAACCTCAGAACTCTTGCATTCTGTGTATACCTAAAACCAGTGCCACGTGGATGGTGCCAAGGTCTGCTGCCACCTGGAGCAGTAGCCAAGCTTTCATTTCTCTTGGCTTTAGGGGTCAAATCCCTGGATCACTGAGCACTCTGAACCTGGTTCTGAGGAAGAAATTCTCTATACAACTGCCATTTTGGAATCTGGTGCAGCCTCCATCGCCATTCTAGAATGTGTTACTCTGTGGCTTTCTCTTCAAAGCAAAGTCTTTCACTTTTTCAGGCTGCATAGAATGGAGACTCAATCCCTCTTGTGATGCCCTCAGGCCATCTTTTCCATTCTCCTATTCATTCTCAGCAATGGAGAGCTCCTCAGCTCTATCTTTGTAGTCCACAGATTTACTGGAACTTCTTTTCTGCCCAAACTCACAACGTTTTAAATCATCTTGCTGGGCTCTTTGCTCTTGATTCTCAACATAAATCTTGCTAAAAGCCCTCAACAACAGCCATGCCACTGCCTCGACATTTGATTGTCTTGAAATTTCTTTTGCCAGATTAATTAGCCCATCACCCTGAATTTCAGTCTCAGACAAAGTCTCTGGACACAAGCAAATGCAGACAAACTTTCTGCCAAGACATAACACACATCATTTTAAGTCTAACAACCAACGCAGTTCTTCCCAGCAGAAACCTCCAAAACCTGGTCTTTACCAACAGGATTTCTATCAGTCTTCTGGTCTTCTGAGCTCTAACCAGAATCTACCATACAGAACAGCCGAAGTTGTTCTGGCACTTCTTTTTTAGGTGAAATCTCTGAATCTTTCCAAACTCATCCCACAAGCCTTTCCCAAAGGCTCTTGAACCACATGGTCATGTATAGTCACAACAACAGCCCCACTCCCAGTACCAAATTCTGTCTTAGTTCCTTGTCTCTCATTGCTGAGACAAAGTACCTGATGCCCAAAATTAAGGAAGAAAGATTTATTGAGCTCGCAGTTTGTGGTGATTTCATTCCATACTCGGCTGGCTCCAAGGTAGAGTGGCCCCTGGCAGAGGATAACAGTTCATGGTGTTGGAAAACAGCAAGAACAGCAAGAGCTGAAAAGGAGGAGCAGCAGTGGCAAGCGTCTTTCCCTCCCTTATATTGTATGCAAGCTTCCTGCCCCAGGTGGGTGTAGCATTCACACCTACAGTCCCAGCATTGGGTCATGGGTCAACCCCATGACTGCATAAGGCTTTGTGGGGACAGCTAGATACAAACCATAACACCAGGCTTAGCTGGAGTACTTCATCCACATGTTCTTAGTGCCTCCCCTTTTCCTTTCTTCCAGGAAAGCAAGGAGACACTGCATCAAAGACTCCACTCCATTATCATCTGAATGCCTTGCAGAAAGTTTAAATTCCACTCTGGTACACATGATGGTTTCTTTCATTCCATGTCATGTTCAAAATAACGCCTGCTCCCCTAACTAGTAGTAATTTTGTAGTGAAATACTAATTTTATGCAAAAGCCACATTAATAATTTAACCAATTTTTTAACATTATAAAAGGTTTTTTTTGTGCTTTTAATACACTCTGATTTATTTTCCATTCCAATTAGATGGCTTTGTAGAATAAAAGGAAAATCAATAAACCATGCAACTTAAATATATTTCAGCAGTCATAGAAACAGTTAAACTGAAGTGAATTAAGCAATATTTTTAAGTGGAATTGTCAGTTGTGGTTAGAAAGAGCCCCCTTCTGTCTTTGAAAGAGCTCCTCAGTGTCTGTTGTCTGAGATGGGGAGGGGAGAGGCCTATGGGCCTGGGGCACATTCTGGAGGTTTGAGGGGGTACTCAGGAGAGAAGGTAAAGAACACAGTGAAGAGTGAGAGGCAAAGAAGGGGGGCCCTGGGAGAGATCATCCTTAGGAAACTAGACCAAAGAATCCACATTGTGACAAGAGATCTGATAAAGAATAATTTAGGTAAACTTGTAAACCAACACTTCTGCAGGCACCTAAAAAGTGACCATTTTATGGGAAAATAGAAGCTGAAGCCCAGCAGGCTAGACACAAATTCCAACTCTAACAAGAGTAAAGTTATGTGTAAGAATTGAAGGAGGAATTCAGATACTCCTCAATTATCAGAGTTTATTCTTGAATTGCACTGGTTTCAGAGATGAAGGTACAATTAAGCGCTCAGGGACCAAGTCACTAAATATAGATGGGAAAAATGGCGAGAGGAGGGTGACAGGCAGCTCCTGACACTTAGAACCTTAACATTTGTTCTGATGATTTACTGTTAAATTCAGCATGCATTTTAGTGGCAGGGTACTCAAAAAGCAAGACTTTTAAAAAAATCATTGAGCAAAGAAAAAGAAAACAAGTTTATTGGGGATTAAATGGAAATTTTTGTAAAGTTACAGACACGCCTTTGTATGCGTGTATCTAAACCCTAACTAGTGAGGAATCAAACAGAAAATAGGATACATTCTTGTTTCTCATCATTTGTAAGAGCTGCTTGCCATCTTCACATATTGAAATAATCTAGAATTTTTTTGTAGGAATGGAAAAATGTCCTGGTGAGAGAAGAATTCTTTTGTAAATAAGTGTCTGAGATACCTCCGTCTGGACGAAGACATGCTCTGTTTTATAAGAAGTGTCAAGCACTGAACTTATTTCTTCTTATGTTTTTCAGTAAAGGAAGAACAAAAACTAGTCCAAACCAGTCCACACTGTGGATTTCAAAGAGCACCAGAAAGGAAAGTGGCATGGAAGTATAATAATTCACCGACTTGGCTCCAGAAAAGAAAATAGTCTTATAATTCTGGATCCGTATAAGGAATGGCATTGGAACATTAGCTTGGAATGGCTTGAAATCTTAAAGGATCTGCAAGGTGAACTGTAAGCTCCCCCTTGAGGCAATTATTAAAATACTTTTTATATGTTTATTATTTCATTTACAAAAATATGCTGTGCTAATAATGGAGTGATACTTGCTTATTTTGCTAAAGGATGCACCCAAACTTCAAGAAAATGAAATGGACCATGCAGATAAAATTGCTGTCAGCACATCAGGAGTGTGTGTTGAAAGCAGTTATTTTTATTTCTCTCACCTTTCATAAGTTGTAATTTAGTTAATGTAATATAAATTGTATTGAAATTTTCAGTCTGCAAAAACATTTTACCTTTGCATAAGCATTTGATAAAAAATGGACTCTTCTAATATTTATTTTTATGACATTCCATTTTTCAATACATGCTGTTTTGATTGAAGAAATGTATCACTGTTTTCAACCGAATTCACATACACACACAAATATATTACCATAGGAAAATTTCTTTTCTAGAAATGATTCATCTTCTTTCAGTTTCTCTGCTTCTGGTTAGATAATGTTTAGGAAATCTCTTCAGAAATAGGAAGCTGTTTCATTAACTGTGGTGTAAATCTCCAGAAATGTTTTCCTTAGAGGCAAGAATTGTCTAAGTTCAATTGTGCAAGACATGTGCCTTACAATTATTTTTAGTTTGAAATTCAACAGATTTTGTAATGAAATAACTTTACTAATAGCTGTATAATAGTAATGCAGTAAATATTGAACAAAAATGTGGCATAGACAATATTAATCATATGTCTTCACATGTTGCCTATATAACTACAAATGGCTCTCTGAGGATTCTAGAATCAACCGGGTCCCTCCTTTACTGCCTGAACAATGGTAGTTATTTGGGTTGTTGATTGACATTGGAGGCAGATCAGAAATTGTCTAAGGTTTTTCTCACTGAATTTAGCCTCTATATTAGTACATAAAAAGGACGTATAATTGGGACCAGGTGAATGACCGCCACCAGAGTGGAGCTAAGCACAGTACACTGATATTTCAGGATGGAAACATAAACACCCCCAGGTTAGAGGAATTAGTGTGGTGTGTGTTAGAGGTCATCAGGGACTTAATATTCATTGATGAGGATTTGTTGATGGTAGTAAACAGTAGCTCCTTTCTGTCGAATCTTCTAGTTTCTTCAATGCTTGTGACTTGTTCTTCCCAAGTTGTTACTATTTGGTCTTCAAATGTCCCTGTGCTCCTTTTAATCAAATAAAGAGTTCTTGTTTCTGAAGAATGATTATTGGTGGTGTCTGAATCTCTTACATCAACAATATTCAGGCATGTTTCGTCACTACATGAAGATGAAACAAAATATTCCTTGAATGTGGTAAGAATAAAGTTATAGAGAAACAATCTTTTCCTTGTCAATCTTTTTCAACAGGGGAATAAGGTGTTTTTCTGGAGTAAAGTAACTGAGTTCTTTGACAAAACTAAGACGCAAAATAGAAAATAATAGGCAGCAGCGCCTTTTCAGACTGAGAGAATGATCAGCTGGATTTTAAGCTTAGGTCTGCCTGTGGCTACTGCTTTGGCTTCCCGACCTTCTGGGTGGGGTGGTGGAGAAGCTGCTGTGATCTACATCCCTCCTTGCAGTCTACTGCCATGTGTTTCCTCCTTTAGTCAGGACTTGATGAGGGGGAAACTAGACTTTCCTTTCTGTCCAAACCACCTGGTTTTATAACAGCTCCAAGCACAATGATTTTGATTTGCCTTTTATGTTTATTCAGGTCTTGGTAATGCCTCTGGTATCGGTGACTAAACCCGTACGTGAGTAAGGATGGGAAATAAACTTCCTCCTCATTGGAAGGTGGTAGCGATGCTTTCCTAAACATTTCTTAAAATTTTATTGAGCTTTATAAAATGAAAATGTGTACAAAGTATGTCTGTTTCATTTGTGTTTTCAGCAAACACTTCTAATATATGTTGGAAATGTAGGTAGAATACAGAAAAATCTTCCATATTTGACCCAAAGAACATACTGTCCTTCTAAGGCTCCATCCTTCTTTTTAGAATGGGTCATTAGAAAGTTCTTAAGAGGAATATGTGCAGGGACTCCTGCTTTTTGTCTGAAGAATAAATCCCAGCATACTGGGAATTTGGTCACAGTGTCTTTAGATAGCAGTGTTTCCCTTTCTCTAACTGCTGCCCAGTGAGAGCGTCTTTAGGCACACAACGCACGATTCTCCACTCGCCTCTCTTCCTGAGCTTGTTGGGTCACCTGCATCATGCTCCCCACTAGGTCTTACATGCATCAATAATAATCTTCCCTTTGCATGTAGCTCAAGTTTCTCTTCTTTAAGCCCAACCCGTACTAACTGGTCCCTTCTTTGAACTCCTCAGTCTTGCCATTTCATTATATTTGCTCACAGAGGAAAGTGTGTTTGCTATTAATGAGGTACAAGTACATTCTCCCACAGATTCTTCCTTACCACACATTCTGTGTCTGTGTAGTGAGCTAAATAGAAGTTTGCAGTTACTCTGGAAATGTTTCAAGGAGTTAAAGAAGTGAAGCAAATTCATTTATTACACATTTTTGGCCTTCTAAAGGGCAATTCAGCTGTGTCTAAGTAAGTTTTTCACATGCAAAAAATATCCACTGTAACACACATAAACTGAGGAAAACATTTCTAATAGTTTTATTTTTTAGCTTTATTTGATTATTTTTGAGTCTTGAAAATACGAACTTGAAGCAAATGGAAAGTATGAATAATCCAGATAAAACAAGGGACAGGATAGAATGACCATACAAGTTAGTTTACTTTTTAGTTTGAGTTATATATTTTTTAATGTTTTAAAGTTTTTAATGAGTTCTACATTGCCCTGTGTATAATTACTCTGTAGTTTTATTTGAGAGCATTACTCAGTCAGGGATATCCCAGTCAGGTTTGTGACATGAAGTCCCAATGAATATTTTTAACGAACCAGGAAAATAATAACTTCATGCCCAAGTTGAAATGGTTTTAGATGAAATGCATTTAGATGAAAACGCAAGGAAACCATTGATATTCTGGTAATACCAAGTTAAACTGAAGCCAGATGATTTATAGCACTTTATTTCAAACAATGACATGCTTTGGGCAACATAATTTATTTCACTTCCTAATATTTCTCAACTCATTAAAATATAGCATGTGTATTTAAAATAACATCCTTTTAAATAGCAAAAAATGGTAAAGTGATTAAAGACAAATGACATGATATTCTGTTAAAATACACTGATTACCAACAAAATAAAAATGTACTTTAAATTTCCTTTGTATTGGAAAGATTCATTATAGTTATGTGTTTTGTTCATTCTTCTTGCCCTGGCACTTAGGTGGCTTAGATAAAAATAAAATCTTTCAATAATTTTTTTTCACATAAATGCCTGTTTCCATGATCGAATGAAATGTGAAAAGTGGACCATGTTCATTTTGGGTTTAAAAACCACTGTCACGTAGAAAACTTTCTATCCACTGTGTGAACCTAGAGACCGAAACATACACCCCTGCGCGGTTAGGCTGTGCACACTGGTATCCGAACGACGTCACCCCGACAAGAAACCATCTGTTGTTTTCTCGGCACATTAGTGGTCCTCCCGAATCTCCCTGAAGAGTGAAGCACAAAGAGAGTTGTGGTATGAGGTCAATTTATTTAAGTATGTAAGAGGGTTTTTTTTAACAAATTAATCAAAAATAAATATTCAGAAACATGATTTAATTGCAAGTTACCTCTATCTATCTATCTATCTATCTATCTATCTATCTATCTATCTATCATCTATCTATCTATCATCTATCTATCTATCTATCTATCTATCATCTATCTCATCTATCTATCTAGCTATTCTCATTTTAGATCATGAAACACACATTTGATTCTCAGTAAGAAGACAAAGTATGATGCTTAAGACATAATTTATAATTTTTTAATTTATATACTTTCATAGTGCACTTTTTTAGCAAGCACCTCCTCACCTAAATTATGATATTTTAATGGGTACTCAGAAATTCTATAAAGCACAATGAAAAACATCACTACAAAAATATAAATTAATTACCTTCCTCAAGAAGATATCATCCATGCATCGTGAATGTCTTTATAGACAAATTAGTCCACAGTTTGATTTTAGAAGAATTAAAACCTCACAAATGATTTTGCTTATAGCTTTTTATCCTCCTGGGTAAAATTAGCTTTTTGGCATTGGCTACATACAATCAAATTTGAAACTTTTAATATTTCAACTGAAATAGGCAAACCTTTGATATAATTTGTACTCATAAGAACACGTGCTTTCATCAGAGATTTCAAGTGATGGAGAAATGTTTTTAATTTTTGTAAATTAATTATAGCTCATCCTATTAAAATTAATTACATAAATTTTATTTGTACATAATGATTGCTATGTGATAAAATGAAGATAATACAGATATATAGTTTCATTATTTAATTACATAAATTGACAAATATTAAGTGAATTTTTTAAAATTAATTTTTAAAATATTTATGAAAGAATTTAGAGCCTACTATGCTTTGTTTGAAACCATTGGTGTAACAATATATTTCAACCCTTAGATTTATATTAGAAAATATACTCAGAGACTTTTTGCCTAATTATCATCTTTGGTCCATGTAGTATATTAAAGGGATATAAATGTATCTTATCAAAACACCTTAATTTTTCCCTTGGGTGCAGGGGAACCTAAGTTACATTGGCAACCATGTGTTACCTATATTCTAGATGTAACAAATCAAGCTGTGTGAAGACAGTTGTTAAGCTTTGCATCTTAAGGTCTTAAGTGTAAATGAGTTGTGAAATATTTATGGACCAGTATATATCCAAGACTCAAAATATATTATAAATGGCTTATAAATTATTAAAAAGAATTTTCAATTGCTTGGATATTTTTCAAAAGGTGTCACTTGATTCACTTCACATTTAGTAAAATAATTTCATTATGATAGATATGAGGGATACAGAGATTAGTTATATGGACAAAGATTTTTAACTACACTGGGTCATTTACAGTTGCTCACATACCATGCAGCAGGGCTGCTGCCTTTCTGTCTATCTGGCTGGGACACCTAGTCTGTCCACCATTTCCCAGCTAACTACATCATTTCAACTTAGTTTTGTAACTTCTTGTCTTAAATTTTGTATTGTTTTCAGGGATATTTCTTTCTTCCACTATCTCAAGGATGTATAACCACTGCAAAAATAAAAGAAATATCCAGAAAATGAAATATTAACTATAAAAATGTATCTCCAAATGGATGTTATATTTGTAAGTGAAAAAAAAATCACCACCTCTTTGAGAATGAGTGTGAGGATGGGTGACCATTTTTGTTTATAACTGTGGTTCTCGAACTTTACTGTGTGCCAGACTCACCTGGAGGGGACAGTGATGCAAACACTGGGAAGCCCTAACTTGAGAGTTTCTGACATAGCAGGTGTGTGACAGGACCCGAGGACTGCACTTTTGGCATGCACTGAAATGCTGCTGTCTGTTGGACAGGAGGCAGTGCTTTGAAAGCCACTAGTATAGCATGTAGTATAGAATGCCTAGGGGAGTGTCATTCACTCAGCTTTATATTCTCTCCTACCTGGCACTGCCTTTAAATCCCAGCAGCTGGCTCAGGTGTGCAAGCCTTTGTGAGGCCAGAAAATATTCACAGTCTTGTGAATGCGTAGTAAGACAAAATTTTGAGTTAAAATTTTGAGTAAGTCTCGAAGAACTTACTCAAGCTGAACATGATGGTACTCCTGTAATACCAGCACTCTGAGAGGCTGAGCCAGGAGGATCACAAGCTTGAGCTCAGCCTGGGCAACCCAGGACCTTAGCAAGACTCAAAAAATACACCTTGTTTAAATGAGGTAGTAATAAAGATCCTGGGCTCAATACCCAGTACCCAAACAAAATGAAACCAAATTCATACCTTGAAATAATGTGTTTTTATTTAATCAGTGAATCCCCTTATAAATATAGAATCAAAGTTGAACGGAAATAATCATGTGGGAATTTAGAGTACTGGTTGCATGCTAAATGATAAAATTATGATAACATTCTATTACATAATGTATTTCCTTGTGTGAGAGATCGCTTACTTGCTAATGAATAACACACCTAGACTCTGCAGAAATCAGAGCCAACTATAAGATTTCAGCTATCTGGTGTGAGTTGCTGGATTAATGTAACCCTAACAGCAGTAGCACTGGCTGTCATAATTTTTGTTTTGTGTAGAAAGTGTCTGCCACACAATCCCCATTGACTATAACTGAAGTTTATAGCTGATTTCCCTTCTGCACAATATTCCCATAAATCTCCTGAGTGGTGATATATCTGACCTTATGCACACTTTTCATTTTAAAAGGAAAGTATCAAATCCAGAGGTAAATTTTAAATAAGGAGAAAGTGATCTAGCTTCTCCTGAATATGTAAAAGTTCATCAAAGAAGAATAAAGGTAAAACTGAATGGAAAAGTTTAACATTATTTTAAACCTTAATTTAGCTAAGGGGGGCTGGGGATATAGCTCAGCGGCACAAGTGCCTGCCTAGCAAGCATAATGTTCTGAGTTCGATTCCCAGTACCAAAAAAACCCCAAAAAACAAAAAACAAAACAAAAGGAAAGAAAGAAAATTTAGCTAATGATACGTTTAGATTTATCTGTTCAAAGTATCTTGTCAAATTATGATACATATTAGTATATGAAACAAGTTGTTCCACTTTAACACAGTGAAAGCATATCCCTCGTGATATAAAATAGCTACTCCCACATATATAAATTATTTTATCTGTCATGTCTTCAAGTTTAACCTAATCCAGTAGGTGATGCATTAATTTTCATTAATTTTGAAATACAGAAAACACGCCTGAAAATTTATTTACTAATTCTCATGATAAAAACTGTCAATATTTTTGAGTGTTTACTTGGTGCCTTACATGTGTCATCTGACTTACGCTTCTCAGTAAATCCTAAGTGACTTGCACAGTTTCACCAATAAATTTTAAAACCAGAGTGAGCAGAAGTGGCCTGGGCATAGAGCTCACACTCTTAACGACCACCCTAGGCTGTACCTGCGATCTCAAGCTTAGCAGAACTTCTTATTTCTTGAATGTGCACAGATTTCATGGGGTTTATAGATGGCTTTGTTATTTCTAGTTGATCAGAAGTAGAGATTATTGTTTCTAGTTGGTGATGCAAGAGTGTTACTCTGATGGTTACACAGACCAAAAGTGATTGACACTTTCAATCTTATCATAGTACTGGCATTCTTACAGAAGCAAGTTAGCTATTATACTTGTACAATACAATGTAAAAGATGATAATAATTTTCTATTAAAGAGATCTAGACCCCAAAAGTGTTCCATGCTGTTAAGTTCTTTATTTACTTCCCATTTAACTAGCTGCAAGCTGACTCTAACTAGGCTTTTAGGTTGCTTTTCATCTCTAAATGATTACAGGTTACCTGGTCCATACTCTAGATTCAAAGTTGAAAAGTAGCAACTCACAGAGCAAATTGGCCCTAGGGCTTATTTTGCTTGTTTTCCTTTTCCTCTAGAGCATAAAATAATTGCAAATTTGAAAATAAATGTGTTTAGCTAAGATACAGATTCTCTGGATCAATACAGGTCCACTAACATGCATTTTATGTTCCTGTCTTATACATTCAAATATGATGCCTAGTCTCTAAAGATGTTTGGTTTGCAACACTCACTTCTAAGAGTTTGTATCTAATGCTCAGGCCCTCTGGGGAGTAGTGTGCAAATAGGGAAAAAGGCCACAGTTTTGTGAGAGAAGAGACAAGGTAAGGAACCTGTATAATTTCTTCACATCCAAATTTTTGTTAAACAGTGAAATCAGTATTAACAGTGAATTCTGACAATAGATGAACATTCGGACATACTTACCTGACAAGTATCTGTTCCTCCTTCTTCATATCCCGCACATATCATATTTTGAGTAATGTTATACTCTGGCATCTGTTGCTGGCATTTCTCATTTGATACAAGAGGAACATCAGCTTCTTGCAGGATGTCTGCGATAGGACCTGCTCAAAATGGATAATGCCGCCAGCTAGTCAGAAGTGATCCACTTGTGTTTTTGAATGAACCACCATCAGTCTTATTTATTCCAACATTTCACTCTCATTGTGGAGTACATTATGTCTATACAATGGAACTAACTACGAACCTTGCATGTCAAGTGATATAATAAAATCCATCTGCGGATTTTACCAAATGGATGACAGCAATGCACTTCTTTCTTTCCCAAGGGCTAGTAAAGATGGTGGATTGAAGTAAGGTGCTCTTTAGCTATTTTCAGTAATTTTAAAGTTACAGTATTGCTCATGGAAATAAAGCCTGCCAGCACAAAGAGTTCCATTCATAGAAATTAGCACCAACTCAGAAACCCAGAAGTGCTTTTCATTTGGCACCTGAAGAGGTGCTCCCTCCAGTATAGTAGCATTTAGCTTCTTTGTGGAGCTGTGTGAGTGAGCAGGTGCTCACCGAGCAGGGGACAAAGCTCTGACGAACTGTGCCCCGGTCTGAGGCAATGAGCTTGTCATCGACATGCAGGTGAAGAGAGAGAAGGCATTTTAAGAGTATATTTCCATTCTTTTTCATAAAGGATTCATTCTCTAGAAGTATGAATCTCTGTTTACTGAGAGACTAATCCTAGGAAGGGTGAGAAACAAGCAGGTGTTAGTATCCTTGAAAAGGTATGTGATAACTGCTTCCTAATAATTAGCAATTCTGCTTGGTTCCTCAAGCTAAGCAAAAAGTTCGGGTTACATTAGTACACTTGACAGCCAATGTTGTAAAAATGTATGTGACCTCATTTTCAGTTTAGTTTAATTCATGCACTAAAAAGACTAAGGAAATAAATCTGTGTGTGTGTGTGTGTGTGTGTACGTGCGTGTTTGTGTCTGTGAGAGAGACAGACAGAGAGCAAAATTGAGGTGCAATGCACATGGTCCAGTGATGTGATGGTAAATGTGCAACCATGGGCTCCCCACAAAAAAGCCCAATATATCTTCCTTTTTTGCGTGGAGTAAACACTACCTCTATGACTGATTTAACGGTATCAGCATGACAGTGAGGATGAAGCTGTGGACAGCCATACACGTGGCTATTGCCACCTGGTGCAGCAAAGTCAACAGCAAACCACTGCATGACTTTCAAAGTTCCACAGTACACCTTAAGAAAAGAAATTACCCAGATTGAAGTGGATGGGAAAATATAGCACCATTTGTTGGTCATCCAAACAGTGAAGGTACAGGATGGTCTGAGAAGCCTTAGTTTTATAATAAAAACCAAAGCCATTTTTACTCCTTGTCAATGAATACAAAATGTATTTGAGTAAATAATAAAACTAACTAGTAAAAGGAAATTTGAAAAGTGTGCATATATTTAATATTTATTTGTCAACATAAGTTGTCACTAGACTAAAAAGAACACACACTTTTACACATATACACAGATATAAATAAAAATTTTAGTGAAGTTATTTTTAATTTACTGATTTCTCTAACTTAAACAACTGATATCACTTCATTTCTTCCTAGTGAACAGTATGTTTCTTAGCTAATTAATTATTTTTATGAGCTAAGAGACATTCTTAGCTAATTAATTAGTGTAATACACTGTCTAGTTAGGAAACCTGGATGTTATGAAATTGTATAATGAAATTAGATGAAAATTATAACGTACAGTTCAAAAAAAATCATTAAACTTGCAATCACCCAAGAAACATTTAAAGATGAGTTGGCTACCAGGAATGGTTGCGCATGCCTGTAACCCCAGCACCTGAGAGGCTCAGGTAGGAGGATCACAGTGACTCTGAGGCCAACATGGGCTGCATAGTGAGTTCAAGGCCAACCTGCATTACACAGTGAGACCTTGCCTCCCCCACCCTCCCAAAAAAAGAAGATGAGCTGACCGTTTATTGCTAAATGAAATTGATCTTTTTCCTGGCTCTATACCATGTTTAGAGACTTTCTTAAGTTAATTAAACAAATATTTTAGTATCAATAAATGCATATAATCCAAGTTTACTCAGATCCAATTTTTCCTTATATAATAAAGAGTCTTAAATCTTGTTAGTGCATAATTTGTTTTTGAAAAGTCTACATTGTGGTCATAAAATATCTTTTAAATTTTGAAAGAAAAAAAAACTAGCTGAAAATCATTTTTATTACTAAAATTTCAAGTTTAATAAGTCATGATATTCTTCAAGTGGAAAAAATATAAGAATTTATGGTCTTTAACTTTAGTATTCTTTATGGTGAGCAGACAAGAAGCATTTTCAACAATATAGTGCAATTCCTGTGGAAAACTTTTGTCAGAATCTTCAGGAAAGCACCATACTTAGAACTTCCTACTTTCTCTGATAAAAAATAAGGATATTTTTGAAGTGCTTTTGATTTTGGGACTCTGTACCTCTGTATAAGACTTTGTGCATTTTCATCCTAAATATATGTAGGACTTGTAAACATCACACCTATAATTTCTTATGACTTACAGAGGTGAGGTCCTTTTACCAGACTGGCTGTCTTTCCTTTGTCTAATGTTATGGAGCAGTCAGAACTCTGTAGACAGGGTACTGTATTAGGAATTCTGTAGTCAGTGAGTGTTGCAATTATACTTAAAAGACATGAAGTACTGGAATGTTTTTTAGAATTCATGTTTGGAGATATTCTTGTTCATCTCCAAGACTGGAAAGATATATAGATAGATAGATAGACAGATAGATTTAGATTTATCTGTCCACACATACAGATATAAATTGTTTAACTTCATTTTTTATTTTTAACTGATGCATAAAAACATGAAAGTTTCTGAGAGACTGAGGCAAGAAGATTGGAAATTCTAATCCAGCATGGGTAACTGATTGACTTAGCAAGACCCTGTCTCAAAAATAAAAACTAAATAAACAATAAGGATGTAGCTTAAAATGAAGTCTCTGGTTTTAATCATCAGTCCCACACAAGAAAAGAACAATGTACACTTTCATGGAGTACTGCTCTGTTTATACATGTGTACCTTATATAATGTTTAAATCAGGTCAAACATATCCACTTCCTCAAGCATTTGTCCATTTTTTCCTGATAAACACTTGCTAAATCTTCTAGCATTTGAATATTCACAATATATTAGTGTTGTCTACAGTCAAATGTACTGTGCAATACCACACTACAACTCCTTGTTCCCATTTAATTGTAGCTTACTACCCATCAAGCAACTTTTACATTCCATATATGAGTGAGACCATGGAGAACTTGGAACTTGTCTCTCTGTGCCTGGATTTTCCACTTAACATGCTGATTTCCACTTCCATCTATGCTCTCACAAATGAGTTTTTTTTTCCATAATAGCTGAATACTGTGTCATTGTGTATATGAACCACATTTTCTTCATCCATTCAGCTGATCAACACTTAAGCTTTATCCCTCCCATCTTTTTGGTTGTTGTGAATAATGTTGCAATAAACATGGGAGTACAGATGTCTCTTTTACATGCTGGTATCATTTCCTTTGGATATATACACAACAATGGAATTGCTGAAGTGTTTGGCAAACATACCATTAAATAATATGAGGATCAATGATCTATCAATTTATAGTCTTCAATGTAGGATTCATGACATATCTTAATCATTTTGCCAGTAGGCAGGTTCAGCATGTTGAAGCCAGAAGGGAATTTGTTCTTATTGTAGGTAACCTGACTGGGTAGCTTTACATTAGAAATGAAGATAAATTTGTTGATTAGGAAAGTGGGATACATAATAACATGGCTTTTTACTGAGACTTTGTCCATATGCTTTTCCAAAATAAATTTTTAGAACCTTGCATTATATTCATTTCACTAGATGTATCATTTTTATTTATCAGTATTTATAATACCCAATTTAAATAGGAGTTTGAGGGATATCTGAATCCTTCTTTAAAGGATTATGGATTTGTGATATGATCTGGAATAACACACCTGGAAAATTTTTAAAGCTATAAAATTATAGATAAGTCCCACAATGCTCTTTGTAAATATCGCAAAATTCATTATAGTATAAGAGTTTTAAAAACGTTGAAAAATAGTCACTGAATAGTGCAACAGCATACATCTCTTTAGTACACTTTTCCTTTTTTTCCAAATTTGATAATTTACCTTGATAAAAAAGGCTTCCCCAGCCAGCAATAGAACAATTCCTTCCTGGAAGAAAAACTTGATTTTCTTCTGGTAAACAGATAGGCTGTATATAATCTGAAAAACAAACAAAACAAAGGAATCAAAGAAAAAAATAACAATAGACAAACATGTTTCTAACAAATTTTAAAACCCAATCACATCACTATTTAATCTGAAAAACCTGTTGTTTGGTTTATCCTGCACGAACAACTTTTAGACATCAATCTTCAGGGAAAAAAGGTATTTTAAGCAGTCATTGTCAATTTATTAGGTGTTATTGGTGGCTTTTTTGGGTCCTCTACATAGTCTGTTTTTTCAGAATGTCAGCAATGTCATGTTTCTGCAGTTAATAATTTATATTTAATTTTTAAATATGGTGATGCCTTAAAGAACTAGTGCTATTTCTACTATTTTCAGGGTCAGTTAAGAGAAAGTTGAACAAACATTATTATTATTATTTGTAATTTTTTCCAGTTATCTCCAAGTTTAAAAAGCTCTTAGGTAATTGCTTTGCAGGGCACTTATGGAAGTATTAATATCCATCACTGACTCAAAGCTTTCTGCATCAATTTACAAACCACCTGGTATTCAGTAAGCATTCACTACCTGTACAACTCAGGGCAGATACAAAAGTTAAGCAGGTGCAATTTTAACCTTTAAGGATAGGGTTATGCAACTAAACATAGCAATCATCTGCTTTTCATAAGTGCTACAATATATTTGTGGACCAAACTTTATGAGAACATAAAGAGGCAGCACTTTCTCCGGAACATTGGAAAAGACCTGAGTTAAGGTTATGGCTGAGTAAAGCCGGTCATAGTTAATAACAAACTGTTCCTCAAAGCCTCTTGTCTTTATAGGTAGGGCTTTGGGGAGGTGACTGGATCAGGGGGATTAGTCTACTGATGAGATTTTAGCAAGTGTGCTGTTAGGAGGTGAGAGCTGGGCTAAAAAGGTGTGTCACAGAGGATGTGTTCTGGAAGGGTCTACTTCCCTTCCTGGATCTTTCCTTCTCTTTCTGCTTCCCATCTACCATGAGGTAAGAAGCTTTCCTTCACCATACCCCCTACTGAGTTGTTTCTTCTCTGGAGCCTGATGACCTTGCCCTGAAATGTAAACTAAACGAACCTCTCCGTTAAACTGTGCATGCCTGGCATTGTGTCTCAGGGACAAGAAAATGACCAAGATAGAGACTTGCAGGATAAATTTACCTTTCTCAGTTGAGTTCTTGTACATTTTCCAGGTGTTTGGAGGAGGATGTCCTTCATTGGCCACTGTAGTAACATTACTGGTTCTCTTTTTTTTTCCAGTACTGGGAATCAAACTCATGACCTCACACTTGCCAGGCAGGAGCTTTGCCTCTGAGCTAAATCCCCAGCCCTTACTGGTTCTCTTAAAGCTTTAATTATATGGATAGTCTAAGATGCCCTAAGAACATATACTTTTACCTCAATTTTTGTCTTACACTCTCTTTTGTGGTAGATGGACACACCATTCAGTTACATGAGAAGCAAAAGGCATGAATAATATCATGAGCTATTTTTCAGGACTGCTTCTTTAAGGTTTTTTCTTTTTTTTCCAGTTTGCTGGTAAAATGTACTGGTATGGAGGACTGAAAGAGTTTTATTCTATTGGTCTTTTCTAGAAAGTTGGATTTAGACATGTTTTTTTAAACTCAATTCCAATTCAGTTATAATGCAAGAAAATATCCAATATTTATAAACTATTACTATATAATCTATAGTATTAATATTTCAAATCTTATGGTGTATTAATCCGAGTAGAAATGAATACTGAAAGTTATTTATTTTACCTGTGAAGTTCACTTTAAATTCAAGATGCATCATGACAATGTCACTGTCCTTTGTCCATTTATTGTAGTGAGGGTTTATGACAATTTGATCTATCATCTGAATTTCTATATGAGGAGAAGTCAGATCTGATCTCGCATGCAGGCCTAGGATTGCTCTCCACTTAGAAAGGTCTAAATTTCTCCTAAAGATTAAAATAAAGAAGAATGAGAAACTTTCAATTAAAAACAATTACTTTCCAGGAGGCATTCAACATATAATTTTGAGAACTATGAATTTTCATTCTACAATGTCCTTGCATTTCTCTGAAAATTATTCTTTAAAATTTATCTTATGATTTTTAATTGACACAAGAATTTGCAATATTGTAGGGATACAGTGTGAGGTTTTGATAGATATAAACATTTCAGAATGATCAAATTAGGGTAAGCATTTCTATTTCTTGTAATGTTTGTTATTTTTGTAGTGAAAAACATTTAAAATCTGTTTGTCTAGCTTTTTGCAATATACACAACATTATTGTTATCTATAGTCACTTACTGTGCAGCAGAACCAGTATTTATATCTTTTCTCTAACTTAGAACCCGCTGATCAACTTTTCTCCTCTCTCCCTGCTATTCTTCTTCCCTATCTTCTTGTAACCACTATTGCCCTCTTACTTTCTTTTAGGTCAACTTGTTTAGATTCACATATGGTTAATTTTTATATTTCTGATCATAGAAGTCATAATTAGTGCAAATCCCTCTACGTAAATTCTAACATCATGATTTCTATTTCTAAAATGTGGTTCTCCACTCTGGCTGTGTTATCAGCAGTACTTTTATATATTACAGGTACCTGGTTCTTTTCTCCCCCAACTCTATTTAATAAGTCTGGAATGGACCACGAGACACTTTTACAAGATTTTAAAGTAAAATTCCACATTTAATTTAATACAGAGTGAGGTTAAGAAGTTCTGTATTAGTTCTCACTCCACTGTGGGGATCACAACTCAGTTCAGTTCTCTTTAGACAATAGTAGCAGGTGAAGTAGTAAAAGAGGGGAGTGCAGAGCATGCTGTCATTTAGGAATCATTAGATTTACATTGAGTTAAAGTCATCAATGCAATCTATCATAGTACTTGTTTAAATAATTTTCATATGCAATGTTTGCCCTTAATAATATATGATAAAGGATGATACTTGTGTTATAGGCTAGACAAAATTAGGTAGTATAATTTGAAAGTTGGCAAGAACTCCTAAATATACGATTGGCCAGTAATATCTTCATGCCAAGATATTATCATGGAAAAGCTGGAATTAAGCCAGTTAAGTCATCTTCACAACGAAGTCCAAATTCAGTAACTGCAATTATGGGCAGAAGTATTGAACCAATTCTTAACAATTGCAAATACCTACTTTAATGTAGTTTAAAATCCAAGTCACCTACAAGTGTATCAATGGTAGTAAATTATTTTACATCTTCCTATGTTTTATACTTTTTTTTGGTATGTGGAATCAAACTCAGGACCTTGCGCTTGCCAGACAGGCACTTCTGCCGCTGAGCTATAACACTGGCTTCTCCCTACCTTTTAATCTATCTAGTCATCATATTGTTTGACTTCTTATCACCATGTTTCATCTGGTAGCAGTTGATTAGCAAAGGTTATCAGGACTCAGGCAGAGGAGGGTGACTCTGTTCTCAGTGGTTACTGGCAACTCCTTAAAGTGCTTCAGATGCTGGGCAATGAGGACATTATGAGTGGTGCAAGAGAGGCCCTGTCTGCATGTCAAGAGCCTTCCTACTCTCCTAACTCTAAGTTACAGGATTCAGTGCTTCAGCCATGCTTGGGACACATAATATCAGACACTGGGCATTCCAGACTTTTTTACTGTACCCTGGGACTCCATTGTCTACCCAAGACCCACTTTGGGTAAAATACCATCTGATGTCCTATGTCTGGACTTCCATCTCTCCCTATCATTTGTTAATTATTTTTCCCAAAGCTCAAATGGCCATAGATTCATTTGATTGGCATGATAGGTAATAGGTCACTACAGAAGCATTGTTGATCTCCTACCATCTTGTATGGTGAAGCTCTGCATCATTTCCAGTGTTTTATTTATTTATTTATTATTTTTATTATTATTATTATTTTTTACTTGTTACTGTCTTTGATTGTTTGATCAATCTTACATTCTTATGTCTGGTGGACTGAGCAACTTTGTTGAAGATAACAGTATGTAATGTAGCAACCACTGTAAATTCCTATCATTTTGTTCTGAGATCATGTATCATTTTTGTTGTTTTTGTGTTGTTTTGATTTTGTCTTCATTGTTGTTTTATCTATTTTTGAATTTTAAAATAACAAAAAGAATTGTGTATTTCCTACTTAATGTTTAATTCATATATTTACTGAATATTAACAATAAATTAATCTTATAATTACTATACCACATGTTTCTTCATTATACTTATATTTTATCCTTCGTATTATACTTATTATGTAACTAATGTATTGCATTAAAGTATATTTATAATATGTATATATTATATATTTATAATATATAATAGTATATTTATAATATGTACAATCTTTATAATTAATATTGATTATATTAATAATAGCCAAAATATTTTCTTATCATATATGAGATAATTATACAGATTCTATTTGAAGTTTAAAAGGTTATATGTTATTTTTTAAATAAGATTTTTTTCTGAAGTATTTTGTACACATTTGTCTTTAAGAAATATACAGAAGTTCAGGTAGGCGTATGTAGTTTATTTACCATAGATTTAAATCAATATTTAATTAGAAGAATTTAGAAAAAGAAGAGCTAAACTCCCAAATTATTATCTCTTTTGTAAGTACTTTATTCCACCTGAGAACTGATAATAAATTACTCATTTGAGAGAGCTTGTAGGTAACACTCATTTTAATCATTTCTATTTCCTCTCATTATTTTAAAGTCGAGTATGTAACCAGTACATGAACAATGAGCTGTGAAGATTAAATATACTTGCTTCAAGCTACTGCTCTAATTAAATTCAATTTACCAGAAGGTTAACCTAATACAGATTTGATGGTTTCTAAAATTATTACTGAGCTTCATGGAAAATAACCTTTTTCATGTTTTATTACTTCAACATCTATAAGTAGCACCAGTATGTAAAATCCCCTCCAGTGTGTATCATTCGCGTTGCTCTCTCAAATCCTGCTCCCAAACGTTCCCGTTTCTGTGAACTTCTCTTCCCCCCCACAAGCCCAGCTCCAGCTCAAACACTACTCTCATCCCGTGGTAATTTCCAAGCATTTTCTTGATAGAAAATGATGGGAGAACCACCAATCACTTGAGAAATTTTCTCACGTTTGAATTCTTACATTTCCACCCTAGCAGATTATAATGGAAAGTTGGAGTGCATTGCAGAACTGGGTGCTCAGGGCAAAGAGCCTTTTAGCCTTTTCATTTACTCAAGGTGAGGGATGAAAGAAAAAAACTCTTCAGAGATATCCTTTCAGATGAACAGAAAGGACTTATATTTTCAAAATTTTCATATCTGAAAGTATCTACATTCTAGCAAAGGAAGAGCTGTAGGATGGAAGAGACACGGGTGTGGGAAGAGAGATAACCCCATTGGATAGGCAAGTCCCCGTCCAGCAGAGGCTGACAATGGCAGAAACAGGGCATCTCGAGGATGGAAGCCGGCTGAATTTCTGCCATAAGTAACCTCTATCTGTCCCATGCAAACAAAGTGTTTTCGCCAGAAATGAGAGAAAGAGAAATGTAGACTGGGAGGGAGCAAAAAGGCGTGCACACCTGACCTTGTGCCCCCAAATGTAGGCACATTTCCAGGCACAGAAGTGCTGCAACGGATGGGGTGAACCAATGCTGTCTCCAAAATACATTGCTGTGTGCTAAAGTGTAAATAATTTCACTACCTTGTGCATCAGTGTTTTAGAAAGTAAGTGTAGTTAGCGAACTGCGATAGTGCAACCAAAACACTAAAAGGAAAAAGAAAGTGAATGGGAATCCTCAGCTGTGGGTGAATTCTTTTTCTTTTGCCCTTAATTAAAGTGGCACAGGAGCAGCTTCAGCAAGTGTGTCACAAGTCAACACTAATGCTTCATCTCACCCATGTTTTGTTCTCTATTATTATTCTCTCTAGGAGAACAGTGGATTTTAATTTTTAAGGCAGATTAAAGAAATATATATGTATATATATATGATGGGTTAAGATAATTATACTACTAATTTCTCTTAGTTAATTGAAAGGAAAGGTTGGTGTCAGTATTATTTGAAAAACTAAACACTTGTATCTTTTACTCTGTGTAACTAATTTAAAGATAACAATATGCAATGCATTAACTATTGTTACCCTCCTATTATCTTGTTTTGAAATTTTAGGGTTTTCTTCTCTTTAAAATAAAAAAAAAAAATGGGTGTTTCTGAAATAGGTGCCAGAGAGAAAGAATGTTTTCAAGAGTATCAGAAGCAATTCAGAAAGAACAAAGATATCAGAATAGATGAGATAACCCGGGTTGCAGTTCAGCAATCTGAACATCATGTAATAATAAACACAGTTCTACTGGTTAACAAAATAAGGTTTTGGTGAAAGGTCAGGAATCCACAATGAAATGCAAAAGAGAAACATTAAACCATAGAAAAGGCAGATGCATTGTGAAAAAGGAGTAGTAATTAATACAAGGTCAAACTTTATTCTTTCTCATGAATAAGGAATAAAGCTTCATAATGTGAGTTTGTAAAATCTCATCCACTAAACGGTGAAGTCTTCCTAAAATAGAAGCATGCACTTGTTTAAGTATGTGAAACAGAAGTATGTACAGGGAGCTAAGAGTCAGCCACGTAATCCTCAACACTGTGTGACTCTGGGGTTAGTCAAAGAAACTTTAGGAATCATCTTTGAACACCTTAAATACTTGATTTCCAAGATTCTTCCACAATTCTTTGGACTTGCAATTTTCCTGTCAATTCGCTCTTTGTTCTTTAACTCTCTGTTGTCTCTCTGTCTCTCCCTCTGTCTGTCTCTGTCTCTGTCTCTGTCTCTCCTTGTCAAATTCTAAAGATTATGATACTCCAGGATTCTTTCAACCTTGTTCTAGTCTCCATTTACACTAACTTCTTAGATGACCTTATCCAGTGAAGCCATGATTTTACCAAAAATACACTGAAAATTTCCAAATTGATATTTTAATTATTGCTCCCTTAAAATTTAAATTCATATACAAATTGAATGATATCAATGATATAATCTATAAAGATCAGAACTTTTATTCCCTTACTACCCTCTTTCTTCCTATTTCCCAATTTTAACCCTCGAAAATAATATCTTTCTCACCTTTTTTCTTTATTTTTTCTTCTCTACTTTTTCTGTTTTATAATTCTTCTCTAGTCTTTGCTTCTTATTGGTGTTCACTAGAAAATTCAGATCGCTCCGTCCACCATAATTACTAATTCAGTTCAGCTGCTTGCCATTGTCTTTAATCATGAGTCTAGGGCCGCCATTTTCTCTTTCTAAGTGGTTTCCACAATTTCTCTCTGGTTCCTCCCAATATCCTCATCTCCACACTGCAGCCTGATCATATAAGGTCATTCTTTACCCTCTAAACGGTCTTTTATTGAATCCTCACTCAGCTCTTTCTCCACCTCTGATCTTGTGCCTGTCACTGTCAATCACTTTGTGGATAACAGTAACAGGAATTCTACAGGTTTCTTGGAATGTGTTTACCTCCCTCCCACCCTAGGGAACTAGAGCCCCGTCACCTCTGCAGAAACTTACGGAACTTCACTTCTGTAGATCTTCCTTTAACTTCTGTTAGTTTAATGAGCATTCTCCAACCACCCATCCAAAATGGTTTCCTTGGTCCCATCAGTCTCTTTCTGTTCATACTAATTTTATTTCTTTATTACACATATAACTCCCTAAATATTTATTTGAACGTTTTTCTTATTTAACCTATACTATAAACATCTTATAAGGGCAAGGATTTTGTTGGTTTGTACAGTTCTGTTACCCCCATAGCTTAGAAAATGCTTAGTGCCGATTAAGGGCCCAGCAAATATCATTTGATTAAATGACTATATAATCAAATAAGAAGCAACCCAAGCCCAGGAAAGAGTGAATGCCAGTAGTGATCACATATAATTGCTACATGAAGAGGGAGGAGTTATATACCAAGCCATGTTAGCAAAAGTGGTTGCATAAAATAAGAATAAAAGGTCTCAGAAATATGATTCAAGATAATGACTTAGTTCTCAAAGTATAGGTAATTTCAAAATCTGATACCAAAACTTGTAGAACATAAAACTTTGAAGTGAATTAATAATTAAAGATACATGCTTAAAGTAACTTATTAAAGTAATGCTAATACAGCTGTCTAAAGAAATGGGATCTATAATATGAATCAAAGGAAATTTAAAGAATAGATAATTTGAAGGAGGAGAGAGAAAATTTAAACTGGTGTATGAGAAAGTCATAAATTTTAACTTTCAAAAGGATTACTAGTAACTGAATTTTGAACTAGTTTAATAAAAACAACCAAGAAATGAAAACCTCATACTACAGTGATATACATGCACCCATGTTTACAGCACTACAATTTGTCATAGCTAAATCTTGGAAACAACACAAATGCCCATCACCTGAGGAATGGATAAAAAAGATGTGGAATTTTCATACAATGGAGTATTACTCAGTTATAAAGAAAGATAAACTCAAGGCTTCTATAGGTAAATGGATAAAACTAGAGACCATACTCATAAGTGAAATAAATCAAACATACATGTGCAAACATCATAGTGTCTCTCTGGTGTAAGAATCTGAAACAGTAAATAAAACCCAATAGGTGCAATAGATATTGTAAAAGGGAAGGAAACTCTGCAAAAAGGAAAGAACACCTGGGATGAAGGAAAGGAGAAAAGAAAAAAGAAGGAAAGGGGAAATATATATACATATAGATAGATAAATAGATAGATAGAAAGATAGATAGACACACAAGATAGCTAAGATAACTGTAGTCTTAATTTCTATTGGTTTATTGAAAGAAATAGTTAACGCTTAATCTTTTTTGATCAATTTCACATGCCTATATCTAGTAATCTGAATAACTACTTTAAAGACAACAATATGCAATATAACAACCATTGTTGAATTCCTATCATCTTGTTATTTAACATTCTATATCATTTCTGATGTTTATTATTATTTTTATTCCCTTTAAAATATAAAAAATGAATAAAAGAACCATGATCTATGCCCTAATCAAAAATCAAATGTTTCTAAACTAATCTTGAAATAGCTCCTATCTTAAGAAAATACTCTTTTCTTTGTTGTAAGTCCTGAGGATCAGGTCCTTTCTTATGTGAGGCAAATGTTTACCACTGAGCTACATCCCCAACCACTTTGTCTTTATGAGCTTCCAAAATTACTATAATCATGAAATGGTATTATAATATTCTTGCTGACAGAGATAATCAATTTTACCCTAACTCCATAAAACCATTCAGACTAAGTAGATAAATAGAAAAATCAAACTAAATCCATGCTGTTATGTTTCAGATACATTTAGGTGGCTAGTAAATATTTGTTAAAATATTTTCTTTGCCTGTGTTCTGTGTCTTATTTAAACTGTATGAGACATTCAAAAGAATCCCAATTTTAAACTGTAATTTTAATATCAGTTAAGTAATGTTATTCTGTGATCATGCTTGCCATTTTTAAAAGTTGGTTTTTATAGCTTTATTATCTATATCATTATAATAAATTTAGTATACAGAGTAGTGTCTGTTTTTCATCATGCCCCAAATACTTCATATATGGGATTATCGATTCAGGAATGTTAACACCTATTTCAAGGAACTGTTTCAATAAGAAATAATATAAGCCACATGATGTTCTTGATTTGCTTTGATGAGCTAAATTAAAGAATGGGAAATTGGTAAGAGGCTGTCTGGGGTTAATTTTTATCTTTAACACATGTCTATTCAATAAATGTGGCCCAGACTTTGAATATATATGTGATTGCCCACCAGAATGACTCAATACAGGTTGCTTCTGAAAGGAAGGATCATGATTAATTGGAAAGGGTATAAAGGAAACCTCTAGATGATGGAAGTGTTCTATATATTGATAGAAGTCTTGATTTCACAGGTTTATACATTTTCAAAATATATCCAATTGTACACTTAAGATTATGCATTTTTCACATGTCTGCATTAAAAAAGAATGAAAAAAGTTTGAACTCTGGTTGGTAAGTTTGTCCTCCACCTAGTATAAATTAGCAATTCTCAAACTACTTTTTATGTTCCAAGATTGAATACAAGCAAATCTATATTTTGGAGATATTAGGACAAAGCTTCTTATTGAAGATAAGAATACCACAGCAAGTACAGAAAGAGGCAAGATTACAAGGTACCCTTAGTATTTTATTTCAACAGGAATAATGATTTCAAATTCATGTGTAAATGTATGTAGCTACATCCACTAAGAGAATTAAGAAGGAGTTGTACCAGCATAAGCCAAGATCTTGCTTACTACAATGTAGAAAGAATTAAAGTTTGTTCAATGTAATTAGATTTTCTCATACCAAAGCAGACTTGAGGGCTCAGCCAGTTTTTCTTTGCCAAAAACAAAGAAGTTCTCACACAATGGGAACATAGCAAGATTGATACAGAAGCAAGCTTGAATTGCTTTCCCAAATAAAAAATTTTCTACACAGTGAGGGTTCTTTGTTCAAAAATATGAAAGGCAAAGAGAAAGAAAGTTAAAAGATTATTTTCAATCAAGAATATTTTTAAAAAGCTGTAGCATCTAGCTGCAATGCACTATCCTGAGTTGGTCCTTAAATGGCAAACAAATAAAGGGACTATCTGGGAAAATTAATCAGATAATTATGTTGCATTATTGCAAAATTTTCATGATTTGCTATGAATATGGTAGAAAATATCCTTGTTCTCAGTAACATAACACTGAAATATTTTAAGGTAAATGGGCACAATAACTAACCTATTAGCAAATAGTTCAGAAAAAACATTTTTCTGGATTTGGAGAGAGAAGTAAAGTATACAGAATAAAAATGTAAATAATGCTGAATATGGATAAAGCTATAAGAGAATTTCTTGTGCTATTCTTGAAACTTTTGTTTTTTATTTAATTAAATCAATATAGATAGTTCAGAAATTAAATCTGCTGAATGTTTATTGTGAAAGACCTAAATACTTTTTTGCAGGGTTTTTAATTTTTTGTATTTT
>NW_004955407.1:19530453-19568680 GCF_000276665.1 Chinchilla lanigera
TAGAATAAAAAATATTCAGCATCTGAATTTTTCCTTACAACCATCCTATGGGATAGATATCCTTATGATCAACCTACAGATGAACTAAAACTCAGATACTAAGTTGTTTCCCTCTTATCACATATAGGGTGAGATATATTTATGGACTAAAAATTCTTTTCCTCTGGTTCAAAGCCAACCTTGCTCTTTAAATCATAGTTGAGTTGGCCCATTCTTATCCACTTCCCTCTTTTAAGCTTCTAGAAGGAAACAAGTCAATGCTGGAGGACCAGAACAGGCAGACGGATATTTAGGATGGGCCAGTAGCATCAAGCATTTGCTTTGGGAGTGTTGACAAAAATCTTCGAGACAAAAGTGCTGTTCAATTAATCCATTTTACCATCTGTGAGCTAAAACAAACACTATGGAAAAGAGTATGGAGGTTTCTTAGAAGAATGAAAATTAGAAATACCATGTGATCCAGGCATCACACTACTGGTTATCTATCCTTTGGGAATGAAGTCAGCACAAAAGAGAGTATGCCTGTTATGGTTTAGATCTAGAATGCACCCCTCAAGACTTATGTGCTCAAAGGTGGGGCATTTGGAATGTGCTTGGAGCGTGGGGGCACCAAACTCACCAGACTAATCCCCTTCGGAGTTCATAGTTGAGTGTGCTGTTGGGAAGTAGGGCCTGGTCAGAGGAGCAGGAAGGTATGACTTCCAGTGTGCATCTCTCTTTGCTTACTGTTTCCTAGCTGCCACGGAAAGAGGTTCTGTCCTCTGGTCACACCCCCACCACCAGGCGGTTACTGCCCTCAAGCCAGCTGACTGTTGGTAGACACCTCTAAAAACCCATGAGCCAAAATGACCCTCTTCTAATTCAAGTTTTGGGTGTTGGATATTGTGTCCCCGTGAGGAGGACTGTGACTAATACAATGCCGACATTTATTTTGGCACTGTTCATGATAACTGAGGTATACGTAACTATCAACAGGTGAATGGATGAATGAAATACTGACTATGACTTAGCCTTAATGAAGAATAGAATCCTGTCATTATTGGGAAAGTGGATGGAAATGAAAAGCATCATGTTAAACAAAATATCCAGACATAGAAAGACAAGTATCACATGTGATCTCTCATATGTGGAAATTTAAAAAGATAGTGATGACTTGAATGTAGAAAATAGACTCTTGAGGCTGGGAAAGGGACAATGGGATCGGGTAGAAGAGGGTGGTGGGACTTGACTCATGTCTGATACATGAATGTATAGAAAAATCCCAGCAAGTGCCATATATTTGTACAATTAATAAATATTAATAATTACTAAGAAAAGAGCTGAGAAAATGGAGCCAGGAGAAAGGAGGAGCCAAAACACCATGTCAGCAAGTTAGTAAGTATGGAGGGACTGTCTTAGTGAGGTAGCACAGGAGTAGTTCTGGAGAGGGCTCTGAGGATGTCTTACGGAGTGTCGCAGAGACACCTCCCTGTGGCGTTTCTATACGAGATGGAGTGGTGCAGAAAACAGAGCACAACTCACAGCACCCAACCCCATCCCCCTTACCTCTGTTGGCTTCCACTGCAGAAGTAGAGAGGAAAATACTTGAACTCTTAACCTTCCTCTCACCTAGGAGTGACCATGTGACCCAGTTCTGACTAAAGAGACATACTTAGAAGTCACTGGAGAGGGTAACCCTTCCCAAACGAACGAGAAATCTTCCCTAAGTGTGGTAGTTAGCTTTGAAAAGATGGGACCTGCCAAATCCGTTCTTCCTGGTACACACATTCCACTTCTCTTAGTAAACAGTAACATTAATTTCTCTTCTCCTTGGTCCTTTGATGTGATATGACAAATAAAATGTGGCAAAAATGACATTCTGTCATTTCTGAACCACTATAGAAGAAGTCCAGCTACCCTAAAATAGTGGTCTGAGTCACTTGTCCCTGGCCAAATACTCAACACTCACACCTTAAATGAGGAGAAGTATATTTTGGTTCACAAGTTCAGTCCAAGGTCAGCTGGCTCCAAGGCAGAAACAGTATGGCAGAGGTGATGGGGGAGGAAATAGTGCCAGCTCATAGGTAGAGAACACAGGGAGAGCCCAGGACAAGAACACACGCTTCCAGGTCATGCCGCCACCGATCCTCTCCCAGCCAGGCTCCACCACCGAACAGCACATTCAGCTACTGAACTAAGTGGATGAGTTCACTGCTGAGCTGAGTATGGTGCCTACATGGTTCCACCAGCCTCCAAACACATGAGGTTGGGGGGCCAGTTTAAAGCTGATCCACAACAAGCACAGTTCTCTGAGGAAGCACAAGCTGTGTAAAAAGGCTGTATGTAAAGAGAAGTGCTCAGCCAGCCTCTAGCTGTTCCGTTATCGCAGCTGAGCTAACAGGACAGGTGGTGATGCCACCATCTTGGATTTCCAGGCCCAGCAGACACCACAGAGAGCAGAACTGGCTGACTCATCCCTGATTACCAAACTATAAGAGACAGTAAGCTGTTCTTTTATGGAAAAAAAAAAAAACTACTGGAATAAGTTTGATTCCAATACAGGTCATTTCTGCGGTTACCTGGGTTATTCTTTTTATTAGGAAACTAAGCTTTTCATCGCATAGTTAGGATTTTTAAAAGACCCTAGTAACAGACAGTGTTAGCATACTGGTAAAAATATTTTCATAAAACTATCTAAAGCAGAATCAGAAACTCTTTTATTTTATAGAAACATGAATCAAAAAGGCAAGAAATCTCCTGGCTGCCAGAAAAGGAAAAAGTAGTTCTACTACATGGCTAAAGATATGCAAATGCAAAGCTATAAGGATAATTTTGAATTCATCACAATGCTAGCACAGCTCACTTTTGTTCATTACACTGTGAGGACATTTTATGTTCTGTATTGTGTTTAGAATAGATGAAACTGGTTTTCTATTTCCTTCATATATCTGTAGTTTTAAAAGATATGATATTGATGTCACTGACCTATAAAAAGTACACTTGTAAGGGAGATAATTGAAAGATGTCTCTAATATTACTGCAAGCCTGGTTGACATTTAGAAAGCACATGTTCTGCAGGAACATCAAACAGAGGAATGTACCAAATCCAGGGTTAATATTGCAAGGTTGTAACCACTAGCTACATGTGACATAAATGATTAATACTTTAGCTTTAACTCCCTTTATCTGCAGCATAGTTATGACATAGATGCTACCCATCTGTGGCTTGCTGAAAGCAGAGACTACGTGTAAGTAAAGCCTTATTTAACAGAAGATGGAAAATTAACTGCTAGACATATTGTTATGGAACAGCTGAAAACAGATACAAGTATACTTGTCAAGAGATGGTAGTCAAGTTGGGGCACTTTAATGTGAGAGACACTAGACTTACTAACCAAAATACAGTACCTAATGTGCAATATCAGAGAGCTTTATATATAGAGGGGACAGTACCTTACTTAGATAGCTCCCTTGGAGACCAGTGGGTTGGCTACCTAGATATGACCTAGAGTCCTATTTCTCCAGATTTCTAGGATCAAAGTATTGAAATTATTCTTATTCTAGTACCTATGGTATTTAGGCACAGTCTCAATTTTTTAATACTCACTCTCCATTTTCAAAACTTTCATGACAACTCTCTGTGTCTGATAATTTGTCTCTATTTACACAATAATGTTCACTGTCTGTGTTGGAAGGGGGAATTTCAGTCTTTAGTCTGATTAACGATAGCTATCTCTTCCATGCCTGAGCACACAGGTCAGGAGAGAGACTCATCCTAATCCTCACAGGTAAGGTCATTCACTGGTGGCCTTGCCCAGGCAGAGGCAGAGAATCAGTCCTAGGTCAGGCTCATAAATCTCCTAAGGGGAAGCTACCTTTTGCCCCTTTTTTATTCTGAACTACTTCCAAACATTCTAAAGCGGAGTCTTCTCTTGTGTGGAAGGAGAAAATTAATGTGTTCCTGGGCCCAGGGTTACTTATTTTTTTCCCTCTTCCCTGTTCTTCTGCAATTACTCTATACATTCCTGGGCCACAGGTTTAAGAGTGACTGCTTTCAGAAAGAGGAAATAAATTCTAGAATTTGGGATATGTTTGACTGTATTTTTAAATAAAAACTCAGTGAAATATGGGTGACATTAGCTTTCAGTTGCAGTCACACATACCATTAAAGTAGATCTTAAACATTATAATGGACAACAAAGTGCTTACATATGAATTTTTAGACCAAAATATATTTGCAACTTGAAAGCTCCCTATGAATACCATTTGATATTGACTATTTGCAAACAGTAAATACTATCCTAATTAAATGGTTATGAGTGCAATTTATACATTATATATTAGTTAATTCCACACTCTAAAAATATTTATCTTTTTGACTAGGTAGACATTTTCAATCTTCATGTACGTGGGAAAAACAAATTTTGATATATATGCAAGTGATGGGTTTTAATTGAATTTTATTTTTATAAGATTTTATGTATGATTTATATATAACTTGAATGGAAAATGATTAGAAAGTTTATAATACCATCACAACAAGAACAATTTTCCTGGTGGGAAGGTTTAGGGAGTCTGTACAGCGTAGGATGATCGGCAGCATCTGCCGGGCCAACTTGGTTTGAGAGGGGACACGTGACGACGTACTCACCCATACACACAGTGTGCGGCAGACACCAGCCAGGCACTGCTGACGAGAGACCCACCACAGATCACTTGGCCGTTGTAAGAGAGACCGACAAGCCAGGGCCAGGCCCCTTCTCTGGCATCAGTTCCTCCAACAATCTTAGGAGTAACTTCTTGAGCCACCAGTTTTTTTCCACAGGCTATTAAAATAATTGAAGAACATATAGTTTACTTTGCCGTATAGTTGTTCCAAATTGGTGTTTGAACACTGACAAGTTCAAGAACTGAACACTGTATTTTCTCTGAGATAGGGTCTCACTGTGTATTTCAGGCTGGCCTTGGACTCACTATGTAGCCCAGGCTGACCTCGAACTCACAGTGATCCTCCTGCCTCAGGCTCCCGAGTACTGCGATTACACGCACGTGCCATCATTGACTTGTTTCCTTCTAGAAGCTTAAAAGAGGGAAATGGATAATTGAACATATTTTTCCCATAAGAAATAAGGAAAACCGAATAATTTATTGTAAGGCACCCAAATTACACTAAAAATAAATTAAATTTATTTTTCCAGTACTTTAAGAAGTTTTGCAATGAATTCTTGCTTTAACTTTACCATGTTTCTCACAGTTTTTCTCTGAGATTTACCGCTGGCATCACTAACTTTTCTGGAGCTATGGTTATGATATTTTATGTAAATAAAACACACAGAAAAGCACAGTGCTGAATGTTTTCATGCACTAACACAAGCGTTATTAGCTGTCTCGGCGAAAGCAGCACTTAGACTGAAACATTACCCATCTGTGTCTGTGGAGAGACACGACACGTGACTGATTCTTGGCCTGGAGCAGGTTTTTCCAAGTCAGATATTTGGTTTGACACTAAAGCAAAGGTATGAACACCGAACAGATATTTTTTTAACTTTGCTGCTTGAGTAGTGGAAAGTTCGAGTCTGAAACCATTTGACAACTGAGGCATCACTGTATTTCTTTGAAACATTAAAAATTGAATGGTGGGAAAAGAGAAGAGAAAGAAGGAAAATTTTGTATGTATGTGTATACAGGATAGTTAACATAGTTGTTCTACTGTCTTCTATCTCTTTGCTGAAAGAAACTGTCAATGAGTCCTTGATTGATCAATGTTGCATGTCTCTATCTGTTTTCATGAGAAACCACTTTGAAGATATCAATATGTAGTACCACAAGCATTGTTAATTTCCTACCACTTTGTTTGTAACTCTGTATTGTCTGGGCTGTACTGTTGCTATTTTCTAAAAGGTTGTCTGTCTGTTAATGTTTTCCTCCTTTTATTTTTAAAATTAAAAAAATTGAAAAAAAAATTGAACGGTGGCAAAATAATTTTAGATGACATAAAGCTTTTTTCAGAAATTTAAATTGAATGCTGGGAGGCTACCATGACAAAATATTTACTTACATTTATGGTTACACTGCAACAGCATCAGATAATCCTGTAAGCACTGTTCACTGGAATGGAAGAAAATATATTTCAAAAACTGTGTGCTTAATATTTCAAAATAAAATAAAATGTCAGTCCTATAGCCTAACTTTTTAGTCAAAAGAACTTTTAATCCACATATCATGTATGAATTACAAGAGAGCTGAAATTCACAGCAGAAAATGGCCTCATCTAAAGCAAAATAGAGACGTTTGAACCCTTACTCTAGAGTCTCCGTGAGCATCTTGCTTAGAGTCTGTGAGCATTAATCTCTGCAAGTGTTAATTAAGATTTGTCAACTTGATTGTATTAAGAAACACCTGTCAGATTAGTAAAGCACACTTTTGGGTGTGCCTGGGTGGGTCATGGCGATGTGACCTTGAGTAGTATACATGGATGGTCCCTGGCCTCTTTCTCTCTGGTGCTGTTTCCCCACTTTATTTCCCAGCCACCATGAACCGAGCAGCTTTGTCCCACCATTCCCTTCCACTAAGATGTTTCTGGCTTAGGGCCACTTTACCATTGACTATATCCCCCCAAACCATAAGCCAAATTAAACCTCTTCTTCTTGAAGTTGTGGGCAGCAGATATTGTATTTCATTTTTCCTTACCCATAAGGTGGGTGTAAAAATGATGAACAGATTGGAATCACATACATAATGAACTCTTTACTGGGGATAGTTATTGTCCTTTTGAGTGACTCAATCCTGGATTTCACTATTCTGCAACACAATAGTTCCTCCTTATCTTTGTGGCATTCATTCCAAGACCTCAAGGTAGATACCTAAAACCACAGGCTCTACTGAACTTTATAATTTAATGCCTTTTTCATTATAAGAACAAACTTACCACACATTATGACTATAAATTTTACATATTGGGTTGTGACAGCAAAATCAGCATCAATTTCACGGACAGAAGATGTATTCTTACAATGAATTGAAGATCTTTGTAACCTCAGTGTATGATTTATTTTCTTTGTCAAATAAAAATATTTCAACCTTTAATAAAGGCAATAATGCTTCAGGGCTTTCCCTTGGCATATCTTAAAAGGCAGCATCACTACACTGTGCTTTGGGGTTGTTATTAAATAATGACTGTTAAATAGTGACTATAGCCCTATTAAATAATAAGGGCTATCTGAATGCAAGCCCTGAGGTACTGCAAGTCAATCTGACAACTGAGTGAGCTCATAAATACTAGTGGAAAGGTAGTGTATCTACTGTATCTGTGAATAGGCAGGATGAAGGACTCATTTCCATCCAGGCATGACAGAACAAGACAATGTAAGATCTCATTATGCTATTCAGAATGGCATATATTGCAAAACATACTTTTTCTTTTAATTTCTATTTATTATCTTTAGACTGTGCTTGACCATGAGTAACTCAGACTGTGGAAAGAAAAGCTGTAGATAAGGAGGGACGACTGTGGAGAGCAGACTTTAGCCCTGCTAATCCCACAACTATGCAGTGCCACACACTATATGTGAGGCTGTGAGTTTCATTCAAGGAACTGAATTGTGAATGAATCACAGGTCCTGCTTTAAAGCAGGAAGACATGTAAAAAGCAAGTATAAAATCAAGAATGAACATAAATGATTGAAAGACTCATTACTTATTTTAAAATTTGGATTCCACTTTTTTTAAAAGCCAAGAATTTTGTTTTAAGTGGACTGTAAACAAAGAAAAATTGTTTTACAACGTGTTACACAAATCAACCACTAGAGATCAGCATAACACAAAGAATTATAGTACTGCACTTGGCCACAAAACCTAATGCAGCTACTGCAAATATTTGGCACACTAAAAAATACACACTTATTTGCACAAATAAATTCAGCTATTTATATTTATAAAGAGTACTTCAGTTTGTCTAATTTTGCCTGTTATTGAAGTACTTGAACTTTGGACAGCAATAGAAAAACAAAATAGGAAACAAAATGTTCCATTCGTCCAGTCAAAGCAATCCAGTGTTTCTGGAACATGATTGATAAATTTTATTTGAAATCAAGTACATCTATGTTGTCTGACTGACATACTCTTGAGAGAAAAATTTCAATATACTGATGAGGAAATGCATTTATATTTTATTATAACAATGTTAATGTATTGATATTTCTCTAGATATGTTAATATATATCTGTAATATCCCAAAGAAGATCTCAGTAATGCTTCTGATATCTGCTTGCATTTGGGGAATATTTTCAAGTCTTATTAAAACTCTACATTTATAGCAATCATCAATAAATATTATTTCAAAGTTGTCCCTCCTTTACTGTAACTCTAATGGTCTCAGAAAAATTAAGCAATGTTTAATTGCATTTTCAAAAATACAGAACAATTTCTGATGAGCTTAATACCTAATTAGAAAGTTCAACTGAACTTAGCACCTCCTTTTCCATGTATTTTGAGTAATTGATTTTTTCTTATTCAAAAAGAGTAGAAGAGTAATCTGCTTGCTCTCTATGTAGAATAAGCAATGAGTCCTACTTTGACATCTATTTCTAGAATTTGGAGAGAAACAGAATTACTGTCTGGGCACTGGTCCTGAAGTCAGACCTGGGTTATAACTGTGTATAGCAAGAATGACAGTGTCGTGATCCTGTGTCTTTTCCTTGGCCCACTGAGGTAATAGGGTTTATATTTACCTTTTGACAATTAAGAAGTAATTTATCTCCACATTGATGTCCAACATGAGCTTTTATCTTACTGAAAAGTACGTGCTTATTCTTTCTTTTTCCTTTTTTAAATTTCTTTTTCCTTTACAAAATTGCTATTTAAGGTGAGCTGCTGCCTTAGGGAATCTAGAGGACAGCATATTAGAGCAGAAGAGTACAAAGAAGGCTTTATGGCCAAACAGACTTGGATTAGAATCTTTACATTGCTCACTGGCTTTATGAACTTCTGGAAGTCAATGTTCAGCCCAGGTCTTCTTTTGCTCATCCTCATGCAGATACTATACTGTTTATATGTCATATAGGACCATATTTTCAGAGCTTTGCATGGATTGAAATTAACTGCCAGAATATGTCCACCACAGTGCTGTCACATGCTAGATATTCAACAAGATATTTGATAAACATTTTGTACAATGTATCTACCACCATGTTTAGAACAAAATATTGATCAATGCATATCACATCGGATTTTCATTCACTTCTAGAACAATTACTGAAGTTATGCAAGGATTAAAAGAAAGGAAATCTATGTGCTGACGGCTGCATGAATTTCTATCATTTCTGATCATTTCGCGTCATATTGTTGATTTCACCTTGAATGGCCTTTCCCCAGAGATGGCAAAAGGTCATCTGTATCTTGTATATGTCACACAATAGGATAACAAGTGGGGATACAGGTTGGTGGACTTTTATAATTGAAAGAATCATTTTCTCTGACATCCTTTTCATTTTTAAAACATTGTATTGCAACCCACTAGCACAAGGGTATTTTCAAAACCATTAGTTTGCATAAGGTACTAAGCATAATCATCTAAGCATTAAGTAAATAAATGCATAAATTAACTAACCAAATGAATGAATGCATTCAAAATTTTTGCAACCCACTAAAATGTAGCTAATTAAGGAAGAAATTAAGACCATTGAACTAATTTGTTTATGGGTTTGCTGAAAGTTTGTCTAGTAATGCTTTTTTTTAATAAATATTGTGAAATGCTTTTAATAGTGATGCCAGTGTAAATTAGTACTGGCATTTTTTTTTTTTTTTGGTAAGTGTAGAATAATGCAGTCCTGTTCTGAAATGTGTATAATTGAATTAAATTGTTTTTGAATTTCCTCCCTTTCTTTTCCCAATTCTTAAATGTCCATAAAACATGAATATCTGGAGTTTTCTATGTACAAGTACATTTAAGGTCTCTAATGGTAACATAAATTTAGTATAGGAAGGAATCTATATGGCTGCTTTCTCACTTGTACATGGTTTGCTTCATCTTTGACGAGACTCATAATATCAGTTAAGGCCCAGTAAAATTGATATACAACATCCGATTGCAAGGATCTTTTATTAGTACTAGAAAATACCTCTACCAATTTATTGCACTAGTTGAGCTTACAGAAATACTGACTTTTCATGACTAGCTTAATAATTGCACCATTGAATGCGTTAAACAAAATACATCAGTATTAACATCTTAATTTCTTAACTGTAATTACAGCTGCTTCTTGCAGTTAATTTCTTCTAAGCTACAGCTGGCCTTTAATGGGACTATAAAATCAAGAAGTCAGTTTCAGAAATTTGAAACAAAAATTACCGTTAATGTTTAAACAGGAGAAATGTCATAATCTAAGCTAAAGCAGACCTTGAAAACAGGAAGGATGCTTGTTTTTGATAATTTAGTAAAGCCTTAGAGATAAACCAAACCTAATTGAGCATGGTGGCACAAGCCTATAATCACAGCATTTAGGAGGCTGAGGCAGGAGGGTCACTGGGAGTTCGAGGCCAGCCTAGGTTACAAAGTGAGTGCAAGGCCAGCCTGCACTACAAAGTGAAACCCTGTCTCAAAAAGACAGAAATAAATAAGCCTAACTTTAAAAAGCAAAAGAAAGTATAGGACCAACTACAAGCTTAAACATTTTCACTTAATAATCATGTTTTATTTGCTAAGGAAGAAAAAATATTATACAAATATTTTATATATATATATGGAAATGTTATCAGAAAGAATCACTTAGATATTGTTTGAAATTGCTCAAAGAATACAGTAAGTCAAATACCTTTCAAAAATATATGGCCGACAGATGGTAGCATTCCAATTTGACAAAAAAACCTGTCTTGTTTCCAGTATGTGCTTCAAAAACCTGTCTTGTTTCCAGTACGTGCACACCTAGTCCAAGAACAAAAGGTTTAGCGCTCACCTGGGTGTTAGTATTAGGCCGCCACTGGGTGCTGTGGTTAATTTTACAAATGGCCCTCCTCCAGACGAGAGTGTTGGTGTTGATGAGTTTTCATTCCTAGGGAAGAAACATGTAGAGAAAACACAAAAATACAAACAAAAAATCCTGTAAACTACATTTTTAGTTCTTTAATGCAGCAGATACTGAAAGAAATGATAGAAATGGATGAACATTTTGATATAAAACTCTAATATTTTGCTATCTAATAGATAGTTTAGATTAGTAGAAGAATTACATGACATTTCATGACATGAAATACAATTTTAAATTTTGCATAATACTATGGGCTTACATTCTATATTATTTTACAGAGCTAAAAATCATTTTATTTACCACTTTGGTATGTGACTTTTTCATGTGACTTTTCATTTTTAAATTAAGTTTATTGGTACATTTTAGATATACATATTGATCACATTCATCTTTGGAAATCTGTACCTGTACATGATACATCTTAATTCATTTATTCTCATTCCCCTACCCGATATTCAACCCTTCTTCCTCTCCTTACTTACAAAAGATTTATTGCTTTGTTTCCACTTTTCCATTTTTTCTCATTTTTTTCTTTTCCTTTCCTTCCTTTCCCCTGCCCTTCTCTCCTCCCTAGTTCCCCTTCCCATTTGAACATTTCCTCTAATTTCACAATACCTATTATATATTTTGGTCTTTATTTACACTTTCAGTTTTTCACACTAGAGAAACAATGTGGCATTTACATTTGTGTGTCCAATTTACTTCACTTAATAGTATGGATGGGCTCAAGATGCATTTACTTACTTAGAAATTTCTCTAGTTTATCCTTCCTTATGGCTGAGTAGTACTCTATTCATACAAAAACTCACATCTTCCTTATCCATTTCTCTGTTGATGGGCATTTGTGTTGTTTCTAAGATTTAGCTATTACAAACTGTGCTACTATAAACGTGGGTGTGTATATATCATTGTGGTATGATGTTTTTAATTCTTTCAAGAAGATACCAAGAAGAGAAGTAGTTGGATTCAATGTGACAACTAGTCCTAGATTTTTGAGGAATATCCACACTGATTTCCACAATGGTTGCACCAGCCTATATTCCCACAACAGTGGAGAAGTGTTCCTTTTGCCCCACAGCCCCGCCAGCATTTGTTAGTGGTTGATTTTTTGATGATAGTCATTCTTTTTGGGGTGAGATGTAATCTCAAAATTCTTTTAATTTGCATCTCTTGAATGACCAGTGAAGTTGAACATTTTTTATATATTTATTTGTCATTTATATTTCTTCATCTGAGAAGTGTCTATTCATTTCTGACGCCCATTTTTGGATTGGGCCTTTAAGTTTGGAAAGTATGATTTTTTAAAAATTCTTTCTATATTTTAGATATTAGTCCTTTGTCTGAGGAACAACTGGCAAAAAAAATTTCCCACTCTGTGAGTTTTCTCTGCACCCTGTTGATGACTTTCTAATTTCAAAGGAAAAAAATAAAAATAAAACAGTTTTGAAACAGGCTAAGAGGAAAGTAACAATAATTAACATATTGTGCATTATTATCTTCATAGTAGTTACTCAGAGTAAAAGTTATAGGCATGAAATATTGTCCAAACAATGTTAGCACAAACTTTTCTTTTTAATGAAACTAAGCTGACAATTGCTTTTGTTGCACAAAAGCTTTTCAATGAGATACCAGTTGTTGATTCTTTGTAATATTTCCCAGCAATTGGAGTTTTATTCATAAAGTCTTTGCTTACACTTATGTCTTCACGGGAATAGATTACAAGATACAGAAACAACTCTAAACCTGCTTGGCCATCTTGTTTTCCATAAAAGGGACGGATACCTTCAGTGAATCTTTAGTGAATGGAAGATAGCCTCCTTAGTGAATGGTGCTGGAAAAACTGGTTTTCTACATGGTGAAGACTGAAATTACACCCATGTCTCTCACTATGCACTAAACTAAAATAAAAATGGATCAAAGATCTAAATATGAAAACAGAAACATTAAGTCTGCAGGTAAGATAGAATAGGTATTTTTCTATGTTGCCCGATAGCTTTTGCTTTGTTGTGATTTTGTTTTGTTTTGTTGTAATAGGGATTGATCCTAGTTTTCCACACAACCACTGAGCTAATTTTCCTGGCCTTTTTTACTTTCTGAGACAGGGTTTTGCTAAGTTGGCTGGTCTGATCTTGAACTTGCGCCTTTCCTGCCTCAGCTTCTCGACTAGCTGGGATTATGGGCACATCCCAGTACTCCCAGAGATCCCATAGTTTACATATATGATGATCAATTTGGATCACACAGGATTTCTGTACCATCACATAGGTTTCTCTTACTGAGCATAATTTATCTTTTAAAAGGAATGGATAAAAATTATGTGGCATTTTTAAACAATGGAGTATTACTCAGCTATAAAGAAAAACTCAAGGCTTTCATAGGTAAATAGATGCAACTAGAGACCACACTCATAAGTGAAATACATAAGACTTGCATGTGTAAACATTGTATTGTCTCCCTAGCATAAGAAACTGAAAGAGTAAATAAGATCCAAAAGGTACAATAGACATTGTGAAAGGGAAAGAAACTTCTCAAAAAGGAATAACTGAGACAAGGGAAAGGAGAAAAGAAGGAGATAAGTACGCTACCAATTTCTATTAGTTCGTTGAAAGGAACAGTTATTGTTTATATTGTTTGACCAATGTTACATACCTATATCTGATAATATGAGTACTTTGAAGATAACAATACGCAATATTATAACCATTTTAAATTTCCTATCATCTTATTTTGGAATTCTGTATCATTTTTATTGTTTTTTTAAATTATTCTCTTACAATTAGAAAAGATACACGTGGCCAGAGACAACAGGAAAAGATTTTCCTTCTTCCTTTTCAATATGTTGCTATGTTTTGACTTTTCATTCACTTTGAAGCTTAACAGACTCTAATTTATAACCAGAAGCTGTATGATTGCTCTAAAAGAGGGAGTGTGTAGCCTAGATTTGTAAACGTCATTGATAAGCCACCACAAGGTGGAGAAAGAGACCTCTCCCTGTGACAAAAGACATTTAATCCCCAGGCTTTCGTTTCCCAGAAAAATCTATTGAATTCTTTCTCTCAACCGTGAGTCTTAATTGAAGATTTCTCTTAATTATCCTGATGCGTTTCCTCAGACTCAGCTGGAGACTCTTCAATTTCAATTACTAATCCTGTTTCTTGCCTTTTATTTATTCCACATTTTAATCTTCATATAAAAATATGCCTGTAGGCTAACACATCCTGATTCTGTAATCTTCTTTGGGCCAACCAGGAGATAAGATGGCTCCTCTCTAATAAAATTAATTGTTGCTTTGCCAGTAAAAAGGCCTGATGTTTTCCCCAGACGGTGGCCAACACTGACCTTTTGCTCTTTGTATATAGGGAATTTCCAAGGAGCATGCAGAGCTCTTATGATAAGTGAGAATAGAAATGGGTAGAGCGTGGCCCCTGTTTCTTTCAATGAATGAATGAAGAGTTTACCTGGGACCTTTTATCTCCTAAACAAAGAGTTGGGACAATGGACTCTATTTAATATCCTTGAATTTAGCATCTTGGACTTTAATTTGATATACAGATAAAAGTAATTCAAACACAGAAATCCATTACTATTCTTTTAATAAGACCCAAAATAAATTTACCAAAAGAAAGATGAGTCTTGTTATTGCTATTGTTAGAGCTGAAGTTGGTCCCCCATGAGGACAGAATAATAATTTAATGTCAGTGTTTATATAACTGGATTGAGTACAGCTTTGAAAAAAAGCAGGCATGAAGCCCTTAAAGAGTACTAAAGTGTGTAGGTCAGAAATGTTCTAGGAAGGTCATGAAGGTCTCCCCATGCAAAATGGTTGTACTCTTAAGGACTGACAAGTTTGCAGAAGGGAGAATGTGTATCACCACAGATCTTGGAGAACTTTGAATTTATCCTTGGCACTGATTCTTGTAGAATTCTTCATGCCAATCTTGACTTTCAAAAATGTCAAGGAATATCTAGTTATATTTGCATTGCCTAAAGCTCCTGACACATCACTGGACTTATTAGTGCATACTTTTGCTGTTAGGGCGAAGGTCGTATATCACAGCTACTCTTCAATCTCCTTACTAGACAGCTGTCTCCTTGTGTTTACTTACACCCCCATATCTCAGTCTGCTGAATGTCTGCCATTCATTTCTACATCCCTGTCTCTGCACAGCAGATTTCACAGTGTCTTTTCTAGACAATAATATTTAACCTCACCAAGAACATATTAGAAATGGAAATTCCACAACCGTACTGCAGGCCAATTGAATCAGAAAGTCAGAAAAAGGGTCCGGACATCTAGGTTGTGACAGCCCCCCAAGGGAATTTAATTGTTATAGATAGGAAAATACAGAAAACAGAGATAGTCAAATGGGAGATTTTTTTCTCTACTTATATAAGACCCTCCACTCCATAAGATACATATATTATATATATATATGTACTAACTTCTAATTCACTAGATAATGAGATAAGGTACTCAAACTAAGTAAGGGATCATCTTGAAGAACACTTTATTAAAAATATACTTTGGGTTTGAGGATTTTTAGACTCAATCACCTATAGCTATACTTTTTTGCTATCCATTGGACATCTTGTCTAGTAGTTATTAAAGCTATACATCAATTCAAAATAAAATTTGGAGAAAAATTCATTTGAAAAAATTATTGAAAAATATTTAAATGCTTTTTGACTAGCTTATTTATTGCACATTTTCTACTGACATGAACTGTGATAACATTGGTGATTAATTATTTTAACTGATAGCTATTCTACAAAGAAAGAGAGCTGAAGGGAAATTGATAAATATAGTGGCTATCCAGTAATGACTAGTTGCTCAATCCTGGGATTACTAAACAAACAAACAAACAAATAAACAAAACAAAAAACATATTCCACAGAGAGAGCTAGAGATTATGTATTTACATGAAAAAAAGATATATAATCTTGTATTCTGTTATATTTTTAAAATTTTTTGTTTCAAATTAGACACAAGAAAACAAGTTGCAATCCAAATAGGCTGTATTGAATTATTTAGAATTACCCAACAAAATAGTCTTCCAAAAGTTTTATAAAGTTCTGATACAGTTACATTTTTGTACTACATGTTGATAGATGGGGAACTTCATTCATACAAAGATTTCAGCTGTCAATACTAGATATAAGAATTTGGAATTTAATTGGAAACGGGCCACCTGCATTTTAAATCCTGACAATTGAAACTCCCCCTTTTCTGACTGAGGACAGTTTTTGTAATTTGTATTCACAATGGATAGAATATAAAGGAGAGATTTCTAAAAATTTATTTAGTGTTTTAAGAAACAAAGGATAAGCAACATACTAAAATGTTATTGGAAAATGCAAAATTAACAACCCTATCTTAAATCATCTTTCATTTTTGCAAGACAAAATCTCAAAATTATTGAAAGGTAAATTCAAAGTGAATATTTATATTAAGGTTCTATGACTAAAGCATACAGCTGAAGTTCATCCTGCTTCCATTTTCTTCCCTTGCAAGAACATGAGTCATTAGATTTCAGAGAGGCTCTCTGCGAGTGCTACAGCTAGCATGTGTATTTTCTAAATTTTGAAAAGTTCCAGATCTGCAGATTTAGGTGGTGCCCCTAGCATTTACCTAGCTGTCTGAAATCAGTAGACATTTAGTATCACTTGAAAAGTCCATATAGTGTTACCTTGTTGACATATTAATGAAACCTACCAAACTATTTTTAAATCTTTATTACCATTTTTATTGGTTATCTGCTCTCAAAGGGCTCTCCTGGACTGAGGAAAATTTTATGGGAGAAAAGAAGCATTTACACACAACCATTATTTTTGAAGTCATAGATGGATTCATAGTAAGAAGTCATAGTAAGAATAGTCATAGATGGATTCTAGCGAGAGAAGAAAGGGTATCCCAAGGCTACTTGTATGGTATTAAATCTGCCTCTCTTCGCAGGTCCTTCTTAAGTCTCTTCTCATTTGTCTCGCTCTTTAGACTGTGTTTGCTATGATAAAAGCTCTTCCCTGAAGCAGGGGCTTAGATAGGGATGTTTTAAGTCTTTGGACTAAAGCTAAAACAGAATAATAATGCACACTGCAAATACTGCAGCCAAGTGCTGTAGCTCATTTCATACCCCAAAAAGTTTAAGCAATGAAAAGCCAGGTGGAACTAACCTAAAAAGGATTGCAGAGAAGTATGTAACTTTCTTTTCAGGTTGGAGGGCCAAAGGGGGGATTGATTTGGCAGAACAGAAGCAGGGAAGATCATTTATCTGGGAAGAGAAAGGATGAATGGAAGCGTTTTGATGGTAAAGCATCCAACTAGGACAGTCACAGCGTGTGGGTAGTTAGGTAAACCCTGTGAACGAACTGGGCACATTTCAATTACACTCACTTATTCATTTTACAGCAATACACAGCACTCACTGAGCTCTATGATAGCTCTTAGCAACAGGTAACTTTAATTAATTTCGGATCGTCTGACTTTAGCTGTTAAAAGTTTGTGACATTTACACAGAGGTAAAGAAATGTCAATAGAAAAGGTACCTTAATCCAATCAATTTCCTCCTTTGTGCAAACCACTATATTAAGTGCAAGAGAGAAATCAATGGGTCAGTCAGTAGCTGCTCCCTTATAGATGTAAGAGTGCTAGGAGGGAGAAAAGCTGCTGGCATCTTTCACTAAAAATGTGCCTGAGAGGTGATACATCTAGGAGATTATCAGACATGATTTCCACGGACAGCATCTTGGGTACTTGGACAACATGATCTACATCAACTTGGTTTTTTCAACTGTTACTGGAATTTGTTTGTCTATTCATTTGGCTATAAAGCACTGGATGCACATCCACAGGAATTTCTTTTAGAATTTAGCATTGGGTGAAAGTTGTCCTTCCTTACGGAATGTTATCTCATAATGAAAGTTACATGCTATTTAATGTTTTCCTTTTTTCATGGATTGCCAGGAATCTCAGAGACCATGGTCCTAATTACAATAACTGTGCATGTTTTCCAGAATTATCTCTTTATTCCTTTGGACCTTATTTTCATTTTGCATTTTATCAGTCTTACTGCATATTCTCTTTGTCATGTGGACTTTAGCTTCATTTTAAAAATTACAAGTGTAAAAAAAGGAATAATGTAGAAAATGGAATAATGTAGAAAAAAGCAAAAGAATAAGGAATTGATGACAGAAGGAAAAAGTAAGAAAGAAAAACTTAGGATAGGTAGAAGAGGAAGAAAATTAGAAAGAGAGAAGGAACATTATTTCATTGGATTTTTCTTTATTAATACGGTACCGGTTCGCAGTACATAGTAAACACATTCATCGTGGGCAGCTGGTACATGTACATCATGACATATTTTAATTCTTTTTACATCTTTTTCTCCTTTCTTTCCCTGTTAAATTTGACTTTATGAATTTTAACAAAACATTTCCCTTGGTCTCATAGAATGTACAGCATTAATAGTAAGTTGTGTCTTAGAAGTATTTTTTAGAAGCAAAATAGGATGAACAAGGTAGGTTTGGGTACAAAGTTTCCCCCTGTCCTACATATTTCTGTTTTATAATGCAGCAGCATCTCTGTCCTCAAGAAACAGGGTGAAGAAAATGGTGGAAGACACTGACTTGGGGGAGAAACAAAGTCTCTTGTTGCCTTTATGTAATGGACTACATAGGTAAATACTGTAGAAAATTATTGGTAGATGAGTCATAACTATACTAACAGACAAATGACATTTTCTTACATTTTGTGTGTACAATTATAGTCTCATAATTTTCTGGTCACATAAATCTCTTTGGGGTGTCAAAGGGATTAAAAAATGTCATCTCAAATAATCAATTCATTCATCTCAATTACAGGTAAGGAGAATTCTCCCTGAATTTCTCTTTCGTATAATAGAAACCCTTAGTTCCCCAATAAGATATTTTCAGATTTAGTGGGTGAAATCAGGAATGAGTCTTTTCCAAGAAGAAAATAATACCAGTCTGAGGTTGGTGAAAACCTAGCCATGGATATTTTTACTCTATCAAAGATGCTTATAATATGGATTTTCCTGAACTGTCTATTTCTCTATTTCTCTTTTGATCTATTATCAGGGTGAGAGGAAGGAACTTTTTCAGAACAATTAAAATAGACTAGTTTGAGAAGGACAAGCTAAGGAATCCCTTGTTTTAAATCAGGGATTCTTCTCAGTAGCATATGTAAACCTAATAGCAGAAAAAAAAATTCTTTTGATGTTTTTTTGGTGTTACTTTGTTTTGCTTATATCAGGTGAAACCAAACTACCAAGTTTTATGTTTCCTTCCAAAGAAGTATATGGAAGATAATGAGTTCCTGGCAAATATAAAAGAACTACCACTAAGATCACTTGTGCTCTTTAGAGAATAAGACTTCTAGGTTTCACTATGGCCAACATCCTTATCTTTTAGCCTGGGTTTCATAGAGGCCCTGGTAGTCCATGCTAGAATGTGGCTGGAAAAGAAATTGGTGCCTCTTTATTTTTAAGTGAAATTTAGTCTATTGTTCCGGTATAAATGTAAGTGACTGATCACAGTATCTTAACAGTACTGATAATACTGTCATCAAATTTCAGTTCTCTTCAGAGCATATTGGAAATACTGTGCACATACACACATATGATATCATTTATAAACATCTTTGATATTATTGTACTTGTTAGAGCCACAAATGTATCATACTCGGTACTTTAATAAAGAAATATATATTACCATGTCATATTTTTAATATTTTGATAATTGTCAGTGTAATTTATTTGTGTTTATATGTGTTTTGGCTTATACATTTAAGTATATGAACCTCAGAAGAGGTTGGTAAGTTTCTCCAGATTGACAAAAGTGTCCTTGATACATAAAAGAAGGTTAAAAACACCAACCTACATAGTTCTCAAATTTTAGCATGCATCTGAACTGCCTGAGGGGGTTATTAAGTCACAATTTGATAGGTCCTACTCTGGATTTTTTTATTTAGTAGGTTTGAAGTATGGCTTTTGGAATGTGTGTTTCTATGATATTACTGATTTGGTACTAAAAGCACACAGTGAGAAGCTCTGACTAGACTACCCTGAATCCCAGTGTCTGAGACCGAGAGCAATTGTTCTTCTGTATAACCACGTGATACATCCAGGAATTGATGTAGCTCCTGGAATTCAAATTGATGGTATGCTTATTGTCACTCCCTTACCCATAGCACACATAATCACACAATTACCATTTAATTTTCACAAGCCTTGATAGGTAAAAAGCCTACCAAAAATTAATCTAAGAAGATTTTCAAAGTATTGCAGCTTGTTATCACTTGTATCTTAGTTGTTTTTAATTAATGTATTTCTAATTTTAAGGCAGGAAGGAAATCAGAGTTATAATTTGGACTTGAGGTAAACAATAGGCTTTTTAATTAAGTCACTTAAATCCAGTAAAATTATGTTTTTCCTACTAATTTGCTCACATCTTCTCCCACCTAACTATATCATAGTAATGAGGCTAAGAATAAACTAAAAAAGTGTTGCTGGTGCTGAAGTTGTAAATTAGAAATGAAAAAGAATAGAGCATATTTGTTTCTGTATAGTTAGCAAACAGAAAAGAGCCATTGAAAGTCAATGATACATTTTTTTCTCCTATTTCTCATGTCTTGTCTTATTGTTTGTGTGCTAAGTTGTAATAAGACTTTTCCTACATAATTAAAATTTAGGAGAACACTTAGAGAAAATATGGACAGGAATAGGAGTGCTGTTGTCCACCATATTCCCATGCTGGTTTTATTTTCAATTTACCAAGACCTAGTGGCAAATTATGAAACTGCATTTGTTGTAGTGCACGCACAGGAATTTACATAATTTTGCTATATTTATTTAAAAGACTTATAAAACACTTTAATCTTCTCCCTTAATATTTTCAAAATAATTCTGCAGTCAAAGAACACTGAAATAATTGCATTTCTGTTCTGCTTGGAGATGATCATATAAATGTTTCTCATGGCAAAATGAAGACATCTTGCATAGGACAATAATGGGATTTAAAAATTAACATCAGCTCCTCATAAAAATATTAGGATACAAAAAGTTAACTCTATTTTTACATTTTTTAATATTGTTAAAATTTTGTAAGGTTCTACAGGCTGACGACTTCTAGCTTTTAATGCCTGAGCAAGGCAACTCGACTGCATCTCTCATATATTAGGTTAGTAACGGTGCAGTGTTCTTTCCTAGATTATCATTTAAAAATCACTCCTTTGAGTTTTTTTAACATTTATTCATGCATAAGTATAAAATATTTTCTTTCATATTTTGATGAAATATATAAAATGTTAAAGTACTTTTTACTTATGCACTGTAAATGGCAGGGAATTAAAATGTTTATTATAAAAAAGTAAAATCTGGTAAAATCTGCCTCCTATGATTTCCTAGAATCTGTGGAGAATTGCATTTTGTACTCTATCTGTGTAAAAAATCTTGAGAGACAACAGTGCTTTTTAATAAATTGACTCCTAATTTACTTTCCACTGTACCAAACACACATCATTTAGACTCTGTAAGTTTCTTTCAGTTACCATGTACCAGTCTAGACAAATTCTCATTAAGGCACTAACTTTCAATTATTAGAGCACTATGGAAACTATTTAATAGGCGAGCACATGTCCAAAGATTAAAGTCTTTGCACAAATTACTCGATTCATTTCAGAACAAAGTAAGCACTTGATCTTCATAAAAATATTGTACATAAGGCAGTAGGATGCACTAGTTGTTTTATGAACACTAAAAAATTCTAGTTCTTTGTCCCAACTCCAATTAGAAGAACAGTCATTCATAGGAAATGAAGCCAGTGAACTAAGAGTAAAATCTAGCTGGGAGAAAGAAAAACATACAAATAAATAGTACACAATAATATTTAATTGACTTTGTTACACTTGGTTTGGGTCATTTTCTAAAAGGTTGATATGCCCAAATTGAGTTAGCTTCTCTTGTATTTATCACATAAAATTCCATATTTATATGTCTATCACCACCACATAAGTATTTAAGGAAAAAAGTCATAGCTAATCATTAGTGGGCCAAATACAATATCATTGCCAACATTTGTGTTTCTGATCCATGAGTAATTAAAATAATATATTTATGTTGTGTATTATTTAATGTAACAAAAACGTGGTGTCTCTCTATTTTATTCTGTCTTGGAACTATAGCATTGTTACTTAACATATTTCATTCAAATTCATTTAAAAATTTTATCAAAGAGGTTGATCATTGTAACTTTTCTTTTTAAATAAATGTCTCATCTGAAGACTCACGTATTCATCTATGGGAAGCAGTTTAGTTAATATTTGTACAGCCATAATGGAAAAAAAATCCTATATATATAGTCATAAAGTTCCACTTAGGAAGATGGTGAATTGGAATACAAAGCTCCAGGGCAATGAAAGGTCAGTTATCCAAAACATTCTGATGCACCATTTTGGAAACAAAGTAAAGTTACCAATCTCCTTAGCTTACTCTGTGCAAACTCAGTTTATAAAGAGCTTCTTAGCATTACTGGCAACTTTGATTGTAGATTCAAACAACTTCCTAAGGTGTCACCTTTCTGAATTAGCTATTGAACTAAAATCATTGTTAAAGTAGGAAAGTGGAATCAATATTACTTACTCAGCACTTCACTGGAAGTGAAAATAAACAACTGCCAGCTTCCATGTTTTGTTAACTATCAAAAGACATTTTCTGCCTACGCCCCACAGTCTTACAAGACTCATCTCAAATTACATATTGGAAAGGTTTTTATCAGAATGAGGTATATAATGTATAAGAAAAATAATTATACATTCACATGGGTACATCTGAAATTCAGGAAGTTTCTAAAACACATAAACCAAATTGATGATTATTGTGTAATGGCTGATAATATTGACTTCCTTCCTTTGCTTTTGAATGTAATTGAGTTCCTAATGAGACTGACATCACTTGGGTGTCATTTGCAGCTGAAGAGTTCCCATTCTGAATGCATAGAATTTGGGTAAGTAAGGGAAACCGGAGACGTTCACTCCAATTGCGAGAAGTTATGGAGCATTCTCACCACTCTCTGTGGAACCTCCACACGTTTTCCCATGGTTAAAACATGTGCAGGTAGTGGATGGGAATTATCTTGGTGTTAGTATACATGCAATTCTTTTAGTCTGCTAGCAATTAAACAGCATTTATGGGCTAAGTTAGACAATTAACTATTGCATGTCAGGTTATGTCTAGTGAGAAAAAAAATAAGAAAATCTCTTTGAAATAAATTTTGAGAGTTTATGGACAGCCTGAAGATTTTATGAACAACTAGCCAGACAGAAGAGCCCTTCAGAAAGATGACAATCACATTTTGATAAACTAGGAAAGGTAGAGAAATCTACCAAATGTTGATGGTGGTATACATATGGCTGGACATGGATGATTTTCCTTTTAATTTTTTTTTTTTTTTCCCTCCGGTACCGGGAACTGAACTCACGACCTTGCGCTTGCCAGGCAGGTGCTTTGCCACTGAGCTAAATCCCCAGCCCCCTTCCTTTTAATTTTGGATCTTCTAAAATAAGTGAGAAAATCAGGTACCAGTTCAGGAGAAAAAGAAAATGCTAAGCATACATAGTTGAACAATTTTGTCATATATTTAGGTAGCTAGACCTGTCTCTCTAATCTAATCTAATCTAGTAAGTATTTTTATGGACAGGAATATGGCTCAGTGCTGGAGTGTTTGCCTTATACACGTGAAGCCCTGGGTTTGATTCCCCAGCACTGCAAAAAACACAAAGATATACTTATGTATGCATAATGAATAGTCCATTATTTCAGTAAATATTTATTTTGCATCTTTTTTGAGACAAGGCTTGGTCTAGAGATGAGCAATAATGTAGAAAATAGACACAAGCTTCTGTTTGTATTTTAGATACCCCAAATGCCAAGTATTGGAGGCTAACCCTAAGGGACGAGCTATTGAGAGATGGTGAAAGCTTTAAGAGGTGGAGAGTACTAGGAGATCTTTAGGCCAAAGGGGGTTCCCCCTAGATAAGGGTGGTAGGACCCCATCACATTTCCTTCCTTCCTTTTTGCCTTCATGTCATAAGGTAAGAAGTTTTACACACTCCTGCCCCAATGTTCTGTCTCACCACCGCCTGAAATTGCAGGGTCAATCAATCATGGATAGGGACTGCCAAAACTGTGAGCTAAAAGTAATCTTATCTCTTTATAAGCTTGTTATCTCGGGTATGTAACGTAGCGGTGGAAAGCTAACACAGTATTGTCTTTATCGTTCGGGACCTCAGAGTTTAGTACAACAAACAAACTGGTAAATAATATAGTACTATAAGTGATAAAAATAACTAGATGAGATTCAATACAGCTGTGAATCTCCACACCTTCAGCATCAGGGATCAGAAGGCTGTATTAAAACTGAGAGAGTCTACCATATAAAAGAAGTATTCACTTTCTATTTTTCCCGTGATTACTTTTGAGACTGTTGAGAAAGAAACAAGTATGGTAAATTTATATATTGTCTTAGCTACTAAGTTACTTTTTGTTAAGAAAAAATACCTGACACTTGAAGTTAAAAGGAGGAAAGGTTTGTTTCAGCCCACAGTTTGCAGAGGTTTTAGTCCATACTCAGCTGGTTCCAAGGCAGGGCAGCATATGGCAAAGGGGCATCACAGAGAAGACAGAGTTCATGGTATGTTGTCAAGAAGCTGAGAGGGATCAAAGGGGAGGAGGGCCATATACTCTTCCAGGTCTTGCCCCAGTAACTCATCTCCTCCCACTAGGATTCACCTCCCCAAATCACATTTAGCTATAAAATGATTGGTGGATTAATCCACTGATGAGTATCTTGACCCCATGATTCAATCACTTCTCAAAAGCTCCCCTATCAGCACATGAGACTTTGGGGGACATCTGGATATAGACCATAACAATAGTATTTATACAAAGAATATTAACAGTCATTATTTAGGAATAAAATTAATCATGACTTTCATTTTCTTCTTTTTGCTCATATGTATTTTCTAAATCTGTAACTTACATATTTCTGACATCATTTTAAAGAAGAGAATTTCTTTTGTAAATGGGAAAGAAACCAAGAGCTGGAGTGAGGTGGGAGAAGGAGAGGGGAAAGGGAATGTATAATGTTCCAACTTCCTATGCAGAATGTAGTCATTACATAGTGCAAACATGAAGTAATAAAGATAAAAATGTAAAACAAGAAAATGTCCTAAAAGAAAGCTGGGTAATGTTACTTACCCTAAACTCAGCAATTGACAAACTTCATTTGAAATCTGGGTGGTCCAGTTCTCAGCACAAGCTGAGTGCCAAATGCTCTGAATTCTGAACTGCACCAATCCATTGCTGCTCATGGTACCGTTGAGAAGACGCACTAAAGATTCAGGGAGCAGAAGACTGGTTACCAGGAGCAGGGTGGAGAGGGTGAGAACTTAGTCAAAGGGCACAAAATTTCATTTAGATGAGAGGAGTAAACTTTGCAAGGTCTGTTGCACAGCATGATGTTCCTAGTTAATGATAATATTAAATACTGTATATTTGAAATGCTAAAAATTTCAAACAAACTGATAAACATTTGCATTTATGGATAGGTATTTGATTTAATCATTCAACATTGTATATGTCTATCATATCATCAGTTTATATCCCATATAGGTACCTAAGTATAATTTTAAATATAAAATTACAATTTCAAATGTATTTAAATTTAGATGAAATTTAAGAAGTGGCTACATTAGAAACAGTAGATCACACCGAGTCATTCTGAGCAAAGCTCAAAGGAGTAAGTGACAGCTTACTTACAAAGGAGTAAGTGACAGGATAGGAGTAAGTGACAGTCTTTAATGTGCAATGTTTTTAACATTTAGAGCAAAGTGACTGTAGTTTTCCTTAGGAGTGTGTTGGAAGACCTAACTTGAAAAACATACATTGAGTAGATTTAATTTTGGTCTTTCATATAACTGTAATAACATAGAAGACAGAGATATGACAATTCATTGCAGGTCAGCACAGCATTTAAACAGAAAATAAAATTATGTGTAAAGAAGATAGCATATAAATTTAGTCTACCACAGGAGGAAAACTTAACTTTCTTAATTAAAGAAAAGAATTATGTTCAGAAAAAAAACTTTAGGCATATATTCCTGCACATTTCTTCAGGTATTCTTTCTTTTTTCTGTTTGTCTTCCCACTATGTTGCAAATGTTTGGGATGGAATATTTGGGCTATTTGTCCCTAGGTAGAAAATGCAGCAAAATAAGCCAGGTTACCAAAGAAAACATCAGCAATGGTAATCAAGCTTCCTGCAAACACTATACTATAACTATTGTTTACATTTTAGCCTTTTTACGAAAATACTTAGGTCACTGGCTAGAGTTAGAAAGACATAGTTTCAAAATAGCTTCAGTTCTTACTAGGTGTCTGATCTTTGGGAGCCATTTAACCTCCCCAAATTGCAATTTCTTCATGACCAAAGTAGAGCTAATTCTGTTATGGAATTGTTTCGTAGCATTTAGTTACAGTGCATGACATATATCATATGTAAGCACTGGATATTTTCCTTTTTTTAAAAACAGGAAAAAGTAAAAATAACAATAAAGCAGCCTCAAAACAGGCTAGTAGGAGAGTAGCAGTAATTAATACATTGGGTATTATTATACTCATTGTAGTTGTTCAGGATACAAGATACAGCCATGAAATATTGCCCAAAAAGTATTAGCACAAAACTTTCTTTTCAATAAACTAAGATTTCCTTCCTTCCTTTTTCCTTTCTCTAATCACAGTTTTTCTTTTCTTTTGAACAGTTTCTTCCCTATTAACAGAATCTATTGTACATTTTGGCTCTTATTTATTCTTTCTTTCCTTTTCTTTTTCTTTTTTTGTACTGGGAATCAAGCTGAGGACTTTATGTTTGCCAGGCAGGTGCTTGTGCCACTGAGCTATATCCCCGGCCCTGGCTCTTATGTACTCTTTAACCTTCTCACACTAACAAGACAATAAGATATTTATACATGCAGCTCTGATTTATTTCACATATGAGTATGATCTCGAGTTGTATCTATTTATCTATAAGACTCTCAAGTTTATCTTTCTTTATGGTTGAGTAGTATTCCATTATGTAAAAAAAAAAAGACACATCTTTTTTATCCATTCGTCAGTTTATAGGCATTTGGGTTGTTTCCAAGATCTAGCAATTATAAATTGTACTGTTATAAACATGGGTGCACATACATTGCTGTGGTATGACGTTTTCAATTCTTCTGGGAAGATGTCCAGAATGGGAATAGTTGGGTGAAATGGGACTGCTAATCCTAGTTTTATAAGGAATCTCCACACTGATTTCCACAGTTGTTGCACCAGTCTACACTCCCACCAACAGCACAGAAGAATTCCTTTTTCCTCATAACCTCACCAGCATTTGTTATCAGTTGATTTTTTGATGATAGCCATTCTTTCTGGAGTGAGATGGAATCTCAGTGTTGTTTTAATTTGCATCTCTCAAATAACAATGATGTGGAACTTTATTCTGGGTATATTTTAAGAAATCCAAACAAGACAGTAAAAGAATGCATTTCTCAATTGTTATAGGAATCAGAAAGGAGGAGTGGAATGAAACTAAGCAAGGCAGGAGGAATAGAAAATTTTGAAGAATCGAGTATGATAAGGACCAAGGAGAGAGTTATAAATAAGCATGCACATGGCTCTGCCTGTAGGCAGTGAGCAGAACACAGTAGTCAATATGACTGGTGCCACAGCACCTGATCTGAGCTATTGTCTCCCATGGTAGTTTAAGTATACTTTCTGAACATTGGTTATCCTAGAGTTAAACTTATCTCATGTAGCCAATTTTAAAAAAACAAACAAAACTTAGAGCTTGAATGTTAACTTTTCTTCTAACCAGAACGGTGCAAAACTTCTGAAATCACTGAGATGTTCACATTCAAAACACATTATTATAAAAACACAAATAATCTTTGTTTCGTGAATTTGTTGAATCCAACCGTAGAGGCCAAAGTAATGCAAGTATTTTTGTAAAAATAGCACATACCACAATGTGCTTCATCTGAGCCATCCTGACAGTGTGGCCTTCTGTCACACAGATTCTCCAGTGGAACACACTCCCCATTTTCACACTGAAACTCATCTTCCTTGCAGGGCTCTATGGGAAAAGAATGTTGCGTGTGTAAGATAAATAAAGTATAAATGGATGATTTTAGAGCACACTTTCCACTTAGGTCCCTTTAACCATTATCACTTCACCAAAGCATACAGGGGAGCAAACTTTAATACTAATACACCATGCGCTATGTTACTCAGAATTACCAGAAATAGGGTCAAACTAAGCAGGTGGTTTTAAAGCAAGGTAGATGAAACCTCAGATATCTGCTTTGCAGAAGTGTTTGGGGATGTTCCTAGCGGTGGCTGAGTGGCTTGGGATACATGTATCCTATAGTCTCATTAGCATCTCTTCCAAAACTCCTTCACTCCAAAATAACATACACGTGACAGCCATTGCATAAGCATCACCATCCAAATGACACCTTCAGGTACTTGTTATATTGAAATGTGGATATTGGCTTTTGGGAGAAACAAAGTTAGACTGGGACAGACATAGTGGGTTCAGTTAAATCATGGTCAAATAGAAAAGGAAAGTCATAAGTAAATGGAAAACCCAGAATGCCAGTAATGTGGAAGAAAGTTCAAGATGGAGTTCAGACAAACAGAGCGTTGCTGGAGGGAGCAGGAATGTGCTTGCCTCATTGGAAAAACAGAAGGAACATGAAAACGTTGGACAAAGAAGGAACTGGGTGGTTCTGGAAGGAGTTGATGGCTGTTCACAGAAGGTGAGTTGTGCAGAAACAGGCCTACGAGAAACAGCCATTGATTAGAGGAAGTCAATGCACTGCTTTCTGGCACTGTTTGGTCATAAAAACGATTTGCTCTGAGATTGCCCTCATATTGCTAGGAGAAAGGATTTTGCTTCCTTCAGGGTGTTTTCCCATCATATCTTACGAGAGCTACTAGGACTTGTGCTGAGAATCATGTGGGATTTAGATGCCCTGAGAATGGTGATGGTACTGATCACGGAAAGGCTTAATCCTATCCCTTACCTCACACACTGAAGGAAAAGACGAACTTAACATATATAAATAACAGAGGAAACCTGCTTTATTGTTGTCAAGGTGAGGTATCACAGTTCAAGTTACAAGGATATTAGAAACAAATTTAATAAACTCCATGGATCACTTATTTATGATGCCAAAATGTTATAGTACTTGAAAGGAATTATTTCCATTCTTCTCTGCAGAGAAGTTTTAAATTTTATTTTTCTCTAAAGAAAAGTATTACATTTTAACATATACACTTACAAAACCACAAATACTCAAACCTGATCCAGTGACTATCAACCTAGATCTCACATTTAAAGAAAAGAAGCAAGGTGTGGTGGTGTACACCTATAATCCTGGCACTTGGAGGCTGAGGCAAGAGGATCACCAAGAGTTTGAGGCCAGCCTGGGCTATGTAATGAGTTCATTGTAGGTTTGAGCTACATCATGAGACCATGGCTCAAAAAACCAAAAAATAAAATAAAGTGACTTAAAAATACAGAAAGGAGATAACTGTATTTTTCTAAAATTGAAAAGAAAAGACTAACTAGGGTCCTTAGAGAGTGTTAATGTGGGTGACAGAAGAATAGTGCCACTCAGCAAACCAAGTGCCAGCTGCCATAGGGCAAGTGACTCTTACTGTGCTGACTGGAAGTAAGACCAGCGTCCCTCTCCCCAGCTACAAGTTTATTACACTGCAGAATCTGAGCGACCACAGCAAGAGCAGAACTGCAGCTGTATCCTACGGAAGAGCTAGCTTCTGGCTAGGAGCCATGTTGACCAAAAGAAAATTACACTGGTGATAGATTTCTACTGTTTGTCATTCGGCACTGGAGCGCTAGTGAAATGGAAGGAGCAGAAAGTAAAAGATGAGATGAAGATGGTATTTTACCTCCCTCTCACTGAAGTTATTAGACCAAGGTTTGTGCCTTAGTTGGACAGATAGCAACAGCTTTTCTTAAATAATATGAAAGTTTTGATGCTAATCTAGACTGTACATTTTATTTAAAATGAAGTCTTAGTTAATTTAACATTTAAAGTGCCTGGAAAAGTGATTAGGTTTGTGAAAAATATCAAAGGGCAAAAAAAAAATTGAAGTAAAATAAATGGAGGTAAAGATTTCTTTATCCTGTAATCAAGCACAGCCATTCATTAAATGGACTGCAAAATATAACAGGTGTATTATCCAATTTGTTGAAGTTCCCCGTTGCTATATCCCTGAAGCTTGGCAAAATGGCACAGAATAGGAAGCTAGCAAGTATTTGTTAAAGTTAACTAAGGTCATGTTTATTAAATAATTAAACTCCTGCAAAAATGAACATGAATATGAATACTAGAATTGACATAACACAAAACACTTTTTAGAAAGTATGATTTCAAAAAATATATTGTCAAAATGTAAAGCAATTGGTCAACGCTACTTTTAATGATTTGAAAAAGATATAGATTGTATGAATTATAAGATACAGTTTACATATTTAAATTTCAATAGTGGTTAAAATACAGGCTTTGAAACTGTATGACACTGATACAAGCTTTTAGTCACTTTCTTGGTTTTTTTGGCCTTAGTCCAATATATTAATCTTTTTGAGACTCAGTTTTCTTAACTGTGAAATGAGAATATGTACCCCTTTTGTCTTATGTATATCATGAGAGTAAGTTAAATATATATATTTTAGTCTACTAATATGTATACAATAAGTGTTCGGTAGACATACACTTAATAGCAAAAACAGAACATTTAATTGTTAAAGGGAAGGAAACTGTTCAGAAGGAGAGAACAACTGGGATGAGGGAAAGGAGAAAAGAAAGAAAGAAGGGAAAAATATCTATATACGTATACACAGGATAGTTAAAATAGCTGTACTACTGAATTCTATTGCTTTATTGAAGGGAACAGTTAATGTTTAATTGTTTGATCAATCTTACATGCCTATATTTGTTTATCTGAGTAACCAATTTGAAGATATCAATATGTAATACAGCAACCATTATTAATTTCCTTTCACCTTGTCTGAAATTCTGTATTGCTTGTAATGTTTTTGTGTTATTTCGTAAATTTCTGTGTGTTTGTTAATATGTTTTCATTCATCTTTAAAATTAAAAAAAAGGCCTCTTTTGACTGATATTTTAACATGGTCACTCCATGTACAAAATATACTACTTTTCCTTCCACATAGCCAGGTAAATTAGAAAAGATAGTTAATCTCTTGCTCTTGTTATCTTACATCAATAAATAGAGCTATTTGTATACTTTAAACTTGGAAAATCTATATTGTTTCAACCCAAATCTAATTTACTTTAATAAAATATTTTTGGGAGACATGGTTGGTTGTTTCTATAAACTTTTACAGAAAGGTTAATTACGTATCTCAAAATATAATAATATTACTGATGTTTTTGTAAATATAATTATCAATTTGTTTCATAACACAGTTTTTAACCGAATTACTGAGATAGCAAGTGGGCAAAGACAATTTTGTGCTCTTTAGGCCATCAATACTCGTACTGAAAGATATACTTTATTCTTCTAGAATTAATCTTTCTTTAGAAAACTGGAAAATTTAAAACCAATACAAATGTCTATGTATATATATTCTAAAATTAATATTTTGACATTGATTTATTTTTAAAAGCTGGCAGCAGTAATCCCATACACATAATCAGATATCTTAATATGGAATGTTAGTCATCACTAGTTATTTTTAAATTATCTCATTACTTTTTCTTAGCTTATTAAAATCATCATGTAAAAATTAGTGTTCAATGGCAATAATTTAATTTTATATGCATTTATTGCTAATTTTTCTTTTTTACTAGCATAGTCAGTCTTGGATGAGCAGCTGCTCTATATTTAATTGGAAAAGCACAAGCTAGTCAAATAGAAATAAATTTAGATTATCTTCTTAGTAAAAATTTGAGAGAAAATATATATTACTTTATAAAATTTATGGCTCATTTTTGTATTTTAACCAAAGCTGTTATGATTATGCCCTATGACTCCAGATAAAATAAGTTGATTCTGAAGGCTGAATGATTTGGAGTATAAAAAAATGTTGACTAGGGCTAAATAACCTATTGTTGAGGAAGTAATAGAAATTATAAAATCTGAGAAGAGTTGTAAATAGGCTATTTCAAACTTTTTCCTTATATGCAGAAAATTAATTTTGATTCTTTGCAACATATAGTAGTTCAGCTTCATTAAGAAGTCTCTAATCCAATAGTTTAATTTTCCCTGGGCTTTGAAATTTTATTTCTGATAGGTTTATGCCCATGGTGAGAGAGGAAAAAAGAAATACTGCTAAGAATTGAATTTCCCCATCCTCTCTTTATGAAGTCTCCTGTAGCCCTGCCTAATTTAGTCAACATATGCTTAGTTTAAAATGGAACTAAATTGATCTCTAAGGCACATTGCCACACAATCTGGGGAGGGCGGTAAACCCCTAAATGTAATCAGCTGCCACTTTCAAGTTGCCTGATCTGCACTATGAATTCCATATTAAGACTCTGAATATCAGAAAAGAGCAGTGAGAGTATATTTATAGGAAACTTAGCTTAATAAATCCAGTATTGCAAATACTCTAATATAAAGGAAATGTTTAAAAAGGTTAAAAGATATACAAAAATATATTATAAAATTATATTTCAGTTGAGTGCCTTATAAGGTCACCCTAAATTAATTTCGAAAATAAGTAATGCACACGCATACTGAAAACAATTTATGATACATTTTTTCTATTTTTTCTATAATGGTCTTCAAATCTGATCATATAAATCCCTATATGTGTCTAATGTGTGTGCCCGTTACCAGCTTGATTACCTTCCCCTGCCAAATTCTTTCTGTTATTGCATTTCAGTTTGGTGGGGGAAGGGTTTAAAAAAATCTAAATAGGAAAAAACTGTGTTGATGACAGCACAGCCACTTAATATTCACTCCCCCACAACATCTGTTCCAGCTGTGGGAGCTGGGAAGCATACCTCCAGCATGGTCAGCAGCTCCAGTCAAAGAATATTTCTCTTAAAGTTAATTTATTTCATAAATAAAATAATAATTAAGTTGATATAGGGTAAATTAATATAAAGAACTACATCATCTCTTTGCAGTTGAGAGCAAGAGATTATTCAATTTTGGGTATTATCTTGACTAGAAATTATTTGTACCATGTTTCATAATCTTTAATATTGTATTTATTTTTAGAATAGTTTGAGGAAAACAATAGCTGTTATACTTTCAAAGAGAAGAGTTTCTGTCTTCCTTTTCACAATCTATTCTTCTCTTTCAATTGTTTTCCTCCCTTCTAATTTGCACTTTAATGTATGAATTTAAACTACTATTGCTTTACTAACGTTTTGTTTCAAAATGCTTTCACTTTTGTACATGGCAGAGTTCCCTATAATTATTTAAGTTGCTTGGATATATGAATAATTCCAGTCTCTATTCGTTGGAGCAGAGTTTAATCTCAAGTGTTTCTGTCAGTTTTATTATTCATCTCCATTTAAAAAAATACTTCTTTAAAAAGTTCCTTCCATGACAATGTTCTTCAAAAAGATTGGAAGGACTGATCTTCCGGTAAAATAGGTACCACATACTCACTTGATTTATTGTATGTTGCTTTGCATAATGAAGCGTTTAATTCTACTACATTCAAATGGATGGTATTGATATTTGTACCTTTTTAATACAGCAATATCTCTTAAGTAATTTAGAGTTATCCTTGTTTTTAAGCTGTCAAAATTAAATACAAGGTAATTCAATTTTATGTCTCTGAAAAATAATTATATTTGTTCAACTTAGAAATCTGTAAAAATTTCCCTTGAAATTTAAAATCTTAAGTAGGAAATGTTATACACTGATTCCTATTCAATAATGCTTTAACAAAACACAGTAAAATCTTCACCATTTTTTTCTGGTAATTTTAATGAGATCCAGAAAATACATAGTTTTGCGAATTGTCCCACTCACTGTTAGTGTTTACTTTTCCTTTGCAAAGCTCTGTTGTTTTCATATTCTAGTTTAGTGTTCTTTCCTGCATGCCCATTATTACTCACAAAAATAATAATAAAGTCACTTTATGTTTTCTCTGTTACTCAAAGTTTTTACTATGTAATTCATTTTTTGTAAAACAATAAGAACAAATTAGCTTTTGTTAAACCATACATTTCCAAAAGTATGTTCTTTCTTAGAAGTGCTTACTACTAAAATTTTCGCATTTATATCCAGCACCCAGATCCACTTTCACAGTATCATCAGAAAAACCAACTGAGGTCCTGGGATATAGCTCAGCAGCATAAGTGCCCGCCTGGCAAACCTGAGCTCATGAGTTTGATTCCCGGTTTCAAAAAAAAAAAGAAAAACCAACTGATTAATGTAAGTAAAATTAAATGTTGAATTAAATTTAATTGAAACTAATAGGCACATCTGCAAAAGAAAAGCAAATTGAAACTACATAAAATATTGACAAATAAATTTATCATAGCATAATCAGCAATAACAAAATTGTAAAGGGACAGATTTACTAAATTCAAAATGTCATTGTCACCATTATCTTCATCAATATTTTCAAAGCACAAATTTAATTTTCCTGAGTTATTATATTTATATATATATGTTTATATATATATATATATATTCAGGCAAATACTTGTTTAGTGATATTTTCATGTGAATGTATTTTCTTCTTTACTAATTAACAAAACCATGTCATTTTTCCTGACCTCCGTTTTAAGGTAAATTCTGATTTCTTGTGGGTCTCATTCTTTATTTCTTTTCATTTATATTATATGTTTCTCCATAGACCTTAATGGTTTTATTTGATTCACTAATTGATTATTTTATTTGATTTATGTCATTCTTGCTGTAAGTCAAAAGAACCTGCTTAATCAAAAGAAGTAATCACAAAACCCAGATAAGATTATTTGATTGGGTTTCAATGCATCCCTACCTAAATAGCTTTGATAACCAATGTTGCCTCTGATTTTCAGGGCCAGAAGTGATCCAAAGGTCAACTTCCTAAGTCAGCAAACAACTTTCTGGGTGGGAAAAAAGATCTAACCATTGTGAATGAAGGAAGACATACAAACAAGACTGAATTGTCCAGAAAGGCTTAGGATTCAATAATAGACCACATAAGAATGAGTCATACCAACCTTCCTCTTTTCTAGATACCTATTCTAGTGAGAGACAGACAACAGTGTTTTGAGGAAGTAAAGACAGACAAAGGAAGAAATATGCATTTTGTCTTTCTGACACATCTGCACCAGAAAGAAGCCCTGAATTATGGAGCAATAGTACAAAGAAAAGCATAGTTTGAGTAGATCTAGTTATAAAATTTATAGATTATTGAATGCAAAGAGTTATATCATATTTTACATACACATGAATGTAAATATATGTAAATATACTCATATAAATCTCTATCTCCATTTACTTGTTCATATATACACGCACACACACATTAAATGTTTGCAACTATATCTAAATGTCCATGTATATATATGTATACGTATATATTATATATAGCAAGGTAAAAAGGTTTTGCATGCCAGCAATGTCAGCATTAAATTCCTTCACTCTACATGCTTTGCACTGGTTGTCTCTACTAAGTTAATAATGTTTAATTTTTTAATTAAATTTTGTTACATTCCCACAGCTTGCCTGCCTACTTCCTTGCTGCTCTTGGATATGACCTTGGCAAAGGGAGCATGGTACTCTGTTTGTATGGGTCAGTTACTCTCCTTTTAACTTGTAAGTTGGCTTGCTTTGGTGAACAACAGTCAAAGTTACTCACACAGCAGAGAAATGCAAGTAGATTTTCAGAAAAATGTTATGGATGCCTACTTTAAACAAACACAGATAATGTTCATAAAATAGAAAGGAATGAAGAAAATCTTTAAGATGAAGAAAACTAGTACTTCTTTTAGTGGCACATATATTAACACAAAGAAGAATAAATACATTGGATGCAAACATAAAAATTATGTAGGCTTTGAAATCCTGCATATTTTCTTATTTTGCTCCAAAAGTTATGATGAGATGTATACATTTCTTACCTGGAATCCCCAAGTGGTAACCAGTAGTAAAGTTTGCTTTAAATCCCCTTCCGGCCAGTGATGTGTCAGTGATGAAAAGTACAATCATTCTGTTGGTGGTAGAGAACACATCCTTCATTGGGCCAGAGCCTGTGTACACAGCTGTTTCAGAAGAAAATAGGATAATCAGTGATTTCTTTGAAACAAGGACATACCTTTATTTCCCATCTGTCTTCTAGATGAAGGGCTACATGTAGTGTGATTCATTCATGAAGGAGTTACTTGTCACTAACGTGTAGATCCTTTTATATCTTTCAACATTGCTTCTACAAAGATGACTTCTGTATTAATTTTTTAAATATTACTTGAAGTTCTGCAGCTTTCTAGCTTATTTAGAAATTCCTCATAATATTATCTGCATTAGCAGATATTTACCTCCTTTGAACAGTAAAGGTTATAAAGTAATGAAGGTTAGAGCCCCTTTAGCATATTTCTGTCCAAATTAATTTTATAGTATTTGTAAGTTGAATCATAAAATCAAACCTGAAGAATGAGTTAGTGACAAATAATATAAACCTAAATGGTGGTTTTCAAACTATTTCCCACTAATCCCTAGACTTTATGGATTTCGTAAACATGCTTTACTCAACTATGCTTCGGCTTATTAAAAAATACATTCATCTTCTTAATGGTTTTATGTGTTAGAAATCCCACAACTTAGTCCCAAAAGAAGTTTTTATCTATCAGTTTGAGAACTGTAACCATAGTACTTCTGGATTTGTTACTTTCTTTTCAGTGATTTATGTACAAAGTAAGAGGGGAAATGACACATTTTTTTTATTTTTCCTGGTAGGAAGTACACTGGAGTGTTTATTAAAAAAGATGATTTATATTGAAAAAGGAAAAGCTTGTATTCTTACATGAATATATGAAAACCAAATTTGAAGTTTCTCAGTTCTTTGTAGTATCCTACCACTACGGAGACTTTCCTTACTCTGTGTGTGGCTGTCAAAATCCTCTCTGAGGTAGAATACACCCTAGGCTTTTGAGGGTTTTGCAGGAGAATTCTGCCTGGGGGCAGACGGATTATGTGACTAGGGAATCTTCCCCACTGTGCTCCTGCCTGTGCAAGAGAAAGTTACCCAGGGCATCTGCATCCATTGCTTGCAGTGTTCTTGTGGTTGGATCTTGATTGCGAGGACATTCAGCTAGAGTTTACAGTAACGGATGTGCTTAGCTTTTGGTCTGCAAGTTTTAAGGATACTTCCTGGTAAGAATTAATGACTTAAAAACATTAAACCCGGTTTGTCAAGAATGCTGAAGATGATTATTATTATGGTAACAATGCAGCTGTGTCCCACATGGAAAGTTCCACATAGAAATCAGTATGTTATGCTATTGTATTTTCATTTTACTAGCTGTAAAAATGATTGTCTGTTGAGATATGCTCCATCTAGCAGTCCAAAGTTTCAAGCTATACAACATTCATAGTATTCAGACTGCAGCCTTACCTAAGAACAAGGAATCAACTTCTCCTCCATCTCTGATCTCAACTACATCTTCAACATTTTCTAAGTCAAATTCTTGAAAATGAAGTTGTATATTTTTTCCCTTTTGTGCATTTAAAATCCAAACACCTATAAGAAATAAAATACAAAACTTAGTTTTGAAAACTAAATTGTGTAGTTTTTCCATTTGTGCATTTAAATCCCAAACATCTTAAAGTAAAAGCAACACTTATTTGACAATACACTGGTTTTGATTTCTCTTAAAACTCCATTACCTGTAGAATTGCAAATCACTTTTAAAGATTTTATTTTTATTTCATGAAAACCAACATTCTAAGTTTTTTATTTTGTCCTGTGTTTTGTTTTGTTTTGCTTTACTTTTTGATTGGAAACTACATTGGTGTTTTGGTCAAGAATATTTACAGGGGCTGGGGATTTAGCTCAGTGGCAAAGCGCCTGCCTGGCAAGCGCAAGGTCACGAGTTCAGTTCCCGGTACCGGAGAAAAACAAAGCAAAAAACAAAACAAAACAAAACAAAACAAGAATATTTA
>NW_004955407.1:19568780-19593586 GCF_000276665.1 Chinchilla lanigera
GACCTTGCACTTGCAAGGCAGGAACTTTTGCCGCTGAGCTAAATCCCCAGCCCTGCTTTGCTTTTTGATTGGAAACTACATTGGTGTTTTGGTCAAGAATATTTACAGGGGCTGGGGATTTAGCTCAGCGGCAAAGCGCCTGCCTGGCAAGCGCAAGGTCACGAGTTCAGTTCCCGGTACCGGAGAAAAACAAAACTAAAACAAAACAAGAATATTTATAGTAAAATGTCTATTAAATTTGAAATAAATTTTCATAAATGAATTTTTTATGTAAACTGAGGTACTTTAAAGATTGTAGGCACATACTTCTGCAGTACTAAATTTATGAATATCAAAAGATGTTAACCTTTTAATTTGCATGCACTTAAATTTTTATGATTAAATTTATAAAAAATTGAGTAAAATGCAATACATAGTCAAGCAAATTTTAACATGTATGTAAAATTTTAGCATTTATTTATATATTTTGCATGCTGATAATTCATTTGGAAATCCTTTTCCATGTTAATAAACATTACTTTTCATTGATTTCTAGAGTGATTTAGCTTTTGTATCGTGTTCTAGGTGATTTCCTCCCTTCTTATGAGTAGTCTCATTTGCTCTTAAGGAATGAGATTTCTTCTTTACAGTAGTAACTTCAAAGTATTTCACGTTTCTTTTGAGATGTAGACAAATTCATCCCAATATTTACTGCTTATGTACATGCCTTAAATTCAACAGGTTCTAAAGGGAAAACAGAATTAACTTTTTACATGTTCATTCCTCCTCGTCCTATTTCAGTGAGTGCTCCTCCCAGTCACACCCTCGCCATTGTTAAAGTTAACACTCTGCTGTTTTCCTGTAAACTGACATCTCCCTGATGCTTTTGTAATAAAACTCCAACATCATCACATGGTACAAAATTCTAAACTGTCAGTAACATGTTTCCATATTAAACATTCTCTAGAAAGTTAAGTGATGGTTCCTCGTGTTTGTATGTTAAGAACTTCCATGCGCCTTCTACACAGCATGCTGCCTTTAGCTTTATTTTAACCTTCTCTTGAACGTTTTATGATGCCTGCTTATCTAAATCCTCATACAGACAGTTATCATTCTTTTTTGCTTTTTACATATTTTAATATCTAACAAAGTGCTTAGTAAGTTCTGGGTGAATGAGTAAATTTCTTTGATTTCTCCACATTATTTTATATTTGGACTCTTTTTGAAGTTTTTACATTATTACTTTACTCAACAAAGTAGAAATTTATTTTCAGTTCGAAGTACAAATGATCATCTACGTTTCCTCATATAAGTCTAATTAGATTAATAGCTGTTTATTTATTTTGATCAGATATATCCTTGTAAAAGTGACTCCATTTGACTCTGAAATTGATGTTTATATCTTCTTCTCTGAAGGGAGAGGTTGGCATTTTTCTAACACATTTTGCATTGTCATTGGTGTAATTCTTTCACTGGTAGAAATCTCCTTTTAGACCAGTTGTCCTAACGAGGCATGGGCCTGGGAGGAACAGGTCTGGTTTCCAACTTGGACCTAACGAAGCAGAATTTCGCAGGATGAGCTTGGGATTCTGCATCTTTACTGCAATGCCTATGTAGCTCTACTGAGCTTCTCTAGGTAGTACCATTGACTTTGAAACAGTCTGTGTACAGTTTTTGCAAACTGTTCTCTCTACATTTAGGTGTTTTAGTGATCCTCATTATTTCCTTTTTTATGCTGGGGTATCTAACCACCTTACCTGGCTGTGTGCTTAATTGATTTTACTATACATTTGCCAAAATTGTGGACGTCATAATTGGCTCTTTACTTTTTATCCTTATAACTGACTTTGTTCTATCAAATTGCAAACTTTTCATACCCACTATGAACATTGCATGCATAAGCAAGGCAAGGGAGACTAGGAGAGAGGTATCTGCAGTAAGGCTGGCTCTCCCACTTATTGGTGTTATCCAACCCTTTCCTTTGAAGTATAATAATGACTGCTACTTTTAAAAGTTATTGTGAGAATTGACTGGAAAAAATGAATATTAAGCATTAGCATTCTACCTGGTGTGAAGTAATTACAGAATTAGCAACAGTTATTTTGAGTCTCTCATCGTATTAAATAATGTCATAGGCAAAAAATGCTGGGTGTACCGTGTTTGACAAATTAACCTTGCTGTGTTAAGGGAGGATCTAACCTCAACGTAGGTGTCCCAGAAAAGAAATGGCTCTTACAGAAAGCCTGATTAGGGTAGCTGCTTGGAAAGTCTGGAGAACTAAATGTTGTATTTGGTTCCCATAGTTCAAAAGGTCCTCCACAGTCGGCTGAAAAGGAAAACAATAAAAAAAAAAAAGTCATTAGCAGCACAATGTTTCACACACAATACTAGAAATTTATAGTTAAATTTCTTAGAATACTAATTCTGACATATAAATTTTAGGCTTTCTTTCTTTCTTTCTTTCTTTCTTTCTTTCTTTCTTTCTTTCTTTCTTTCTTTCTTTCTTTCTTTCTTTTTTGGTCTTTTTGAGACAGGGTTTCACTATACAATTTAGGCTTGTCTTGAACTCGCTTTGTAGCCCAGGCTGGCCTCAAACTTGTAGGATTTTATAACACCATGTATGTTTTCTTTCTAGATGTGAAAACGTACATAGATTTTTGGGAACAAATAATATTTTGTGAGAATTTCTATTAATTTTATAATTTTCCCCATATCTGGATAAGCCATATAATTTTTACTTATTTTATTATTTTCCCCGTATCCTTCCTCAGCCTCCTAAGTGCTGGTATTATAGGTGTGTACCACCATGCCCAGCTTTAGGTTTTCCATAAATGAAAAATTTGTAACAATTTAGGGAAAAGATATAAGTAAATGGGTCTCTTTGCTAAAGACCTCAAAATCTTTCTATTTTTATTGCTTTTGTGAGTCTTCAAGAGAATATAATAATGTGCACCATTTCCCAAAATTATTTGAATAAGGAAAACCTTTTTGCCAAACCTCTTATAAGTAGGCTTCATGAAATAAGCTATTGGATCCCAGCAATAGCAAAACAAGAATATTTATAATAGAAGAAAGCCTTTACCTGCCACTCTTGTATGAGAAGGGCTAGTAAATTCTGTACTTCTTGTTTTTCTATAAGTGTGGAGAAAAAGCTTTTCAATCCTGCATATTGAGGCATTTGACAACCAGGAAAGGCAGACTGAGTCTCCTTGCTTAACAATTCCCCTGAACTGATCTGTTATCTAACATGTTTTGGGAGTCAGATTGGGACTCATGGAGCTTAATTCAAATTTATTAGAAAAAATGGAACATCTTCCAGTTCAGGATATGACACTTTAGCCAGATTAATTTAATGATATTTTAATATGTTTCACTTTATATTCTAATTTATTAGAAACAAATTCTAAGTAATATAAAAATTCACCAACTACTGTCCCAGTTTTCTAATTCTTATTGTATCATCATATTTAGAAATAATATCAAAGGAATAAAAGAATCTAAATTGAAGTATTTTTGAAATATATATCTATACATCTATATCTATATTTATATCTATCTATATCTATATATTTATTTTACTAAATGGCATGGAATTTACCCTCACCAAACTAGAAACCAGATTCTAGGAGATATAACTGTCTCATAAATGGAAGTGCCTTCCATTATACATTCCATTGGACACTGTATATATTATATGTGTTATATTTAGATCCTTTGAAATTCATGTGCATCTTTCAAATTTACATGTAACAAGTACTTATATTTTGATTCATGATATATATATGAAGGGAATAAAGGAGGCCCTTACTGTACCTCAGTAGTAGCAGTGTTGGCAAATTGTCTTGTTCTATGAAGTTATAAGGCATGGTCTTATGTCATGTGCCTTTCTGGGCCAGGCTTATCCAGATATGGGGAAAATTATAAAATTAATAAAAATTATCGCAAAATATTATTAGTTCCTGAAAGTCTATGTATATTTTCACATCCTGGAGGAAAACATACATGGTGGTATAATAGGAAGATGCATTAGAGATATTGGATTAAAATTGTGCTCTAAGCTCACTGTTCTTTTAAGACTTGGTTTTCCCAAATTTAAAATAGTTCTATACTAAAGATTTTTTGAGTTCTTGTAAACAGATAATTTTTGAAAAGTGCTTCTCCATTACTAGAAGTACTGGTTTTCAAAGCATCCCGTGGATTAAGTAATTGTGGTATTTCAGTTTTAAATGGCCAGTCTGAAATTTGAAGTCATGCAGTTACTCCTTTGTGCCATACACATTCACCTGTGTGTCAAAGTGTCAAAGATCAAGACCTCATCTGTTGACCTCAAGCTTATTCCACAGTACCCTATTATCTCCCAGTGAGTTTATTGAACTCTGAATCATTTCCAGCATCTGGTCCAAGCCATGGAAGCATAGAGTAAGTTTCAATAAGTGGAATTTGACAGGTATATGAGAAAAAGAGAGTAGAAGTGCACTGAAAAGGAAGGTCCATGAAGGACAGATCTAAAAAGAAGAAAGTAATGTACTTAGGATGCTGAAGAAGGGATTTAAATCAAAGGAACGGTAATGAGGATGGATGAAGGGTAGGTTCTCCACTTGAAAGCAATGATCTCTTGACTAATTTTTTTGTGAAGATTTCTAAAGGATCTGCTAAAATCCTATAATGCCTACATGCACATAATTCATTTAATCTTAGTAATTCTCCACTTACATGCATAAACCTATCTTCAATGAGACCAAGGGGAGAGGTGAATTTCTTCCACAGAGCAAAGATTGATGACTGCAGAAAGCCAACTCGACCGGTGTCGTCAGTGTGAGTGTGTGTGTGTGTGTGTGTGTGTGTGTGTGTGTGACACCGTTATCTCTATTTCTAGTTAAGGAAAACGAAGATTTCAAAGTGTTTACAACTAATATAGTAAACACCTGATGTTTTGAAGATGCCTTGAATTCTCATGCGATTGAATGTTTAACAGAGGATTACAATATAAGTAAAAATGAGTAGATAGAATTTTAACAAACTCACAACCAGAGCAAAAAAAGATTATCAAATGGAATTGTTAAGCTTGTCCAGCCTGGCAGTTTACTTAGCTGTTTTCCTTTAAACAGAAGTCTTAGGAAATTCATTCCTTTAAAATACTGAGATGCATTTGAATTACAGTTTTGTATTAAATGAGTGACCTCCAAGATGTCTGTGATTTTTGCTTGATTAAGAAATTTCACTTATGCTCTGCATATAAAAGACTGTAAAGAATTAACAAAAGTATTTTAAACCATTCTAAATATCATGACAGATTACTTTTCTTTTTTGTTTTTTTTCTCCAGTACCGGGAACCGAACTCACGACCTTGTGCTTGCCAGGCAGGTGCTTTGTCGCTGAGCTAAATCCCCAGCCCCCCAGAATTACTTTTAATGGTGGTGGGAGTAAGGTGGAGATGGAACATGTGCTTCTTAGTAGAGGAGTCAAAGATTCATGAAATGTAATTTCAGATATCACAGTCATGCTGTCTCATTAGATAAGTCGTGTTCACCCGGGGAAGGAGTTAAAGCAGTCTGTTTAGGGTAGGAGATTCTACTCATTTATAGTCTTAAGCTCTTTCATTTCTCTTTTTTGAAGCTGTTTGCAAAAACATTTGTACTCTGACTAATTTCTGACTATGCCAGTAGGGATTTTCACTGCACATAAAATATAAATAGCATGCAGTATTTTGCAAAGTAGTTGCCAGGGATAGATAATATCCTTGAGGCATAGCATTTTTAATTCATGCTTAAGCTTCTGATTTCCATGACATATGTGACAATGCGGAGACATTTACTGTGGGGTGGAAAGGAGGAGAGCGTAGCTTCCATTTAGAGTAAGAGCATTTGAATTAAAGATCTTTAGGGTACAACAATAAAGAAGAAAACAATTGCAATAAAATAGGTATTTGATTGATAATCCTATGTGAGGGAAATAATAGATGTAGCTTCAGAAAGGGTATCTCACACTGATGATTACTTTAAAAGTAGTTTTTAAAAAACAATAATTATTTTTATGAGCATAGTAATATGTTGCAAATCCTTTTCACTATTATAGTTAGCATTTTAAAAATTTGGCTGTCATGAATATTTGGTTTCAGTTTATCAAAATTTATATTGCCTTTAATAAGTGGTTGTGACAACTCATGGCAAAATTAATAAATACTTTTTTATAAAATACTTATATTAAATGTGTGACAAGCTTAAATTGTCTTTCCCAGTTGGTTTGTTTGTTCTTAATAGAAATCTAGCCAATGATAGTAAAAAGTGGGTTACTTGTTTTAAAAGTACAAAACAGCTAACACAAAATAGACCAGTTAAAAACATTCACACAAGAGTCTTTGAGTGAAGTTAATATGGAATTTTCTGGGAGTTTTCCTTCTAAGTGAAATGAATAGCAGAGAATGATATGCTGAATATAACCATCAATCACCAGGACAGAACCAGGTAGTGATTCATTTGTACATGGAGAACTCAAGTTAAATTATTTAGCTTTATCTTGGGGTCCTGAAATATGGATTTCTTTTTGTACACATCTATTATATTTGTATGTATCTTGTAATGAATCATCAGAATAGCTTTGGAAATTGGTATCATGTTGATGTAACAGAATGTTTGCTTTCTTAAAATGCGCTTAGCATAATGTCCACATTTCAATTAATCCATGACAATGCCACAGATACAATGGGGGGAGGGGGAGGTTAGAGCAGCAAGTGAGGGAAGTCACAAGATGGGAGAAACCTTGCCATTATGAAAACTGGACTTACATTTCCCCAAACTAGGCACAGCCTGCATCGCTAGGGACAGGGAGGAAACAGAACCTCATTATTCATTTACTGGTCTGGGACTATTTTCTTATTTAAATGCTCCGTAAAGAGTGAAAGAAAAGTTATTACTCAGTCAACTATGGTTTCTTTTTATTTTTGCTTAAACAAATCAGTGATCTGGAACTAGAAAAGCTCTGTGCAAATAAGAATTTCACTGAACCAATTGCAAATGGCATTAGAATAAAATTGTTCAGAATGCATTTGATGGTAATTAACATTTTCTGCTGCGCTCAATATTGCCTTGAAGTAAACCATTTGGAAAGTGGAACAAACATATTCTGGGCAAATTCTAAGTTTATTTTTTAAATCAGATGGGTTATTGTATCATTATAATTTTCCAAATATTAAAATATGCAAAGATACCAAGCTTTCATGGTATTGGGGTATTATCATTTATTCTCTCTTCATATCTCTAGATATGAAGATATGTAGGCCATATATATATAAACTTAACATATGAAGCCATATTTAAAGTTTTATTTGAATGTATGGTATATAAATAAGTTATCTCAAATATTATATTTTATGCAACATGGTTTCCTATGTTTTAAATATTGTACATTTGAAACTATGTTGTTTATCTGTAGAGTGTTTTCAGTGATGAATAGAAAGACAGATTGACAGAAAGGATTAAGAAGAAGGCCTACAGTTTTAAATGATTGCCATATCAAACTTTGCTAGTACTTCGTCTTTTATTAAACTGATAGTGATTTTAAAGATTTGGAATGTATAATTTATTGCTATACCTTACATTTCTTCTGCAGTGCTTTTCACATTGTATTTACATACCTTAAATGAGTGTTTGAATATTGCAGAATTCATGAATAGCCTGCATAAGCACCTAAATATACAAGCTACAGGTGGAAACTAGTCGTAAGTGTGAGGGACCAATAGGACAATATTGTATTTTCAACTTAATGGTACTCATTTATTTGTTACATGTTTTCAAACACTAGTCATATACCTTTAGCTTTTCACCTCTAATGTGCCTTTTTCCTTTAACTTGCAATTTGTAAGCTGACACATATACAATTTTGGAAGTATTATGTTTCAAGTGTGCTTGAAAAAATAAAAAATGGAGTGGTTATGCTTCCCTTCTTAAACCCACGACAAAAGAGAGCAGCGGGGAGGCTCAATCCAAGTAGAAATGCAGACTCACACCGACTTCCTACCACTACAGTTCAAAGGTGGGGGAAGTCGTTGTATGAAAATAACAATTCAGTGTGAAAAGTATAATAGAAAGAGTATTTGATATGATTTGTCATTATCTGTACCTTTCTTTTTTCTATAAATCCCATCATTTGAAAGTATTGTGAAGGGATTGTATCTTGTGATAAGGACAAAATGAATGATAATGAGTTTTCTCTGAGCTGACATGTTTCAAGTTCAGTTTAAAACACAAGGAGATATAGGTTTCTTATTTATTCTTTTGATTAAAAGATCATACAGGGCAAAGAATCTTGGTCAATACTCAGCTGCAACACATGAATGGCTTGAAGGAGGGAAAATAGTACAAAGATTTCAAAGGCACCATTTCCAGACAAACATCTTCTGTTGACCTCATCTATATATTCAAAGTACAGGTTCACTCACTGTCATTAAATTATTCTAAAACTAGAATTGGTGAGTATCAGGTTTACCTGGATTCCCCTTGGAATCTTAAAATCCTCTTTAAAAAGATCATGAGAACTTTATGGCACCTTCTCCAACAGCTACAGGTTGGTCCTCAGGGACAATATAGCATTAATTTGTGTTTTAGTGAAAACAAAAATGGAAATCAGCACTTCCATTGCTTTCAATAATGAAAAAGTACTGGGTATGATGTGGTACTTGGGAGGCTGGGCAGAAGGATCGTTATGAGCTGGAGCCTACCCTGGGCTACATAGCAAGATCTTGTTTCTAAAACTCAAAGCAAACAACCAAACAAAAACCTAAATATGCAAAAGTTCTGATATGATTGTAAATATGATGTATAACAAAATCATGAATGACCTTTTAAAGTTCTTATGTAACATGCACATAGATGTTACTTATATTTTAATCTTTGATTTTCACTGAATTAAGTGAAGAAAAATTTCACTAAATTAAGCCAAGAAAACAAAAACAAGTCAAAGCAAGATCTACCTATAAACAATGACTTAGGAAAACTACACATTATGGTTACTTACTAGGAAGTTCTGGTGGAGGAGTTGGAACCAAAGTTGGCTCTGGGTAAAGACTCTCATTACAAATTCCATATGCTAGGCTAATGTCATCCAGTGCTATATCACTCAGCTGCTGGTTTTTAAAAGCATTGAAAGCAACCTGAAATTCAAAGACATATATTAAGTGATTTCCCCTAATCTGTTCTGACTTTTCTTCTTGTGACTCAATAACTCGGCAGAATCCACACTGTGAGAGCCAAATATATGACAACCAAGTTATTACATAGTGACATATGGATGGGTTATGACTTTTAAGTACTTTTGATTTATGTGTACCCACTCGCTAAATTTTCACTTGTGTCTTCCTCCTAAGTTAAGAAAAGTTATAGTTTCTGACTCTGTCTCTCTTGGTGTCATCAGATTCCATTGTACTCTGTTATACGTACACATCATTTGGCACCAGACACCCACCTTCTCCAACAATATTACAAACCCAAGTGGCTGCTGTCAGCTTTCTTAGAGCGTAGATACCCTGAAGAGGAATCACAGTGATTAGATAATTTAAGTATGTGATTAGATCAACTAAATGGGACAACAATAGGCTCATTCAGGGCTTGCTGTACTAGTCCTAGTTCACCCACAGTTCTGTGTGGGATACTGTATATAGTTGTTGCCCAGAGGACCCAAAACCAGACTGTGAGCAAAGGTAGTATTAGAGGTTCTCAGGTAGAAAGTATTCATTTGCACTTTCTTGCATACTTGTCTATATAAGAGAAGAAAAACATGAACGGAATACCTATTATATGCACCTTATGAATATTACACTAAAATAATGATAAACATTATCTTATTTAATTTTTGAGCACTACTGTACACTCATTCACTCACACATGTATGCATTCATTTCACCTACTTCAGGCCGGTTGGCATGCTAAATGGGTATTACTTTCTTTCATGTATGAGCGCAACAAATTTCAGAGACTCAGGTGACTTGCTCAAGATTTCACAATAAAACAGCAAAGCCAAAGTACAAATACAGTAGTTCCCCTTACTATAAGGGAATATATTCTAATACCCAGAGTAGGTGCTTGAAATATCAAACAGTACTAAACTCTATACAGACAATATTACATCAAATATTGCATATATATTACTTATGATAAAGTTCGATTTATAAATTAGGTATAGTGAGATGAATAAAATAATAATAAAATAGAGCATTTATAATAACAAGCTATAAAAAATTGTTTAAAATTTATGAGTTGTTTATTTCTGTGATTTTTCCTTTGAAATTGTTGGACTCTTGTTGACTGTAGGTAACTGAAACATGAAAAACAAACTGTGGATAAGAGTTAGGGGACTACTGTGTTTGTAGGACTTGATATTCTCACTCTTCCAGATGAACTAAAACCAAATATATGGACCCGGTTACACCACTTTAGAAAAGGCTGTCAGCCAGTTGAGTCAGATTTGGCCACTGAAATACTTATTTCTTCACTTCTAAATCTCTTTGTTCTGTACATGGACCATTGCTCCTTACTCTTTCTTGGATTATAAGAAAAAAATCAAATTTGAGGAAGAAAACTCCATAGTAAAATATTTGAAACAGAAGGAAAAAGGAAGAGCAGGAAAGCAGGAAAAACAGAAGAAGGAATGAAAGTGTTGGGGCAAGAATGAGGAAGAGGTCAGTGATGACTGCCTGACTCTCAAATGTCAAATCAGAGGAGAGAGCTGAAGCCTTTGGTGATGACAGAGTATTTCTAAATATATGTCTTTTAAAAGTGATACTACCTCTCTTGAAATTAGCCAATTAGAGCATTGCTAATTTGACCCAACTAATAGCCTATATTTTAGTTACCAAAACCCTTAGGAAGAGATCACATTAAACTGTTATCTGAAAAACTGATTCACCTTGATGTGAAATAAATGATCAGAGGCTTCCAATGATACAACTCATCGAATTTGTTTTCAAAGGAAATATATGGAGATAAAGCCACAGTTGGGGAGGGTGGGTGGAGACTGACAGGCATGGATGTCCTAATTGGAAAAGTTGCATGCAGAAAAGTGAAAGGCTGACCTATGTGGGGATTGTGAAAAGGTAAAAATCTCAAGGTGGTAGAGAAAGTAAGGAGACAGGGTTGGCCTGAGCTATGAGGTTGTGGAAAAAAGTTGAAGTCTTCTCCAAAGTTTTAAAGGATTTATGGATCATTACAAGCTGTACTTTTCAAATAGCAAATTGTTGGTTTTTAGTAAGTCAATCAGTAAATGAAAATAAAGGTACTCAAAAAAAAAAAAACTTAGAGAGATTAGAAAGATAGATTCGGAGAGGTGTATCTTCAGAAAATAAATTACCCTTTTCACTGCTGTCATTGTAAAATGTTCTCACATCACCATAAATAAATACAAATATAAATCACAAAGTGTTTTGCAAACCTTAAATTCCACTGTTTCATTTAATGTTACTTGGCCATAATTCCAGTTTTCTCCGTAGTTTCCTTCTTTCTGGAAAACTGTCTTCTCCAGGTTGTCATCACTGCTAATATTAATGCTGAGTTTGTAGACATTGTCACCATACATATAATACCTAGTTTGGAAATAAGCAAAAATGTTTGCATTCCTACCACATTCGAGTAAGTGCCTTTTAGATTCTTCAGATGCTTTACTACCTTTGAAGTTTGCTCTTCCCTTGGCTGTGAGAATTCCTCAGAAGAGGAGGAAAAGCTACAGAATTTTGTTGCTTTATCAGTTAAAAAACTAATAGCACCCAAGTTGAAACATTGGTCCATATTTTAGTGAAATCTAAGCTTGGTACCCTGAGAAAGGCAATGCTACTCATTCAATAAGACAATATTTAACATGTGCTTCCCCAGAAACCAAAGCAGTAACTAACTACAGCATACCAGAAACTAAGGCAGACTGGATTTGAAGAGGGGCTTAAGGGTAAGCTTAAAAGCCCCACTCTTTCTCTTCTTCCTCCTGGGCCAGTTGGCGTAGAAACATAAAATCCTGTGAAAACAATGAAAAAACATTTTCACTTACTAAAATATTGGCATCTTTGTGGTGTGAGATGCATCATTATAAACAGAAAGGGACACTTTAGGATGAAACCACATAAAAACATTATGGGGGTGGGTACTGAACCCTGGGAGCTCTGAATTGTATCCCCAGTTCCTTTACCTTCTCTTCAAATTTTTCTTTTGAGATAGGGTCTCTCTAGATTACTCAGGCTGATCTTGCACTTGTGATCCTCTTTCCTCATCCTCCTGAGTAACTGGAATTATAGGCGTGGCTCATCACACCCAGTGGAAATGTACAGTATTATTATAGAATGACAGGATACTACTCTCCAACCCAGAAATAAATAACTCTGCCACAACAAAGAGCTATTTAGGAAAATCAATTCACAATTCTGGAATCTGCTCTTTAAATCCAATTTATTATATATTTTAAGTAATCCACATCTTTGAGACAATCAGTGCATGAGGAAATTTAGACATGAGGATAGTCCAACTCATGATTTATAAAAGTATTTAAAGACATGGCTGAAGGCAAGTTAAGAGTTTAAAAGACTCTCAGTTTTACATTTCATTGACTACAGTGCTTATCTCTACATGAGAAGTCATTAGATTGTACAGTGGTTTTATCTTCTACCTTCCTTGGAATGACAACTAATCAGATAACAGTGCAGCAGGAAGGATGCTAATCCATGTAAAAGCTTTAAAAATAGCACAAGTCACTGCATAAAGTACTTTCTGTTCTAGAATTCATTATTCCAACCAATGATTTGAGTCATTCAAAATGTACAAAGTAAGAACATCATAAGGATTTTCTTAGGACAATTTTTTGTATTCTTATTTTGTGACACATAGGAGGAAACAGGAACCAGATAACAATAAGATATAAAGTAAATGAGATATTATATTATCCTAATTTGATTGCCATGTGAGTGTTTAATCAATTGTTAAAATTTAGCATTTGCTTCAAATTAAGTATCTTCCCCCTTGCATATTCCAACAGAAAAGCATAGGCTATGTTGCTAAGAAAATTCAAACACTCAATTAAAACATGCAGAGTCAGAACAAGAAGTGAAAATGAGAAATAATAGTAGAACTGCCTATGCCCTATAGTACAACAATTAGACCCATAATGTGAAAATCTTTCAAAATAAATATTTACTAATATAAAATAATTGTCAAATATCTTAATACAGGTAATATATGTACATTAATTGGTTTTAGATTTTAAAGAGTAAAAGAAAATCTATGTTTAACCCTTTATATTACTAACACACTACTCATTTTTAGATATGCTGTGATATTTAATGAATACAGATTTTAGCTATTTAGCTAGGGCTCAGTTAATGAAAAAACAGCACATAGAACAAAACAATGGTTTCAGAATTCATTCCCTAAATTCCCAACTCATCCATTTTAAGATGGCATTATTTTCACTTGCTTAAGAAGCAGTTGGGAGGAAATAATTAAAATACTATATGCCATGTATAAGTACTGAACACTTTAAAGTATTCAGAAATATGTCTAGTTAGCAGCAATTGTATTATGCAAACACACATTGTGCTCCTACTTATATTTGGGTGCTTTCATGGTCAATTAATTATAATCTGAACAATTTTGAGTCCATTATGTATTCACTAAACAATGATATATTTAAAATATTATGGTACAACCATAATATGAATTTATGTCCACATAAAGCAAAATTAATTATGTGCAGTCTAATATCTTATAGATTTTGCATAAATAAGTAAATAAATAAATAAGCACAGTATAGTATAGGACATATAGAATTGTACATTATAGAATATAGTAAGATAATACATAATGTTGCCATCTGTATAACATAAGCTAAATTTTTTAGTTAAAGTATTAGAAGATGAAAGAAATTCTGTATAAAATTATGAATTCTAAATGTAGAGAATTATAGTTTACATAAAACTTTAATTAACCTGTCTAAAGTTCCAAAATTCTAAGGAAATCTGTTCTCACATCTATGACATCTATGACATTATGTCTATAGAGGTCACTTGACAGATTAACATGCCAGATTCAACAGGAATCATATTCCAATGCAGTCCATTTCATTTTCACATGATTAGATTTTTCCTCTCTTTGGGGAATAAGCTTTCATGCACACATTGTTTCTAATTTTGATTTCTGGGACCCGTGAATTTAGGTTGCTTTTGTTAGTGAGGTAAGAGATTAGAGCAGGGGCAAATCTGATCAAACAAGCAGGTATAATCTGTCAAAGTCATGAGACCCAGAGCACATGCGCTGAACACAGTCGGGGATGATTGTGTAGTTCTTGAACACTGTAGGTGGGACTGGTCAGAAAGGTGCCACTTTCTGACCAGTAAATAAGTCAGTAAATAAATTCCAGTAAATAAATAAATACCAGTAAATAAATTCCTTATTTATGTATGGTGTGAAAACAAGGGAGCCTTGGACAGCTTCAATCTGATGTCGGAACTAGTGAGTTTCTGATAGGACAATTGCCCTAAACGTCTTATTTGCATGAGTGAGCAGCAAATTCCAGATAGGAAAGGACCCCGCCATTCTCCGTGTGGCTGCCATGAGCCTTTTCACCAGCTTGTTCTTGCTACAGAGTGGACTTCTTTTCCACCTTCAGTGAATGTAAATTCTTTCTTCCTTTTCTTTATGTCTCGGCTAATTTTTTTTTTTTCAAGGCACCAAGCACCTGGAACAAATTTCATTGGGACACAAACACTGGTAACATTAGGTCTCTCGTAAGACTATCTTGCCTTTTTGCCTTCAATAATTTTAAAATGGCATGATTTCAAATTGCATTCTCTTTTGTTTTTTTTGGGGGGGGTGGGTACTGGGAATTGAACTCAGGACCTTGAGCTTGCCAGGCAGGCGCTTGTGCCACTGAGCTATATCCCCAACCCCTGCATTCTCTTTTGATAAGCGCTCACAATTGGTTTTACTTGGCAGAGTATTTTTTGTTAGCATACCTCATTAGTTGGAGAAGAAATTGCAACAGTAGGGGTGGTGACTTAAAGCAGACCATCACTGTCCTATTTATTTCCAGTTTCTGAAACCCCTGTTTGGAATTCTCCATCACCTACACTAAGGTGACACTGCTTCTTCATGTGCATTCTAGTTGGCCTCTTATTACCTTTTTCCTTCTTAATTTTTTAATTTTATTGTTATATGTTCGTAGTGCATGATGATTAGATTCATCACGGGTGTTGTTATGTATCATAACTAACCAGCCCCTCATTCAAGATATTTTACTCTCTCTTGTCCTGTTAAATCACTTACAAATTCAGTCTGAATATTTTGACCTCGATATCTCCTAGCCATGGTTCACATAATTCCTTTATGTATATAGAGGACTTTGAAAAATTTAGATTATTTTGATATTTCTGCTTCAGCTGAGCAGGCAAAAAATAGTCTAAGTTCTAACATTCGACAAGGAAAGAACTGCCAAGCGTACATTTCACAGTATGTAGAAACTTTACTGAGGATCGTGGAGGAGCAGGGTTAGGCAGAAGGGCAAAGCAGGCAAGAAAACAAAGGGCTTGATCACTCAGTTTTCTGACATTTTCAGGGTCAGACACCCCTGATCCAAGGTGCCTCCCACTGTCTCTCTCTGTGATGGTAGTTTGGTGTATGACTGAAAGGAGGGAAGGGAAGCAGCCCACACAACGTCCCTGTTTTAGGGTTATAGAAACATGTGTAATCCTTAGTTGTGTGGCATTTGCAGTTGAAAGAAGGGGAGGGAGTGGCTCACTCAGTTCCTTTGTTGATGATGGTACTATTTCCAAACACATAAAATTTTATGGCTTTTCTCTATTTTCCCATCCTTTACATCCTTTTCAATTGAGCTTTGTTAAAATCATACTGAAATAGGGTGAAAGAGCAAAGTTAGGCAAGAAAGAGTCAAGGAAAATCATAATGGGAAAAATGTACTTTTAAGAAGACTGCAACTTCATGACAGTTACTCAAGGTTGTCTGTATCTCTACTCCCTTGGCTCCTTCATGCTCCTTTACTGGGGGGGAGGGCGGCTTTCACACCCCAAATCCCTTAATTGTACTATAAATCTATAAATTAGCTCAGTTGATAGGGTAAAACACAGAAACCTGACCTTAAAGTAGAGAAACAGACTCGAAAGTTTCAAAGAATGTTTTTTTTTGGCAAAACATCCTAGACCACCCATTTTAAAATAAAACAAATATTAACAGATTAAGCCCATGCCTTTCTCCTGTAAAAAATCGAGTGTCCTTTCAACAGGAAATGAGATAGTATTTTTCTACCTCTGTGCTGGGCTGGCTTTTCTCCTGCAAATCAAGCCCAAACTTTCTGTAGATTCACAACTTGTGTAGATTTATGTCTCCTCAAACACATAAATATCCTCCATTTCAGAATATAGCACTCACCCCTCTCCCTTGTGATGGTCCATACTCTTATTTTTTTTTTTTTTTGAGTGTGTACTTTTAATTCTGCCTAATAAATTGCTTTATACCTCTTACTGATGTGTCCAGAGACCAGTTATTTTTGATGGAAATGAGTGAATCTGCAAACTGCCCCATGGTGGGGGTGAGCCAAAGCACCCACCTCCACTTTAGGAACCACTTTGGACACTGTGTAATGACAGTACTAATATTTGAGATCACTTAATCAAGTTTCCATCTCTTTACAACTTCTCTTACTTAGAAGTAACCATTCCTCTTGAATTTTCAGTGGTATCTCGCACTTTAGCAAAACCACATCATATTCAGCTATGCATTTCTTACTCATAAGAGTAAGAAATATGCATAAGTTCAAATTTGCTAATACTTTTGGGGAAAAGAAAGAAACATAACTTATTCATTTTTAAATTTTCTATAAGGAGTAGCTGAATTTTTTTTTAATACATCCTTGTTACATTTACTTGACTTGCTTTTACTTTTTCTTGTTGCGCTTACATTTATTAAAATTCTTTACAAAAGAAATGATTAAGTAGACATTTTCCATGACCATATGGATCTTATACTGTCAGACGGTTACTTCCTTTAAAATCCTTCAATTTTCTTGAAATGTCCTCTAGTATGATTGGAATTAACCTCAAGTCAGTGCACACAGTGACCCTCTTTCTGAAGTCATTAAGTTTTTCATACAGCTTCCTTCTGCCACTTTTTCTGCTTATTACTCTGTGAACAGAATCTAACTTCTTCCCATCCAATAACTCAGTTCAAAAGAAAAAGTGCTCAGCAGCATGTGTTGATGCTGATTTAGACACCAGAACCTGAAGAAAGAGTTGTGCTTTTTAGAAACTTGGAGTTCTTTTTAGGAAGAAAAATAAGCACACATAAATGGCTTTCTGAGTTATCAATGTGTATGTAAAACTAACTGGATCTAGTAGATAAACATTATTAAAAGTTTAGGATGGGGCTGGGGCTGGGGATTTAGCTCAGCGGCAAAAGCGCCTGCCTGGCAAGCGCAAGGTCGTGAGTTCGGTTCCCGGTACCAGAGAAAAACAAAAAAACAAAAACGAAAACAAAAGTTTAGGTTGAAGAAGAGGTCCAAATTTATTCTATCACTACTAGAAAGTACTATTATTTTCTAAAATTCAAGCCTGAAGAAAAATAAAATAATATGGTTATTTAAAAAAGTTTTCATGCTAAACAAAATGCAAATTGTCTTAGTTACTTTTCTCTTGCTAAGACAAAAATACTCAACACCCACAGTTAAAGGAGGAAAGGTTTATTTGGCTCACAGTTTGTAGAGGTTTCTCTCCATAGTCAGCTGGTTCCAAGGCAGGGTAGCATGGCAGAGGAGCATTGTACAGAAGAAATAGTCCATGGTAACCAAGCAGGTGAGAGCACATTAATCTGCTTTCTGGCCTTTATATTTTATTCAGGCTACCTACCCTAGGGCGTGTGTAGCACTCACACCCTTTGTCATAGTCAGAACTATGCCCGAACAATTCGTGGGCTGATTTAGTAAGCATACATCCTTGATCCCAGAACCACACACTCAAGATCCAGCTATGTACTGAAAAATCCCCTCCCATGCTGCACGAGGCTTTGAGGGGACATTGAGACACAAGCCATGACACAAATATACCTCTTTTTGAATTTTAATTTTTTTTTTATGAGCACATGCTTGCAGTACATGATGATTGCATTCCTTGTGGAGAATAGGTTCATGTACATAATATGTCTTAATTCTTTTTTTCACACCTTTGAAAATTGAGCCAAATGATTATTTTCCTTGCCAGGGTCCTACTCGGAACAGTACCTCAGATAACTCTTGCCTGTGGCATACTTTTGGGTCACAGAAAAAAATAGTTGCAACTCCTAACATTTTGGGCATTTTTCAAACATCACACATTTTTCTAAAAACTTTTTTTCAGGTAACCAATTGAACATTTGTTACGTGCCTTTAAAGTCAAGTCCTATTACCATCGACCTCTCCTTCTAGATGTGGGACCTGAGGCAGAGGAGAGGTACTATTCTGAAAGGGAGGTCAGACTTCAACTCACCTAAGGCTCCATGGTCTATATTTTAATGGTCTTTGCTTCCTTACTTTGGTGTCTTTCAAGTATTAGAACAATTACGATTTCACTGAGAAATGAGACCAAAGCAACACTTTTCTTTGGGCCATCTAGCTCTCCTGTGACCCCCGCATTTGTGCATGTCACTAACCTCATGTTCCCTTGATGTAATGAACAGATGAGCACCCTAAAGCGCTCCTCTACATCCGCCTCACCATCTACCCCAATTCCTTTTGCTTCTAAGAGGTGCAGAGAAACCCTGAGTGAGGGCAGTGCGTAGAGGGAGGATCTGTGCCTTGACCAAGAGAGCACTCTTCACAAGGTCTGGAGAAATGAAAGGGCTTAGCTGTTCTTCCCTAAAGCAATGCTAACTCAAAGTTTATCTGTTTCATTCATATTTTCCTGTCATTTAAAGTGAAGCAAAGAACAAAAACACACATACAAAAACCCAAAAAACCTTTACAGCAGGAGAGACTTAATTCTCTTCCCATTACAGAGGTAGGATTTTCTTACACATAAAAAAGCCAGTTGGAAGAAAAATGCCCCTGGGGGAGAATAACTGGTAGATTATGAAATCGCAGGTAGGACAGTTGGAGAGGATGTATTAAGCCTACTGCCTCTGGTGCGCTCTGACCTGCTCTATCTTATCTAATTTTAAATAACTCTTGCTACAGGACTTTCTCCTGAGACCTCACTTCCCACCCACGTATTTAAAACCTCCCCCTGACATTCAACTTATTTCACTTTGGTCAGCTTCGTCTTCTTTAGTTATTTAATCTGTTGGCAAGCTGAACCATTTTTTTTTTCCCTGTAATGTACTCACACTCTTCAAATATCTGTGGAATTATTTTATCTTTATTAGGATGACCTAAAAGTAGAAAAATGATAATTTGAACACCAAAGATTTCAACTACATAAAAAAGGTATCTGTCAGTCAATAGATATAAATCTTTTCTGCACTTCCCTCTCACTATTGTCCAAGTGTAGTAGAGACTTTTTAAACTATTATTATTACACTATAGGGAAAAAAAGATTTGATTATTTGACTGTTTTAGGCCCTCTTCTGAAGGTTGTGATGGTGATTACCTAGGGGTTAGTCTTTGGCTATGCAGGCCACTAATTTATCGGTGGAGAATTAAGCTCTGGGAAATAGCTTACTCAAAGTAGATTAATTATGTGAGAAAATACGTATGTCCTCATTTTCAGTACATTTCTGGTCTCATGGGATCGACCATCTATTCGGAGTGCATATTTTATGTGTAGGTTCACACTGATCATTTAGCAAGATCCTGTTGTCCTTATTGTTAAACCAGATCCAAAATCTGGTCTTTCATCACATCTACTGCTGGCTCTGAGTCGCAAGATCTCTCCTCTGGGTCAGGAGACAGCCTCGCACTGGTCTCCCCATAAATACTCTTGCCCTTCAGCAACCTCTTCTCTACCTACCAGTCAGTGACTCCCACCACTCCTACAGTCTGAAACCTCAACTAGCTGTTCCTCTCTCTCAGGGAAAAAGCCAGAACCTCTGGAGCACTGTGGTCATCTGGCTGTCCTGCTCCCCCTGATTTTTCACACAGCAGACACACTCACCTTGGCTGTCATGGCTCTGTTTGTTCCCTCCATGTGGATGAATCTCTATGGTTATTCCCTTTAATACTTTAAAGTTTGGATTCATATGCCACTTTTTCAATAACACTTTTCCTGATTACTATAGTTTAATTTGCAACAGAACCTTAGTATTGATCCTGCTATTTTGTCTCTCCAAGCTTTATATTTTATGAGACCACTCGCCCACCTGGAACACTCCAGGATATGTTTTCATGTACACTGCTTGCTGTCTTTTTTTCCTTGATATGACATTTGATCTATGAAAACAAATAATCTGGTTTATTTTGTTCAGAAAGGCATTATGTGTATATGGACTAGGACCTGCATCTTGAGAAAATGCTTTCTGAATGGAAGAGTGAGAGATGAAATGGAAAGGGATTTTTGGTGAGGACTGTGAAGTTAGATTAAAAGGAGCAACTTTTTAGAAAAAATATTTTGATCAAGTTAAAGAAGTATGCGAGGCATATTTTGATATTTTTAGGATGTCATTATCTACTTTTTTTATCCTGAAAATGTTAGCAGTGAGTTCTCTCGGTAGACAGCAGTGACAGGCCACTTATCATTTACTTTTCCAATCATAAAAGCAAACATATTAATCTTTATAATAGAAGTGACCATTAATAGTAAAGTATATGTGATCAAAACTCTTAATGTTATAAGCTGTTTTGTTCTGTCCATAAATTATTCAGAAATTACTTTTTCATTCAAAAATTTTGACTTTTATCCATAACCTCAAAAAATATTTACATGTTGATTGATCCAGGCACTGAGATTGCTGTGGGTATTTAAAGATGGTTTCGGTGTGGACAGGCTAACCACAAATGGTTATGTAGTAGCAATTTGGTCTACAACTACTGTTTCCTGAACAAATGAACAAATGAACAAATGAACAAATGAACAAATTTTTCTCTAACAGGAAAAACAAAAGAGGTGCTTAGAGTGTTTAATGGAAAAGATTTCAACACTAGGATTCTGATAGACCTCAGAAACTGTGATAGTTGACCTGTGCCCTCGATGTCTAGAACTATGCATGGTTAATATTTTAACTTGTATTTTGTATTGAATTGTATTTTTATTAATAATCTCCCAGCAAATCATGTTGTGGGATGGATTTTTTCCATTTTTTTTTTTTTTTGCTTATTTGAGAAAATTATATAAACACACAAACTTTTAGTCATCCTTTTAGAAAATTTCTTAAGTTTTAAGATTCACATTCCTTCTGAATTTCTAGCCTTTGTTCAGTGATTACATTTGATACAGATATTCCTCGTTTAATGACCTACATGTTTAATGACTATTCAAACTTACTACCAAGGCATGGCGTTCAGACTTCAGAACTACCACTTACACAATACTGTTTTGTTGTTGATTGTACTATAGTTTTATGTTCTGCTATACATTACAGTACTGCAAGTAAGAGTTATACAAATAAAAGCAAAGTCATCATGCTAGAGTTTCCTTTGGCCATTTGTTTGCAATGTACACACTATGTACAATTCTTCACTTCATGACCAATTCATTCAATGACCTAGTCATGGCAATAGGACTCAGTTATTAAACAAGGAATCTCTCTATTATGACTCTGTGCTTCCAAGGCTTTTGGTAGTGTTCTTCCTACCAAAGGTGCCTTATCTCCAGATATTTTTCCATAATCGTGAGTTTCTTGGTCAAAGCACTGTCTCCAGTGTTAGTGTTTCCACTCATGATTCAATTTTAATATCCCATTCAGAAAAAAGCATGAACATGCCCACATGTTCCACTTCTATAGGGTTTCCCAGAAATAATCCTATCTCCATTTCAAGATGGAATGATCTTGTACATAGACAGCCTTAAGGAATTCTTTAATAAAAATATACAAGTTCAGCAATGTTCCAGAGTACAAGATCAGTATCTGAAACCTGCTTGTATTTCTGTACTCTAGCAATGAATAATCAGGAAATGAAATTAAGTCAAAGCAGGCCAACAATCAGGAAGTTAATTGCCTCCCTGAGGCCTACTTAGTTAATAATAAATGGCAAATCTAGAGCGACAACCTAGTTGCTTTGTCCCAATGGCTCTTGCCTACTTCTCAACATCGCTTGAATGAATATGTAGGGTAAAAGAATACGTTTCATGAGATGCACTTTTAGTTATCTCTTTGGTTACCATTTTTCCTCTAAATGGATTTATTTCCACATGATTTAACAAAAAAATCTGAAAAGCCGTTTTCATTTAAAACTGTTGTCTTTAAACTACCGAACACACATCCCTTTTCCTTTGATTCATGAAGTAATTATAAATTGTACCTGAAGTATTGCCAAAAGTGTGGTCGAAGTTTGGGCCAGTGAAGGGAGGGAAGGAGCTTCCCTGAATCCTCTCCCATTCGTTATCATCATTTAGATCCTGGGCCCAGAAACAGAAGCCATCCTCAAAATTGCAGTTTATTTTCTCATAATCTGTGATTAAAAAGAGAGGAAAAAACCTTAGATTTTGTACACTATATGAACAGTTGGATTACATTGAAAGTAATCTCACTTCATACATCTGAAAACTGAATGACAGTCATAAAATCGTTCTTTATTAATTTTAATTATTTCATTCCATTTAGTTTTTTAAAGAGCATTTTGTTAAAATTAATGTTTCCTATACCTATTAAGGCTTTAGCAAATACAAGCTTTTGTTATTCAAATTTTATACCTTGTCTCCAGTGGTTTAGACAGGACCATGAACTTTGTCCTAAACTTTTCTCTCTGCTTAGAACTACTTTTAGTGAATTAATGAAAATTAAGTTTATGCAGATATTTCTCTGAATTATTTTTATGCTGATCTTGAAAGATAGCATCTTGAAAGACCTTGAAAAATGAAAATTTTAGTTTCTACTTTTAAATTCTATTAAAACATTGAAGCATCTGAAAATTAAAAGGCCGATTAAAAGTAATTAAAATATTACTTACTATTAAGCTCATTGGTGTTAAATGTCGTATATGATGCCCTGAAGCCAATGTAATCATTTTCATCAGATTCGATCAGAAAGGTGGTGGTAACTTGGTTGGAAAAAATTCTGATTATGCCAGGATCAATTTCCGAAAGAGAGGCTACAAAAACATGAACAATTGTTATGTATCTATAGACATGCCATCCATCCACTCATTGATCCACCTACTAATTCATCCTTTATTGACTGATCCATTAATTCACCTGTCCGATGTCATTCAGTTAATGAAAAGCATTACTGTATGATAAATTTTAATTGAAATGTCTCTTCTAAACATTAGAAGAGTTCAAATTATTATACAGACCATGGCTTGAAAAAACATATTTCTCATTTTTAATTACTAGGAACAACACTAAACACATATAAAAAGAAAGAAACACAGTTTTCATTGAAAAAGTTTCTCTAAGAAGCACAAAGTTTAAGCAGTTATCAAACTAGCAGTTTCACTCTATCAGGCGTGTCCTGTGCCACGTTAACAGGATTTAGAGAATTACAATAGTGAAAACTAAGCATTATGTATGTGCCTCTCTCCCCGTATAGCTTTAGTATCTCAAAATAATCCGAGGTCAGCGAAGGGCTGCTCCAGTAGCATTGGTATTGGTTTTATTATAGTTCTGCCTTATCTCTATAAACTACTTAGGAGATATCTTTCTATTTTTGATTCTCAAAAGTTAGCACAATGTTTGGACATGAACATTCTCATTTGATGAATGGATGAAAGTTATTGGTATAGGACATTTATAGAAATGTCTAGGGTCTTCTAAGAGAGCGAAAATTAATTTTCAGGGGGAAAATAATCTTAATTTTTAAACATAACCCCAGATAAACATACATCAGCAGGTACATAGAATATATAAAATATTAAAATGGCACAGGGACCACAGGGACCAAGAGGACAAAAGCAGTCTAAAAAGGTTTTTATTGATTGCTATAATGAAGAAAGGGTTAAGAATGGTTTAGCTGTTTTTTGTTGGACAATCTAAACTAGGTATCAGGTTCAGGTCTTTGTAAAGCACCACTCTCGAAGACTGAAGGAAAAAACATTGATGTTATTTATTAAAAAACATTGATGCTAGAATTCAATATTTAAAAACATTGAATTCTAACCAGAGGTATATTCATGAACTATTGAGTATTCCAGAGACCTTTGCTTTCCCTTTCTTGCTTTAATCGCCACAGCACTGGAATGCTTTTGCATGTGGCTCTCAGTTGGATCTGCATCATGGTAGCAGCTGAATGTCTTCTTTGATAGTTGCAATGAGTTGGCCCCCTAAGGTTTCTAATGTTATTGTAGTGGTCTAGATAGTTCAAGATTTATGTTTTGAGGTCCATTAAAAACCTCAAAACTACACACAACCTCTAGAAAAGTTGTAGAATGCTTCTATGAATTACTATTTATGCTGATGTCATTTATAAGAAATAAACACATTCCCTGTTAAAAAAATTAAGACTGATGAGTTATGAAAATTAAATGTAGAATTATTAAATACAGGAGAAATACTATGGAGGTACAGAGGAAAGAATTCTTATCTCAGACAGGCATTATGATTGGGCAACCTTTGGAAATTTCTGGAAGGGGCACCTGTTTAAGTAGTGCTTGTTAAACTTTTTCCTCAATAGGTCTCTATCAACCTATTTCCTTGCTGAAAGAAACTGTCAGTGAGGCATTGGTTGATTAGCTTTGTATGTCTATATGTGTTTTCATGAGAAACTACATTGAAGATATCAATATGTAAT
>NW_004955407.1:19593862-19618351 GCF_000276665.1 Chinchilla lanigera
CGAGACCCTGTCTCAAAAAGACAAAAAGAAAAAACCCCCAACCCCCCCAAAACCCTAGAATGAATGAAAGGGTATTTGAGCATACCCAACAGTGTCCCAATGAAAGCATGAAGTTTATTGAAATGCTTTACCTTGAAAAATATTTGCCATATATTACCTAACTTCATATCCACACTATGCTTCTTTTTGTTGTAGGACAACTTGATAGTTCCGAAAGATCCATTATATTTATTATAGAAGCTTAGGGGCTAATGGCACAAAGTGAGCCTAGAAGACAAATATTGCCAGTGCACTGGCTTCTTCTCAGCTTGAGTGCCCACAGTACTAGCCATAAACTGTTATGCAGTAGCAATCTGATCCGCACCTACTGTTCACTGCCTCTAATTCGTACGTTAGACACCATTTTAACCACTTTGTGTTACTCCTTCAAGAGACTAAGGAGCAGAGTGCACAAGGAAAAAAAAATAGAGATTATAAATATCTATAATCCCTGCAATGTCAGAGAAAAATAGAATAATACTTAGGGCATGTTTGATTTTTGTCTTATGTGGAATAACATTTAAACAATGCATAGCAAACAAATATATATTATACATTCATGTAATTTTTAAAGCATCCATTATAAGAGGAATATGTGAAATACCAGTTATTTTATTGTGAAGGAATTAGTTTGGTATAAATGACTAACTTTTATAATCAATTGGTTATCACTTTTGTAAACAATTTTGATTTTTCTTTTTAAAATTTACTTTTATCAGCACCTGTTTGCAATACAGAATGAACGCATTTATCATGGGGAGGTGGCACACATGTACACTGATCATTCCCTTGCAGTCGCTTACGTGTACCCCAAGTTCTTATTAAATTTAAAATCAAAGGGAAAACTCTAAAAAGTTCCCCATATCTTTTCATTTTGATGATGGGTGGTATATTTGTCTTACTTACCTCTTAATATCTTGCTTGATCCTACACCTTCATAAATATTTAACAAATCTGTATAATGTATATTAAAGGAATCGAAGCTTAGTTCAATTGAAAGTCCTTGGTTTACACTAAATTAAAAGCAAAAAAAAAGATTATAATACCTTTAGTCATCATCATCTCTAATGGATTCTAGATTTTAATGTATTAATTTGTTAGGCTAAAAATCACATAATATGAGATCTATCCTCTTAACAAATTTTTAAATGTACACACAGTACAGTGTTTACTTTGATCACAATGTTGAACAGCAGATCTATGGAGCATATTCACCTAGCACAAGTGAAACTCTATCCATTGAACAGCAATCCCGCACTGCTCTGTGTCTCTAGCACTGGCCCCATCATTCCACTTCCCATGAGTTTGAACTGGGATTGGAACATCATACAATTTTTCTATTTTTAATTTTTTAAAGAAACCGCCTACTGTTTTCCATAGCAGCTGCATCATTTTTACATTTCTATTCATTCATAAAGGTTCTCATCTCTCAGCATTCTTGTTATCACCTCTGCTATTTTATTTATTGATTATCTGTAATGGCCAGCTCATCAGGTATGAAGTGCTATCTTGTCCAAGGTTTGAATAACATTTCCCTGATCTTTAAGGTTGGTAAGCATCCTTCCATGAACTTGGTCACTTGTATGTCTTTGGGTAAATGTTTATGAAAGTCTTTTGCTTATTCTTCATTACATTACTTAACTATTTTGATATTAAGTTGTAGAATATTCTGACATTTCAGATGTAACACTTAGCGGGTATATTAGCTAATGTTTACTCTCACTCCGTGGGCTGCCTTTTTACACTGTTATTTATATTCTCTGCTGTACAGAAGCTTTGTAGTTTGATGTAGTCCTATTCATCTGTGTTTGTGCAGATTGCTTATGTTGTGTGATTGCTTTCATATCAAAGCAATTGTTGTAAGACCAAAGTCAGAGAATTTTCTCATGTTTTCTTCTAGAGGTTTTATAGTTTTAGGTCTGGCATTTAAACTTCTATCCACTTTGTATAAATTTCTCTGAAAATTTTAACATAAAGTTCTCACTTTATTTTTATGTGGATTTCAGGTTTTCCCAGTATCATTTGTTGACAATTCCCTATTGTCTAGTTTTAGTATTCTTATTGAAAATATTTGACTACACATGTAAGTCTTTATTCTGTGGATTTCTATTCTATCGGCCTCTGTGTTTCTCATTATGCCAGTACATTGCTATAGTTTCAAAATGTCTTTTGAAATCAGGAAATATGATGGTTTAGTTTGTTGTGCATTATCAAGGTTGTTTTAGCTTTTCAGGGTCCTCTATGGTTTCATATAAATTTTAGGACTTTTTTTCTATTTCTGTAAGATTACCATTAATATTTTAACAAGAACTGTGCTAAACTAGTACCTCAGTGTGTATATGAATATTTTAATAGTGAGTCTTCCAATCCATGTATATTGCCAGTGAAACTATCAGACTCTGTGACTGTTAGTGGCACACTTAAATACAGAATTCATACAGAATCTGTATGACTCAAAGACAGATTAATTTGTGTATCCCTGTATGCTTCAACACTTTATAAACACTAGTAGATGATTATTGCTGTAAGAAAAAATTTGCTGTAGAATACAATCTGTGTAATTTTCACATGGATGTAGGAAGAAGTGTGACAGATTTGTTAGAAAGTATAAACTTTGTATTTATATACATGATTTTAAATTTCAGATCGTTTGGAGAAAAAATGTCTCGGTCAGTGGTGGTGAAACTGGCGTGAGTGTCACAGTCAGCTGTTTGTCATCATTGAAAGCTCTAAAAGTTTCATCATCACTGGACTACCACAGCCAGTTTGTACAACCTCATGACACACTGAAGTGTCAGTATCGGACATGTGACCCTTTTCAGAACTGATACTAGAGGTAGAACGTAGAAACAAGGGTGTGTTGTTTTCTTTTTCCTTGTATTTCAGAACAACAAATACATCTGCAATAAAGACACAGGTGTTTAAAAAGTAAGATTAATAATCTAATGTTTTTTGTAATTTTTTTTGGTCTTTTTGTTTTTGAGATGGGGTCTCGCTATGCAGTTCAGGCTGGCCTTGAGCTCACTTTGTAGTCCAGGCTGGCCTTGAACTTGCGAGGATACTCTTGTCTCAGCCTCCTGAGTGCTGGGATTACAGGCATGTGGCACCATGCCCAGCCCTATGTTTTTGTAATATTAGACATCTTTGTTATCTTCTAAATTTTATGAAGAAATGGGTACCTTTCTAAATTTAATGAACACATTTGGTATTTTTATATTATTAGCTAATCCTTTTATACTCCATTTTTATTGAGCATACAATATATGCTAGGCTATTTATACTCATTTTTAAAATCTTACAAAGATCTACCCCAGTAATTTAAGAAGCTGAACTCTATAGATGCAAGTTTTGGGGTCAGAGAATTATACTTATTTGTCTCAGATCATACTTCCTTAATCTGAAGAAACTAGATTTGAACACACAGGTTCTCTCTAATATTCACATTGGCCCTATCCTAACTGTAATTCTAATGTTAATGTGGATCTGTACAGCCCCAAATATAGTTTCATTGCATATTAAGTATTTCTCCATTACTTACTCTGTCTTTGAAGCATGTAAAGAAATAACTTTTTTACACCTACTTTCATCACCATTGGGGGGAGGAAAACCCCAAGCTATATACAAATGCATCTTTGATAGAGCTTTGAGAAATAAAGCTAGGTTATTTATGCAATTAACTTAATTATAATTTTAACCTGCAGGTAAGGTATTAGTTTTAGGATCTTTTCTTATTTTTTAGGCTTTTATAATCATTTCTATACTCTAAATTTTTAACATTTTAAATAATATATAGATATAAAAGATTAGAAATACAAATTATTAATTTATATAAGATGGTTATTACACAAATGACACTTTCATGATAGGAAAATCTTTTTTGTGTGTTCACTCAGAAATCCTTTAAATTTAATCTACTGTTATTAAAATGAAATTAAATGCCTAAATTAGTTTTATTTAGTATTAATAAAGTTCTGAAGATTGTATTGTCAATCATTGCATAACTATATTTCAATGTCCCTTACATTTATATGAGAACAAATTATTTTTCCACTTGGAATATCTGAGTGGAACATCAGTGCAGTGGTACAGTGGTGTATATCTAGATGTTCCCCCAAAGCCTCACGTGCCTGGAGGTGGGGGCTTGGGCAGGTGATTGGATCATGGGGATATGATATTTGACATCAGCGGATTAGTCCACTGATGAGATTATAGTTAAATGATGCGGTGTTAGGAAGTGAAGCCTGCTCCAAGGAGGTGAGTCACTAGAGAGGGGGTGGTGGGGAAGGGTCTGTCTCTCTTCCTCCTCCCTCTCTGTTTCCTGACCACCATGCCCTGAGCAACTCTCCTCTGCCAGCCCTTCTGCCATCATGCCCCGCCTTGGAACCAGCCAACTGTGACTGAAACCTCTACAAGCTGTGAGCAAAAATAACCCTTTCCTCCTTTACATTGTGTCAGCTATTGTGTCTTAGTGACAAAAAAGTAAGACAATCAGGTATTCCTCTTCAATGCAAGATGCTTAGGTAAGTATAAAGGTTAATCAGCTAGCAGCAGACTGATTATGTCAATCATTGTCATGATTGTATCAGTCAACTGAATTAAGAGCTTGGAAGTCACATATGTAGTAACTTATCCAAAAGTTATTCAAGATATAGTAAACGGTGGGGGGAGAGGGTTGGAGGTGTAGCTCAGTGGTGGAGTTTTTGCCTAGCATGTGCAAAGCTTATTAAATAACACTACTGGATATTTTCAAACAATGTATAGCATAATAAGAAAGGAATTATAGTTAGTTTTCCATATCCCTGGGTTCTACATCCACAAATTTCACCAACTGAAAATCAAAAATATTTAAAAACAAAAATTGTATCAGTACTAAACACTTGCAGATGTTTTCCCTTGTCATTATTCCCTAAACAATACAGTTTAACAATATCTACTTAGAATTTACATTGCATTAGGTATTATAAGTAACCTAGAGATAATTTAATATGTATGGGAGGCCAGATGTAGTAGTACAGTTGTGCATGTCCATAATCCCAGCTACTTAAGAGGCTGAGGCATGAGAAGCAAAGCCAGTCTGACCAACTCAGTGAGAGCCATCTCAAAAAACATTTTTTTGAAGGGCTAAGGATATCACAAGTATCAACTCAACCCCAAATATGGCAGAATGTGAAGAGACTCTATGTAAAAATTGGGCCATTTTATATAAATGACTTGAGTATTCACAGATTATATTACCCACAAAGGTGCAGAGCTTGGAGCCAATCCCCCATAGGTACCAGAGAAAAACTGTATTCTGTAGACAAGAACAAATGACATGAGACTCCACAGCAGCCTAACTGTACTTGTGCGCTATTTGCTTTGGCAGTGCATGATTTGTACCAGTCACAGGGAAAAAGAATAATTGCCGCAGAGCCCAAAGATATAGCCCTATTTATTAAACAGTAATGTTCATAGCATAGAATATTTTTTCAAAACGACAAGAAGTACAGACAAACTTTTTGAACAGTTTGTTGGTTGGGAAGACTTTACTTCATAGTTAATGGAAATATTACGTGTTTAAGGAAAATACTGAAAGTGCTAAGACCTACATCAAGAAAAGACTTTAGGACTAAACAGGATATAGAAGACTGCATCTTACCTTATGATCCACTGGCAAACAACAGTTGACGTAGACAGCTTTGGATAATGGGCAGCCTGGAAAGACCCAGATGACCCAGTCAACAAAAACCTTCCATCACAAGCTGTGGCTGCAGAAAAATGCCAGTTAATCTCAGACTGTGCTACATTTTCTCTACCACAACAGAGCATCAGCCAGTCTCTGAGGTGAAAAGCAGGGATACAAGTGTGAATGAAAGAATCAGGGAATTAAAAAAAAATACATCCTTTCTAAATTCTTAATTTAGATTATGTTTGCAACAAAGCCAGCAAAGAATTTGTTAAACCAATTTGTAAAGCTGGTAGAATATAATAATTCTTCAAATTCATCATTACATATTTCTTAGAAAGGATTTTGAAGGGCTTTTGTTTTACAAGAGTCATACGTTTTGAAAAGTGGAGATATGTCCCTTATGACAGAGATTTTGCTAGACTTGGCAGACTCTGTTTAAGCACCTTTCAAGGTACGTGATTAGATTCATGTTTCAAATCTCATGGGCTCAGATGAAGCCATGTGACGAGGTGCCCAGTAAACTCTTGTGAAGGTAATCATGTTAATTTCTAAATGTGATTTCTGAAACATAACCTCTGCAATCAAACAAATGTTCTGTAACAGTTTATCTTTGTCTGTGAGCAAGTCATAGCAGATTATTTGGAGGGGCTGGGGCCAGGCAGAGTGACAGATTGGGACTGGGCACCCCCAATGCTTATTAAGTGCAGCCCCTTGACATTTTTTTGGACTGTGATATAGGTGATAAATGAACAGTGACTGTCTCAAATCTCCAAGATTGTTTAGCAAGGTATGTAAGTCAATGTGCCATCCAGTTTTCTATGATGTTGGCTTTTTTTTTTTTGGAGGTGTGGATGATCTTCATGTCCAATTCTGCTCTCAAAGACCTCTGGTAAATTCTAGCACGTAAGCAAATGAAGCTATGAAATTACTACAGTGTTGGACTCCTTACAATGGCAAAATCTAGAGGGTTAAAATGTCACCATTTTAAGATATACGGCTATGTTGGGGGTTTTCTTATGTATTAGTTCATTTAAGTTGTAGGGTTTTTAAAATTGAGTTTACTTTGGAAGAGACCAATGTTTTTATATAACATGAAGCAAGATAGGCTTTTGGGAAAAAATACATAACTCAGCCATGGATGAGTAGTATTGCTGGATGTTCATGATTATGACTATGTAACTGCTGAGTGCTTTGTAGTGTGACATCAAAGAAAAAAAATTCTGATTGGGATAAAATGAACCTGTCAAATAATATCAGCTACTGTTACTTGTCATGGGATGGGGTTCCTAAGGGTGTGCACGTAGAACCCTCTGAGAGCGCCCTCTGCTGGCTCGGTGTTTATTAATTTCGTGTTTGTTCCCAGGCTCTCTGGTGTATAAAACAAAACGTGACCTGAACCTGCCCACCAAGGTCTAGCATGCACGTACACATGCAATGTGCAAATCATGAAGACACTTGCCAACTATCAAGTAGGCCTGCACCTTTGCCTGGAAAGGCTGTGAGTCAGCATCTCTTCTTCTCGTAGTCATAGTCAGCGAAAAAGTGAACTTTCTTGCTGACGCAATGCTAATCAGAACAGGAAAGCAATTCAAAAGAATCTCGGTTCAGCTATAGTCAGCTATAAGTTGTGCAAACCTAAATAATCAAATACTAAAAAAAGAAGCTGGGTGAGGAAGTCAACATTAATATGATGCTATTAATAGCACAAACTGGAATTGGAGCTCACAGCTGGAGCAAAATAAGTAAGAACAAAGGTCAACCGCACATAAAGAAAATGCATTTTACATTAATTTTCTAATTTTTTTCTTGATTGACTCAATGACTTTGGGGTGGAAATTATGTTGTCAAAATTTTAAGGTAGTTCTAAAGGGAAGTCCACGAGGCTTCTGGGCTCGCGACTGTCAATGATTAAAAGAATAAAACAACTTGTACTCTTGAATTTTTGCTGGTTAAACACAAATTAATTGATTTATTTTTCCACTACCTTAGTAGTGGAATCAAGAAAATGGAAAATGAGGTGACAGAGGCCATGGAAGCCAAGCTGATGCTAAGGTTGAGTAAACACAAGACCACAAGACCACAGACACTGACACGCAATGCTGCAGTTTGCGTTTGTCTTTAAAGCAAACTCAGGTAATTAGTTCATTTCTAATACTACAGATCTGGATAGGTTTTCAGTGACTCACAAAAATCTCATCATTTTAAAACTTCAAATTGTCACTTTTATATAATATTCTTACGACTATTTTATGTGCATTAATGTTATCTTATCATAAAATTATGAACCCCAAGAGGTTAGAGGCCAAATTATAGGTGTGATACATTTTCTGATTATGTAATTCATTGAATGCATTGTTTGTTTCATCCTGCTCTTAAAGTTATTATTATCAGTATACAAACATCCTCCTCTGTGTCTGTCTCTGAGATATATTGTGTTATTTTGTGGCAGAATTCAACGTCACCTTTGTTACCTCAGGATGGCACACTTGTACCATATTCTCCCTAGAAAGATTCTGGAAAGTGCCTGAAAATCTTAGCAAAACAGAGAGCTTTCTTCGTTTTTTGAGTACCTTAGTCATATCAAATAGATTAGAAATATTGTGTAGACTGCGCTTTCCATGGATGTGTCCTGACTTCACGTCAATGTATGCAGCTAAACTTTGTTGGTTCAGGTTTTTAGATTTTTATCCAAGAACATCTGAACAGGAATTGCTGAGTAGAAATCTCTCCGGTAGTGCTGCTTTTTGTTCAGTTGCTACTGGCAAAGAGACAGGCTTCCCATCCTACAAACTACGTTCCAAGTCAATAGGCAATTTTAAAACTTTGGTTCCCATTGTAATCTTCATCTTCAATGAATATTAAGCAAGATGAGAAAAGTGTGACGACTGATAGAATGAGTGACAATGGTGACTGCAGCTGTAACTAGTTGTACTCGCAATTTTAAATTTTAAAATTGCTATAAACCTTACCAACACAATTTTCAATTCACGTCTTCTCCCTAATTTTTCAAAAACAAATTACAGGCTAGAGTTATTCAAATGGCTCTTCACACTGCTTGCTCATCTACGTGTACACTTGTGTGGTAATCTGCTTAGGTATGTTACATATGGAAATAAATTAACGGCTTAGGTACTGCCTTTTGGTAAACTTTCCTGATGGAATTTAATTATAAAATGAAGAAATAAGAAGAAAGGATACTTAATCAGGTAGAGCCAGAGTTTATGCTATTTAAATTTCAATAGTAAGACTCCAAAAAAGTGCTGAAATATAAAAATAAGACATATCATAGTTGTTTGCATTATTCATGGAACTACAAGAAGCAAATCAAAGCAACAATCAAAACTGAGTGACCCTCGCTGAAGTGGTTGTGATTAAAACAGCACAGAAATCTGATCCTGTGACAGTGAAAATGCCTGAAAAAAGCATTGGGAGGAAGCGATAATGTGTAAGTGAGAATTCAAGTTCAGACAAGTTTAGAGTCGTTCATTATAAAGGATATACAAAAATTAATGATAGACATTACCATTTGGAGTTTCCTTTACATAAACATCAAATGGAATTTGCAAAATTAATATATTTAGTATCATATAATAAAGTTTAGGAAAATATTAATACAATTATTTTTAGATCTCTGTATTAAATTATTTACACAGCTATTGGAATAAGTCATTGTTTCAAGTGTGTGTGAGTGTATGTGTGTGTGTGTGTGCATGTACAGTGAGGGAGGAGGAAAGGAAGGGAAACAGAGACCAGGGCGGTGACCTTACCACAAATTTTATTGTCTTCATCAGAGCCATCTGGACAGTTTATTTCTCCATCACAAAACAAATCAGTTGATACACACTGCAGAGCATCAGCACAGGGCCTTGAACCAGGCTGGCACATTATGGAGGCATTTCCTTAAAAACACAATTTTAATTACAAGCTTCTTGCACAGTACACTGAATTTCCAGTTGATGAGATCCATACAAGATTTGAACATTTGTCATTTTTTTATTATTCAGGTCCTTATTCACAAGTGTGTACTTCAGTTTCTACTAGAAATATTTATCTCCTTTGGTGAATAAATCATTTTTCAAACAGGATTTAAATCTTGAAAAAACTCTTGATAGACTTTAAATACCAATGTTTCCTCTGTATATTTTAGTCTCAGAAAATTAATACTATGATTTAGACCCTGTAATCCCTTGTCTTTTATACTTCTTAGCATTTTTACCTGGGACAGTTCATGGGAAAGTTTATCATATCATCATCAGCATCTACTAACCTCTTTGTTTGAAAATACAGTGACTTCACTAGAGACATTCTTCAGAGTAAAATGTATCAGTGAATGCCATTTTAAATTTTAAATTCAAAAAAATTTAAAATATGAATATTTCTATTTTATCTTTTTGTTCTTGATTTTCAGGTTTTTTTGGGAGGCAGGGCAAGGTCTTTCTCTGTAGTTCAGGCTCACTTTGAACTCACTATGTAACCCACACTGGCAAACCCGTGATCCTTCTGCCTCAGCCTCCCAGCTTCTAGGTTTGCAGGTTTATGCCTCTATGCCCAGCTTTGATTCTGAGATTCTTAAGATATATGATACAAAGGCATTCCTGCCAGGTTTTCTTCCACACATGGCCAGAATCCATCAATTTAAGGTTCTCAGCATGTCTCATTCTTCACCTGGCCATTTCCACATATGTAGTTATGAAGATGCACAAGAAATACAGTGCATTTCTAGCAATTAACTTGGAAAATTTAAGTACAATGCTAAAAATAGTATTATTTATATTCTCATGAGATAGAACATTTTTTTTTTTTGGTTTTGGTTTTGGTTTTTTTTCCGGTACAGGAATCAAACTCACAACCTTGCACTTGCCAGGCAGGCGCTTTGCCACTGAGCTAAATCCCCAGCCCCAGAACATATCTTTCTATTTTTAAATGCTATGTTGGAATTTGAATAACTCTGTGGCTAGAATAACAATGACGGTTTAAAGTTTTTGAACTCTTTAACTCAATGACATATATTCATTATTGTTGTTAATCTTAAAACCAGCATTGTACTGCCACCTGCTGGGTTTTAAACATATCAAAATATAAAATTTTGATATTTCTTTTGCTCCATAAACTTAATAGGAAAACCAAAAGTATTTGCATTAAGGAATCTACTCAGATAATAATTGATTAAGACTATTTATAGGTGGGGTTGTTGAATATATGTACAATTAAATCAGACTCTCATAGCTGGGTGTAATTAAAATGGATGTAAACCATCAGGAAATTCATGAGTCATCTAACATCTTAAAGGTCAGAATGCTGCCATATAAGAGAATGAAGAATAATTATAAAACTGTTATTTAATAAACCCAAATACACATCGCAATTATTGACATGTAAGAGCTGTTTATCAGGAGTGTGTTATTATTGCGTAGAAAGAGCGTAATGCCTATGAAGATTTCATACATTCTTGCTAATGAGACGAACAAAAGCACCCTACTAGAAACTCTGCTTTATTTTAACATTAGCTCATAGACTCTTATGTTCTGCACTTGAAAGATTAGATTTGGGGACTTAGCTGGTAAGAGACAAAATTATCGCTGTCCTAATGATTGTACTGGGAGTTTCACTGGCTGATTCTTTGCATCTCTATTGTCTGTTGAACATTAGTTTGAAATTTAAACCTCACCAACAAGGGAGATCTCTTGGGATCTTTTGCACTCCCTACTGATAATTATTCACCCATCCTTTAGGTGTTTATTGTCTACTTATTTGTAACAGAGAATTGCAAGCAATAGAAATAAAAAATAAGTAAGGCAAAGCCTGCATTCTCACAGAGATTGGAGTTTAGTGGGGAACTGATTCATTCACTATTTTTAAAAAGAGAGATATAAGAATCTGCTGTGGTAACACTAAGTGTTAGACACTTTCTGTCTGAGGCAGGGAATAGCTTCACAGAAGAGGTCATATTCAAACAATTTGGAAGGAAGTCCAAAAGTGCACCAGGAAGATACATAGAATGAATGTACGTGCGTGTGTCTTAGTCACACTCCTTGCCATTGAGATAAAATACCCAACACCCACAACTGAAAGGCAGAGAGGTTTACTGGGGCTTATTTGTTTAGAAGTTTCAGTCCTTGAATAGTAGGAGGCATGATAGAAAGGCCTGGCACAAGGAACGTTCCTCCCATCATTACAACCACTTAGCACAGAGCGAAGGGAGAAACAGAGGAGGGTAAATAAACCCTTCTGGCTCATGTGCCCAGAGACCTGCCTCTGCCCGCCAGACCCCCCTTCCTAACAGAAAGTCAGTTATAATCCAATCCACTTCCAAAAGGCCTGCGTCTGAGTGCCTGAGGCCTTGTGGGGACATCTAGGTATAAACTATAACAAGAGGTGTGATCAGAGCAAATCAATACATGCAAATGGAAGAGTCTAATTTAGTCAGCAGAGTCATTCTGGAAGCCATAGTAAGAAAAGAATGTAGTATCAAGACTTGGGGAGCCTTTTCATCTTTACTGAACGTTAGAAATGCTTTCGGATATCAAGTCTTTGTGTGCTATCACCAGTCCATGTTTCATAAGGGCGATTCTGGGATCAGGTGGGGAATGATGGGGAAAGAGGAGCCCAGCTGAGAAGCTATTTCTGTGGCTCCTGTGGATGTGAGCAGGGCTGGGATTCTCTCATCAGCCGAGGAGATGGGGTGTGAAGCCGACTGCCGTTTTACAGGACTGAGGAACTTCAGGGACTGAAATGTAACACTGATCAAGCTCAAAGGAGGTGGAAACAGACATTAATGAGTGGGAAGTTGAATTACTGATGGTGATTCGTCCCAATTGTGATTTTTAAGAAGAAAAGACAATGAGATTAGAAAATGAGTATAGTTTGAAGTAATTGAGTGAAAGATGGAACCAGTAGGCACTCCTGTTTGGGTATTACTGGCTTTTCTTCCAGGCTGTTTTATAAATATGCTTCAGCCAGTTCCATGAAGAAAGAAATTTCTCATTTATACATTAAAATGGAACTATGAATATGCTTCATTCCTATCACAATAATTCCCATTGATTTGCACACACTTCAGTCATTCTTGTTACTTTCTAAAACAGTTCTGGAAGTCTTTGTTTAATGCCTTTAGTTGTCCTGTGAGGCTCACTCTACATCATGAATTGATCCAAACATTGACCTTTCATGAAGATTTTGATTTGGGAGAAGAGCCAGAAGTCTCATGGTGCCAAACCTGTAGAAAAACTGTAATGTTTTTATGCATCTGCCTTTCCTTTGACTGCATTGGACAGAGCATTCACCATATCTTTTTAAAATCACACCTTGTAAAAAAATTCATGAAAAAAGTCTTCCAGAACTATTTCAGAAAATGGCAAGAACAGTGGGATAAATGTACACAAAGCAAGAGGGAATATTTTGAGGGGGATTAAAACCAACTTTTTTTTTTTTTTTTTACTGCAATGATTACTTTTAATTGAAAGTTTCACCACATAGTTTGATCACATCTTTTGGTCTACACTTTATCATATGTAATATATATATATATATATATATATATATATATATATAATCATGATTACACTTTCTAAGAAACTATCAACAGATACAGAAATTTGTCACATATTGTTTTTTAAAAAATAACCTTACATTGTTAATGTGAGAATTCTTTGACTTGTGCACTACTTAGTTTGCACTTAATTTTTTAATTTTTGCTCTACCATTTTTCTCTAAGAAGTCAGTAACAAACTGTACTTCTTAAAAAATTAGGAGGTAATACATTCTATATAACAAAATAGAAATGAAGAGAATAAAAATGGATTTGATTTATTAGAAGTTGATCAAATTATCTGAATAGTACTTACTGTTAATTTGAGTGGAAAAAAGACTTGTAATTGCCCATAACTCTAAGCGCTATGGTCTATTTGTGGATGTCCTCCCAAATCCTTATGCAGTCATGGTGCAGGCTTCTAGATTTATGATTGATTTATGGCCCAATATTGGAATTATGGATGTGAGTGCTCCACCTGCCCCAGGGCAGATAGTTTGCATATGTAAGGGAGAGAAAGAGGCTACTCACCCCCACTCCTCCCTTTTGCTCTTGCTGCCTTTGCTATCTTCCCCCACCATGAACTGCTTGCTGCCTTCTGCCATGTGCCACTCTGCCTTGGAGCCAGCCAAGTGCGGACTGAAACCTCCACAAACTGTAAACTAAATAATTCTTTCCTTCCTTAGTTTTGGGCCTTAGGTATTTTGGTTCAGCAATGACAGAAAAGTAACCAAGACAATGAGCTTTTTGTTTAACCTATATGTGATTTTTTTCTTGATACTGGTTTTACATATATTATGCAAACATACCAGTAGATTAGTATTACATGGAGATATTCAATTAGGAAGTTTTAATTATCCATTTCTGTTTGTATCAGAAAGGATTCAGTATGAAATCAACTAATTTAAGAGTGTTGCTTTCAGAGTGATTCAAAGTCTAATCAATTTCAGCTGATGGGGGACAGGAACCTCTTGTTTTGACTCTGTGTAAGCCTTGTGGTGAGTCATATGGGGGAATACAGCATGAAGTTCTTTGTATTTCAAATCACAAGGAATTCTACATACAAGATAAAAAATTAAAACTGTAGGTTTGAAATCTTAGCTTGGAAATTTTGGCAATAATAGTTTGGAAATAATATTTTAGATTTTTATTTTCTTTTATTATTTGAATGGGGATAAGAGCTCTGTACTTGGTATTCATAGCTGTTTGAGTCAAATGAAGCACAAGATCCTCATAGCTTACTTGGTAGTGGGAGTGGAATGTGAATCCAAGAATGTCTGCTTTGGAGACCAATTTTATTTCACTACAGTATACTGGAAAATCCATGTCACTTTACAGAAATCTTCGCTTACTTTGATAGAACAAAGCTAATCTTTCAGAAAAACTATGGATTTTCAATCCAAATGAAATTACAGGGAATGAATAATAGTTCTGATATCATGTGACTAGGAATGGCTGAAATTAGAAGCGAGTGCTTAGCAGTATGTAAAGTTTTCTTTCTTAAGTGCACAAAAAGACAAAAAACTTTGAACTCCATTTGTTAGTGGATAAAGTTTCAGCATCCTAGCTCAGGAGCAATTAAATTGAGGGACATAATACTACCTTAGCTTCTTTTGGCCCAAATCCATGTTCCTCACAAAATCAGCCAATTACTCTTTTCTTGCATTCCCCAAACTCTTCTGCATAGTGGAATTGCAGCAGAATTGTATTTTGTATGAGATTGAAAAAAGCCCTTGATAGTGAAAGTTTTGTTTTTCTGTAATCGTTGCTTGCACAGTCAGCAACAAAGGACTAGAACAAGCTATAGTCTAGAAAACCTTCAAGCATATGAGCAATTGCTCCAAACAGCCCCTCCAGGCACTCTGTCGCAGCCAAGAAATCAATCTGTGTAATGTGACCTTAGTGCCTGTCTCTGTCCTCCAGTGCTCCAAATGGGTTAGTAAAACTCTGCAGTAATTGGCAACACAGGCAGTTGAACAATAGAACATAATCCTTATGGACTTTGCACTCGTTACCAGACAAAAATTCTCTTTGGCAGAATTTATAATAGTACTAATGCCAGGTATATGATGCATGCATTTGTTGATTTTTCTCAAACTCTATCTTCCAGGCATATAAAAATGAGAATAAACTTAACATCCCTGAAAGGCATATTCATAATAAATTATTGCTCAGAAACTGCAGTTTTCAAGTTTAATTGCCTCGTTCCCCTCTATAAATCTATAGTATCTTGCTGTATAAGTGGAATAAATGAGAACTGTGACTCAGGACTCATGTAGTACATGGATTTAGTAAAAAGGGAATATAATATTTTGCCACCTACTTATAATAATTCTTTGGTAATTTATTAAGGTAATTTAATACATTTTCCAATAAGAGAAAATATTTAAAAGTGAAGGGCTTTTTTTGTTAAATAGCAGGCCAGATTTATGTGAATATCACCAAGTGTAATCATCTTGTTTTGAACTTTTTGAAGAATTTTTATTAAAGTGTATCTGATATTTATAATCATTATTATTATTATTGTTATTATTGTCTGAGTCAGTAGTGGAAGGGGAGAAGGGATCTAATATTGTTTGTGTCCCTCGCTGACCAAAGAAGAGTGGTGTGTTGGTCAGCTGTCCTATCACAGGAAAACAATACCAGACACCAACAACTTCAAAGAGAGGCTTATTTGGCTGAAGGTTTCCGAGGATTCAGTCCATGGCTGCCTGACTTCAAAACAGAGACATGATAACAGAAGAATGTAATGGGGCAAAACCTCTCACGTTTTGGCTGCTGAGAAGCAGAGCATGGGAAGCAGAGCATGGGAACAGTGCCAGAGAAGAAGAGACAAGGACAAGATAGAGTCTCCCAGGTCACACCCCCTTGACCTGCCCAGATACACCCAGAACCCCTGGGAGGTTCCCAAGCTTATCTGGTTGATAACTAAATTTAATTGTCTCAAGTAGTGTATGTATTATTTCTCTTTCAATTTTCAATCACCCTCTAAAGCATATGTTTTAGTCTCTATTGTGCAGACATATAAAGTTCAAAGAGACCAGGTAGCTTGAGAAACACTGACCAAGTAATAAGTAGAATTTGATGATGAGTAGATTCACTGATGTAGTTTCAGTGATTGATAATTTAGCATTGTTTTTTGATCTTTCTTTTGATGAATATCAATTGCTCATATAAAATGAGAAAGGCAAAGATATGTACATACTGATGCTATCGTAGTTTAAATGTAGGAAATATGGATAGATTACTTTTCTGGTTCTTTGTCCCCTATTCATCATCTTTCTTTATCCAGAGGCTACTGGGCAGATGATTCAGCCTATTTGCTATAATTTTAACAGGTTCCTCTTCAGCACACTAACGGTGAAAAACTTCACTCCAAGGCTTTGTTGCTTTCTTTAGCACTGATTCTTTTTGCCCTAAGTCATTCCACATATTTTTCTTAGGACATTTTCTACAGCTAACAATTCCTCAGTAACTGTGGGTTTGATGACTCACTCAATGAATTCATTAAAAGAACACCAAAAAAATGGAAAAATTTTGGATAGTTATTATTTTTTCTCCAAGTTTTAGGAAAATAACTTTTAAAACATTTAAATTTATGTTTCAGTTTGATTTGAAAGAAGTTAGCCATTGTTAATCTTGAAGGCATTTTTTTCACAATGTGTTTAAGATAGTTTTAGATGCTGTAAATATTTTTTTGTCATTGGAGATGGGAATGTAGGCTCAATGACAGTTTTTAGATACACTGGCTGCAATATGGATACACTCAATCACAACTGCAGAGAGTTACCTTGCCACGTAGAGCTTCATGACTTTTAGGTTTGTAATAACTTATTTCTTAAAGCATTTGATTACTGATTCACGTATTACTTTGCATTTCAAACATCACACCAACTTTTTATTTGTGTAAATATGTCACATTCTCCTTATCTGTTCATCTGTTCTTTGGCATCTAGACTGCTTATATAGTTTGGCTATTGTTATGGTTTGTGTCTGGATGTCCCCCCGAATCCTCATGCAATCATGGGGTGGGCTTTTAGAATTTGTGATTCATCCATGATCTATTGCTGGGATTATGGGTGTGAGTGCTACACCTGCCCTGGAGGGGTGTAGATTGCATACAGTGTAAGGGAGAGGGAGAGGCTGTTTGCCACCATTCCTCCCTTTTGCTCTTATTGTTTTTACTGTGTTCTGCTGCCATGAACGCTTTCCCTCTGCCATGTGCCACTCTGCCTCGGAACCAGCCCAGTGTGGACTGAAACCTCCACAAACTGTAAGCTAAATAAACCTCTCCTTCCTTTATTTGGGGCATCAATTATTTTGTCTCAGAAATGAGAGAAAAGTAACCAAGACAGCTATTATGAATTGTGCTGCTATAAACATGGGTGTGAACATATTTTTTATAGCATGATGTCTTTATTTAGTGAAAATCCAGTTTTCCACAGTGGGTGTGCTGTACTAGATTGCATTCCCACAAACAATGTAAAATTGTTTCTTTTCCTGCACATCCTCAGCATTTTTGTTCTTTTCTGTTTTTGCTAGTTTTTACTGGAGTATGATGGAATCTGAGTTGTTTTAATTTGTATTTCTCTAAGGGATAAAGATGATGACCACTTTTTCATATACTCATTAACCATTTGTCCTTATTTTAAGGAGTGTTTATTTATTTCATTAGATCATATTTTGATGGGATCACTTTATTTTTGGGATCTAATTTTTTGGAGATCTTTATTTACTCTACATATTAGTCCTCTGTCAAAGAGTAGCTTCCAAATATTTTTTCCATTTCTGAAAGGTGTGTCTTTACTCTTGATTGTTTCCTTTATGATATAGATGTTTTTGATTTAATATAATTGCAATTATTCGTTCTTAGCATTATTTCATGTGCTGCTGGAGTTCTGTATGGAAGTTCTTGCCTACGTCCATGACTTCAAGTGTCTTTCCTATTTTATCTCTCAGCAGTTTATTTGTTTCCATTTTTATATTTAAGTCTCTGAACCATTTTGATTTAGTTTTACAGGATGCAAAATATAGGTCTAATTTGATTCTCCTCCACATAGATAATTAGTTTATCCAGGACCATTTGTTAAAGAGGTTACCCTTTCACTAGGGTATATTTTTAGAAAAGGCATTTATTTGCTTTTTTTAAATTTCTGTTTTTCCCTCTCTCATACTATTCCTATTCAGTATATAATTGTGATACATATGCTAAATTTCTAGTACCTGCATATTCTGCGTATGCAAAAATTTTAATTATGGAATAATTTTTGCTTTATTTGTATTAATTCCCAAGAAGTCTATATTTATTCTTTAGTTATATAAAAATGGCTTATAACTAAGTTAATTAACCTAACATTACATAACAGATCTTGGCATCTTAGAACAGGTATTTTTGCTGTGAAAATATGGAAGACATTAATCACAAACCACTCATCCAAAGTAGCAATATCTACTGAGAGCTAAGCACTAAATATGAAGAGCACTTTATACAGAAAAGATAAAACCTGTCTATTTTTTTCAGTATTTAACATGTTCAATAGTTTTAAAAATAAAGTGAGTCAATTATATAACTTAGAAAGAAAACCAAGGCATATTTCATGTAAAACATTCATTTAGTGAATTTGACTTCATTCAAAAATATATTGATAATGCATAAATTAAACAGAATATTCTCTTCTATCATGTATATCATTCATTTCACTACTGCTTAAGTTTTGTCTTATTTCTACAAGATCTATGACAATTTTTCAAAACACATGTGGCAGATTATTTATGGAGAGTATAGCACAGTAAGATTTATATAAAATTTTCAGAGAGGTATTTTAATTTTATAATATTTGCTTTTAAAATGTTCTACATAAAATGCAATATATATATGAAATTCTTAACTAATTTAACATGCAGTAAATTTGAAATATCCACTATATGAACAAAAATCATACATAAAAACTAAAATTAAGGTTAATACCATGCTGCTATATGAATATTAGTGCACTCCATCAAGTTAAAGATGTCCCCTAACTTCAATGTGTTGAGAATATTCTTGAGTAGATATTATAATAAATTTCATGACATTTGTAATACTGATTCCAAGTTACTCAAAGGATATAGTTTTATTGAAGAAATACATAATTTTTGAAACCAATAAATTGTCCTCCTAAAATAGTTCAACAGTAAGGAGTCATTAAAATAAATTTCAGCTTTTAGAAGAAGAATGACTACTGAAAAATGCCTATCAACACCTTTCAAAGATATAAGCAAGCTTTAGTGTAAAGTTTAAGAGTACAGATATGAGGTTCCAATCACTGATCACCTTGACCTAAATATAAATGGCATGGGGTTTTAGGCAATTCACCAAAGTTATTGGTGCTTTGGTTTCCTACTTCATAAAATATTTGTAACAAAGACCTCCCATAACAGGACTGATATGGTGAGTAAATAATTCATAGAAAAACAATGTCTTTCAGTTAATAATGTCTGATAGTTTGAAACTCATTTGAATCTGACAAAGATCCCAAAAGACCACCTCTGCTCCAGGGGCTGTGAACGAGGGAAGGAAACCATCATGGAGGTGGGACCAAGACCACTAGGGATCTTCACTAAACAGGAGCTGCAGTAGATAGCATGAGACTTAATAGAAAAGGAAGCTGTGCTTGATGAAATAACGCTATAAAGAAAAGCAACTAGAGTTCTTAATTTTGCATCTCCTGTTACAAAATTTTAAGAAACATTGTTTGTACATGATTTTATGTATTTGATTTGAAAGTAAACCTATATTGACTTATCTTACCCTATACCAAGTATTTTTGAATTGATGTTAAGTTGTTCTGAATTTGTGTCATTCCATTTGGTGTGGACATTTATACACTGATGTTATTCTGGATATAAGATTCCTTCAGGCAGGGTCTCACTACATAGTTCAGGCAAGACTTGAACTGTCTATGTAGTTCAGGCTGGCTTTAGAATTACTACAATCCTCCTGCCTCAGCCTCCTGAGGGCTGGGACAACTCACCATAGGGTGAGTTTTCTAAAATCCCCAAATTTCTGAATTCGAAATCATGATTGGTTTCAAGGTTGTTAGGTAAGCAATTATGGATTTAGATGTGACTGGAAAATTTCTACTGTTCTCAGCCAAGATAGACATGCAGTGTACATGTTTGTTGAAAGGAATTGAATGGAAGGTAACTAGAGGGGAAAATTTAAAACAATTTCAACATTGACAGAGATATTTTTCTGTTGTTATTTTTGTTGCCAAGTCTTATCTCCCCTGGTTTATTTTTACTGTAAGAAGAACTTATAATTGTTTTTTTCTTTTTTGATACCAGAAATTGAACTCATGGCCTTGTGCTTGCTAGGCAGGTGCTGCACTGGTGAGCTACAGCTCCAGGCCCAACATTTTATCATTTTTCAAATAAACTTTAATTTTTGTAAATATAGAAGTAGGATTGATCAGACTCCTTGCTTCTTCATTTTCATTCTTATCTTTTCCATTAGAAACTGAGTTCTCTTTCTTTGTAATCTACTAAGACCTATGACTCGCTAAGGGTATCAGGGTGCACTTTCTGGTAGAGGCTCCTAAAAAAGTCAGGGTGCACTTGACCAATGCAAAGAATGTGGCCAGACTCTCACACATTTAGGCATGCTGATGCTTTCAGAATCTTTTTTGATACCTGATACTTTACAAACATTTTTTCACTGATACATTTTCTTCTGGTACCGCTTCTCCACATTTCACTTTTTCTCACGTAAATGTGTTACCTCAGGCAGTAAGACATGCTCCCGAGGTCCAGGATGATCCCACTGCTTCCCTGGTATATTGCTAGAATCTTAATTTCATAGCTTAATGATTCAAAGAAATCAAATAATGTTCAGAGATACCTGTGATATCAACGCTGTTCAAATCAATATGGAAAATCATCAGTTCGCTGGACTTATTTGCTCCAATGCCTTGAATCAGTTCTTCTTTTACATTTTCATCTGACACCCACTGAGCAAAGAAAAGGTCAAATAGGACTCTAATGCTGCCATTTCTGCAAAGCAGAAGATAATATGAGAGGAAAAAGTCAGCCTTCTTTAAGTGATTTGTGCTCAATTCATAGAAAATGTCTTTGAAACTCTACAGCTATTAGCTTGTTAATCCTCATTACACTAGTATAATGTAGTGTAACCCCTGTACAGTAATATGCAGTTGTCCTTTTTTGCAATTTAAAGACATATAAAAATGAATAAAGTAAGATATACCAAATATTATCTTTAAGTTACAGGTGAAAAATGACTTAAAATGCTAAATGTTTTTCCAAGAACACAAAGCACAAAGTAATTCCAAAGTTGGATTCTGCTTTTTCTGAGTTCCACTGTGGAGCACTGACCTACAGGAAGGTTGTTGCCAAGATACTTGTGTCAAATTAAACAAAATCACATGACTGGCATTATGGTATTTATTCTGATTTTTTTGCTTGAATAAATTAAAGTGTGGATATGTGATTTCTCTGGTTGATTTTTAAGTAGAGAGAAATCTAAGGTAGTTTTACTTGTACAAATTACCTTTTCCTATATAGTTTAAGAAGGGTAGGTACTAAGCTTATAGCAACACTATGTTATTTTTCCTTCTCTATTCTGCCTTATATAAAATACCAAAGTTTGTCATGATTTCAATAGGATGGAAAGAAAATAAACACATCTGAAATCATCAGGCACTCAGGATATTCTGTCTCATGGTCAAGATTTGGGATTTTCATGCCCACTGTGTTATCTTTACTCCCTCACATGGCTCAATCATATTATCTTTATTTTGATGCCTACTGTTTAATATAAAATTTTCTCACAAGTTAAGGGCATATAAATAAAAGGAATACCTTTTTGAATAGTGTAAGAGATTTTGCTTTCCTGTCTACATTTCTACCCATCCTTATGAACTATCCTTATGAGACAAACACTTTTAACTCTAATCTTCATTTGTAATACTAAGTAAACTGGAAATATTCTGGGTGTACTTGATTCCCTAATAGACATACTAAGGAGAAACTCATCCTATATAATATATTTACTGGTTCCAAAGTGCTGGGGTTACACTCGTATTCCCTTGTGATAGCTTTAAGGTACAGGTAAGTAAGTAACGCCTTGCTTCACAAGTGCTTCTCTTTGCAAACAATTTGGTTCGCAAATGCAAGCAGTCAGCAAAATTTTGCTTTTGTTTGCAAATGCCATATGACAAACACGACCATGACCATTGTCCACACACAAACAGAAATGCAGCCATCTTCCCCCAAACTGTTAAACAAATTAAGTTGGTAAACTGAGGTACCACTGTATTGAGCATCTTGAAGGAAGGACTTTGTCAGCTCCAATATTTCTCTATTTATCTGCCCATGTCTCTCCTGATAAAACCTAAAGTAAATATTATTTTTTCCTCCATTACTGTATGTGGGAGCAGAAAGTTCCTGAAAGACCACAGCCGTTCACCATGTCGACTGGGAAGATATCCCTTCTTCATGACTGTGCATGCCTCCTGCTCACAGTTCAGCAGGAGTGATTTTATTTCATGTAGCAGTTTCTTTCATTTTTGAAGTGAATAGGATACTTTGATATAATAATACCACACATCTACTAAATTAATTATTTAAACATCAGGAGGTTTAACTGTCCACTATTTGATTAAATCATAGTAACTAAATCTTGGAAATTATAGGGTATTTTAGCAGCTGTTCAGTTCAAAGTTCCAGAACTTACACAGATGTGAAATTAAGTTTCCTGAAAGTTTTCCATTGATCTTCTCACAGTTCATTGGCCACGGTCCAAGTATCTGCTTACAACTAAGGTCATGGTTAACATAAGTTATAAAGAAAGATAAGAGTTTTTCTCAAGAAATACAGAACTATTCTTTAATAAAATTAGGGGCTAGTTATCCTGGAAACTAGATGTGTTGTCCTTACTGAAGAAACATTTTACTTGGGCATAATTTTTATCTCCTTTTCTATGCCTGTTAATGTTTCCAGGATAACTAGTTCCTAATTTTATTGAAGAATAGTTCTGTATTTCTTGAGGGAAACTCTTATCTTTCTTAATTACTCATGTCAACCATGACCTTAGTTCATAGGCAGATACCTGGACCGTGGCCAATGAACTGTGAGAAGATCGATGGAAAACCTTCAGGAAACTTTTTAATATATACTAAAAGAAAGGCTACAGAGGAATACTCTCTTTTCTTTCTTCCATTCTTCTTTCCTTCCTTCCTTCCTTTCTCGCTCTCTTTCTTTCTTTTCTTTCCTTTCCTTTCTCCCTTTCTTTCTTTTGTCTTTCCATAATTATGTGTAGTTTTAAGAGCCACAGTTGCAACATCCAATTTGGGACCATGAGCTGAGCTGTGGTGAAGCTAACAGTGACACAAAGGAAGAAAGAAAGCATTCACATCTCTTCCTGACCATGACATTGCTATCATGTCACTAAAATAACCTCCACCAAAGCGTGCAGATTCCTTGGCAGGTCATATAGTAAATATCTATTTTTAAAGCATGTATTCTCATATGTTATGTTAAGTTATATGTTAAAGTGTTAACTGTCTGACGATTCTCAGGCTTCATCTCAAGTTTATTGAAACAGAAGCTCCAGAAAAGAGGGATGACTACTTTGTTGGACTTCATGTTGGCCCAGATTTGAATTGTAGTAATAGGGACCCTGAGGATCAGAGTAATACAGGTTAACTTGCCTGGCTTATTAGTGTTGTGGATAGAGAAATGATTCATATGCCTCTGTTTTCCAAAGGTATTTTTATATAATTGCCACCTTCTCACTCACAACATCACTTCCATCAACTCCACTGTAAACCTTTCATTAGTGAGAAATGCACTATAATAGCATATTACCTTAAGAATAAGTCCAGAGTTTTAATATCATGAAATGCTAAATGAATTTTATATTCAAATAGAGAATAGCTACCTGGACTTTTTTTTGGAAGTGGGGAAGAAGGAAAGCTTTTTTATTTTCTACATAAATCTAAAACATCTCTTTCTCTCCTCTTCTTCTTCTCTTATTTAATTATCTTCTCTTAAAGAAATTGGATCTCGGGGCTGGGGATTTAGCTCAGCGGCAAAAGCGCCTGCCTGGCAAGTGCAAGGTCGTGAGTTCGGTTCCCGGTACCGGAGAAAAACCAAAAAAACAAAACAAAAAAAAACAAAAAAAAAAATTCTCAAAGAATTTATGCTCAGATACTGTTTGTCAATGTGGATCATTTGTCAATGAGCAAAGAGACCAGTG
>NW_004955407.1:19618451-19655902 GCF_000276665.1 Chinchilla lanigera
AAAAAAAAAAAAAAAGAAATTGGATCTCCAAAAATATGAGTGTTTAAATATGAACCAGAAAGACTCAAATTAAATATGATTGGAATAAAGTAAGATTAAATAATACCTATCATTTATTCTGTCTTCAATCTCAAGAATTTATTGAAGCCAATGATATACCGTATCTTTGGCTCCACACTAGATAATTTTAATTCTAAAATTAAATCTCTGTGTTCTCATTATATATTTCTATCTATTTAATTTGACTAAATGCTTTTATTTTATTTGAGTTAGTTAATAAAGAATAGTATTTGAGGCACAGAAAGTATAAATTTGGAATTTTCTTTCACTGAATTGAAAAAAATGAGATTAGCTCATCCTCAGGCATAAAACATCTTTGTTTGAAAAATGTGTTCTCTTAGTTGTGAATTATACATTGCATTTCATAATAGATATTTATATCTTGCAAGCATAAGAATTACATATCTTCTATAGACATACAATTGTATTTTTAAAACTTATTTTCATATCCAGTGCAAATTTTAAGAGAAGAGAGATATATAGTAGAAATCAAGAAAACTATAATGAACATCATTTGTGCTCACAGAATAAGAAGGTTGAAGCTGCTATTTTTAGTATATTAACAATGACTTCTAGCACTGTTGTGAGATTGATTTTATTTATTAAAGTAAAAGAGAATTAGTTCTTTAGGGAGAATGGTCACTTTCATTTCCTAGTACTTGCTCTAGTAGAATAGCTGAGACTTTTTTTATTTCAAGCAGATAAATGCTATCAGAGTACCGAGAACTGGTGTGTAATACATCAAAATGGATCTTATCTCATGTTTTCCTTAATGATATTGATAACCTGAGGTTTGCTGAATAAACAAAAGTCTTTTCTTTCCTAACTTTGTGACTCATTTGTGCCCAAAGGGCAAACTAAAGGATGTATTGCCACGAAGGGTAAGCTGTACTTTATTAAAATAAACAACCACTAAATGTTTTCTGAATCAAAGCATTTTCCATAAAGCAGAATAACAGGAAGTATTTCCAAGCCAGGACAAATTATTTGATTGCCATGTAGAGTGCCTACCCCCCCACAGGCGTGCACACACCCAAGCATGCACACACGCACACACACACACACACACACAAGTTAGCAGGTGCCAAGGGTTGGCATTAAGTACTTGTAAAAGTAAACGAAAACAGACTGATGACTAAGTTCAGTATTTAGTCCAGGGCCTTCAAACTGAGCTTCATCTCTGGTTCTTCCTCCTTTTTTTAGATTTTATTTTGAGACAAGGTTTTGCTAAGTCACTAAATTACCCTGGCTGGTCTCAAATTTGTGACCTTTTTGCCTCAGCTTCCTAGTGTTGGGATTGCAAGCTGGCACCATCATGCCTTGCTGAAGCTAGACATTTAAAGAGTATATAAAGCATTTGCTCTATAAATATGTAAAAATGAATGTTTTAAAGGACACATGTATGTCCTTTAACATATCTATATATATTACCTGTTTGTATATGTTTTACAATTGGCATGGCTATTACTATTATATTGTTCCATAGGTGAGAACTCAGCTGTTTCTCTTCCCTGATTTTATAACTGTACATTACAAAGAAAATAATAAACTACTTATGAATATGCCATATTTCCCTGTGAATAGAGTGTGACTATTTATATGTGATTATTAAAGTGATTTTAAATGTTCTCTTGTTATTCTTTCTACCTTCTGATATTTTTCTATCCTCCCCTTCTCATTCTCCCACAGTACTTGCTTGTAATTTATCACACAGACATTTTCATGAGATTCCCCTACATTGCGTTTTTCAAAAATTTACTGCTGATTTAAAAGGAGTTCAGATACTAACAGGGGAAAATACTTCTACACCGATGAAGTACATTATTTCAGAATCATTCTAACATATTTATCAAGCTTTGGGCATTATACTGGTCTCCTAGGTAACTATAACATAGAGGAAAGGGGCAATTCTTCAACTCAAATAATTTACAGTTTCAAATATAGTGATTTTACCCTTTACACAAATAAAAGATTACTTACACAACATTGAAGAACACAATGGGGTTTTGATCGCCCACTAGATATATATATTGATAAAAGAAAAAAAGTCTGAGATATCCTAAATTTAATTACGAAGGCTACAGAGGGGAGGATGGAGGAGATAAGGGAAGTTAATCACTTAATACCTACAGGCTGAAACTAAGAAAATATTGTTCCACACTACCAAATGTATGTTAGAATCTTGACTTAATACCCCTGGTGGCCAACAGATTCCCCACACCGTAGTCTCCAGCTTATGTCTGAACTTCACTATTAACTCCAACCAGCCCAGGAGCAATAAACACTTCGCACAGACCTCCCCTCCTCCCCACACATTCCCAGCTGCATGCTACCCTTTCCCTCCTTCCTACGCCCAGTGTAAGTTCAAAGTTCTATATACAAATAAAATAAACATAGGACCCGTAGTCAGACAGTTTCTGAATATGAGACTCTGCAGGCTCAACTTTGTTCGCCATTACGAGTAAATTTACACAGTATATGAAAGTTAGTCATAGAAACAATGAATGATCATTTTAGATAGAGAGATATTATTATTAGCAGCCTGATGTTGGAGGAGTTTCCAGATTTTTCTAAACCACAAATTCTCTTTTCATCAGTTATTTTTTCTTCAAGTTATTTTTAATTAATTTATTGGTACATCTCAGATATACACAATGATCACATCCATTGTAGAGAATTTGTACCTGTGCATAGCACGTCTTCATTCTTCCTGCCTTTCCCATTCCCTCCCCGCACTTCAAGTGCTCTTGCTTACATTTTTCCCTTCTCTTCTTATTGTTTCCTTTTTCCCTCCTTCGTCCTTCTCACTCCCCCCAGTTCCTTTTCCCTTTTTAACATTTTCTTCCTATTTCACAGTATCTAGTATACATTTTGGTTCTTATTTACACTTTCGTTTTCTCTTACCAGAGAAACAGTGTGGTATTTACTCAGTGTGATATTTACTCTGAGTAAAGATGTGAGTGTCTGATTTATTTCACCTTAGACTACTTTTAAGCCTTTCTCCCTCTCTTTTCCAGGGATTCTCCCATATGTTCTACTTTTATTGTTTTACTATTGAACATTCTGTTTTTAACTTAACTCCATGGATCCTAACTAGAGTTACAATTTTCTTTGCTAATATTCTTACTGATGTGCATCTCTATACAAAGGGTCCAACTATAGTCATGGTTTAGAAAACTCTAGATTCAGAGTTATGCCAGCAAGATATCAAAATAGGAAAGCCTGGACTCTTCCCCAGGGACACAGCAGTTCTACAGTGACGCATGTTCATCGGGAGAAACCAAAAATTCATTAAGGGAGAACCCTTTTTAAAATCTTTATTTATATTATATATATATTCATATATATAATGAATATATAGAAATCTTCATTTATGTATATATATTCACTTATGTATATATAAATGTACACCATATACAGTATACACACATTTATATATCTCACACACACATATTTATATGTCTCACATACACACACATATCTAGATTAAAGCACCATAGTGAAATTATATTATTATTCTCTTAATCTAAGAGCCATTCATTCATTGAACACTTGATTTGCACCAAGTAGAGTCTTCCACCTTCCTGGTACAGTAGTGAACAAGTTCCTTCTCTCTTGTGATTTACAGTGTGAATTAAGTTAAGTGACATTGTATTTTACAAATAACAAACAAACTTCTTCCACATATTCAGAGCAAACAGAACATTGAGTCTGCTCATGCATGCATTCCTCTTTGCCTTTCCCAAGTGTTTCTGTAAGATTTGACCCTGTGTATCACAGGTGTTACAACTGAGGCTGGGAGACCACACCCCCTTCCATCCACCTGAATTTGAGCAACAACCAGGTCCTATTCTCCTTCCATTTTCTTAAGAGAAGAAAAATAAATAAAATAAAATAAAATAAAATAAAATAAAGTAACAAAGACTCAGGGACTCTCAAAAGCTTCATGCTACAGTACATGCATGTTGGATCCCATGGCCCAGCCTTCAGTAATCTTTTCTTACTTGAACTTTGTTAGCAGTTTATACACAGAGACCATATCTCATGTATGTGATTAAAACAGAATGCAGAGTCATGCATACGAAGGTGCCCCTGAGAGGACTCAGCACTCTGCCAGGCATTTCTGTCAGTCTTATCCAGAGACGCAACAAGAGGGACCAGGGCCAGAATGTACATCTTTTAAAATCTGAAAGCCTGGTTTATCTTCCTTTTTCCTGTTCCCCTGTGGTCCTAGCACCACTTTTCCATTTGTGCCACCTTTTGTTTCTTTTGGCATGGACCTCCCCTGAGCACACATTATTGTTATCTTCAATAACTGTGGCTGCTTTTTCTGTTACCCTTGGGTGTGCACTTGCAATTCTTTGCTTGCTGTGCACAAGAACATGGGATCTATCTCTCACAAGCAACACACAGTGCCATGAGGAGAGAGAAACACATCAATACAAGATCAATTATGACTGGTTATTATTTTATACTAAAATAAAATTTATGCTGTGCTACTTTTCTCAATCATCACAAAATGTTAAAAATTTAAATATTTTTTCTACACAGCATGATACTATTCTACTTCTATAGTACATACTCTTGCATATCTTTCCAAGAAGCACTACTTTGTAACTCTGTGATGTCATTAACAATTTTGTGAGTATACTTACTCAAATTGTAAAACTCTTGAGCTTTTATATTCATTCTTCAGATTACTTGATTGAAAGATCTCATCTATCTAAAAAAAGATTTAAAAAATGTTTTTTAAATTTGAAAAGTATACTAAACTGAAGATTTTAACTTTTGCATACAAAGTTTTTACCAAGTACAGCTTGTCTTTATGTTCTGCTTAAATTGGGGAAATTTTCTTCATAATGATGAGAGATTCATTAAAAAATATTGAACATATGACATGTGTTTACTAATTTTTATCATAGTGAAAAAATTTGATCCCTCTATGTGTTGGCAAGAAGTTTATGAAATTATGTCATGAAATTATAAACCAACTGAAAATACATAGTCTCCTACCATTTGCTGAAGGTCAAAAGCAAGAATTTTGAAATCCACTGAGTGTTTGTCTTGTAAAGTAAGATTATATGTAGCTCCAGATATTATTTTAAATGTCCCTCTGGTTTCATGACTTGCTGTATCTAGATAAATTAAGAAGAAATAAAACACTTAATTATAAATAGCAGACACTATACACAATCTTGTTTAAGACACAGAAGTAAAGTTCTTGCTTGACACATTGGCTTTGTAATTCTTGATTTTTCTCTGCAGTTTTTCTGTTTCAAGGTTACCTGTTTTCTCTTTTTTGCTGTCTAATTATTTTAAAGGATTAAACAGATACCTTATTTCTCTTCTGTTATTTCTTTTTTTCCTTTGAAGTCTAACATTTTATTAGATTTTGAGAATTTTTTAAAAATTGAGATTCCTTTTGGAAGACTCGGGCTAATCAACTGTCACTTCCATTAAGGGGAAGAGATTCAGGAATGCATGGTGAGAAAGGGACCATTAAAAGTTCTGTAGCTGCTTTCCGGTATTTCTCGAATTCCCAGCCTTCAGGAACACTGCTGATTTGCTACATGTGGACTGCTGTGAAGATTTCAGTATGTGTGTTACTTTGAAACATATCTTTGAAGCTACCTCTTGCATTTTAGTAACTATAAAATTGTGATGTTTGGATATTTGATGCTGATTATCTTTATTAAAGTTATTAAGAATAGTGTAGAAAATAGATTACCTCAATAACAAAACAGTGAAGAAACAGTAAGCAAATTGCATAATTCTATTAGAATATTTTTTCTCTTACCTTTTATATGTGAAAGACATAGCTTGCACTAGAAAACCTAATGATGAGCTTATTAGTAAATATAATAGGAATGATGCACAATTCTCACACTGGTAAGATGTTATTTTTTTTTCTTTTCCACAATGGTGCAATTGGAATTTAGAATGAACAAGAATTTTCTGAAGCAGCAAAGGTCTTAAGTGACAGATTTGGAATTTGGACATATAAGTTCCAAATTGTTTCACACATCAAAATTTCAGTTCAGAACACCAGATATAATATCAAACAGTAAACTTGGACTTAGGCCAAGCAGTTATCATTGCATAATTGATGTAACTGATGGTTATTTGTACCATTTCATTTTTTAAATAGTCCAAATTACTTTTAAATTTCCTTGTTTAAATGTGGGCAACAAAGAAAAACAAAACTGTCATAGAGAAGACAAAGGAATATGAAAAGTAAATGCTACACAAGAAAAGTCATTGGATCCTAAACATTAGAGCATCAGCGAAAAAACTATGATTCAGTTAGTTGCGTTTTACCAGTGTTAATTTCTTCCTTGTGACAATAAGTATGTATATAAGACATATCAATATTGAGAAAAGAGGGGGGGTGTTTAACTAAAAGTCTATACAGTTTTTAATTTCTAAAGTTTAACATTATTTCCAATAAAGTATAAAAGCATATACATTAAGTTCACTGCAGTATATCTTATATCCTCTGGTGTTGTATTACCAATTTAACTCAAATAGCTTTTTATAACTAGGTGTTTCCAATTAAATTGCATTAACATTTGTAAAAAATTGTTTTCCATTTTTTGGGGTTATTTTTGTTCTTTTTGTTGTTTTCCATTTTGTCTATAAAATAACTATTGCATCTTTACTGAGCACCAAGATTCCAATGGACTCCAATAACCTCTACACGGTTACTCACACCATTTCAATAAGACCAAAGCAGCCACTTTTCCAAAGACCTGCTTGAATGTTCATATAACCATAAAAACTTTACAAATATTCTTTTGTGTAAAATATATTCCTAGTACATGCCTATAGCTATACTATTTAAATAAACCAGGGATCGCATTGAAATTGTTTTATAAAACTGTAAAATATTTTATTATATTCAAATTCAAAAATTTACTCATTAGGGAAAAATAACCAACTCAAAAACTAAGAATTTTCTGAGTCAACTAAGCACACATGTGAAAGGTTCTACCTGTGAATTTTTGGAAAGAGTCTATCTGCCTATAAAATCCACCATTAAAAATATGAACATTTTCTCAGAAAGAATAAACTCAGTGGTTATAATATTGCTATGCATCTAATTTATCTTAAAAGTGAAGAAGTGATAGAGAAGAGGGCTACTTTCAGACTTGGTTATGTGCTTTGGAATCTCACCTCTGTTACTTACTCATAATGAAAGCTTAAGCAAAAAGTGCTTAAATTTCTGATGTCAGAGTCCTCATTTGTGATATGAAATACTAATTACAATTAAGTCATAGTGGCCCTAGGGATATTGCTCAGCCACATAGTGCCTGCCTGGCAAGCACAAGGTCCTGAGTTTGATTTCTGGTGCCACAAAACAAACAAACAAACAAACAAACAATCAAACAAAAAGCCTCAAGTGCTTACTGTATCAGGATGATACATTTGAATAGCTTTGAAAAGCGGATGGTGCAACTAAAGAATTTCTGAATAATAATCTTTAAAATTGTTTTTATATCACTAGTCACTACTCAGATTGAGATTCTTATAAGTCTACATTTACATTCAAATTTATTCATACTGTTGTAGTTAAAATTTTTGGCCTAATAAAAGAATGATGATATACTATTCTATAGAAATGAACAATAACTTTCCAATAATTTTCCATATTGATTGACTTGTATAGTCAACAGTGTTTTAATATTGATAATTTGAAGTCTATCAGCATTAACCTTCGTGTTGTGAAACCTACTACATTAGATGCTGAATTAAGAAACACCCGTATTCACTAACAGAAGGAAGAAACGAAAAAGAAAAATGACACATTACTTTCATGGTTGAATTCTAGATTGTTTCAAATTACACACCAAGTAATTTTCCTAGTAATCTGTTAAGTACAGACAAGCAAATGAATGTAACAAAATATCTTGTTATGAATTCCAGCCATGAATAAAATATACTGACAGTATAATTGAGATGAAAGTGTGTACTTACATCTAAAAACACCCTCAGTATCCCAGCCTGCGACCTACCTTTTCCTGATTCCTTGATTGCCAGCCAGGATAATGCAATTAACCCAGCACAGATCAACAATAATATGGCAAACAGAGCAGCAAACATGACTTCATAGGAGCTCAGAGGATGGCGCCTTGAAAATACACTTCTTTTTGAGCCCATTTTAGGTTTTTGAAAGCTTGCTAATTTATGGCTTGTGAGAGAATATAGATAATTATATTCTCTGCATCAGCAACACTGGATACTCCAGCACCAACCGAAGCACACAACCTCTCTAAGTTTTAAACACTTATAAAGCAACAAAGTTACACTCACAGTAGTTAGTGTAAATGTGTTGTGTGTGTCCCTTCCTTTGACATTGTTATGTTCCTCCACATTAGGTCACTTTAAAAGGATGGTTAATCTTTAAGAAGATATAATTGAGTAAAGATGTCTAGAGTTGTAAATGGTAATCACCTGGACAGCCTATTTGTTGCGGTGAATGAAATTAAATTCATGTCGTAAACAAAAACATGACACATCATTTTGAGAACTATTAGAAAAATATGGAATTCATGATAGATGAATTAGTCATTAATTTGTACTTGATATTTGCAGAGAGTTCTTAACAGATTAACCTTCAACCCTCTGACTGAAGTCCTTTTTGAGACATTTCTTTTGTTGTACAGGTATAAACATTTTAAAAATCACAGACACAGACTTATAAAGCTTAACTTATATATCACCTCTTTCTCTCTATATATGTATACATATAATATATATTTCCTATTGAAGCAATTAAAGGCTTTGTAACCTTTGCTGTGTCAATTATGCTAAGTTATGCAAGGTAAGACATTATTGATTTAACTTAAAGTCCACTGAAACAAGGGTTCACATGGCTACACTTTATGGCCTTGTATCATAAATTATGGGAGTAGCTGACGTAGGAGAAATAAACATTTGTTTCTAATTTAAGAAAATATTCTAGGTGGAGAAAATATTGCTCATTTATCCAGGACTTTATTACATTAAATGCTCATAATTGTGGACCTATGCTATATGGAGAAAACAGAGCTATTAACAGTAATTAAAGAACAATGTATCTTTGGTACATTTATTATACCTTTGATAGAAACAAATCCAGGATTTAAAATTAAATAACTAAATAAATAAAACCAAATCTAGTCTGAAGTAAACCAACTTGCTTTTTGCTTTGGTACGTAAATTTATCCAAATGTAAGAAAGTACTACATCAGAAACCTTAAATACACTAACATTGTGGAATATTGTACTTGGCTTGAATGAAATATACCACATTTTTCTTTATGATTGAAAAGAGAGAGTTGTATCTTGTGCTCAAATCTCCTTTGATGAAATGTAGAATATAAACAAATAAATGTATCATGGAAAACATTTTATTTGACTGAATTAAAATTTATTGTTATGTACTGTAAAATAGATATGAAATGAGTGACATATCTGAAGGAGTGACAGAAATTTGTGTTATTTACATTATAGGGGATAGTTCTACTAACAGGCCAGACTCTGACATAAATGGAGAATTGAAATGACCTTTGGGTATAGAAAGCCAAGAAAGTGGAACAACAATGAGTGTCTTTGTATAGCTGATGCAAAAGCAAATATTTTCAGAAAATCAAGTAGAATTACAAATTATATTGCTTTTAACTTTCTAGAATGGAGACTGCAAAGTGAGTTCAAGTGTTCTGTTATACAAATATAGTGACAATAAATAAAATATAATATTCAAATACAAAATGATTTATCAGGCTGAGATAAAAAAATCAACTTTCAAATTATGAATCTCTTGAAATTGTGTATTCTAAATAATTACACTTAATATATTCAAATAAATGGGTTGAATCATGTATTTTTAAAGGCAATCATTATGAATAATAGATTGGAATGTGAAATAAAGGTGAATGTGAAAAAAGAATTTATCATGTAACATTTTTTTAAAAAGCCATTAAAATAAAATGACTTGCCCTATCACATAACAAAATTCATTGCAAAGTTGTAATATTAAAAGTGTGATATTAGCATAAGATTAGAAATATATTTTAGTGAAATGGAATAAAGAGCACATAAAAAACCTAATTCACTCATGGAAATGTCATATGTCAAAAACAAAGTGTGAGTATGAACAGATGAAGGAAAAATTGGGTGTTCAATAAATTGTGCTGAGTTGATTTGTTTTATATATGCAGAAAAATAAAATTAGACATATCTCACAGCATAAAGAAAGTAATCTAGGTGAGTTAAGTATACATAAAAGTATATAAAATTTACAAGTATATTAGAATCCCTTTTTCATGATATCATTTTTAAAATGATTAAAAAAGAAAAGGACAAACTTGGCAGATGAATATTGATACATTTATGCAGTAATAAAAATCACTACTATCTTGTACTCTGAATAACTACTATAAAGACAACAATACACAATGTATTAATTATTGTAACTCTCCCATTAACCTGTTTTGAGACTCTGTTTTCTGGTTATTTTTATTTCTTTCTCTTTAAAATAAAGTCTAAAAATTAAAAAGAAGAAAATAAAATCCAAAGACACTGAATGGAAGTTTTTTCCTTCATGTTTTAGTTTAGCTGTAACGATAGCCACTACAGCTTAAGAATTAAAAAAAAATCAAGAATTTATCAAGATTTTTAACTCATTTGTGAAGATAGACAAAGAGTAAATACTTAAAAATGAAACCAAAAACACACAAAACAAATGCACAGATTTTTTGAGGTTGTCAATTTTAGGAATTATATAATTCCAATTAAATTAAAATATTAAATATTATCCTCTTCCACATACCAGCAAAAATTAAAAATCTTAACATTACTAACCTGTGAGAGTCAAAATCAAAGAATAATGTGCCACTCTGTCTGACAGCCAGCCGACTATGTATTGAAACCTCTATAAACTGCCACCCGAATAAACCTTTCCCCCTTTAACATTGGGTGTTAGGCATTTTGTCTCAACAATGAGAAAAGTAACTAAAACAAAATTTGGTACCAGAAGTTGGGTCCTTGCTGTGACTATACCTGACCATTTGGTTTAGAATCCTGGCTCATGGGAAGAGTTTGGAAAGATTCAGAGATGGTGGCTGAAAAAGTAGAACTGAAAAGCCTTGGGCTGTCCTTGATGGGAGATTCTGGTCAGAGCTCAGAAGACCAGAATGCTGATAAAAATCCTGCTGGTAAAGATCAAGATTAGGAGGGTTCTGCTAGAAGTACTGCCTTGGCTGCTGGACTTCAGACAATGTGTGTTGTGGCTTCGCAAAAAGTTTGTCAGCCTTTTACTCATGTCAAAAGACTGCCTGAAACTGAGACTAAGGGCAGTGGGCTAATTAGTCTTGCAGAAGGTAGTCTAACGTTGAGGAAGTACCATGGCTAATGTTGGGGGCTTCTAATCAGATTTATATCGAGAATCAAAAGTAAAGAGCGCAGCACAATGATTTAAATATTTTCAGTTTGACCAGAAAGGAAGCTCCAGTAAAGCTGTAAAATACAACTCCAGTAAAATACAATTTTATCCTGAAATTCTTCTCATTAAACAACTTTGCAAATTTAACACATGTAGATGATAAAATAATCTTCAGTATAATACTCTCTTAATTTCCACAAAATATACAAAAATTGTAGTGTTCATTGACAGGAAGGCAAGTAAAAGTAAATTGCAGTTCTTTTATATCATAAATTATTGTGTATAAATTAAAAGTGCATAAACTCTAGCTATATATATATATGTATATATATAAAATGGAACAAGACACCAAAACTGTAAACAAAGAAGTAAGTTTCAGAAGCATCTATGCATTGGTAAACTAGCTTCAAAAAGAAATTCATTTGTTTACTGATACAGTTATGTATTATAAAAGTTTATATGGACATAACAAATGTTCAAAATCTCTGGCCATTACACAAATACAAATTGAAACAATGTTAAGGTTCCATATTACTCAAGAAAGAATAGCAATTATTAATAAATCAGACAATAACAAGGTCTAACATCACTGTCATGTAAAAGGAACACTTCATTGTTGGTGCGAGTGTAAATTAGTACAACTATTATGGAAATCAGTATGGCTATTTCTCAGAGAATTGAGATTAGATTAGAATTGAGATATGTCCCAGATACTCCCAAAGAGTTTAACACCTAATACTACAGCTATACATGCGTACCAATGTTTATAGCAGCATAATCTGTAATAGCTATATCCTGGAAGCAGTATGTACATTCATCAATGGATGATTAGATAAACAAAATGTGGTATCTATACATAGTGGAATATTATTCCCCTATAAAAAATGACAAATTTAAGACATTTGCAGTAAAATGGAGGCACCTGGAAAATATAATGTTGGGTGAAATAAACTAGACACACAGACTTAAATACCATTGCATGGTGTCTTTCATTTGAATGAGGTAAACTACAAACAAAGACAATAGTGAAGGATGGATAGAAGAGGACAAAGGGTGAATTTCTTGCAATAGGGAAGTGGTCCAGGCAAACAAGGGTGAGACATCAGAAGGAAGGGAGGGGAAATAAATAGAATAAAGATGCCATGTACAAAGCCTAATAACCAATTAATGTAAACATAATATACCATAGTATGAGCTAGAATGAATAATATCAATAAAAATGGAAAATGGGGTAAGAGAATCGAAGCAGGAAGTAGGGAGAGGAAGTGAAGGAGAAAGGAACTAAGAAAAAGAAATAATCTGTAGTATGTACATGTAACCGCTTCCCAAGATGACTGCAAACTGCATGAACTGCAAACACATACTAACAAAATCATAAAATAAATACAAAACCCAGCATTTTGATTATTTCTTAACAGAAGAAGAGGAGGTTAATATAGGCATACAGTAGCAATATATTTTTGTATTGTGTCAAAAATATTTGGACGAAATAATGAATCATGCTAACTTTTCTAGAACAATATCATTAGGATATGTGAGCTAATAAATATCCTACATTTAGGGTTAAGGTAGGGTAGGAGTTGTATGACTGAAGTCATTGTGGTATTAATAATCTTCCTTTTATTAATAACTAAAATATTAAGAAATTTTATGCACAGAACTTTGTATTTTGAATAGTATCAAAGTTACAGATGTATTTTCCTTATTTCAAGCCATTTAATATCTACTGGGTAGTAAAGTACTCACTTTAAGCATACATGTAAAACTTCAGTATATAAGCTAAAATGTTTTCCATTGAATAGAAACAAGTAGGCATCCAATGGAACACCTTTGTTTGTGGAGCATATATTACAAGTCCCTCAAAGGATGAATTTTACTGGGGGTCATACCACATTTTGTACATACTATGGGGATTTGCAGTTTTTTTTGCTTTCTTTGGGTACAGCTACAATAACGATCAGTTTATAAATTAGGCACATTAAGAAATCAACATTAATTTATAATAAAAATAGAGCAGTTATACTACTGTATGGGATACACTGGATATACCACATGTAAGATATTTAATGCTATACTGGATACATGGATATCCTCGAGAAAGGCATTATTAAATCTTGGATAAAAAAGATAATAAAACAGCACAAACTTTAATCACGATGGTCAGAGTGCTGTGCTGTATAAAACTCAGGAATTTTTTGTTTCTGGAATTTTCCACTTAATATTTTGAACCACAAGTAATTAAAGCTTCAGAAAGTGAAACCAAGGATAAGGGAGGCTATTGTAACTGATTTGGGATGGTGAGGGATAGAAAATCTAACTGGGTAGGAAAACATAACTGACAATTAAGCTTTCAGTAAGGAAATAAAATCACTATTTTCATGATGCTAATCGCACATTCTGCTTAAGTGAATAATGAAGTTGGAAGACATTTGAAGATTCTTGCAGAAAGAGTAACTAGATCCTATACTGGATTTTGCAGGCTCCTGAAGGGCAGTTAGAATTATTTTTGTTTAGAGTCAATGAAGGGATATGAATAAGACAGCTAAGAAAATTGAGAGTCTAATGAGCTTTTGATAATGATATCAAAGCAAAAGTTTAAGGATCATTGTGCACAACATTATCTGTTCATTTGCTCAGCAAATATGTGGTTTTATACTTTGTACAAAGTAACAGTGGTGGTTGTAGAGAGTCTGCAAAGACTCAGGCCCGGAGTACTTCTATGAAATCTATTTCCTTGTTCAACACAAGATGAAAACCCAAACAATTTTCGGTTAATTCCACCTAGGTTCTTTCCCATTGCTGTCCCATACAGTGAGCAAAACTTTGCATTAATTATGAACTGCAGTTTGAGGAAAGTAACCTCCAAGCTGTATTTTTCTCTGTAGTCTTTGGGGTTGGAGGTCTTCAAGAAACATACAAAATTTTCATGAAACTCTACCTGGCCTTCATGTGATGGCTCACATTTTCTTTCGACTACAATTTTCTTGAACATACTGTACAAAAGATCTCTTGTACTAATGTGGTCTCTCTCTCCCTCCCTCCCTCCCCATGTCTCTCTCTCTCTCTCTCTCTCTCTCTCTCTCTCTCTCTCTCTTTCTCTGGGGGTGCCTCTATACTAGATCTTATTTCTTTCCAATTAGTGAGAAGCCTTCAGGGGTGAAAAGTTCTGGTTTTCTTTCATTTCCATTGAGATCCTATAATAGTCATTGGTCACTAGAGGTTACTAAATCTGGGTTATTATTCCTTCCCTTTTTTTGAGGATGTCAGTTTACCAACTTGACTTGCTTTTCTGAAATCTGTAAAGTAGTTAATGAAAATTAAAACTTTTTAAAGTACATTTTAAAATTTATAGGAAGAGAGGGGTTTTAGATATAATAAGAAAAAGAATCTTGTTCATATCCTTAATATTGTTGATAGTGGACAAAGTATATGCCATGAACTTAGGTTTTTGTCTGTTTGTTTGGTTGTGCTTTATCTTTGATTTATTACTGATTTTGTGGCTGATGAGGTTTTTTTTTTTACTAGTTTATAACTTGTTCACAACATTTAATTAGATTCTAAAAAGGATAATTTAAAGCTTGAATCACCCAAAAGTTCATCCAATTGAATTTCTGACCTAAAGAACTCAAGTGTATAAGTTTATTCAATTAAATCTATAATTAAACATTAATTTAGGTGTTTGATCAAAGTTCCCTTAGCCTAAAAACATAAGAATAATAATATTACTTTAGTTTTTTATACTGCAGTGGCAAGCAGAAACACCAAAATGATACACAAAATTTGGAGGCAGATTTATTTATGTCAACAGGCACCGAACAAGATCATTCCAAGAATATCAGGTCCTGATCTCTGGTGGTCTAGGGCTTATGTGAGATAAGCAAGCAGGAAGTATAGAGGCAGAATGGCTTGTCAATTGGGGATTGGTTCATACAATGTGCATCATAGAGACCAGCTATGCATCACAGTGACCAGCTGTTTCTAAAATACAGAAGCAATCAGATCTGGAACAGGAACTATTGCCTGGACAACTGACAAACTGAAATATGCTGTCTAGGGATGCATTTTCTGCTACATTTCCCCTCTGTTTTAGTTTCCCCAGGAAATCTCTGCTAGACATATTACATAACATCTTCTGAGACAATGTCCAACTAGAATTTAACATATCTGTTCTGTAACATTACTCTGGAAAGGTAGGGAGGGAGTTAATCTGATCTTGGAGAGCATCCAATATGTCTCTGCTGCTCATCAAATCTTAGACAAGTGTTTGATTGATTGTTGTATTCTCTTGGGCACCCATCCATAGAGTTCAAGGCCAAAAAAATCAGCTAGCAGGATGTGGGGATGCAAGGACTGGGGCAAGCAGAATCCAGGTCAATTAATAAAAACTACAGCTAGCAGGGGGCCAGGGAAGAAAGAACTGGAGTAAGTAGCCTGAAAAGATGCAAAAATCAAGGGGAATAGGTATTAAGCAATCCTGTGAACTGTTTCCTTAGGCTTCTGTCATGCATTGACTGATCAGCATGTTTTGTCTCTTCAAAGTGAGCTTTGGAGGAGCTGTCCAGGCAAATTTTTCAGCATATCTAAGGTTGAGTTTCTGAAACTTATGGAATTAGTTAATGTGTACTTGGATTACATATGAGTGCAGGAATGTCTACAGATATAGCTGGTATTTTAACTGGTTAGAAGTGGTTTCTATTGGGTTGTGTTTTATTTCTTTGTAATATATCTATATAACTTTGAATGGGAAGAGTCTAATATAATGCATGATGTCCAGGCCAGTGACACAGATGCTGAAGCCTGAGCTAGCTGCAGGGCTATAGCTGTCAGTGCTGTGGCTTGAGCTTACAGAAAAAATGGTGGAGGAAGGCCTGGCTCTGATTTTCTGGGAGTACTGGGTAAAGTTTTTCTGGCTAGGTTGATGTTTCAGTCAGTTGGATGCCTGGAGAGGGCTTAAGCCTCTGGACTGGATTATCTTGCACAGTTGGTGGTAAGTTTCCAAACAGAAGTTTGCTGTGCAGATCGTCCTTGCAGAAGAGCTTTGGACAAAACAAGGTGACCACAGCATATCTAACCTATCAGACTTCATTCCCAACAGAACTTCTTCCAGCCATAAACAGGGTGTACTCAGCATCAGTCAGGGGGGTCTATCTTTTAGAACAGTTCATCCCAGTACAACATGTGGCACCTGGACAGTTAGGTCTCAGTCTAAGGTGAGCTTGTCAGGTGTCTTTATCAGAAGGACAATGACTATTACAGTACAGAGGTGAAGGCTGGGGGCAGCCCTTAGAGGCCTTTGGGCACTCCCATGGATGACAGTCTGAGTAAACATATAGCAGTCAGTAGCTCCAAGAAATTTGTGGAGTTTCTTTCTTGCAACCAATTTCTGCCAGATATTGTAGCAGAGTTTTTGTCTATTTTTAGCAGGAAACAAATTTTTGAACTTCTAGGAGGCTGAGTCCAGGTCAATTGGCTTTTGAGTCCAGAACTGGGGTCTTTCCATTTAAAGGCAAAGAGGGGATAGCTGATAGGAGCTAATTAAAAGGCATAAGAAGGCATTTTTTAGGTCCAGGCAGGTGTATCAGCAGGCGGCAGAGGTCTGAGGCAGTGTATGCAGAGGGCAATTGTGGTGGCATTGGCATTTTGGAGATCTTGAACTGGCTTTTCAGGCAGGACAGGTATACTGTTTGATGCAAGTGGGGGTACCTTGGGATGGAGCTCAATCACACAAAGGGCTATGATTGACAGTAAGCCCCAGAGGGTGAGTCCTTTTTTCCATACTTCTGGAAATGCATCTCTCAAAATTTCAGGGTTATGATTATCAGGCATTTCAGGCTAACATGGGTTCTATTCTTCCTCCCAGGGTACAGAGTCTATATCAAGTCCAGGGCAGTGGACCTGAATGGTAGAGAGGCTGGTTACACCCCAGGAGAGGGATAGGGCACTCAAGCATGTGTGGGAATTCATATTTGATAAAGTGTCCATCAATTTCACAGGATCTGCATTGGAAGAATTCAGTGAGCTGGCCTTTTATCTCAAGAGCTTCCCAGTTGAATGAGCTTATGGGAGTAATTTACAAGCAGAGGAAGGTATCTTTTACATCTAGAACACTCTGAAAAGCATGTATAGGTTGGGACATGGAGATCTTGCCTAAAGTGACTAATAGTCTATCAGACTGATGTGTGACTGGATGCCTGCTTGAACTTCCCATGACATCTGACAGCAGCAGAGTCATGGTGAGGTGGCATGGTTGATAGCTAGGCTCAGAGGTGAGTCTTTAGTCTATACCTCTGGGAGGAGAGTTTTCAGAATTTCAGGATTATGATTATCTGTCTCAGGCTGTAGTTGTCATGTTTCTCTTAAGGAATAGTCAAATTTGAAAGTGCAGGGTTAAACAAGGGAGAGGCTTCCTGGCTTGATGGAAAGATGTCCTCCCAGGATGCATGTTTGTGCCTGGCAGAAGGGGTGAGAGGCAAGAGTCCCAGTTGCCCCAGTGTTGGTAATTTTTGACAGAGGGAACTTTTGAAGGCAGAGAGTTCTGTTCCATTTTCTACCAGGAATGTCACAAGTGTGCCCCTGACTTTTGCAATGACCGGGTACCCTCTGGTGCCCAATTTGATAGAGCTGTCTGTCATATCTATTCAAGCCTGACAGGCACAACTCATTTGTCAAGGCTGGCAGTCCAACTTTTCTCAGTCTAAGTGAGGAACTCAGAAGGAATTGCTGACAGTTATCTCGGATGGGCATTAGATGACACCATCTGACCAGGATAGGCATATCTTTGAAGAGGGCCTCTGTGGATGAATGCAGGCAGTGAATTGGAACTGGCTCAAGTGGCTGGAAGTAGACAAGCTGGGATGTGGTGGCTGACAAGTGTGCCAAGGATTCCAGGTTTCTCTGGAAGAAGATGGGCCTCTTTCTTCCTTTTATTTTCTTTGAGATGCAGGGAGAGGTTTGGTTTCATTTTCAATTTCATAAAAGCCTCTTTTCCTGCAGTCAGGGACTGTGGGTTTTAACTAATTAGTTCCCATTTTACCTCCTTATGGTGTATTTTGTGTGCCCTTGAATGATGGTGCAACACAAAGGGTGAGTGCCCCTCAGAGAGAGACCATTCAGACACCTGCTCGGTCATGTGTCTTGCAACGACGTAGGTGCAACTTAGCTAAGGAGGGTGTGATGCCTCCATTATGCCACATGTTGATCACCAAGGAACCACAGGTGAGGGCCCAATCAGCCACTGTGACCAGTGCTTTCCATTCTTGGTGCACAGACGGAGTAGTCTATTACTTATGCTATCTATTCCATTCACACACATATTCATTCAGCAGGCACTCAGAGGTTAAACATTCCAAGTCCTCTTCCCTTGAGGGTGGCCTTAACTAACAAGAGTTGATCAAACTCCTTTTCTGCTTGAACTGAGTAGGACTGACAGAATGACTAACTGGGTTGCCCTGTGGGTCTTACCGGAATCAGGCAGGTAGGCAGACAGACAGACAGACAGACAGACAGTTTGTGTCCTCTTTCCTTTGGGATTTGATGTGTGCCCTTTGAGCAGAAAGCCAGGAATCCTCCTTCAGACCCCCAAGGAGAGTCAAGAAATCTCGAGGGTGCACCTTCCTGTTGGACCTGCAGAGGTCCTTTCTTCATCTGTGAGTGTCACAACTGATGACCAAAGAAGTCAGCATGATTGGGCTTCCCAATGATACAACAGATGTAACAGCAAGCAGAAACGCAGAAACAACAGCTAAGATTTGGAGGCAGATTTCTTTATGCCAATGGGCACTGGTCAGGATCATTCCCAGAGTATCAGGCCCCTATCTCTGGTAGTCTGGGGCTTGTATGAGATAAACAAGGAGGAAGTACACAGGCAGAATGGCTTGTCAATTGGGGATTGGTTTATGCAAGGTGCATCATAGTGACCAGCTGTGCATCACAGTGACCGGCCTTTCTAAAAGACAGAGCAACTGGAACTGGAACAGGAGCTATTACCTGGGCAACTGACAAACTGAAGTACACTGGATGAGGAGGCATTTTCTACTACATTATATCCCATTAAATTACTACCATATTCACTATTTCCTATTTTACAGAAAGGTACAGGAAAGCTTAAAAAGAACAGATTAGAAATGCATTCAATTAATAACAACCTCTTGCATCATTAACCATCCCATTAAGTGGAGGTTGGCATCTCTACTACTTATCATTTAATAGTAGAAGAAATCCTTTAGTATGCTAAATACTGGAATATGCTGTATAAATTGCCCAGCTGCATTGCTTTAATTAGTAAAAATGCATTTGACATTCAGAAAGGTAGAGTGATGTATGAAAAGTACTAGACATGTTGGTAGCTGAGACGTCTCTCCACATAGACATTGACCTTCAGTATGACCTTCACTGTGCAACCTTGGATATTTCACTAAAACTCTTTGTGAGCTGCAGTTTTCTCATCTGGAGGCCAAAGTTATTGATCTTACAATCACTTTCATTTCTGAAATTTCATTACTTTATAATTTTTATGTTTCTTTCCAAAGGAAAGTGTATGATTTATGTCTGTTAACATTTAAAAAAGCCTTTTTCTTAGCTTTATTTCGGATATTCAACTAAAATTCATCTATGTGAGACAATGTCTTTTAAAACACTTTCTTCAGATCTTTTTCTTTATCTCTCCCACTGACCTTTCATTTTCATTGCAGCTTCTTTTGTCCTCTCTTGTCTGACTACAGTGAAACCATATTTACTTTCACTTTGCTAATGCAAATTCTCTGCTCAGCTCTTCCCCCCATTGTGCAGTCTCCACATGTGGCTTCTTCCCTTTCCATATGAAAGTCACTCTCCCCAAGCATATCTCCTTAATCTACTTTTATCTGTAAAGTGGATTATGAAACTTTTGAATAAAAGGTATTATACCAGAACATGCTGAACTGCATAGCACTTAACTGTTCTGAAGGAAAGAGCTCTATTCATGACAGTATTCAAAAATAGACCTGCATTTCAGGAAAGAAAAATGAACTAGGCTGGGAGAGACTGGTTTTTTCTAGTAGGGGTTACTATACTTTTTATAGCATCTTAGTTGGTTAGTAGAGAGCTTTGAAAAAAAAATATCAGCATGTTCTCCCCTATCAGCTGCTAGTGTAGGTCGTTTTCAAAGAAACCCCCTATCTATTCAAAATCCTAACCAATTCACAACCCCACGATTTTATATTGTTGTCTCGGTCACATCTGTAGTTCAGGAAGGTTTTATCTTCCCACCATGTTACTTTTTAACTTTAATCATCTTAGTGCCTGGAGGTCAAAAGATTTTTTTGATATTGAAAGAGAGTGAACTCACTTGTCAAATTTTCTCAGCACTCTTTTATCTAATTGCCCTGTGATCATCACCAAAGTGTCATGTCTTGCTTTGCTTTTTTCACAAAATAAGTTTTCCCCATCAAGTTGGTAAGTTTTCACTGTTTGGTCAGGAAAATGAAACCAGAGAGCTCATTCTGTATTCCTTCTGAACTGAAAGAATAAAGATAAGATCTTATAAAGATATCATTATTTAAGGAAAACAAGTTTCCTGGACTACTCTCTGCCTCAAAACCAGGTTAAATTATGCAGCTCATTTTTCTGTCTGTGTTATTTCAGATACCATTCAAAAAGTCTATTGGGTAATATTTTGTACAGGGTTGATACACGGTTTCCTTATATGAACATTATTTGTGTTTATTTCTTACTAAGAGTACTGTGGAACATAGTGGCTAAATACATAGGGTGTTTTGCTTAAAGCACATGGTACAGAATTATGTATTTAATGTTTCTGGTAATATTAATTGCTGCTGCAAAAAACTGAACCATTGATAGTAAAAATAAAATAACTCACATTAATCAAGCAGGAAGCATTGTTATTGTCATTATTTAAGACCAGTAAGTGCAATGATAATTGTGAGTTTAGTGAAGTTGGTTAGATATAGAAAACTAAGTAAGACAGTAACATACCAAGTTTAATTTCTAATGTTAAATTCTTGGACACGTTGCATGAAAATGGAAGAAAATGAGAGAAATTTGATTGAACCTGTTATGGTTTGCATCATAAATGTCCTCTAAAGGCCCACATGCAGCAGACTTGATCAACATCCTGCAGTGCTATTTGGTGGTGGTAGAACCTTTGTGAACTGGAGTCTAGTGGAGATTGGGGGCTTGTGGGCTACCAGTCTCTTCATCACTTTCTTTGTTTTCTGGCTATTATTAGGTGAGCAGCTCTCTGTACTGTGTGCTGCCCACTATACCACTATATTCTATCTTGCCATGCTGCCAAAAATGATGCAGCAAATCACTTGCAGACTGAAGATTCTGAAACTATGAATCAAAATAAGCCATATTTCCTTTTAAACTGACTTCCTCAAGTAATTTATCACAGCACTAGGAAGCTGTGTAGCACAAAAACTAACTGTGGTGGGGATCAGGCTGTGGTTCGTTCTCGCCTTCTTTCTTTCTGTGGTGCAATTCCCTGAATTTTATCTGTGGATCACCTCTACCACCCTACTCTTCAGCTTAAAGGTGGCCATGGTTCATCTGCAAGATGAAAATGTAATAAATTTAAGAGTAACTTATGGATCATCTTCTTAAAAACTGTGCCTAAATTTACTTATTCCATCCTAAGAGCTGCAAAATGGGGAAAGTCTCTTAGGGACATCTTAGAAGAAAAGATCTTTGAAGCTGTCTGTGAACGTAAGATTCAGGTCACACACCCCGATCCTTCATAAAGCTCACTTTTATATGGGAGTGGAATAAAAATCTCTCTCATTTAATCAATTTATTATTAGTTTCTATATTTATACAGTGAAACTGGAACTATGAGTATGCATTAGAATTTTAAATGTAGTTTATAATATACTCAGAAAAATTGAGTCACTTCTGAAGGTGTTTACTTATTTATGTGGAAGAAGTTACTCTTCAATTATAATGGCTAATGGAATTTTTCTTTTCTATTAGTAAGTTTTCTAGGAAAGTAATGCATTAATTCAGAATTTAACAATATGCCACTAGAATATAAATTGGATTATTATGTCTACTTAGATTTTTCTCATAGTTTCTTTTACAATTTCTTAATAAAATTTTAAAATTAAATACCTCATTTTCATAGCCAAATTGGGATAGAACTGATACAAAAGATGTGTACATATTTAATGTGTGCAAGATGTTAAATTTTGACAAGGGCAGACAATTTTGTGTTATCACAATAATCAAAGTAGTGGGTATACCTAGCACCTCTTGAAACTTTCTTGTGTGTTGTGTGTGTGTGCACATTTGTGTATGGTAAAAACATGTTTTACAGGATTTGCCTGTTTAAAAACTTTCAAAGTATAAAATACTTTACTGTTAACTATATGTACTATTGTGTCCATCAGTTCCCTAGAATATATTAATCTGGCATTTCAAAGCACAAGATCTTCTCTTTCTGGTTTGTAATTGTCTCAAGGAAATTGGTAACTTTTGTACTCTAAACAAAGTAAATGTATCAGTAAAAAAGGAGAGGTGTTCTTATTTGATATTTGTAGTGATAATATTTGGTCAAAATGTGACCGTCTTTGACAGATTTTCAAATTATCTGAAGCTCATTCTAAAGCACTTAAAAACCAGTCTTGTTTTGGATTTAAAATATTCAAATGGCTTTTGGTTCTCTTTATCACTTAATATTGTTTCTGATAAACTCAGTTATTCAAGAGTTTCTGCTAACACATTATGTTGTGGATATATATATATATGTATATCAGAGAAAAATATACATATATTGTTTTAATGAGATTATAAGACATTAATTTGGAAGCAAAGCCAACTCAGACCAGATTGATTTAAAAACACTGTGCCAATCAACTTTCCATCTTCATGAGAATAATGCTAAGTAGGTATCAATTTATATTTTGACTTTTAGGTTAACATTTGTATATAAGGTCTCAGTTTTAGCTGAGTAAATATAGAATGTGTCATTAAAAACATGCTGACTGTAACAATTTGACAAAATTTTATATAAAATCTTATAAAATTGAGTTTAAAGGTTTTGGCTTATATGTATTTGACTCTTTTAATTTTAATTTTTTTATGTTCTCTCTTCAAAATATATTATTGTAAAATTATTTAAGAAGCCATGATAAGAAAGAAATGATAAACCATTCCAAGACTTTACATAATCCTATCATTGTTACCCTTCCTTATATAAAAAGTTCAGCCATAGTAAATAAGCAGGTGTAATGACAGCCCAGACATATTTCCACAGATTAAAAAAAAAATAAAGATACAGTGAAAAGGGTCAGAAACACAATTATGCAATTGAAATATTCAATTATAACAGTTAATACATTTTCTTTCTAATGTAGGAGACCACAAAAAAACTCTTTTTACAACATTTTAAGATTCCTACTCATAAGTTAGAATCTATACTGTATAAGGCTTGACGTGTTCCCAATTTAATTAAATTCAAGTTCTTAATAACTGTGATATAAAACAGAGCCTAAACCTCAGATATCTATATCTGCTAGTTGTTTCTGATCTAGAAAATAAAATTAACTATTCAGTGAAATGATCCAGATAGATGACCAGAAGCTAATCTCTATCAATGGAAATTGATGCATAGCAGGAAAATAATTAGGAGAAGGCTGTTATGAGCAGAGACGTCATTCAGAGCCACATCTCACTCACCAACAAGAACAAATACTCAAATATGCACTTCCACATTTAGTTCAAACACATTCACTTGAGCACATGTATGTACTAACATTCAAACATGCTTAGAATCACATACACTTATACAAAGCACACGGATATATTGACACACACATAAATGGAATATTATTACCAAAAAGGTTGCATTCATTTCACTAGTAATTTGTTAAAATATATATAAGATTCCTGACTTCCCTAAGCAAAGTTGCTGAGCTTGCTTAGCAATTTAAGAAAAAATAGCCTCTTTCTATCCCAGTCTCTTTTTTTCAGTTGAAAATAACCAGAGATATTGTGCATATGTGTTTGAAGTCATGACCCATTAACAAAAAACAAATGATAGATTCTTTCTGTTTCTCCAAAACATGCTTTCTTGGTTTCATAGCACATTCAATGACTTTGATACTAGCTGGAAGACAATATTTAAACTAGAGGGCCTAAGGGCGTTACTCTGCTTCTATGGACTGTAGGTGAGGGGGTTAAGGAGCCTATGCTGTTTTTTTTTCTGTGTCCCTAATCATGTTATCTACTGTGGCAATGAGTAACTGGAATGAGAATATTATTTTTCAGTCATTGCTACAGAATCCTAATGAATTTATAGTCACATATATAGCAGTGATTGCAGCCACAACTTACTGAGAGTGTTGTTATCAACTTCTGTACATCAGCTGAATATAAGATTAAAATTGTATCACTGTCCTTGACTTCAAGGATTGCTCTACATGTGGCCTCTTGTGAATACAGGAAATGTAATACCCTTCCAGCCATTTCTTACCTTCACACCCCTGTCATGCATTGCTCTGATTTGATCTAGTATCATTTTGCTCCATAATAGATTCATCATAAAATGATATAGCTGTTATTTCTATCGTACTCTTGGCCATAGAAGAAAATACTATGATTTAAGTACTTGAAAACAATCTTGACTAATCTCTACTGGAAAAATATTTTTGAAATTACAGTCACTGGGGAAGGAAAATGGCACTTATTTGTTACAATGAACATTTTTATTGAAGATGTGCTACAAATGCTAGATCTATGTGAAAACAAAGAGGTTCATACTATTGGCCAATGCAGAAGATGTCATTATTTTAAAAATATTATGCATGCTACCTTGGTTAAAAAGGAAAATGCATCATCCTTGGCGCTACAGACAGCAAGCTTGGGCATACCACCTGTGGTGTTTTTCCCTGTGGGAGGAAAATATTTCATTCTCTGTTGTGTTAGTTTTATGATTAATAAAATGTGAGTAAAGCAAGTCAGCACAAAGTTGACTATGTGTATTTCCTCCTGCAATGAGAAAAGTAGGTTTCCAGATAGAGGCATTCTGCCTACCTGTGTTGCAAAGTCAAGATAATATGAAGAAGAGCTTCAGATAATGAACAACAGACCCACAGCATGGATGACAAATGGCTTACGTTATTGTGTTCCACTGAGATCTGATTCTCATTTTTAATGTAGCATAACTTAGTTTAACCTGACTAATCTAGTAATATTGGAAATATACACAGATATGCAAAGGAAGGCTGTTCTATCATAGACATGACTAGAAGTAAAAGTATCAAGTTATTTTCTTGAATTTTTCTCATAATATTACCTTGAACAACTTATTGAGATCTCCAATGCCTGGTGTTTGCATCTGCCCATCACAGAATAGTTCAGATGAGACAGGTTAGTCAGCTTTAATATTCCTTGAGTCATTGAACAAAGCAGCCTTAAACAACACTGCCAAAGTTACAATATCTAGTTTGCAGGAATCTCCCTCCCTTTTTTTATTTCTTGGTTAGGTAACTTGGAGGCATTTTGAGGTTGGATAGGATACCAACACAATTGAGTGCCTATTTCCATGTTGCCAAAAAGAGCTTTAAAATTTAGAAGGCATGAATTGTTGTATGAATTAAATTAATCACAAGTAATACTTGGCACCAGGAAAAACCTAAAAATCACCTAAAACAACTCATACTTTGATTTAGTGCTACTGTTCTTTTTAACACCATCATAGTGGATTAAGACATATAACTGATAACAGGAACATTTGATCTTGCTGCTGTATGAAATAAACTTTTGATCTTTGACTTTCTGTTAAGTCGCTCAAAAGGAGTAGTACAAATAACACGGCTAGGCTTTGGCAGTGAGGATGATGCTGACAGTAGGGTCTACCATGTAGATGTCACCTTAGGTCTTTGTCAGATTCTGGGCATCAATTCAGTGAGCTCCAGCAATATACAAGCAAAGAGATTCCTTGTGCCTGGACTTTTTGTAACTCATCACTAAGAAATATCTAGAGAGGATTTGAATAGCTTACAGCTCTGCCTCTCAAGGCATTCTTCCGGAACATCATCTTCGAAGCTTATTAGAAAAGCAGAATCACTTTAGATTACTAAGCAAGCATCTCCATTTCAACAAGATGCTCAGCTTATCCATATGTATATTAAAGTTCTAATAGCACAGAGTTTTCAAGGTGTGAGTTTGGGAAGAAACTCAGAAATTCTTTTTGTAATTATTATTTTAAATGCCTGATTTTGGAGCACTCTATTGCTGAACATATCTCTAAATCTGAGAATCCCTACATCACAAACACTGGATTGAGGCAATCTGCAGTGATATCAAAGCATGCAGTATATTAAGTATTTTAAATGGACTCTAAGTGTGAATATCATGAAAATGCCTGCCATTTACTATTTCACGATTTTGGTCATAGCTTATAGTGTTTCATTCTGACTGTAAAGGAGAGGCATTTTGCATAGAAATTAGAAGCACTGGCTTTTAATACTAATTTCTGAATGCGAATCTTCCTCTAGTTACTGACTAGAAACTGCGCATGGCTTTTACTTAATTTCTCTGAACTTCAATTTCCTCATCAATATACTGGAGGTAACAACTGCCTGAAGGAAATCTTCAGAAATAGTCTCCTTTGAAGGCAGATGATCCTCTCCCTGATCATTTAGTAATTTTCCCATTCTTATATTTTGCTACTAAAATTATAACCAGTGGTTCTGAATTTAGGCATGCCAAGGTCAGTATATTTTTTGTAGGATAACTAAAAGTTTCATCAAGGTAATATAGATGACATATGCAATTTCATTCTTTTGTTCTGGGGAACTGTATTCTTCATCTTTTGGATATGCATCTCCTGAATCTATTTATGGAATAACTTATTCCTTTCTTGAAGGTCTTCATAGAAATTTTCTATTGTGAAACTTTTCCTGGGAAGACAATGAATTAAGTTCCATGGTGATTCTAAGTAGATTTTATTAGCTACTTTAACTTTAGCCTTCACTATTCTGAGAAAAAATGATTGTTGATGCATCCCTGTGGTTATGTCCACTGAAATTACAATGCCAACTTTGGGCACACGGCTGCTCTGACTACTGGAGTTTGTGCCTTTAGGCAGAAGTTTGAAAACAATGTATTATGCGTAGAAGTGAAAAGAATGAAAGCGAAGTTCTTGCTGTCTTTATATTTTATCTTATTCAGAATTTTTTAAAAATAGAAATCATAGCATGCTCTAACTCTGAGCAAAGAAGATGAAATTTAGGAGCAGATCTCAAAATATCATTCATGAGATAATTTATTTATCTAACCCAGAGCCTTATGTGTGCTAGACAAGTGCTCTACTATTGCAGTACACCTCTAGTCTATTTGTGAAAATTGAATAAAATGAGGGAAAACATGTAATGATAATTATTTACATTCAGTGGTCATTTGCCATGTCCCATGTGTAGCTTCAGCAACTTTACATCTTGTAAAGGCAAAAATCCCCCGGCATAAGTTGGGCTGTATTCCACAAGAGACCGAGTCTATTGAGAACAAAATAGAGTTTATTGTTAATTTGAGGCTAGCCACCCTTCTTCCTGATTTGCCAGTCAGGGAAGTGGTCGTTGGCCTGTCTTTGTTCCCAACTTATATATGTATTTGGTTTCTGTGGTAACAGATAGGAATGTTGTAGTCCTGGCCACACGTTGTTTTCCTTGTGCCACGTGACAAGGTCAGGCTCTGGTCATGAGCCCAACCACAATGATATGTACTTTCTGTACTCTGTTCTATATGTCCCCCTTTAGATAACCATACATTTTCTTTTTGGTTGAAATGTTTATCTAGGGCCCGGGAAGGGATGAAATAACCCAGGCAAGGTCATAGGTTGTTATCTAGACCCTGGCATTCTTCGTCTTTGGAGAAGAATTCCAGGGCTAAGTCAGGACTGCAAAGTTAACTTTTTACAACCCCTCCGGGATGATTTTCAAGACACATTTTGAGGCTCGCACTAAGACTAGAATTATTCTATTTAAAATAATTGCTAAGAATCACTATCCCCTACAATTTATTTATTTAATTTTTATAATAACTCAGTGAGACAGTTACTACTATTCTCTGTTTAAAGTTGTAGACACTGAGGCAGAGGGTGTTTTTTTAATTAATTAATTATTTTATTTATTTTTATTTTAGAAATAAAAGAACAAAAACATATTAAGGGACAGGCAACCATTTACAAAGTAGCAGAAGAATAGTACAAGCAATACTGAATTATAGACAAGGTGACAGGAAATTAACAATGGTTGTTGTATTACATATTGATAACTTCAAAGTGGTTATTCAGGAAAACAAATATAGACACACAAGATTGATCAAAATAATTAAGGCATAGGGTGTTTAAAAAAAGTAACATAAAGTATCAAAACCAAGAAGTGTTAGATTCAGAAAATAAATTCAGGAAGTCTGGGTCTAGAGGTTAAATTCAATAATTTTTGTGTGTGTCAATTTAGCTACACTCTAACTTTCTTTTTCTAATGACCCATTCTCTATGACTCTGGGCAAAGGTGCCCAAAAGAGACATTTGTGAGGTTGGGAAAATAGAGTTGAATTGATAGTCAGGAAGGTAGGAGTTTGGTGCCAGGGCTTCGGGCTTCACTATATATCTCTAAAGTGTTGCTGATAAGGTAGCTCATTTCAAGGGCAGGAACTACAGCGAACCAGATTTTCCTTAAAGTTTTTACATTTTTGTGCCAGTCTTTCCTGTACAGTAGAGGTGGAAGGCCACAACTCCCTCTGAAGGTTACTTGAGGTGGGACACTCAAGGCCCCCCAGAGAATCATAATTGATGAGAAAAACAGTGGATGACAGAACTGGCTCTCCTTTTATTCTCGAGGATTTAACTTTGCCCTCACAAATCCTATTTGATTTTGATTTCTACTGCTTCAGTTAAACTTTTTATTCATAGCTCTTTCATTTGCTTATCTCAGAGACTGCCTGTGTACTTCTGAATGTAGAAACAACAATCTTCTACAGATTTCAATCAATTTGATTGCTTCTTAGTGACATTTCTCTCATTCTCAAACAATATTTTTATTGGTCTTTGCTTCTTTTTCTATTTTAAAGACAAAAAACAATAAAACAGACTTTCAAAATAGGTTAATAGGAGAGTTACAATAATTAATACACTGTATTATTGTCTTCATAGTAGTGATTCAGAGTACAAAATATAAGTATGATATCTTGTTCAAGCAATATTTCGCAGAAACCCTGCTTTTCAATTAACTAAGAGAAACTAGCTGTATAACTATCTTAACTATCTTGAGTATAAATATATTTTTTTTCTTTTTCCTTCTTTTCCCGTTTCCTCCATGACAGTTTGTCTTTTCTTTTGAACAGTTTCTCCCCAATTCACAGTATCTATTGCACATTTGGATCTTATTTAATTGATCTTTGCTTCTGTGTTTTTCCTCAAAATTGTAAACAAATTTTCAGAAAAAATTCTCATTTCATATTCCTCAGTGGTTTTGCTTCTTCAATAGGACAGTCGTTGACAAACATCCATACACAGAATATGTTGTTTATGTATTAAAAGCATCCCTAGTATTAAGAGATTATAGCTCAATGTGATTAGCACAATACTAAGGACATTACAATCACTTAATTACATTGGATATCATCTTATCTTCATTTACTCCATCTCTGAAAAATCAATGAAGGTCTTATCACAAAGCAAAGCAAAAATGGAAGCAATCAAGTGTACTTTAACTAAAGACTAGTTTCAGTCTAATATTGATGATTTGCCTAAATATTTTGAAAGAGAATTTCTTTATGAATTCTCAAAAAGAAAGCTATTACTTTCTCATCTTAAAGGTGTATTAAATGTTCTATGTCAATACATTTAGAGTGTCATTTGGGTCTTATTCTTTATGCTTTCATTTGCCTTCACAATAAATTTCAAATTTCATAATTTTTATTAACTTGAGAGAAGATTGTACTCCACAGCCCTTTAATACATCTTTACACTCTCTTCAAATCCAAAGGTTGCTTAAACTCTATTGCCCAGACTGCTCCCAATTGTCTAATGAAGCTCTAAATCCTGCCAAACTTTGTGGAGAAACCAAACAGCAATTTCTTTGTGTTCCACTGTTGCTTTGACATCTCAGTGAGTCTATTTACATGTAATAATTTCCCAGTGCCAGTTAAAGCCAGGAAAAGTGATTCACTGTGGCATCCTTGCAAAATGTGACAGATGAGCTCATTAGTCTTTTGATTCATAAAACTCATGATGTTGTTCTGCTTAAAATAAGGAGCAAAAAATAAGCAAGTCCCTGATAGGTTTAATTCAGAGTCAGAGCTAAGTAATGCCAACTCTGCAAAATCATGTAAAGAACCGACAAAGGAGCAGCAGGGAAAAATTTTTTAAAAGGGCTGTGCAAATGAATACATTATGGTTTCTGAAAAGTCATGAGCTGTAAGACGGTAGCTAAAGAAGAGCTAGGGATCTAAAGGGGCGAGGCACAGGAAATAGAAAGAAGCCGCTTCTGTGAAGTTGCACAGCACTTGTTAGACTTCCTTGATATAAATGTAGCAGGAGAATGAACAAAGAAATCAAATAAATGAGCCTATGCACCTCAAGAAAAGACAGAAACAAAAGAAAAGATGGCTGAGACTGTAAGTAAAAGATATCCTTATCAATCAATAAATATTACAATACAGAGTGCTTACAATGAAGTCACAGTTTAAAGGAAGATAGCTTTTGGAATATGAACTCCAAAAACTCTTCCGGAAAGCTCTTGCAGAGTTTATTCTCATTGAAATTTTCACTCATACTGATGAACCATTGACATTTTGTTGCAATCAGCAAACCTGCCTGCTATAAGGATCCACTCTCAAATCTGAATTTAAAATTATGGGTGGTACATTTGCAAATCTTATCTACTGTCTTGGGTTTGAACATCGCTTAAATTAAGGTTATGGAGCTGCAATTCACACAGACATGTGCACACACACAGAAACTTGAAGTTAGTGAAAAATAAATCTCTTTAAGTGTTAATCCTGATGTGTCCACTTGAGTTGATTAAGAAACCCCTTGCAGATTAGTAAAGTATACCTCTAGGTGTGCCTGTGAGGTGTTACCGGAGACCACTGGCATGGTGGCTGGATGGAATAAAACAGAGAGGGAGAAAGTTACTCTGCATTTGAAGAGCTCCATTCTGCTTGAGTAGCTGTGGGTTTTGTTGCTGTCATCTGTGGATATAAGCCACTCAGTGCAGATTAATACCTCTGTTTCTCCAGGGAGCTTCTAGATGTTCGGTTTCAGACTGGGGTTGCATTCTTGGTCCCTTTGGTCCTCTGTAACTTCCAGCTTGTTGCACTGAGTATCTACTGGCTCTTTTGGCTTGTCAGAGCACAGAAGGTCCTTATGAACTCTCCTGTCTCTGATGCTATGTTCTAGCTAATCAATCCATATATATATATATATATATATGTGTGTGTATATATATATATATTTGATTCTGTTCTGCTAGAGAACTTTAAGCAATATAATCTCATAAATAAATTGCTATATAGCAAAAGGCCTTTGTAAGTACATTTACGACATCACTCTTTCTGGAGAAGCAATATTTCTTTTGATTTGTCAGGATTTTTGTCTTTTTCTGTTTGTCATTGCCTTCCGCTCATAGGTTATTTGTTAAACTCAAAGAACTATGCAGTTATATAAAAATAATTTTAAAAATTTAAATGCTTCTGTGGAAATAAAAATGTCTGAAAGTTTTGAACTTTATGAATATTATATTCCTAAAAATCTCTTGTACTTTATCCACATTGTAAAAGATGTTAGCAAGTTACCTTCAAAATATACTTGAAAGTATTTCCCTTATATATTAGTGATTCAAGTAAATCAGTGTTCTGGTCATCATGTAGGCTTGGTGTCAAAAGTCCTTAACAGTATGAATGTGGCATATCAAGAAAAATACATTATTTGGTACTGGATAAAGGCATTAGAAAGACAAAGGCATTCACAATGACTTTCAGCTCTGTGCCAAGCTCTGGGCATTGTACGTTATCCCATAATAACAAAACAGTTATTTTTTATTCCCTCCCTAAATTTTTATGCTACAGCCTTTATATTGCATATTTTTCTCTGTAATGATGCTTAGGTTTTCTTTTCAGTTTCAGGTACCCATGAGCATTGCGACAACCCTTATTTAACAAATGCATGCCTGCACATACACATATAGGAATGGATACCTCAATTAGTGACACTATATGGATATTACCTCTCTTAATTTGTATACCTGTTACATAAAATAGGAAATAATGTTTTGTTATGCTTTTTATGAAGGATAACCCCAAGAAAGAGAGAAGTTACTTCACCCATTGTCATTCAGCAAATAAGTGGTAGATTCAGAATTCAGCTCAGGCAGATTATCCAGTTACAGACTATGGAATATGGTGATGCGTAGAGCAACGAGCCTCCCTGAGGAATTTCCTCCAATAACTTCCATTTACTGATTGTAAGACTGTTTCTTGAGTTTTTAAAGTTTCTTTTCTGATCAGTAGTAATCTCAGTAAAATCTCTTCTGTTATTAATTTTCACTGAACTCAACCTAAATATTTCAAGTGTAGCACAAATTTCTGTCATTGCAAAATTGTATATATATTTATGCATTCTTATTGATAACATTTGAAAAATGAGGTAGAAAAAAGTGTTGTCAAGAAAGTTACCCATTAATAACTTAAAAGTAGTGTACTTCAGTCTTGCCAACTTTACTAGCATAGCATGTTACAGGCCTCTTGTTGTCATAGACATTGAAATGAGCAAAAAGTGAAAGGAAAAGATGTGCTTCTCTCCCACGGGTACTATTATGTTTGATTGAGAGTGATTAATCTTTTGTAGTTTATGTTACTAATAAAATATGATCTTATTGAAGGCTTGTTCTATTGTAATTTGTTGTTGCTGATTCGTTAGCTGCTTGGTATGGCTTGGGAGTCTCCTCCAAGTCCAGTGTGTTAAATTTAACCCCCACTGTTACAGCAGGAATTTGCAAAAATTAATTTCACCACAGTCTTTAGACTTGGGTCCTTTGGATTAGATAAGGTCATCTTGGTGGAGCCTGAATGATTGAATACTGATGACTTCATAAGAAGAAGACCAGAACACACACACACATACACACACACAAACACGCACACACACGCACACACTCTCTCTGTTTCATGCCATGTTACACAGTACGTTACCTTAAGATTTTGCCAGTGAGTTGGTGTCACTAAATGACCATTCAGCCTTCCATGAGAATTGTGAGCAAAAATAAACTTCTTTTATTTATAAAATAGCCTGTAGGAAATATTTTATAAGTATAATATTTTATTAGTACACTAATACCAAAACAGACTAACACCCTGGTTCTTATACAGGAAGAGATACGTTCTAAATATCAGATTAACTGGTAAAGGGCAGCAGGTTTTTGAGAAACCATCAACTCTCTGAACTCTCTTTCCTTACTTGTGTCAGTCTATGGCAGACAATCTGAATTATACAACTAAAAATCTACCTCCTCTTTGTTCTTTGCTAACAGAACCCCAATTTTGATCAAGTTGCCAAGGTACACAGCTCTAGACAAAGAAATGTTATCTTGATCCTGTAAACCATTAAGACATCTACTTTTCATTGTCCTTTTCTCACTTGTTATTATATTTAGAGCTAGGGTTGCTAAATGCTAGAGCAAGAATGCTAGAGTTGGGGAGAGAAAATTCTTCTCCGCGAATATCTCTAAGGAGCTGTTCTGGTACAGGAACCCCTTCCTCCTGGTTTGAGTGATGAGTGAAGCAGTCTTGTTTTGTTCACCGCTGGTGAGGGACCTCGGCTGCAGCCAAAAGCAATAAGTACTTGTTCTTCCTCAGAAGCAGAGCTGTTCAGGAGTGGTCATTTCCACAAATCCTTTACGACTGAGCAAAGGAATTTTTATAATTAGCTTATTTCTGAGAAACAAAATGGAGTCCTAACTTAATTGCTATGGACTTGAAAAATTTTGTTATCTTTAGAAGCAGATTTTGATGACATTTGTATCCAAAGTACCATTTATGGTACACTCACTCTGTCATGAGCTCTAATTACCTGTTCTGCTAGATCCTTAAAAAAATCCATTAAATACATCAGGAAGGTAGTATTTTGTCATGAATTTTTCCTAGTTAATGTGCTTATTAAAATCTTTCTTCCAATCAGGAAAATGTTTGCTAGTTATTCTACTTTCTTTATCTAAATACTTCATTTATAATTCCAAACTCACATCTAGAGAAGTTCCTGGATTTATTATCATAGTCTTTTAACTTTACATACACATTTATATACTATTTAACACACATGCATTTATTTTCATATATTTTAACTTTACCTTCTCAATTCACAGTTATAATCTGGTCATCTATATTCTTGATTGCATGTACTGTATTTAGTATGCAATACTATTCCTTAAATTATTCAATATAGCACTAATGATCTTCATGTGAAACATTTTTAATGGTCTCAAAATTTTCTTTCAGTTAACCCAGTTGAAAATATTCATTAATTATTTCTCTAAAAATGATTAATATTTGCTTTATGTGGTCAAATGCCTCTTGCAACACTACCTAAAGGTTCATACACAGGACTCAAATGGCCTGCAGGGGAAATCCCCCGCTCAAAAAAAAATTACATATGCCACTTACCAGCCCTGAAAATGTTGTGTACCAAAATGTTTATGGCTGGTGGGTATCATAACTGGTGAGACATAGTCACTACAGAATAGTATTTGTAAATCCGAGGAAAGTGTGTGACCAGCAGTGTATGTAGACTCAAGCCTATGACCTTCCTGAGCTCACCTCAGTCAGCCTTGTCTGAAACTACCCCTCTCATGTCTCAAATGCAGAGAGATTTAGAATGCTTCTCTCTGTGCCTGGGCATAAAAGAACTGCTGTCTTCCCTTCTGCACCCACTATGTAGCCTTTTCTAAGGGAGGGAGATGTGGTACTGTGTGGCATGAATTGTGTTTTATTAATCTTATTGGCAATAAGAATGCATGACCACTGGTACTGAAAAGAAGTGGGCTTTTTACTGTTATCTATTGAAAATATTTTCTCTATCCTCTCTAATTTAAAGAAGTTATTAGTATTTGTAGAGTATATAATGATTACATTATCGTGGAGGTATACTCTTCACATGCATATAACACATCTTAATTATTTTTACTTCCCTTTCCTCTCCCCTCCCTTCCATTGTTCTCCATCCCCTGTATCTTTTCTCTTCATCTTACAGTAGGAAATTTCTATCGGTTCTCTAGCTCTAACAATCTTTTGGCTTGGTTTTGCCCTCTACTAATTAGCTACCTTGATAACCCAGGTATACAGAGCTAGTTTTCATAATTTCAGAGCACCTGTATTGCCCTTGAAGGTCTCCCTAATTTTCTTCCTAAAATGTTGAAATGTACACCTTTAGCATTTATTGTCATTAAACATTATGATATGTCTCCTTTGCCTTTTAAGCATGCTAAAGAGAGGTAGGCGGTTCTGCTGAAAAATTTTTCTGATTTAAATATAATTTTAGTTCACCAGAGAATTAATCCAAGTAATTAAAAATGTGTATGTATGTAGCTATTCAGATCACAAATCATCCATTTTACTTATCACTGGTTGCTATGTCTCAGAGCCTAGTAGCATTTCAGAGCATTAGTGTCAGTCTGTAAGAAAGTTACACATCTTAGTAATTTTTTAAAAAGCAGGACATTGAAATCTTGCAGCAGAAGTTTGTTTTTTTTTTGGTACCAGGAATCAAACTCAAGACCTTGCACTTGCCAGGCAGGCACTTGTGCTGCTGAGCTACATCCCCCTACCCCCTTGTAGCAGAAGTGAAGCTACTATCAGATGTGTGTCAATGTTGCTGAGTAACAGCATATGCTACTATTTGACTTGTTAGACTTAATTGGGCTTATTTTTCTATTTGCTTTTATGTTATTCTGCTATTGACAATCTTCATGGGTTTCCTCAAAGAATGTGTGAGTCTTTGCTAAAATATCTGACCTCAGAGAAATGGAAAGAAGAGTCGTGGTAACTAAAAGTTAGGGGAGACAGAGAAGGAGGGGACTGGAGGTCAGGAAATAAGTACCCAGATACAGTTACAGAAGAGGAATAGATTGAAACGTTCTGTGGCACAGGGAAGTAACTATACCTCACAGCAGTATATTCAGATTTTAAAAAGAACTAGAACACAAGAAATGTTCCAAAAGTAACAAATAGTGTTTAAGGAAACAGAAATATTAATTATTCTTCTTTGATCATCACACTTTGTATACACATCAAATTGTCATACTGAACATGCATATCATACATGTGTGCAGCTATTATATGTCACATACATACTATAAACTAGTGGAGGCTTAGCTGATCATTAAACTTTCAACAATATTTTATAATTAAGATAAAAAACTAAACATTTTGTTCCAGAGGGAACAGCAAAATGAGTATTTTTTCCCGTGGATATTTTTATAGTGCTTTAAATAGGGTCCACTTAACCATGTTTGTAGTAAGAAATATATTAATGAAGGCACTCAGGGTGAAAATATCTATTTTAAAAGGATAGACTGATTCTTTTCTTGGCTGTGGCTGTCTAACTGTACCTGGATACTTTTTGGTTGGTCTGACTAGCATGGCAATCTCTAATGGGAGCCTTCTCTGGTAGTATCATCACTTATGATGTGCACGTGGAATGAAAGATAGTTGCCGTGGTCTGCTGCTCTGTGTGCTGGTGAGATAACACTCAGCATTAAATTTGTCTCACACAAAATTTGTAATCAGTTTCCCAATCATTTCAAGAATACAAGTCATGATTACTCAGAGGCAAAGAAGATAGAGGTGGGGTGCAAACAGTGTACTTCAACAGTCCTTTTCTGATGCCAGAATGCACTTTAGTACACAGTATATGAGCTATTTGATAAGGTATGCAGGCACATTATTCACAAAGAAGGCAGCTCTTTTAGTGTAGAAT